>NC_137457.1:95691099-96891099 GCF_964235325.1 Thermobia domestica
GAAAGAAATCTTTCTAACTTTAACCGAAATAAAAATTTAATTTGTTTCATGTCACAAGTTGTGTTTTATTCTGCCTTGACTAGTTTATTAAGTTCTTTCAGATACTGAAAGAAGACTACTGTGAAAACAATCTTGGGAACGTCATAAAATAATTCATAGAAGCTTTCTGAAGATATATATGCCTTGATTGCCTCGAAGACTTTTCAGACCGTTGTGAAAGCCAAGACTTAACCAACGAATATCCACAAAAGAATGGGTTCTGAATATGGTGCTGATAAATCATCCAACAGAACTTTCAGCAGCCGTTCGTTAAGGGGTCTTTCAATATTTTTTTTTAAATTTAGCAATGGCATTAAAATGTTCTGAAAATTGAGGAACATATTTTATTTGACTGGCTAGGTTTTCAATATGAATTAAGCAGTGACAGTGAGTGAAAGGATGAAACCGTTAATCATGTTTCAAAGGACTGACCAATCCTCTGTACTTACTCACCATATGTACCAATACGCAGAAGCGTCGGTATATTAATATTGTTTTTTAATAGAAAGTTGGTAACTCCTCTGAATATTCTTTCACCTCTAACTGGATATAAGTTTAACTGGATGCTGAGAAAATATGGTGAAAGCTAGCGCCCATGGCCATTTTAGTATATGAATTATCCTCCCATTCTCCTGGTAGTACTGAAGATAACCGAAGTCAAAATGAAAGGATCAGGATCTCAAGATGGATCTTCAAAACGGGAGTAACGTTCTACCAATTCAGTTATGACGCTCGGTTGTAGCCTAGAAGTTTTTAATAAGTACTGAAGGATAAATACTAAAATATAGCAGATATGTTTCCCAAGTATTATTTCGTTTTCTATGAAGGGAACCGAGCGGTCATTGCTCATGTGGTAAATTCCTGGCTTCGCACTTGGCTGCACCTGGTTCAAATCTGGTCCGGACATTACGACTGGGGTATTCTAGGGTTTTTCTTAATCCCTCCAGTTGAATGCCGGTACATGCAGTAAAATGGCACTCTCTTACCGCCCTCAACCATTTTCCACGGCATAAACTATAGATGACAATGTGTAAAATAAAGAATAAATTCAATTCATACAAATCAGCTGTGAGTTTTTTAAATATAACCTATGGAGCACTCATGAGCACTTTTTAGCACATGCCAAGGTCAGAGGGTTGTTAATATATGGGTTAGTATAGTGAGTTCCAGGTTGTGCCAAAACATGTCATCCTGCAATTTCCCGCTAAGATTTTTTAATGACACAACTATTCATTACAGTCTGAGGAATCACTTCCTCCATCGAAGGAGTCTACAGGAAAAGCGAGCTTGCAAACAGCCAAAGCCACCTCCAATTCTTAACCGTGATCGGGGCAACAGAGGCACGGTGCTCATACAGTATCAATTTCGTCTTGAGATCTCATAAGGATTAATAATATGACACCAGTTCCACGCCCCATACAATTTCATTGGTAATAAAATTCGTTCTATGTTTCTTGTTGCTAATACCAGTGCTATCAATGTGAAGGTTATTCTGAATATTGCAATTCGAACATAGTGTGCAATGAAATACAGATGGACACAATTAGTCACTCTGTGCTCTGATTTCCTAGAAATTAAAATAACCTAATTCTTACGTAGAAAGGCTGATTACATATATGTTATGAGGAAGTGCTGCCAGAGTATACAATCGAGAAAGAAGTACAGTTTACACAAGTTGAAGGCTACTTCCCCCGACGACAGAAGATGAAAATGATTTGCAGAAATTATAATACATGTTGTGTAAATGTTAATAATTACAATTCAATAGTGTATACTGATTTGAGGATTTGGATAACCTCCAATTTCTATATATAAGTGTTCTAATCAAAAGCAAAATGCACAGACCATTCCTTTTTTGTAATTGCATTGATTTTAAACATTTGTTTCCCTGTAAACGTCGATTCTATTCCTGTATATGTTAAGGACCTAGTCAAGTTTTTAAATCAAGTTCTTTCTTCATAAAGCGACAGAGTATACTGTAACAAATCAGTGATAAAATAGATTTATAATAGTACCAGCTGATATGCCCGTTCTTCTCATGGGAAGAAAAGGTTTATGGGAAACGTTCTAATCACTTCCCCCATTTAGAATACCGTATCTATTTCAATGAAAGTGTAATCATAAATATAAAAATATATGTTTGGCATACATTATGAAACTTCTATTCTACAGATTATACCATTAATGTAATTTTTTATGATTAAAAATCCACTTGGAAGTTGGTGCTATCCACTTTATAAAATACTTTACTATTTTCCAAGAAGGTCAACACTTATGCGACACCGAAATCTATAATTTGACAAAATCTCAGTTAATATTCTCATTTTACTATTCGCCTCTTCTATCACCTTGTACCAATGAAGATGATATTAGAATTAAATAGCATTGTGAGCGCCACTGTTCATTTCAGCATCCCCGAAAATTATCGATTTCACTTTAATATAAGTAAGATTGCATTAATTTTACATGCCAATCCTTTGAACTTCCACCCCTTGAGTGTCCTATGCCACGTTATTTTGTCTATTGTCATTGAAAGTAATTTGTATACCAATTTTGGGTTAAATTGTTTCAGAAGTTTCAGAGACATGCTAGAAAATACATTTATACATACACCATTTGACAACATATATAAATGTGCGAGCAACGCTTTC
Source organism: Thermobia domestica (assembly GCF_964235325.1). Taxonomy (NCBI): domain Eukaryota; kingdom Metazoa; phylum Arthropoda; class Insecta; order Zygentoma; family Lepismatidae; genus Thermobia; species Thermobia domestica. The sequence goes on from NC_137457.1 coordinate 95,693,790, forward strand.
GACGCTTCTCAATTACATTTCCAATGCAGTTGAAATGAGCTTCCACACTTCTACATAATTATCAATTTCAAGTATATATATATATATATATATATATATATATATATATATATATATATATATATATTGTGTGTGTGTGCGTGCGTACGTTCGTGTGCGTGTGTGTGCGTAATACAGAGAGAGAGAGAGAGAGCGAAACTACTTGCAGACGATTCCGTGCATTTTCACACGGTGCAATCTCGCACGGTGCTCATTATCGAGCAATTTGACACGGTCCTGGTTATCGCATTAATCAGTCAGCAGGTGTGGTGCATTTTCACACAGTTCATCTGCAATCACGTGATTCACCCTGAAACTCCTTTCACTACAAGGGGAGGGAGGACAGAACAAGTATGAACTAAGTAAGAACAGAGAAAGAGCAAATACAAGTTAAATATGAGCAATTGCAATTAATATTAGAAAAGCTAGAAAAAAGAAAAAATAACAAACACACGTTATAATAAAGGAGAGGAAAATAATTACAAAAATAAAATAAAACTAATAACGAAAATAATAGCAAAATAAAGTACATGAAAATAAAAATTCAGAAAAACAAATAATCTTGCGAAAACAGACTAAAATGTGTTACTGGTTTCCACTCCAAATTGATATCGTCTCTGCAGGTCGACTTTCAAGGCATTCTGCGGCTAAGTTGATCAAGATCTCTATTTTCGGAAATAATGTATGGACAATAAAGTCATTCTACACAGCAAAGAATAAAATAAGCACTTTGTTAATGAAGTCGGAACCCATTGTTTAAAAATAGAAAGATGAGTTAAATAAACTTTTATTTTGTGATTATTCTTTTCCTGTTACTGCTTAGTTATCTCTGCAGGTGCGTATGGCCATGGTACACCTGCGAATCATGTCATTGGAGGGTGGGGGATAAATAGGGTATAAAAGAATCGCCCTTGATGTCTAATTCCTTAATTTTAGTGTTTTCGTTGTTGGGTGAACATAGTGATTCAACGTAGAAATGGAGTTTATAACAACTAGCAGAGGTAAACGTCTCTTAGTTCATGCAGGGTTCCAGTACTACATGCAGAGAGAAAACATGGATCATACAGTATGGGTAAGTATCGTATTAATAGAATTAGGATTTTCTGTAAAAATTCATGTTTCCTTTTTTCATGTTCTTAATTTCTTTTCTTTTTTGGGGGGGGGGGCGAAAGCTTCATATAATATGACTAGACATCGGATTTTTATGCAAATGCAGTGTTTGCTCGTATGCATCTCTGTTAAGTTTGGTAGGGGTTTCTAGAAATAATAATAAAGTCCGAATTTGAAGCTTTGTAGTGCATATAAATGCATATTTCAAAGGTTAGAGCATATATTAGTACTCAAGAGCATATTCAGCACATTTTATAAGTTTTTATTTCAGATGTATGCTTACAACATGTAATAAATCCAGTTTTAGTTTATATTTTCAATACATTTACATGCCTATGCAACGGAAGGGCTTTTTGCATGCGAAGATGGAAGAATTCCTAATTTATAGACGACCAATAATGTTAGAAACCGATCACCAGAGCAGAAATGCCCACAATTACCAAAACGTTAAGAGAAATCTAATAATAATAATGACATTGTAATATCGTGTCGACATCAATTCAGAAACAAGAGATACGAGTATTGCTACTCAGTGAATGCTTAGCTCTAGTTGGTGAATTTTGACACGAGCTCCGGTCATTTTCTGGTAAATTCGGGCACTCCTTGAAAAAAAAATGACGGATCTTATTGGGAGAAACACCAACTAAAAATAATTGAAGCCATGGGAAAATATCTCCAAGGGTTAAATTTCAATTTGCCAGAATATATATATATATACTACACTTGCTCCTCTGCGTAAATATTGTATAGTAATATCTATTGATGTTAATAGTTCATTTTCTGGCTACAAATGTCATAAACGGATACCAAAAAATGAAGAGAAGCATCTTGTGATACACTGTAAGGCTAATTGCGGGAAGAGTAAACCCTTGAAAACGATTATTATTATTATTATTATTATTATTATTATTATTATTATTATTATTATTATTATTTGTACAATGGAAACGTGTAGACTTGTATTATTTCGTCCCGGCGGGAGCTCATGTGGTTCGGATTCCACGTTAATAAGTAGGCCCACGTCTCATATAGACTCGATGCTGAACGGAACGTTAAACTCAAAATCAACTCAACTCGTATTATTTCGTGTTAATTGAATCCACTGTAAAATACAAATGTCAAGAAAACCGGAGATCGTGTTCTCATATAACCTAATTCCATTATTTGTGTGTGTTTTAAAACGTTAAGAGTATGTAACCTATAACTATTATAAAAGTAAATTCTAAAAAGAAGTCCCTGAAGTTGTATGCATATTTCATAAATTTTAAGTGCATAAAAATCCGATGTCTAGACATGACATGTTCTCGTAAAACATGTTAGTTTCTTTTAATGAAGTAGGTTGGCTTATATTGTGGATTTAATACATTCTTAGTTTTCTTGGTGGTTGTTTTCATAAACTGGGCACCGATCGTCTAAGGCACTCGAAAATATGCAATAATGTATGATATCTTACTTTATGATATCTTACATGTATGATGGTATTTTGAAAATTTCGTAACTTTTAATCTTTATCTGAATTACAAGAACAGTATCTGTATTACTTTTAATCTTTATCTGAGAGGACAGTATACTCTCTTTTCTAAAGCATAAATATTTTTTCACGTTGTTTTAGTACTTCTAATATAGTAAAGCCCCAATTATCCGCGGAATTTGGTAGCAAAAACAAGTACTCGCGGATAATCGGAGCTTTATTGTGTTTAAAAATTAACTTTCTTTCATGTGATATTTTGCCTAGACAAATATCTACACATATATAATTGCGTAAAAGGAAGTAATAACACAAATTCGCATGTTTTTATGTTTCATTTTTTAAACAAAAGATACTTATGAATAATAATTTATTTTGTACATTTGTAACCGAGCAAACGCTTTTTTATGTGTGTGTACGTATATGCGAAAACACATTTCAATTGTTTATTTCAGAAGCTGATGTTTTATTATTATTATTATTTTAGCTATGCATCAACAGACAGAAGGTAAATTGCCATGGCAGGCTCAATCTGCCCAAGACAGAAGATAAAATAGCAGTTGTGGAAAGAGATCATCAGTGTGTACCTGATGTTGCAGTTTGCGAGATACGAAAGCGACTTTCAAATTGCAAGAAGAGAGCAAGAGACGAGATCCTTACACCAGTGTCTGTTATCTTCAAAGAAGAAATGGCTGTTCCAATTAATCAAGGTCTGGACCTAGTAACCTCCATACCATCGTATGATCAGAAGAATGGGGGTTTAAATGGTGTTAGAAGAAAATCACTCGGCATACATCAAGGTGCACAGACTCCTAGAAATATCTGCTTTCCCGATTATATGATTCGGTATGAAGATGGTACCTCGTTTTTACAGTACGACGCACTGGAAGGAGACGGACGAATTCTGTGTTTTGGTTACGAGGGTTTGAAACCAGCACTGAAGGAAAGCGAACAATGTTTTTTCACGGAACGTTCAAGAGTCCCTGTAAGTATTTTTCCCAGTCTGGCGGAAGATTCGGAGTATAGGTCTCGTCGAAGAATACCTCCACAATGAAGATGTACGCCATCATGTTCGCATGTGTAGTGCATTGGCATTAATAACAAGCAGGATCGATGAAGGTTGGCTCACCGTCATGGAGGACTGTCCATCTGGCCAGAAAATCGAAATGTTCAACGATTATTTCATTGAACAATGGATGGATAATCCAAATGTTCCAAGAGAAATATGGAACTGCAACGGTCAAAGGCACAGAACAAACAACCCAGTGGAGGGTTGGCACAATAAGTTAAATCGCACCATATCTAAGAGTACACCACATATCTTTGAGCTTGTGAGTGTATTAAAAGCAGATGCGACAGCTAGTTTTCATGCTTTCGCGAGACAGGGCTTAGACTGCAATTCGGAGAAGCGTAGAAAATTCACTTACATCCGTCTTGACGAACGATTGCAATTAGTCCTGGAGAAGCTAGAAAATGGCGCAGACCTTAAAAATTGCTTGAGAAGCTTGAGCTATCTCCAAAAGCTAAGATAATGGGCTATGAACTGAAAAATGGGTTGACGACGTACAAAAGTAGAAGGTTCCATCTTAACGACGTGCTGTTCGCTCGGAAAATAACAAGATGACAAGGTTCTTCTTAGAACCGCCTTGGAGTATGGAGCTAATATTGTGTGTTTTACAAATCACAACGTTTTTCTATGCTCTAGGGCGGGCACATTTTTCTTCTATTGTTGAACTACCTGTCTGAATTCTCTGATGTGCTGCTTATTTTATTCTTTATTTATTTTAATATGTGATTATTCTATCTTCTGTCCCTACTTATTTTAATTTTTGATTATTCTTTATTTGTTCTTATTTTCATTTGCTGTTCTTTATGTATTAATATCAATTTCCGATAGTTTCTGTTATTTTTTTTCATTTATTTCAATTTCTTATTGTATATGCTATTTTTCTCTTCTTCTTTACTATTGTTTTTATTTGCTGATTTCTTTGTTCTATCTTGTTCTTTGTTATTTTAATTTCTGCTTACTTTCTTCATTATTCTTTTTGTGAAAGTGAAACATTTTCTAAGCTCTCCTTCTCTAATATTAATTGCAATTGTTCGTATTTAACTTGTATTTGCTCTTTCTCTGTTCTTACTTAGCTCATAGTTGTTCTGTCCCCCCTCCCCTTGTAGTGAAAGAAGTTTCAGGGTGAATCACGTGATTGCAGATGGACCGTGTGAAAATGCACCACACCTGCTGACTGATTAATGCGATAACCAGGACCGTGTGAAATTGCTCGATAATGAGCACCGTGCGAGATTGCACCGTGAGAAAATGCACGTCACCTTGCAGACTGAAGTTTTCTGTAAAAATATTTACTTGTGCGGTCCAAAAACTTTCGGGATAGGAAAATCGCGTCCCACAAGTCGGTCATAGTTTTCTTCTTATTAGTTTTCTTGTATTTTACATGTTTATTTTAATAATGCGTACTTTGAGTAATAAAATTTGCACCTTATACTTCTTAATTGGCATACTATAGAACAAAATAGTTTTAATAGTTTTTATGTGTTTAAAAGTTCAACATTTAGAACCCCACAAAAAGGCTTGTGTACAGCCATTTTGAAGAATGGCAACAACCGGGGTCGTTTGCGTTTTCTTAGTAGTATTTAATTTTCGTAAATAAATGTATTGATAACTTTGAATATACATTCCTTTAAGTTCTAATAGAAATTCTACTTCAGTATGATTAATAGACTTCACTCAAACAACACACAGATTTAATTCAATTGCCCCGCCCTCTCCATGTCAGTCATACTATGAGCAGGCTTTGTCAGTCCATGGCTCCTTCCACTGCCCCGTCTTCCTCTTGTCAATCTTTGTCAACGTATAAAGTGGATTGATCTAAATAGTCTAAACAGTACGTACAAATCAATAATAATTAGTGTAATAGCTTCAGTTGTAGCTTCTTTTAAAATAAAGAAAGTAATACATGTTGATTTGCTTTTCGAGAAAAACGCTGTTCAGAATGAATATGTATCGGCATACTGTAAATTATTCAAATACATTATTTTTATGTGAAAATCATTCAGTATTGTCCAAAATGATATTCACTCCGTTGGCACAAGCACTTTTCTGCCAATTAGTTTAGGTTAAATTTGCAATATAATGCACAATAGTAATAACTTCAAAATTGCATTATGACCTTAATTTCTTAACCAGTTCCTCTAGTATAATTTCTTAACCAGTTCATAATTCCCAGAGCAGATATTCAAATCTAGAGTGCGTATTAAACAACAAATATTTGGTCAGTGATTTGCAGGCTTCAAGTATGATGTAGAATTATTGCACAGGGCACCCATGCAATAACAACAACAGAATAAAATTATATATTTTGGAGCTGTGGACTCAAAGCTATTGAAGTTCCAGCAGGTTTCAGAATTTCAGAACTACAGGAATATCGCGGTTATTTTGCCACGAAAAATACTGTAATAATCAAACCCACTATAATCGGTGTAAATAGTGCGTATAAAATAATTGTTTAAATGTTATATATGAGGTAAAATGTGTATATATGAGGTATATGTTTATAGTAAGATTCATTTACTATAAACAAGATTATTCTTTACTACTAGTGAAAAGATAGTTACTGGTGAGCAGGTTCCGACGGATGAAAACAGCGCTATCTGGAGAGTGAAAACTCAGACTAAATTAAACTGTAATTGCGTATGTAGTGGGCCATATCTCACGGCCGCGGTAATCGTCATATGTCTGTACACAAAAATCCACTTTTCTTTTTAAAAAGCATTACGGAGATTCTACTCCCAAGAAATTTAATCACAAAGTAAGTTTTGTAAAGTGTATTTAGAAATAAAGAAATGATCCAAGCTGGGAAACGTTTAAGGCAGGAAGGAAGGAAAAGAAATCTAGAAACGAGAGGCACCTAAGAGGTGCGGGATAACAATACCAAATTTATAGCATAAACCACATACTAAATGGGGGCGATTCCACCACTAGTCTTAGGCGACTAGAACCATGAGCAAAATTAGACAGGGTAACGAATATGATTTTAGTGTTAAAATAATTTGAAAATAACCAATGCATTTTTCATTGAGAATTGGTAGCAGTAAGGGCGTTAAGGAATAGATGGTAGAACAAAGGAACAGCAACTAATTTTGAACAGTCTCATCCTAATTCGAAGTAGTTCCAATCTTCTCCCTTTACTCGTAGGCGATGTTTTGGCACTGTCCTCGAAGTTCCAGTGGTTTGCAGGTTGGGTTGTCCTGATGAAGTCCATGATGAAAACTTGTCAGACAATCAACCATGGCATTGAATGCCGGACCTCAAAGGCTGGGAGACTCCGATGTGTCTCGCGTCGTTTTTGAGATCCAAAGACTAAAAGACCAAGATCGTGCTCTCTCAATTGCTTTTGACCTGACTGTCCCTCTGACGCCAGCATGAGATGATGGTGACACCTCAATTTCCTGAGCGTGGTCGATTACCCAAAACTGACATTGACCAAGTCCATGTTTCTACATGTCGTCGACTCAACACAAAGTTCTCAAACTTGCTCCTGAGACTGCTAACGTTGACAGGTAAACGAACCAAAAAGAAACTCACCTGAGTCAAAGTACTTACTTCTGTATTCATTACTTCCTTGTTGTAACATCGTGTCGAGGGTAAACGAACGAAACAAACAATGTCTTGTAGTAACCTGACTATGAGAGGCCAATGAGGTCGAACCAATTGAGAGAAGCAATTGATCTAACAAAGCAAATTAAAAGCGTCGCGTGTGAGACTGTTTGGTAGGCAAAAGGTAATAGGAAGTTGCTACCAGTGTTTATTACAAAATACAAGTACAAAGACTTCCTCAATAACAGCAAAGCACTAGTTAATTAATTTTTTGATGTAAAGTTAGCTAGCGACGTACAATAGAATATTGGTGTTAATAACATCAGGCAGTGAACTCTCTGCTTGGCTTCCACTGATGCTTGATTGAATTTCCACATGAAATAAACTAATGCATTTTATTGTCCTTACTTGTCCTTACTTCGTATCCCGTAACAGTATTAACAATTTTTCCGAAAAAAGTCATCGACTAATGAACAATGAGCCACACAGGTATGTTGTACCGTGAAAGTTATAAATAAATCAACTTTATGTGTAATACAATTAGTCGCAAGTGAGTTTCAATGTACTGTATAGTAGTTAAGATTCACCTGGGCTGGATTTGACCTTTGACCTTTAGGCCCAATGTTGCCACAGTCCTAGCTCTTAAGTGGGCTGAAAAATAGTACCAAATTGAAACAAAAAGGGCTGAATTCATTATTTTATACCAATGTAATGCATAGTTCTAAAACACGAAACTAAGAGAAGTTGAGTTCTAGAACACTCCCCCTCCCCCTCTTCCAAGAGTTCTAATCAAGAAAGTGCTCTTTTTTAAAAAAAAATATTTCAAAAAACATTCAAATAGGAGGACCGCGAACAACCGGGGAAGTAGATGAATTTTTTTCTAACAAAGGTTGCAAATTAAAACGGAAAACATTCATCATCTTTAATATGTTTCGTAAGGAAACCAATTACGCCTGAATTTCAAAGTAAACAGAATTCAGTATATCGAACACTTAATTCAACGTGTTTTTTATTTTTTTTCAAGCTACAATGTCCACCACACTACTTCTTTCTAGTCCGCTTCATGCGCCCATCTAGCTTCACTTGTTTCCCGATAGACTTCGAATTACGATTTTTTTACACAAAGTTCGTAGTATTATGTGGTACAGCGTCACAGAATGAATTTTCAACAGCATTTTTTAAGATTCCAACACACAGTTTGAGTAACTTGAGATGTAGGAAGAGTCTTACTGACACTTCTCAAAATGTGACAAGTATTTGTTAAATGGTGCTGAATTGGGTAGAATTGTACCAACTTTTCCACAAAAGGGGCTGAAAATGCCAGCGTGGTACCAACGGGCCGAAGAATGACAAAAAGGGCTGAATTTGGTACAATTGTACCAAATGTGGCAACATTGTTTAGGCCTGACCTGGGAAAGATCAGAGGGGTTCTAAACCGGCCCTAGACCGGCACAAACCAGTATGTTGCTTTGCTAGAATAAGGAAGTATACTCTCAGACGCCTACTAGCTGTAGAAACAAGATGAAACATCCCTTATCACCTTCTTTTCCATCGTCTAGTCGTGTGTTGGCTAGTTATTTGAACCCTTTGTACCACGCCCCTCTTTTGATGCTAAAACGGAAGATTATCATAGCATTGGGTAGCTATTTTGGACCCCCGTCCCTTCTGCAAAGACCGTAAGCATCTAAGCTTCCCAATTGATTGGTCTTCGTCTTCTCGTCTTGTATTAGATAGATATTTTGGACCCCAGCCCCTCTGGCGAAGATTGTGATGGAAATGTTCTTAGTTGCTAAGGGGTCGGAAGCTTCGCATATCATTGCGTAGCTTTTGGGGCCCCCTGCCCTCCTGCGTAAAGCATAAGCGAATAGTGATCGAAGGTTCGCAATTGATTGGTCTTCGTCTTCTCGTCTTGTATTTGATAGCTATTTTGGACCCCCAGCCCATCTGGTGAGAATCGTGATGGAAATGATCTTAGCTGTTGAGGGGGAAGTTGCTATGTTTTAAAGTATTACACCTATGTTTTATATATATTGGGCTTGGGTCCCATGTAGTATAGTTGTTGTTCGAAGCTCCTCATTTCGAATCACTATAATGCTTACAAGTGTTCGATGCTCGTATCCCCCACCCTCGTCCCTCGGACTGGATACTTAGTGGGTACTTTCGAAACACAGTAATCAAAATCATGAAACTTGTTGTTGCTAAGTGTTAGGACCCGCTTTTGGGAATCTTTTGATCCTGGGAACGTTCCCAGGACGCTCGGTTGATAAGACTAAATCGTAGTTCATGATTGTTTTAAAACGTGTTGGATTCCATTGATTATGCGTGATCTAATTACGGAATCTTCTCATAGCATTTCATAATGGTTTGACAACGTATGATGAAAACTTGTATACTCAAGTTCTTCAGGGACTTGTGTTGCACGTAATGAGATATTGGTTATTCTATTTTTTCGGGGGGGAGTAGTCAAAGTGAAGCAGACAACTAACTTTGATTGTAGCTTCGTTATCTTACGATTTAAATATTCTGTGCACTAAAATCCATTTTAGTGGGAGCTGAGATCGAATTTGGTACTTCACGATTTAGAGTTGAATTAGTCCTTGCATGAGAAAAAATTTCACGTATGTAGCACTTCTCATTTATTTTCGTTTCGCGACAGAAAGGATCGAATTAACTTAATTTCTTAAAATATTCATTGCTTTGTCATCGAAAATCGAACCAGGACCCTAAATATGCTTTCATTTTGAATATTCTCTCACCGGAATTGAACGCAAGACCGTGGTTCATCGTAAATGTATGGGACATGTATAAACAAGATGAAATATGGTTTTCCTTTTCCCGTGCATGCTTGCACATATATGTGTATGCATAGTGCATTAGTCTGTGTTGATCAGATACTGAAGTAACGTTACTATGTAAATCATGTGTTACCACTTTTGCAGATAGAGCAAGTATGAAATTACGTTAATCGTGCTTAGGAAATTGTGTTAATGGATGTATGTATAATGTATAATCGAACTCTCTAACGCTGAACAAAGTGGTATTAAAACGTAAAAAAAGAAAATGATTTGCATTCTCCGGGAAACGAGCTTAGAACTGTTTGTATGACACTCGCGCTAACCACTAAATGATCCAAATTTCAGTCAATTAGACGGAAAAAGATAGCCCCTTTCATGTGGTTTCCCATTGCATTGCATAGTCCGGAAGTCAAACTCAAAGTCTGCAGTTGCTGAGGGGTTATAGTGTTTCATTGAAGCTATTTGCTAAATCTAATTGGGTCTTGGGATTTTCACGAAGTCACTTTTAAGTGTCCATGAGAATAGGATTCGTTAAGTGACTGTTCTCTAAGGTGAATATCGCGTTCCATGTTTTTAAACGTTGGATGAGAATTAAAGAATTGTAAGTATAGGGTATTTCAGATTGCATGTACTGTTTGGTTGTCATGAGAAATACAGTACTTCTCTTTTCTCATACGAACGTACACACGTGCGATTGTAGATAATGTAATCTAAACGCGAAAACGCTGAGCTATGTGTAATGTAAATTAAGTTTGTTGATAGATAAGATTTACTGAAGATGATATATTGATACACCAATCGAATAATGTGTGAAGAAGGATTATGAGTTAATGTTTCCGATGTGGGACTGAATGAGGATATGGAATGTAACAGGGTTCTAATCAGTTGGAAAAGCTCATATGTTTCTTGAGAAACTTCATCATAATAAGTTCCCTTTATCTTTATCTTAGATTTCATGTATGTTGTACTTTTTTGCAATTGATCGTGTTGCTTCACGAGTGCTTTAACCTTTAATGTATATGGTATTTATTTTTGTTCATGTGTTTCCGGTATATCGTATTTTTGCTGAGCACCTTTAGGTTTGTATCACGTTGCATCAAGTGTGTGTGTGTATGTGTGTGTGTGTGTGTGTGTGTGTGTGAAAGAAGAATAAGAATGCAATGTCATACCATTTCCGGCTGGGAATGAGTAATAAACATATCTCGTTTCTAAGAACTACTTTGCTTTAAAGCTATAGGAAAGTCCTTAAACCATTTTCATTATACCTTCTCATCAACTCCAGAAAAAATGATCGTAGATTATTATAAGATTTCAATACGTTATACAGAAAGACTGAACTTTGAAAGTAAGAAAACGTATACTTTTTAAGTGTCTAACGTGTGCTAAAAGTGATTTTTAACTTTTTTCGTATTCCCTTATTATCGGCGGTAGAGCATTCGATTTTCGTCTATGGAGTCCTTGGTTCGATCCAAGCTCACTGCAAATGAACTTTGTGATAAACTGTAGCCCTCATTAAAAATATTTCCGCTTAACTTTTGCATCGAACTGAAATACTTTCTCCTCCTAAAACTCAAATCTAGATCCTCGTGAATGCTGTCCTTGCCTCCTGAAGACTTCTTGACGACCGGGATCCACTGTCAACTACTTTTTAGTATCCATATACAAATCACCTATCTTTTATGGTTATACACAGTAGAAATAATAATCGGGAAGCGAATGTCGAGGTTCGTAGCTTTTGTCTAACACTTTATCAGCTATCGATCACAGAAAAAATTCCATCCACAATTTTAGGTGGAATGACTATGTACTGGTTCCTGCATATGTATTGTTTATCACAATAGACGTCTGGGCTATTTCTTGAAATGTTGCTTTTCTTTTCTTTTCGTTTTCCTTTCTTTCTTCTTTTTTGGTTTTGGCTTATATATTTTAACTGTATTACAACATACTGGTACAATTTATAATGAAATAACACTGGTCAACAGTGAAAACGCTTCGGAGATAAACCTAACCAATTCTTACTAATTTTCGGATCCTGATAACGAATATGAAATTAGTTTTTGAAGATTGGTTCGTGTTTCAAACAAATATGCTATCACCCGATGTGCTCTGCTGGGCAAATTAAGGGTTCGCAACAGGCTCTGGCAACAGAAGCTGTCTACTTATTTCAATAAAATTCCATTGTTTGAAAGTTAGTTTCATTGCTATCCTCAGATACATACGCAGGGGTTGGTCCTCCGGGTCTTGACACCCCGATTTGTTCGTAAAGTTAGTCTAATTTCAGGTGCAATTTTACAAATTTTAATATAGTTTAACTTCAACTTGTATTTGGACCCCCGTAAAAGCTCAGTGCCGCTCCCGAAATAAATTGTTGCGTAGTCTCTGACTATCCATATTGCTCGCACTTCATCGCTAACAAAGAAAATCGCCCACTTCACGGTTTAGTTTGTACTGAAGAGTTTGCCAGAGAAAACATGTTGTGTAACGTTCTTTTGTAGTTACAATTTGCAATCTCGAACGTAGTGGTGGTGAGATATTGGGTGGGTGGCTTTATTATTATTATTGTTATTATTATTATTATTATTATTATTATTATTATTATTATTATTATTATTAATAATAATAATAATAATAATAATAATAGAAATAATCATTCTTTCGAAAAGTGGACTTTCGCTTCTATCACAATGAAAGCCTTTCAGTCGTACTTTGGCAGTAAAGTGGGAGATGTGGATAAGAAGTAAGCACCACATACATGTTGTAATACTTCTTCTACAAATTTGCGGGACTAGATACATGGAAAATGTCCATGGGCGCCATTTGCATTTCCAATGATGTGGAGAGAACCGACCGATCATACTAAAAGCTGCTATTTTTGCATAGTTCTTCCAATTAAAGGTCTATCCAAAAAAGAAAAAAAGTGGACTGCAACTTATTTAAATATTTTTTGAAATGTTCGTCACTGTGCCACACACTGAAGAACTAAAGGTTCCACAACTTCCCGTACCTTACTCCAGTGTTTAACCAGATGAAGAAGAAAAGGTGAACAGTGTCGATCCACATTTTCAAATTCTGCTGCAGATTCATCTTCTTTCACCGATCCTAACTTCACAACTCAAAACATCATTATCCATTCACCATATGATACTCAACCTGAATTAAATAACGTGGGGTTGTCACAAAGTAGCGCAGAACTGGTAGATTTCAAAAAAAGGAAGTTGGGAGCTTATTCTGAAGATCTAAAAGTGTTCGTGTTTGGAACACGTCAGAATCCTAAACAGTATTTTCAGTGGAAAATGACATATTACATTGTAACAATGTAGGCCTAACTAGTCTTATGAGTAAACTTAACATAGACGATATTTTGATAAAAGGTGACTATTCATATACGCATCAAAACATTCTTCTAACATATTCTGCGTAAACTTCCACAAATTGCTGAAACTAAAATCAGATAAGAACCGTTTTTGGCACTCAAATTCGCTAACTCCTCAATAATCCTGATTTTGATGCAGTGTTAGATAATGAGAGAATTGCATGAAATTCCTTCCGAAAAGTGGTGACAAATGTTTTGAGAAACGAGCGGTCTCAGAACCATAAGGAAGTAGAGGTGAACCTAATACCTTCTACCAAGCAATAGGGTGTAATGTATCAGTAAAATACATATGTTGCAATCCCACATTGATTTCTTCCCAGAAAATTGCGGATCAGGCATTACTGAACATGGGAAACATTTCTACCAAGTTATATCTATGATAGAGAAATGATATCAGGGCTACTGGAAGAACTCTGCTCTTGTCGATTGTTGTTGGACGGAAATACCCAATTTTACCTTAATTTCCCCTTTTCTCGTACAACACACTATAGCGGCAGTCACTGTAGACTCGGAAATCCAGTCAATAACAATTTAGAATTAATTTGGCCATAATTGATCACTAATCTCTTGGATTGATCTCGATTAGTAACAAGGAAACAAGGGGAAATATATGGGCTACTATTTACTTCTTCAATAACACCCTGTTCTATTAATTTGTCTAAAAACAAATCGAGTTCTTTCATTTTATATTTAGGAATCATATATGGTTGAGTAATGCTTGGTGAAGGATCTGTTAATTGAATTTCATATAAATAATCACGAACATGCCCTAACTTATCAGTTATTACTTCTTTGTAATCATTAAGTAATTGTTTAACATACGGTATCAACTTTTCATCATAAATATTTTCAAAATTTACACTACCTTTTAATGCTTCTTCTCCATCCCCCTCTTTATCTGCCTCCTTATACAATGGATTAAAGATTCTCGTGCCAGGTGGAACATCTTCATAAACAGCAGCATCAGTATTCTCAAGTGCAACTGTCTCCTTGGTCCTTGCCTTAGTACGGTTCACCGCCGTACTCCTGGACTCGCCTATTCCACTGGTTGTCTGCTTGGTGTCATTGCCACAACGTCGAGGCCTCCTTGGAAACGGCCTAGCCTTGCTGGTTTGGGTTGGTGTTGTCAGGTTACAGGAAAAAGAACTGCCACCATATTGTAAAGCTGCACCTTCAGACCTAGTCCCCTCGAATCGATCACAAACTCTGGCGCCAATGTGTCTGGGATCTCTCCGAGTAGGCCTGAAATGATATTGGAAAGCGCACAGATCACTGTTCATACCAAATGGGTTATTCTCAAAAGGTTGTAACTTTACTTGCATTTTCAATTTTTCAAAAAGAAGTTCTCGAGCGTTTATATTTATATGGACGTAATTATCCCGTAAAAAGTCTAAACCCAATAATAATTTTAATTTTGGATGGTTAACAACTCCAAACCACGCCGTAAAACGGGCACCGTGTATAAAGAAAATAAGTTGTACCAATTCACGCACTAACAACTCATTCCCTTGCATGATGGTCACAGAATAATTGAACCACTGATTGGAAAAAGGGAATAAGTACAATTTTTTGCGATTTTAACCTGAGATAGCAGATGTGTTCCTTTAAGATAGTTACATTGTTGAGTAGAAAATAGGAATGTTTGGGCAACTCTATATGACCAATGTAGAAGACAAAATCTCTCGCTGATTAGAAAAAGGGAATAACTACGTTTCTTATTTCCTTCTTTCAGTCACTATATACACCATCAGTTGATGCCATCACAACTGTGAGACTGTGTGTATGTAGACAACCATTAGAGCCCTCTGCTGACGTTACGATACTTCGCCTTGTCTTCGCATTGCACAATTTATAGAGAAATATTTGCCTCAATCAGTTACAAATTTATGTGTTTTCAGTGATACAAGTGATCATACAATACCAAAACTGCAATCATACAATGACATTAATGCTTTTCAGTCTGATCGTGTCATAACGGTTTACCACTGTACAGCAATATTTGCCTGTCAGAGGACAGTTTTTACCATGTGACCGATATTTTGTTATAATCAAACGAGAACACAAACGACACAATCGCATTTATTTACCAGCACAGTATAACCACATGATTACGAATGCAAGAAATACTGATATTCCATTTCAGGTTTACGAAGTTGTCAATGAAGAAATCTTAGATTTTAAACATTGGTGGTAACCGTTTTACAAGAAATCTTCAGGTAGCATTGTGGACAAAACAGTGAAATTCCAAGTAAGTAAATAAAGACACTGTTTATAAAGCAGAATATCTAGGTTATGTGCAAGCTCATATGTTTATCAATGAACTAAGAACTGATATTTTTCGATCACTCAAAAGTAATGTCACAAACGTTCCACTGCCAACGTCAAAGGCATACGATTGGCAAGTCCCGATCAATCAGAAAAAGATCAACGATTCTTCACAAATCATTAAATGCATACCTGACCAATACAAAAAGTTTTATAGGATGATTTGTTCATGGAAAACCACTGACCAAGAGACTGTAGAAGACGAAGATGCAGACGGATAAGACCCTATGTAAAGTCATTCTATTTTGACAACGTATTTTGCTACGTATTTTCTTCAGCTCTCTATTGTATTACTTTTCTTGCTGTACGAATAACATGTGCCAAAAAAAAAAACGAACAGTGACAATAAAAGTGTTAGAAGCCTAACATGCGTGATAGTTCGCATACATATATCCAAGATTAACATACAACATAGTATTCAGCATGTATATTTTCATAGCTTTCTATCATAAACTGCACATTACATACCCTACATACAATTACAATTGCCTCCAACACCAATTGATTGGAAAAAGGGAATATTTTTCCCATTTTTAAGCTTATCTAACCAATTGCAGTGCTGCAATACAAGATTCTTCTTCTAGTCTTAGTGTTTGTCAGTTCTTTTGCTACAAGTAATCAATTATACACTTTTTGCAACAAATACAAACAACGCCTCGGGAAGGTTTTTTAGCGTTTTTGAAAACTTAGGTCTGATGTACTTATTCCCTTTTTCCAATCAGTGATTCAATTTACTTGTTTTATTTTAGGCTTACATTTTGTACGGATTTCTTCTAAAACACTGTTTTCAATTAAGCATAGAGTCGAGCCAGTATCTATTATACAGGGATATAAAGTATGGCATATACTGATGGGTAATTGTAATAAGCTTCCATGATCTTCCCTTGCACTATGAGAATACGCACTATGAAGTCCGGTTTTTTTTTCATTTAAATTTTGATAACTCAGTCTATTCTGTCTATTAAAAGGTGTTGGCATATAATTTGTCCTGGCACTTCTAAGAGGAGTTTTTACCCGTGGTAAACAAACCTTTTCACTTTTAACTACATTTTTATAATCTTGTTTATATTTGTCATTAATTTCATAACTTTCCGCAAAATCTACATATTCATTTACCGTTTTTGGAACACTAAGTATCAACAACAGGTTACGAATTTCGGGAGTAACTAAATTACTTATTAATTTACAAATTTCATCTTCAGGCATGTTGATTTCCAAAACATTCAATGTACTTAATTTCTCTTGTAAAAAGTTTAATAAATTTTCATTTTCTTGCATTACTCTATATAATGATATCTTCATAAATTCCGTATTAATCAAGGGTGTGACAAATTTTAATAATAAGGAATGACAGATATGACCCCAAAATGTAGTTATTGTTAACAAGCGCTGCAACTCTTCATAAGCTTGCTTCCTACACCTCTGTAAACTCGATACTAATATCGCCTCTACGGGAGCAATTTCCTTTACTATTAACATATCAAGTTTCAAAAGAAAATGACATACTAACATACCATCTGTTCCATCTATTACCGGTATATCATATATTTGCTTTTCTAAAGAATTAAAAATACTTTGCGAAAATTGTTTTTGAAAGTTACAAGTTATGGGAGCTCGCAACACTGCTTGTCTATGTTCATGAACAGGTACATGTGGGAACGACAAGAAATTCCCCCCTCTCTGATTTTCCTGCCCTTCACACCTACGACCTTCTATCTCATCGTCAAATGAAATAAGGGGAGGGTCAGCTACTGCGACTCTGTTATTACGTAACATACTACCCCTAGCTTCGTATGCCGCTTGCCAATGACTCATTTTTCTTTTCTTTTCTAATTGTACCAATAACCGTAAAATGTATATACTTAATGAAATTAATTTCTTTCCTTTTTATCCAGCTTACAAATAGTAATACAAATTTTATTTTCGTTTTTCTTGTTTTTAATCACAACCAGATTCGAAATCCACTTCTTATTGCCCTCACGCATTAAGGTTTAAGTTCCGAGATTGGAACATGAGGTAATTTATATTTATATGTAGCGGCAGTCTTGTTACCAAGTAATCCACTACCTATGAAAGGGTATTTTAGGATTCCCCTTAATGCGGAATAGATTGGGCAAATAATTCTTTTCTTGGAAATTATAAATATACTTCAACTCGGAACAATTTATTGTATAATTTCTTCAACATGAAAGTAAATTCAACAATAACAATATAACTGAGCTAACACAAAACAACATTACTCAATATTAAATCGAACCCTTTCCCATTTTGAATAGTAGTCCGGAAATTTTCATACATTCGCATTCCACTAATTTTATATTCTAAATTAAATTTACTGGTTGAACTTTTGACAGGTTTCATATATCAAATATTTACACAAATTGAATTTAATCCCCAAATATAACAATATAAAGTTTAATCTAGTGACCAAAGACATACACTCACCAAAAAGTTGTAACAGTTGGGCCGAAATGGAAAGAAAAAAAATAGATTAAAATTTTGTACTTACAATTTCTTGACGAGCTGCATATCAATGGCACTTACATAATTTTACATTTATTATTCCGGCTACTTTCTGTGTAGGAGCACTATTATCCAAACACTATTCCGAAATCTCATTTAACAATTTATCAATTTAACGGACACAATTTCTAAGCTCCTACCCCTTCTTACCTAATGTTCCAATCTAAAGGAAACGCAATAGGTACGGGTAGAATACAAAAGATAGATGGCGTTTTAATCACTTCGAACAAACGAATATCAAACCCTGACATTGACCTACAGAGCCAATGTTTCCATATACAGGTTTATTTAACTAATCAGCTGATCGCGTTTTCAAGTTCTTGATTTTTTTTATATATATTGAACTTCTGAGAAATGTCTCAACACACATATATATTATTATCATACCATTTGAAATCCTGTTTTATTCTGAAGAGAATGACGTGTAAGTCATGTTACTCAAATAAATAATACTGTTCAGATTCATTTGCTTTTATAGTTATCTCACTTTTTCCTATATGGAATTTGGTATTGTCCTGCAGAAGTGAGAAGTATTTTTCCGTCACAAGTATTGTAGGTATTACAATGAAACTTGGCACATGTATTACTTATAAACTACATTAGTTTTAAAGGTATATTGTAATTGGGTACCTTACTTGGGTTCCGTACCAGGTGGCGCTACATTTGAAAAAAGGGATTTTTGAACGGAAAATTCCCAACTTTACCTTAACGTTACCTCTTCTTATACATCATGTTCACATGCGCACAGTACTATTTGCAAACTTGGTTTATTCTCAAGTGAATTACATAAGAACCAACTAAAACTGGGAAACATAATGCTCCATACATTGTAAAACCGTAACTGATCTGATGGAATAAAACGGCTCAGAAAAGTTCATTGGCATAGTAACTGATAACGTCGCAAATATGAAAGCAGCATGGAGAAAAGTGGAATACAAGTATCCATATATCAAAACGTATGGTTGTGTTGCACATGATCTGATGTTGCTTATCCAGAACATTGTAAAAATAGAGAGCCTCAAGCACCGTACTAGCAGAACAAAAAGAGTGATAATCGAAATCAACGACAGTGCACAAGTGAATCCAACAGTCATGGAGAAACAAACGGGGAAGAAAATTACACTGATTCTAGCTGTGTGTCAGTAGGGTATCTCAAGTATTTTCTTTGGGTAGTCTACTGCCAAAAAAACATCGGCACTAAGAAGTCTGTGTATTGATGAAAAGGCACAAACCTATCATCGGAAACAATCAAGGATATCATTCTTCAAGATATCTTTTGGGACAAAATAAGCACTTTTTGTAGTTTAATTGTTCCAAAAGCAGACTGGATCACTAAAATCAAAAGCGACAAATCTCAGATCAGCAAAGTATATGAAATGTTTTTCGACCTGAGGGACAAAATCCAGAACACAGTTGCAAGCGCTCAATTTTTTAACGCGGAAGAGCAAAACATAATGCAGTTTTTCGAAGACAGTAAGCAAATCCGCCTGGGTCCTGTACATTTGTTAGCGAATATTCAAGATCCCAGTTACCGATACAAGAACGTGACCACCGAAGATCAATCGGATGCTCTAGAATATCTTCGTCAAATTGCAAGGCTTTATTCAGATGTTGAATATAGATGTTCTGGCCCAATTTGCACAATAAACAATGAAAGAAATGTCTGGTCTAAAGTATGTCTGTGAACTTCTGCGTCAAAAGTGTCTGCTCCAACTTCGTGGAATGGACCATGTCTTCTTGTGAAATCACTAAAGTTGCAAGCATAGTTCTTGCCCTTCCTGCCACATCTGCTGCTTGTGAAAGGCTCTTCGGCACATATGGGAAAATCCATACGTAGAACGGCAACCGGTTAATAAATGAAGTGCTACTAAACCGACTTTTGTAAAGCATAACCTGAAATACACATCAGTATTTAAAACGATATCTGTTGAAAAACCTTCTTCCCTTTCTAAGAGGAGTCAACTGAGTCCAAGTCGTAACCAAAATGAAACTACGCACCTCCACAGCAGGAACAACTAGATATTCAGTGAAGAAAAGGCAAAACCGGATTCAAGGATCAATGGACCTAATGTGTGTAGTAGAAACCTAAAGATTCTGATAATGGGAAACTGATGTCGATGTGTCATATATAGAGACTGCTGAATCCGATGTCTCTAAGAAAAGTGACAGTGCTCATTCTGATCTTCAGAAACATATAAAACGTTAGTTAAAAATAGAAACTGTCGAGTCTGTCGTAATGCCTTAATCATCTTCTTGCTTGGTAACTTAGAGTAGATTAATAATAATAATAATAATAATAATAATAATAATAATAATAATAATAATAATAATAATAATAATAATAATAATAATAAAACAGTATGTATTCACTGTAATAGCTGCGACTTTTATTTCCAAAATACCAGTGTCATATATGTATTAAACAACCATGAAAAGAAAAAGATCCTGCAAGTTCGATTAAATATTTGAACGAAATATTTCAATTGAAAAATTTGATGAAGTTAACCATCCCTAATCAAAGTAAAGCTTGCTCAGCATACGTATTATAGATGAAAAGTTGAACATATAGTTAAAGATTTTTTTTTTAAGATTTTATTCTTTACAACATTTCATTGGCAGACTTAGGGGTGATTGTTTTATTAATCTAAATGCATAAGAATAATGAACGTTATTATTACTGTTATTGTGACATGAAAATAAAAGTAGGTGGGAATGGACTACTGTTTGCTACAAGACGAGAAATGTTTAGTCTCGTCGTATCTGTTGTCTCGAACGGGGGGATAATTACATATTTAGATTTATAACGAGACGAGAAACATGACAATTCTCGGTTAGTTTTGAAGAAAACAGGACGAATTTAACCAGTTTCGTAGGAAACATTACTTTTCTGAAATATTCGTTCTCAAACACTATTTTTAATTTTACATCATTCATAGTATAAACATTTTAAATTGGTTGTAGTAACATATCAAACAACGTTTATCAACGTTCAAATATACGCAAGTTATTATACAAATATTCCAATAATAAATTTAGGGTAAATATTATACTGTAATCTTCTTTAGGCTTCTAGTGACTCGGAAAATTTTCGCAACTTCTAGAGAAAATTAAAGTATATGAATCAAGTCGTACACTTTGCACGTTACACATATTTACAACACAAGACGGGAAATCTCGAAAAGCTAATCAATATGATACGAGAAAAAAATCCTTAAGAATCAAGATGAGGCAACTATAAATATTCCCAAAAAATGTTTTACACGACACGATAAAATCTTATTTCTTGTTTCTCATGTTGGCGACACTAAGAGAAAGCTTCAGACAAATTAAACGAGAACATTTATAACTTAGTTTATAATATTCTGTTTTGTATCCATAAATCTGTTAGGTATGGAAAATAACAAAATTATTATTTTTTGAATTAACCTTTAAATTATTACAGATACTAGAGAAACTGGCTAAGAAATTATGTTCATAATGCAATTTTGAAGTTATTACTATTGTGCATTATATTGCAAATTTAACCTAAACTAATTGGCAGACAAGTGCTTGAGCCAACGGAGTGAACATCATTTTGGACAATACTGAATGATTTTCACATAAAAATAATGTATTTGAATAATTTACAGTATGCCGAATAATTTACGGTATTCATTCTGAACAGCGTTTTTTTCCAAAAAGCAAACCAATATGTATTAGTTTCTTTATTTTAAAAGAAGCTACAACTGAAGCTATTACACTAATTATTATTGGTTTGTACGTACTGTTTAGACTATTTAGATCAATCCACTTTATACGTTGACAAAGATTGACAAGAGGAAGACGGGGCAGTGGAAGGAGCCATGGACTGACAAAGCCTGCTCATAGTATGACTGACATGGAGAGGGCGGGGCAATTGGATTAAATCTGTGTGTTGTTTGATTGAAGTCTATTGATCATACTGAAGTAGAATTTCTATTAGAACTTAAAGGAATGTATTTAAAGTTTTCAATACATTTATTTACGCAAATTAAATACTACTAAGAAAACGCAAACGACCCCGGTAGTTGCAATTCTGCAAAATGGCTGTACACAAGCCTTTTTGTGGAGTTCTAAATTTGAACTTTTAAACACATAAAAACTATTTAAACTATTTTGTTCTATAGTATGCCAATTAAGAAGTATAAGGTGCAAATTTTATTACTCAAAGTACGCATTATTAAAATAAACATGTAAAATACAAGAAAACTAATAAGAAAAAAACTATGACGGACTTGTGGGACGCGATTTTCCTATCCCGAAAGTTTTTGGACCGCACAAGTAACTACTTTTACAGAAAACTTCAGTCTGCAAGTAGTTTCGCTCTCTCTCTCTTTCTCTGTATTTCGCACACACACACACACAATATATATATACTTGAAATTGATAATTACGTGGAAGCGTGTAAGTTCATTTCAACTGCATAGGAAATGTAATAGAGAAGCGTCGAAAGCGTTGCTCGCTCATTTATATATGTTCTGAAATGGTGTATGTATAAATGTATATTCTAGCATGTCTCTGAAACTTCTGTAACAATTTTAACCAAAATTGGTATACAAATTACTCTCAATGACAATAGACAAAAAATACTTTAATATAACAAGTGACCACAATAAGTCACTTATTACTCACTTTAATCTAGTCTTCAGAGGATAGTAACTGAAGAGTCGTTTTCGTCTACTGATGGTACCCAGGCCTCCACAAAAAGAGAGCCACCTGCTGTAGATCCTCAATTGGATAATCCGGAGGGAGAGCTTCAACGTTATGTAGAGCAGTTATATGCTTCGTACTCCGATGTTTTTACTGAAAAGGTAGGCACAGTACATAACTATACTTTAGATATTCATGTAAACGATGAATCACCAATACGGTTAAAACCTTATCCTTTGCCCCGCCAAGACCAGAAAGAGCTTGATAAGATTTTGGATAATTTATTAAAAGATAACATAATAGAAAAATCAACGAGTCCATGGGCATTTCCTGCCTTTTTGGTGGATAAAAAGACTGGAAATAAGAGACTTGTGATCGATTATTCTAAATTGAACAAGAGGTTAAATATTGTTTCTCAGCCTTCTCCCATTATGGAGGACGTTCTTTCGGCTTTGAGCAAAGGAAAAGTGTTTTCCGTGGTCGATATGTCTTCAGCGTATTCACAATTATTATTGTCAGAACGTTCCAAAAAATATACTTCTTTTGTAACTCATCGCGGTAGTTATATGTACCGAAAGTTACCTTTTGGATTAACAATGGGTAGTTATGCTTTAATGGAAGTACTTAATAAGCTATTGTATGAGTTGAAGGATGAAGGAATTGAATATTACTGTGATGATATAATTATTTTTAGTAAAAATGTAGAACAACATAAAGTCTTGCTAGAGAAGGTACTTACTATTTTCCGTAATAATGGGATTACAATATCACCAACTAAAAGTCTATTGTTTCAAACTAAGATAAATTATTTGGGATTTGTGATTTCAAATGGAAACTTGGAAATGGATCCTAAAAGAATTGATGTTATACGAAATTTACCCCCACCAAAAAATCGAAAAGCCTTGATATCTTTGGCAGCATTTCTCCAATTTTATGGGAAGTTTGTTGAAGGGTTTAATGAAATCATGTATCCTATACATAAGTTGCGCAGTATACGGACAAGATTTGCTTGGAAGTCGGAGCAGCAGGCCGCTTTAGACAAAATAAAGGAATTGTTTGAGACTCAGATTGTCTTAAAGTTACCGGAATTAGATCGGAAGTTCATAGTGCGGACGGATGCTAGCACCAGGGCCCTTAGCGGGGTCGTCGAACAAATGGATAGCGCCGGGAATATTAGGCCTGTGAGTTTCTATTCGCGAACTCTTAAGCCAGCAGATTTTCATAAGAGTGTGTATCATCTTGAGTTGCAGGCAGTGGTAGAAACTCTTGAACGACATAAATTGTATTTACGTAATCGATTTGATCTTTTGATAGATAACCAAGCATTGACGTACGCCTTGAGTAATGTAAGGCGGATGAAAAAGTATGGCAGCTTATTGTATAGGTTAGCATGCTTTAATTTTGATGTTAAACATTTGTCATCAATCCAAAATATCGGTGCAGACTTGATTTCACGGATTTATGATCCTTTCAATTTTGATATTTATGATACCACTTTAGGCGAGGAAGAAATTAAGAAAAATTTGTTAAATATAAATTTCTGGAATAATGCCAATTCTTCTATTTCCATAAAGGAACATCAGTTGCGGGACCCTGAATGTTTACAGATTATTGAACAATTGCAGCAAGGTAAGGAAGTTAAATCGTTCAAATTAGTTAATGGTATTCTTTGCAAGAAAACCAAGGCTCATATTCGTCCGTTTAAGATATATGTTCCGAACGCTCTTAGGCCTATGATTATGGATTTGTACCATAATGACCCACTATTGGGGTCACACCTAAGGGTTTATAAATCAATCAATAGAATCGCCATGAGATACACGTGGGATCGGATTTTTACGGACGTTCATGATTATATTACTTCGTGTGAATTATGCCAACGCGCGAAAGCGAGTAATGTTACCCCGCGAGGAGAGTTAATCTCTGAAGTAAGCAAAATTATTAATTCCCATTGGGACATTGATACCCTAGGTCCTCTACCAAGAAGTAGGGCTGGGCGATACATATTGATAATTGTTGATAGATGCAGTAAATTTTTAATGTTAGAGCCTCTCTGGGAATTGAAAAGTTCTCTTGTTATTAGGATATTACGTAAATTGATGAACCGACACGGTTATATTCATATTCTTTCCCATGACAACGCGTCAATTTTTACATCACAGATTTTTCGTGATTTTCTTGCGGGATTGGGGATTAGAGATTGTCGGGTATCACCTTATTTTCCAGCGGCAAATTCAACGGAACGTCCGATAAGACTAATTAAAGATATTTTGAAAACATATGTTCATGATAAACAGGAACATTGGGATAAGATGTTGGGAGAGATAGAATTCTCTTTGAATAATTCTATCCACGAGGAGACACGTGTTTCTCCCATGGAGATGAAATATAATTATAACGCCAATGATCCGTTAGACGTGAAATGGAGGATCGATATTTTATTTCAGAATAAACCAGATCGCGATACTTTGCAATGTGCTATTCAAAATATGGAGAGAGCGTGGCAACGTCGTAAACGGTTATATGACCAAAATAGGGTCCCCACTGATTATCAGGTGGGACATAAAGTTCTTTTGAAATCCCAACTGAAGTCTTCATTGACGGATAAGATTAATAAAGGATTATCTATGAGATGGTCTGAACCGTTCGAAATCATTAAGCTGTTGACGAACAACACATTACTTGTTCGGAATGTAGAAAATCCGAGAGACGTGAGAAGAACGCATGCGGCGTTAGTAAAGAGATTTCGTGAGAGGAGGTCTGTACCCTGAATTTTTGGTACTGTACTGTCACTAATATAGAGAGAGACCTGTGAGTGATGATATGAGAGTAATATTGAAATTTTCAGCAAATTGTAAATAATTATATTTATATGTATGTAAATTGTTTTTGGTGTTTTCGTACTGTTTGTCTTTTTTCTATTTATGTAGGGTGGCCACCTGCTAATCTAGTCATGTTTGTTTGGCTTCTTGTTATGTATTTCGTCTCCATTTATTACAAACATAATGGGAACCCATGATTTCTCGGTATGCTTATGGATTGCTGGAAGGAGGATATGAAATGAAATTTGAAGGTCGGATACATGTATTCGTATATATATGCTATTTTCCTCAGGTATTGTGTTATGAGAATCTGTTTGGAGATTATACCTACATTAGAATTTATTTTTTCACTTAAAAAGAAATAACTATATATTGAAAGTAATTTTTCCATAGGAATTGATATTATTTATTAACATATTATTTGGATGTTACGATTCTATTTAGTCTCTGGTTATGATAATTAATGTTTTCTGAAACTTTTGCAAATAGTTTTACAAGTTGGATCCACGGTGAATTCGGATGGACGTATGTGGATTGATAATTTATTTTCTCTTTTTCTAAACTTTTTCTAGTATGAATGATTTTGTATGGTTGATCAAGGGGGATTTTTTTTTTAATTTTTAGTATGATTGTTTGGATGAGTGTTTGTTCTTTTCTTTCCTATACTAACATTTTTCTATTATCGTCCACAATATGTCCTTATCTGTAATTCTCTATATTTCTCGATTCGCTCGCTTTCAAAAAAGACTTTTTTTTTGGTTTGCGAGTGGGCCGGGGCGAGGGTGTAACATATAATCCATAGATTTTATGGATTTTATGTCACTGGTTATTAAATATTTATTGATAAGGTGTCTTTAGGAATTATTTATATTATATTGTACCGAAAAAGCTTTTTCGTTCTTGCCTATTCTTTTGTTTTTGTTGGTTATGCCCTCTGGTGGGACGTACTAGCACGACGAATGAGCTATCTATATAGGTGGCCATAGTTGTGCTGGAACGTCCGAGGGAGGAAGTATAATGGTTGTTTCGCTACTATTATCATAATTTGTGATCGAGTTCTTGTATCAAAAGTTATTCTATATACATAATCTACGAGTGATATTTGAAGTATAATTCTGTTAAAGTTTAAAATTCGGATATAATCATGAAGTTTAAAGTGGAGTGCTGTAACCTCATGTCGGCTATTTGTTCTATTCGATAGCACGGATTGGCTTAATAAGGCAGTGAGGTACGTAAGTTTCATGCTTTTCCTTCCTTCATTATATTATTCTTACATTTAAAGGGCCCTTTGCCATTTTGTTAGTTTTAGGCACTTTGCCTATAACTTTTCTACCTTTTTTCTAAATTGAATTAGATTCCTGCATTATTACCAATCGGCGTGACTAATTAGAACAAGTTAGCTGGTACTGAGGCAAATAGTTTAAGCTGCTAATTGGATAATAGTCTAAGATTGACTCTATTGAAATTCTCTTTCCACTATTACGAAGACCATAATGAAATACCATGCTATTGTTGAATTGTTAAATATATGTTGATTATTGGGTTCTTGAAAGTTTAAATATACTGTTTGAATTTCTAAAGGAGTTCGGTTGTACGAGTATTATTTTATGAACTCAAATCCTACTATTATTATTCAGAGATTTATTTTCATAGCATTGCATGTTAGTAGCGATAATAGATTACGTATCCTTTCTATATTTCAGTGTGGAATTACGAAACCACTAAAATTAATATCGGGGGAACCGATCAATGTGTTCTCCTCTCCCACCCATACGTATACGCTAATTTTCGAATTTGAGGTTATATATTTTTTAATTGAATAATTGGATAATTGATTTCACGGATTTATGATCCTTTCAATTTCGATATTTATGATACTACTTTAGGTGAGGAAGAAATTAAGAAAAAATTGTTAAATATAAATTTCTGGAATAATCCCAATTCTTCTATTTCCATAAAGGAACATCAGTTGCGGGACCCTGAATGTTTACAGATTATTGAACAATTGCAGCAAGGTAAGGAAGTTAAATCGTTCAAATTAGTTAATGGTATTCTTTGCAAAAAAACCAAGGCTCATATTCGTCCGTTTAAGATATATGTTCCGAACGCTCTTAGGCCTATGATTATGGATTTGTACCATAATGACCCACTATTGGGGTCGCATCTAGGGGTTTATAAATCAATCAATAGAATCGCCATGAGATACACGTGGGATCGAATTTTTACGGACGTTCATGATTATATTACTTCGTGTGAATTATGCCAACGCGCGAAAGCGAGTAATGTTACCCCGCGGGGAGAGTTAATCTCTGAAGTAAGCAAAATTATTAATTCCCATTGGGACATTGATACCCTAGGGCCCCTCCCTAGAAGTGGGGCTGGGCGATACATATTGATAATTGTTGATAGATGCAGTAAATTTTTAATGTTAGAACCTCTCAGGGAATTGAAAAGTTCTCTTGTTATTAGAATATTACGTAAATTGATGAACCGACATGGTTATATTCATATTCTTTCCCATGACAATGCGTCAATTTTTACATCACAGATTTTTCGTGATTTTCTTGCGGGATTGGGGATTAGAGATTGTCGGGTATCACCTTATTTTCCAGCGGCAAATTCAGCGGAACGTCCGATAAGAGTAATTAAAGATATTTTGAAAACATATGTTCATGATAAACAGGAACATTGGGATAAGATGTTGGGAGAGATAGAATTCTCTTTGAATAATTCTATCCACGAGGAGACACGTGTTTCTCCCATGGAAATGAAATATAATTATAACGTCAATGATCCGTTAGACGTGAAATGGAGGATCGATACTTTATTTCGGAATAAACCAGATCGCGATGCTTTGCAATGCGCTATTCAAAATATGGAGAGAGCGTGGCAACGTCGTAAACGGTTATATGACCAAAATAGGGTCCCCACTGATTATCAGGTGGGACATAAAGTTCTTTTGAAATCCCAACTGAAGTCTTCATTGACGGATAAGATTAATAAAGGATTATCTATGAGATGGTCTGAACCGTTCGAAATCATTAAGCTGTTGACGAACAACACATTACTTGTTCGGAATGTAGAAAATCCGAGAGACGTGAGAAGAACGCATGTGGCGTTAGTAAAGAGATTTCGTGAGAGGAGGTCTGTACCCTGAATTTTTGGTACTGTACTGTCACTAATATAGAGAGAGACCTGTGAGTGATGATATGAGAGTAATATTGAAATTTTCAGCAAATTGTAAATAATTATATTTATATGTATGTAAATTGTTTTTGGTGTTTTCGTACTGTTTGTCTTTTTTCTATTTATGTAGGGTGGCCACCTGCTTATCTAGTCATGTTTGTTTGGCTTCTTGTTATGTATTTCGTCTCCATTTATTACAAACATAATGGGAACCCATGATTTCTTGGTATGCTTATGGATTGCTGGAAGGAGGATATGAAATGAAATTTGAAGGTCGGATACATGTATTCGTATATATATGCTATTTTCCTCAGGTATTGTGTTATGAGAATCGGTTTGGAGATTATACCTACATTAGAATTTATTTTTTCACTTAAAAAGAAATAATTATATATTGAAAGTAATTTTTCCATAGGAATTGATATTATTTATTAACATATTATTTGGATCTTATGATTCTAATTTGTCTCTGGTTATAATGACAATGTTTTCTGAAACTTTTGCAAATAGTTTTACTAGTTGGATCCACGGTGAATTCAGATGGACGTATGTGGATTGATAATTTATTTTCTCTTTTCCTAGTATGAGTGATTTTGTATGATTGATATAGGGGGATTTTTTTTTTAAATTTTTAGTAAGATTGTTTGGATGAGTGTTTGTTCTTTTCTTTCCTATACTAACATTTTTCTAATATCGTCCACAATATGTCCTTATCTGTAATTCTCTTTATTTCTCGATTCGCTCGCTTTCAAAAAAGATTTTTTTTTTTGCTTGCGAGTGGGCCGGGGCGAGGGTGTAACATTTAATCCATAGATTTTATGGATTTTATGTCACTGGTTATTAAATATTTATTGATAAGGTGTCTCTAGGAATAATTTATATTATATTATTTTGTACCGAAAAAGCTTTTTCGTTCTTGCCTATTCTTTTGTTTTTGTTGGTTATGCCCTCTGGTGGGACGTACTAGCACGACGGATGAGCTATCTCTATAGGTGGCCATAGTTGTGCTGGAACGTCCGAGGGAGGAAGTATGAAGGTTGTTTCGCTACTATTATCATAATTTGTGATCGAGTTATTGTATCAAAAGTTATTCTATATACATAATCTACGAGTGATATTCAAAGTATAATTCTGTTAAAGTTTAAAATTCGAATGTAATCATGGAGTTTAAAGTGGAGTGCTGTAACCTCATGTCGGCTAGTTGTTTTATTCAATAGCACGGACTGGTTTAATAAGGCAGCGAGGTACGTAAGTTTCATGCTTTTCCTTCCTTCATTATATTATTCTTACATTTAAAGGGCCGTTTGCCATTATGTTAGTTTTAGGCACTTTGCCTATAACTTTTCTACCTTTCTTCTAAATTGAATTAGATTCCTGCATTATTACCAACCGGCGTGACTAGTTGGAACAAGTTAGCTGGTACTGAGGCAAATAAGTTACGCTGCTAATTGGATAATAGTCTAAGATTGAATCTATTGAAATTCTCTTTCCACTATTACGAAGACCATAATGAAATACTGATTGTTGAATTGTTAAATATATGTTGATTATTGGGTTCTTGAAAGTTTAAATATACTGTTTGAATTTCTAAAGGAGATCGGTTGTAAGAGTATTATTTTATGAACTCAAATCCTACTACTACTATTCAGAGATTTATTTTCATAGTATTGCTTGTTAGTAGCGATAATAGATTACGTATCCTTTCTATATTTCAGTGTGGAATTACGAAACCACTAAAATTAATATCGGGGGAACCGATCGATGTGTTCTCCTCTCCCACCCATACGTACGCTAATTTTCGAATCTCAGGTTATATATAATTTAATTGAAAATACTAAGATACCGAAATTAGCGTAATATAAGTATGGTTACACATTATTCCAGAAATTTATATTTAACAAATTTTTCTTAATTTCTTCCTCACCTAAAGTAGTATCATAAATATCGAAATTGAAAGGATCATAAATCCGTGAAATCAAGTCTGCACCGATATTTTGGACTGATGACAAATGTTTAACATCAAAATTAAAGCATGCTAACCTATACAATAAGCTGCCATACTTTTTCATCCGCCTTACATTACTCAAGGCGTACGTCAATGCTTGGTTATCTATCAAAAGATCAAATCGATTACGTAAATACAATTTATGTCGTTCAAGAGTTTCTACCACTGCCTGCAACTCAAGATGATACACACTCTTATGAAAATCTGCTGGCTTAAGAGTTCGCGAATAGAAACTCACAGGCCTAATATTCCCGGCGCTATCCATTTGTTCGACGACCCCGCTAAGGGCCCTGGTGCTAGCATCCGTCCGCACTATGAACTTCCGATCTAATTCCGGTAACTTTAAGACAATCTGAGTCTCAAACAATTCCTTTATTTTGTCTAAAGCGGCCTGCTGCTCCGACTTCCAAGCAAATCTTGTCCGTATACTGCGCAACTTATGTATAGGATACATGATTTCATTAAACCCTTCAACAAACTTCCCATAAAATTGGAGAAATGCTGCCAAAGATATCAAGGCTTTTCGATTTTTTGGTGGGGGTAAATTTCGTATAACATCAATTCTTTTAGGATCCATTTCCAAGTTTCCATTTGAAATCACAAATCCCAAATAATTTATCTTAGTTTGAAACAATAGACTTTTAGTTGGTGATATTGTAATCCCATTATTACGGAAAATAGTAAGTACCTTCTCTAGCAAGACTTTATGTTGTTCTACATTTTTACTAAAAATAATTATATCATCACAGTAATATTCAATTCCTTCATCCTTCAACTCATACAATAGCTTATTAAGTACTTCCATTAAAGCATAACTACCCATTGTTAATCCAAAAGGTAACTTTCGGTACATATAACTACCGCGATGAGTTACAAAAGAAGTATATTTTTTGGAACGTTCTGACAATAATAATTGTGAATACGCCGAAGACATATCGACCACGGAAAACACTTTTCCTTTGCTCAAAGCCGAAAGAACGTCCTCCATAATGGGAGAAGGCTGAGAAACAATATTTAACCTCTTGTTCAATTTAGAATAATCGATCACAAGTCTCTTATTTCCAGTCTTTTTATCCACCAAAAAGGCAGGAAATGCCCATGGACTCGTTGATTTTTCTATTATGTTATCTTTTAATAAATTATCCAAAATCTTATCAAGCTCTTTCTGGTCTTGGCGGGGCAAAGGATAAGGTTTTAACCGTATTGGTGATTCATCGTTTACATGAATATCTGAAGTATAGTTATGTACTGTGCCTACCTTTTCAGTAAAAACATCGGAGTACGAAGCATATAACTGCTCTACATAACGTTGAAGCTCTCCCTCCGGATTATCCAATTGAGGATCTACAGCAGGTGGCTCTCTTTTTGTGGAGGCCTGGGTACCATCAGTAGACGAAAACGACTCTTCAGTTACTATCCTCTGAAGACTAGATTGCTGGCTCGATCCTGAGACCGGGGACCGACTCGCCAAACTCGTACTATCAACCAAGGCATGAACCACTGGACCATCGTTTCTCAGCATCACACCACGGCTTCCTATTGCTCCCTGGAATCCATTAGTGACCTCCCTCTGGAGCCGCCTTTTCGGATTAGACGTGGGCCAAAACAACTCGATCCTCCCCCTCCGGTTCCGCTGGACTGGTCCACTAACAAAAGACTTAGAAGACTCATTAATGTTTGAACTTGATGGTATGTAACGTTTATAAAATATAGGGGCACGCACTTTTCCACCTTTCAATATCACTACGTCGTTCACCGTATCGATGACCATATAATTAGCTTTAACGGCATCAATACCCAATATAAATTTTGGAAACAAACAAGGGCGAATGAAAAATTTGATATTCATAGTAACAGAGTCAATCCGGATAGGTATTTCCACAGATTCATTAATAGTCACTGTTCTCCCGTCTATTCCCGAACCAACAAAACTTTCTTTTTTTCTTTTTATTTGTTGATTGTTCTCCAACAATTTTACTAATGCATTGTCGATCAAACTAACTGTCGAACAAGTATCAATTGCACCTTCAACATGGTTTTCATATATAATTGCTTTAACAAACACTGTAAGGGGGCGATGCACCATTTTATCATTAAATGTCCGCACACTTCCTTTCTTAAAATTACTGATGTTATTGTTAGTTCTTTTCTCTTGACCAATACCTTTATTGTAAATAGGTTGCTGTCTATGGGGACAATTTACTAGTTTATGGTTTCCGTGACAAAGATGACACTTAATTCGCACTTGTTCAGGGTTTTCTAGAAGCTTCCGTTCATACGTTAACACAGATTGTTGCTGCAAATTATAAGTTTGTAACCTATCTTTTAGTTCCTCAAGACTTCCTGGTTCAGAATACCGGAAAAGTTCATAACGTAATCGGGGATTCATACCTCCTAATATGTAATACAATATGGGAATTGAATCATATTCACCAAATAATATATAATAACAGTCAGACACGTGATCAAAATATTCCATTATATTTTCATCCCTGTCTTGTAAGCGTTCTAAAAAATGCTGTTTTATTACACGTAATCCGGTTTCTGAAATTAAAGCTTCTCGTATACGAGTTGTAACCCCATGCCACTCACAGCTATTAGTAACGCACTCTAAAAGAATTTGTTTTAAAGTGCCTCCTGTTCTAGAAAGTGAAGCAATTAACACGATGTCAAAAGAATACAACATTGTCTTTACAATTTGATATAAACCTGGCAGCCATTCGAATAATAATACTTCATTGTGTCCATCACAAAACGGCAAATTCGCAATCATTCGTTCAAAAGGTATTATGGCTATTGAGTTCATTAGTTTATCCGATTTAAAAGGAATAGCAACAGATTTGTTTTGAAAACCATGCCCTAAAGAAAAGTTTTTATATTGTTCAGTAGGTTGATAGCCTCGAGGCAATGAGTGAGATAAAGAAAAACCTGTTTGAAGGTCGCGAGCCTTGGCCTGCAGGTGTGGCATACTCGATTCACTATGACGGTTGATAACTACAGGATTTAAAATCCTTTGCCTCATCTTATCATTTCCACTTTTATAAACAATTTCACACAGTTTTGGTTTTGACAAATCCATTGGGGCTTCTAACGTTATTGACTCGGTGTTCTGGGTAATCAGTTCAAGGTCCTTATCACTATCGGAGAAAGGAACACTCCGGTCACCTCTAATAGGTCCGGCGACATTCATAAGACTAATCTCGTCGTCCACTAATATATGTTTTTGCTTACCATCAGTTTTTTCGTCTTTAGACAGATTCATGTTATGTTCAAATAAAGAAATAAACTCCGATTTAACAAGAATAGCACAGTCCATGTAATGATATATCAACTAACAACCTTTTGCAAATAAGAAAATCCAAAAGCAACACTTGGATCGAACCCGAAACCTCTAGTGTCAATCTCACACCCCGTATACTTTACGCTTTCATAGCGAGCAATACTGAAATTCTTATACACCATAAAATATGCAATAATGATCTTCTTTTATATATCTACGAGTGATATTGCATGATTACCACCCCTTCCATATACAGAAAATTAATGATAGTTGTGCTGGAATAATGTGTAACCATACTTATATTACGCTAATTTCGGTATCTTAGTATTTTCAATTAAATTATATATAACCTGAGATTCGAAAATTAGCGTACGTATGGGTGGGAGAGGAGAACACATCGATCGGTTCCCCCGATATTAATTATAGTGGTTTCGTAATTCCACACTGAAATATAGAAAGGATACGTAATCTATTATCGCTACTAACAAGCAACACTATGAAAATAAATCTCTGAATAGTAGTAGGAGGATTTGAGTTCATAAAATAATACTCGTACAACCGATCTCCTTTAGAAATTCAAACAGTATATTTAAACTTTCAAGAACCCAATAATCAACATATATTTAACAATTTAACAATCAGTATTTCATTATGGTCTTCGTAATAGTGGAAAGAGAATTTCAATAGATTCAATCTTAGACTATTATCCAATTAGCAGCGTAACTTATGTGCCTCAGTACCAGCTAACTTGTTCTAACTAGTCACGCCGGTTGGTAATAATGCAGGAATCTAATTCAATTTAGAAAAAAGGTAGAAAAGTTATAGGCAAAGTGCCTAAAACTAACAAAATGGCAAAGGGCCCTTTAAATGTAAGAATAATATAATGAAGGAAGGAAAAGCATGAAACTTACGTACCTCGCTGCCTTATTAAACCAGTCCGTGCTATTGAATAAAACAACTAGCCGACATGAGGTTACAGCACTCCACTTTAAACTCCATGATTACATTCGAATTTTAAACTTTAACAGAAT
This sequence comes from Thermobia domestica, assembly GCF_964235325.1. Classification (NCBI taxonomy): domain Eukaryota; kingdom Metazoa; phylum Arthropoda; class Insecta; order Zygentoma; family Lepismatidae; genus Thermobia; species Thermobia domestica. The sequence goes on from NC_137457.1 coordinate 95,729,027, forward strand.
TATACTTTGAATATCACTCGTAGATTATGTATATAGAATAACTTTTGATACAATAACTCGATCACAAATTATGATAATAGTAGCGAAACAACCTTCATACTTCCTCCCTCGGACGTTCCAGCACAACTATGGCCACCTATAGAGATAGCTCATCCCTCGTGCTAGTACGTCCCACCAGAGGGCATAACCAACAAAAACAAAAGAATAGGCAAAAACGAAAAAGCTTTTTCGGTACAAAATAATATAATATAAATTATTCCTAGAGACACCTTTTCTATAAATATCTAATAACCAGTGACATAAAATCCATGGATTACACCCTCGCCCTGGCCCACTCGCAAACAAAAAAAATCTTTTTTGAAAGCGAGCGAATCGAGAAATAAAGAGAATTACAGATAAGGACATATTGTGGACGATATTAGAAAAATGTTAGTATAGGAAAGAAAAGAGAAAACACTCATCCAATCATACTAAGAATTAAAAAATCCCCTAGATCAACCATACAACATCACTCATACTAGGAAATGTTTAAAAAATAAGAAAAATCATCAATCCACATACGTCCATCCGAATTCACCGTGGATCCAACTAATTAAACTATTTGCAAAAGTGTCAGAAATCGTTAATTGTCATTATAACCAGACACAAATTAGAATCGTAAGATCCAAATAATTTGTTAATAAATAATAACAATTCCTATGGAAAATTTAAACTTTCAATATATCCTTATTTCTTTTTAAGTGCAAAATAAAATGATGTAGGTATAATCTCCAAACAGATTCTAATAACATAACACAATACCTGACGAAAATAACATGGATACAAATGTATGTATCCGACCTTCAAATTTCATTTCATATCCTCCTTCCAGTAATCCATAAGCACACCAAGAAATCATGGGTTCCAATTACATGCACAACAAATGGAGACGAGATACAAAACAAGAAGCCGAACAAACATGACTAGATTAGCAGGTGGCCATCCTTTTCGGTAAAAACATCGGAGTACGAAGCATATAACTGCTCTACATAATGTTGAAGATCTCCCTCCGGATTATCCCATTGAGGATCTACAGCAGGTGGCTCTCCTTTTGCGTAGGCCAGGGTACCATCAGTAGAAAAAACGACTCTTCGCTTACTATCCTCTGATGACTGGACTCCTGGCTCGATCCCGCGACCGGGGACCGACTCGCCGAACTCGTACTATCAACAAAGGCATGAACCTTCAGACCATCGTTTCTCAGCATCACACCACCACTTCCTACTGCTCCCTGGATTCCATTAGTGACCTCCCTCTGGAGCCGCCTTTTCGGATTACACGTGGGCCAAAACAACTCGATCCTCCTCCTCCGGTTCCGCTGGACTGGTCCACTCGCAAAAGACTTAGAAGACTCATTAATGTTTGAACTTGATGGTATGTAACGTTTATAAAATATAGGGGCACGCACTTTTCCACCTTTCAATATCACTACGTCGTTCACCGTATCGATGACCATATAATTAGCTTTAACGGCATCAATACCCAATATAAATTTTGGAAACAAACAAGGGCGAATGAAAAATTTGATATTCATAGTAACAGAGTCAATCCGGATAGGTATTTCCACAGATTCATTAATAGTCACTGTTCTCCCGTCTATTCCCGAACCAACAAAACTTTCTTTTTTTCTTTTTATTTGTTGATTGTTCTCCAACAATTTTACTAATGCATTGTCGATCAAACTAACTGTCGAACAAGTATCAATTGCACCTTCAACATGGTTTTCATATATAATTGCTTTAACAAACACTGTAAGGGGGCGATGCACCATTTTATCATTAAATGTCCGCACACTTCCTTTCTTAAAATTACTGATGTTATTGTTAGTTCTTTTCTCTTGACCAATACCTTTATTGTAAATAGGTTGCTGTCTATGGGGACAATTTACTAGTTTATGGTTTCCGTGACAAAGATGACACTTAATTCGCACTTGTTCAGGGTTTTCTAGAAGCTTCCGTTCATACGTTAACACAGATTGTTGCTGCAAATTATAAGTTTGTAACCTATCTTTTAGTTCCTCAAGACTTCCTGGTTCAGAATACCGGAAAAGTTCATAACGTAATCGGGGATTCATACCTCCTAATATGTAATACAATATGGGAATTGAATCATATTCACCAAATAATATATAATAACAGTCAGACACGTGATCAAAATATTCCATTATATTTTCATCCCTGTCTTGTAAGCGTTCTAAAAAATGCTGTTTTATTACACGTAATCCGGTTTCTGAAATTAAAGCTTCTCGTATACGAGTTGTAACCCCATGCCACTCACAATTATTAGTAACGCACTCTAAAAGAATTTGTTTTAAAGTGCCTCCTGTTCTAGAAAGTGAAGCAATTAACACGATGTCAAAAGAATACAACATTGTCTTTACAATTTGATATAAACCTACCAGCCATTCGAATAATAATACTTCATTGTGTCCATCACAAAACGGCAAATTCGCAATCATTCGTTCAAAAGGTATTATGGCTATTGAGTTCATTAGTTTATCCGATTTAAAAGGAATAGCAACAGATTTGTTTTGAAAACCATGCCCTAAAGAAGAGTTTTTATATTGTTCAGTAGGTTGATAGCCTCGAGGCAATGAGTGAGATAAAGAAAAACCTGTTTGAAGGTCGCGAGCCTTGGCCTGCAGGTGTGGCATACTCGATTCACTATGACGGTTGATAACTACAGGATTTAAAATCCTTTGCCTCATCTTATCATTTCCACTTTTATAAACAATTTCACACAGTTTTGGTTTTGACAAATCCATTGGGGCTTCTAACGTTATTGACTCGGTGTTCTGGGTAATCAGTTCAAGGTCCTTATCACTATCGGAGAAAGGAACACTCCGGTCACCTCTAATAGGTCCGGCGACATTCATAAGACTAATCTCGTCGTCCACTAATATATGTTTTTGCTTACCATCAGTTTTTTCGTCTTTAGACAGATTCATGTTATGTTCAAATAAAGAAATAAACTCCGATTTAACAAGAATAGCACAGTCCATGTAATGATATACCAACTAACAACCTTTTGCAAATAAGAAAATCCAAAAGCAACACTTGGATCGAACCCGAAACCTCTAGTGTCAATCTCACACCCCGTATACTTTACGCTTTCATAGCGAGCAATACTGAAATTCTTATACACCATAAAATATGCAATAATGATCTTCTTTTATATATCTACGAGTGATATTGCATGATTACCACCCCTTCCATATACAGAAAATTAATGATAGTTGTGCTGGAATAATGTGTAACCATACTTATATTACGCTAATTTCGGTATCTTAGTATTTTCAATTAAATTATATATAACCTGAGATTCGAAAATTAGCGTATGTATGGGTGGGAGAGGAGAACACATCGATCGGTTACCCCGATATTAATTATAGTGGTTTCGTAATTCCACACTGAAATATAGAAAGGATACGTAATCTATTATCGCTACTAACAAGCAACACTATGAAAATAAATCTCTGAATAGTAGTAGGAGGATTTGAGTTCATAAAATAATACTCGTACAACCGATCTCCTTTAGAAATTCAAACAGTATATTTAAACTTTCAAGAACCCAATAATCAACATATATTTAACAATTTAACAATCAGTATTTCATTATGGTCTTCGTAATAGTGGAAAGAGAATTTCAATAGATTCAATCTTAGACTATTATCCAATTAGCAGCGTAACTTATGTGCCTCAGTACCAGCTAACTTGTTCTAACTAGTCACGCCGGTTGGTAATAATGCAGGAATCTAATTCAATTTAGAAAAAAGGTAGAAAAGTTATAGGCAAAGTGCCTAAAACTAACAAAATGGCAAAGGGCCCTTTAAATGTAAGAATAATATAATGAAGGAAGGAAAAGCATGAAACTTACGTACCTCGCTGCCTTATTAAACCAGTCCGTGCTATTGAATAAAACAACTAGCCGACATGAGGTTACAGCACTCCACTTTAAACTCCATGATTACATTCGAATTTTAAACTTTAACAGAATTATACTTTGAATATCACTCGTAGATTATGTATATAGAATAACTTTTGATACAATAACTCGATCACAAATTATGATAATAGTAGCGAAACAACCTTCATACTTCCTCCCTCGGACGTTCCAGCACAACTATGGCCACCTATAGAGATAGCTCATCCCTCGTGCTAGTACGTCCCACCAGAGGGCATAACCAACAAAAACAAAAGAATAGGCAAAAACGAAAAAGCTTTTTCGGTACAAAATAATATAATATAAATTATTCCTAGAGACACCTTTTCTATAAATATCTAATAACCAGTGACATAAAATCCATGGATTACATACCATCAAGTTCAAACATTAATGAGTCTTCTAAGTCTTTTGTTAGTGGACCAGTCCAGCGGAACCGGAGGGGGAGGATCGAGTTGTTTTGGCCCACGTCTAATCCGAAAAGGCGGCTCCAGAGGGAGGTCACTAATGGATTCCAGGAAGCAATAGGAAGCCGTGGTGTGATGCTGAGAAACGATGGTCCAGTGGTTCATGCCTTGGTTGATAGTACGAGTTTGGCGAGTCGGTCCCCGGTCTCAGGATCGAGCCAGCAATCTAGTCTTCAGAGGATAGTAACTGAAGAGTCGTTTTCGTCTACTGATGGTACCCAGGCCTCCACAAAAAGAGAGCCACCTGCTGTAGATCCTCAATTGGATAATCCGGAGGGAGAGCTTCAACGTTATGTAGAGCAGTTATATGCTTCGTACTCCGATGTTTTTACTGAAAAGGTAGGCACAGTACATAACTATACTTTAGAAATTCATGTAAACGATGAATCACCAATACGGTGGTGTAACATATAATCCATAGATTTTATGGATTTTATGTCACTGGTTATTAAATATTTATAGAAAAGGTGTCTCTAGGAATAATTTATATTATATTATTTTGTACCGAAAAAGCTTTTTCGTTCTTGCCTATTCTTTTGTTTTTGTTGGTTATGCCCTCTGGTGGGACGTACTAGCACGACGGATGAGCTATCTCTATAGGTGGCCATAGTTGTGCTGGAACGTCCGAGGGAGGAAGTATGAAGGTTGTTTCGCTACTATTATCATAATTTGTGATCGAGTTATTGTATCAAAAGTTATTCTATATACATAATCTACGAGTGATATTCAAAGTATAATTCTGTTAAAGTTTAAAATTCGAATGTAATCATGAAGTTTAAAGTGGAATGCTGTAACCTCATGTTGGCTATTTGTTCTATTCGATAGCACGGATTGGCTTAATAAGGCAGCGAGGTACGTAAGTTTCATGCTTTTCCTTCCTTCATTATATTACGTCTTGCATTTAAAGGGGCCGTTTGCCATTTTGTTAGTTTTAGGCACTTTGCCTATAACTTTTCTACCTTTTTTCTAAATTGAATTAGATTCCTGCATTATTACCAACCGGCGTGACTAGTTAGAACAAGTTAGCTGGTACTGAGGCACATAAGTTACGCTGCTAATTGGATAATAGTCTAAGATTGAATCTATTGAAATTCTCTTTCCACTATTACGAAGACCATAATGAAATACTGATTGTTGAATTGTTAAATATATGTTGATTATTGGGTTCTTGAAAGTTTAAATATACTGTTTGAATATCTAAAGGAGATCGGTTGTAAGAGTATTATTTTATGAATCAAATCCTACTACTACTATTCAGAGATTTATTTTCATAGCATTGCTTGTTAGTAGCGATAATAGATTACGTATCCTTTCTATATTTCAGTGTGGAATTACGAAACCACTTAAATTAATATCGGGGGAACCGATCGATGTGTTCTCCTCTCCCACCCATACGTACGCTAATTTTCGAATCTCAGGTTATATATAATTTAATTGAAAATACTAAGATACCGAAATTAGCGTAATATAAGTATGGTTACACATTATTCCAGCACAACTATCATTAATTTTCTGTATATGGAAGGGGTGGTAATCGTGCAATATCACTCGTAGATATACAAAAGAAAAAGTTCAGTATTGCGTAATTTATGGTGTATAAGAATTTCAGTATTGCTCGCAATGAAAGAGTAAAGTATACGGGGTGTGAGATTGACACTAGAGGTCTCGGGTTCGATCCAAGAGTTGCTTTTGGATTTTCTCATTTGTAAAAGCTTATCCGTTGGTATATTACATGGACTGTGCTATCCTTGTTAAATCGGAGTTTATTTCCTTATTTGAACATAACATGAATCAGTCTAAAGACGAAAAAACTGGTGGTAATCAAAAACATATAATAGTGGACGACGAGATTAGTCTTATGAATGTCGCCGGACCTATTAGAGGTGACCGGAGTATTCCTTTCTCCGATAGTGATAAGGACCTTGAACTGATTACCCAGAACACCGAGTCAATAACGTTAGAAGCCCCAATGGATTTGTCAAAACCAAAACTGTGTGAAATTGTTTATAAAAGTGGAAATGATAAGATGAGGCAAAGGATTTTAAATCCTGTAGTTATCAACCGTCATAGTGAATCGAGTATGCCACACCTGCAGGCCAAGGCTCGCGACCTTCAAACAGGTTTTTCTTTATCTCACTCATTGCCTCGAGGCTATCAACCTACTGAACAATATAAAAACTTTTCTTTAGGGCATGGTTTTCAAAACAAATCTGTTGCTATTCCTTTTAAATCTGATAAACTAATGAACTCAATAGCCATAATACCTTTTGAACGAATGATTGCGAATTTGCCCTTTTGTGATGGACACAATGAAGTGTTATTATTCGAGTGGCTGCTAGGTTTATATCGAATTGTAAAGACAATGTTATATTCTTTTGACATTGTATTAATTGCTTCACTTTCTAGAACAGGAGGCACTTTAAAACAAATTCTTTTAGAGTGCGTTACTAATAATTGTGAGTGGCATGGGGTTACAACTCGTATACGAGAAGCTTTAATTTCAGAAACCGGATTACGTGTAATAAAACAGCATTATTTAGAACGCTTGCAAGACAGGGATGAAAATATAATGGAATATTTTGATCACGTGTCTGACTGTTATTATATATTATTTGGTGAATATGATTCAATTCCCATATTGTATTACATATTGGGAGGTATGAATCCCCGATTACGTTATGAACTTTTCCGGTATTCTGAACCAGGAAGTCTTGAGGAACTAAAAGATAGGTTACAAACTTATAATTTGCAGCAACAATCTGTGTTAACGTATGAACGGAAGCTTCTAGAAAACCCTGAACAAGTGCGAATTAAGTGTCATCTTTGTCACGGAAACCATAAACTAGTAAATTGTCCCCATAGACAGCAACCTATTTACAATAAAGGTATTGGTCAAGAGAAAAGAACTAACAATAACATCAGTAATTTTAAGAAAGGAAGTGTGCGGACATTTAATGATAAAATGGTGCATCGCCCCCTTACAGTGTTTGTTAAAGCAATTATATATGAAAACCATGTTGAAGGTGCAATTGATACTTGTTCGACAGTTAGTTTGATCGACAATGCATTAGTAAAATTGTTGGAGAACAATCAACAAATAAAAAGAAAAAAAGAAAGTTTTGTTGGTTCGGGAATAGACGGGAGAACAGTGACTATTAATGAATCTGTGGAAATACCTATCCGGATTGACTCTGTTACTATGAATATCAAATTTTTCATTCGCCCTTGTTTGTTTCCAAAATTTATATTGGGTATTGATGCCGTTAAAGCTAATTATATGGTCATCGATACGGTGAACGACGTAGTGATATTGAAAGGTGGAAAAGTGCGTGCCCCTATATTTTATAAACGTTACATACCATCAAGTTCAAACATTAATGAGTCTTCTAAGTCTTTTGTTAGTGGACCAGTCCAGCGGAACCGGAGGGGGAGGATCGAGTTGTTTTGGCCCACGTCTAATCCGAAAAGGCGGCTCCAGAGGGAGGTCACTAATGGATTCCAGGGAGCAATAGGAAGCCGTGGTGTGATGCTGAGAAACGATGGTCCAGTGGTTCATGCCTTGGTTGATAGTACGAGTTTGGCGAGTCGGTCCCCGGTCTCAGGATCGAGCCAGCAATCTAGTCTTCAGAGGATAGTAACTGAAGAGTCGTTTTCGTCTACTGATGGTACCCAGGCCTCCACAAAAAGAGAGCCACCTGCTGTAGATCCTCAATTGGATAATCCGGAGGGAGAGCTTCAACGTTATGTAGAGCAGTTATATGCTTCGTACTCCGATGTTTTTACTGAAAAGGTAGGCACAGTACATAACTATACTTTAGATATTCATGTAAACGATGAATCACCAATACGGTTAAAACCTTATCCTTTGCCCCGCCAAGACCAGAAAGAGCTTGATAAGATTTTGGATAATTTATTAAAAGATAACATAATAGAAAAATCAACGAGTCCATGGGCATTTCCTGCCTTTTTGGTGGATAAAAAGACTGGAAATAAGAGACTTGTGATCGATTATTCTAAATTGAACAAGAGGTTAAATATTGTTTCTCAGCCTTCTCCCATTATGGAGGACGTTCTTTCGGCTTTGAGCAAAGGAAAAGTGTTTTCCGTGGTCGATATGTCTTCAGCGTATTCACAATTATTATTGTCAGAACGTTCCAAAAAATATACTTCTTTTGTAACTCATCGCGGTAGTTATATGTACCGAAAGTTACCTTTTGGATTAACAATGGGTAGTTATGCTTTAATGGAAGTACTTAATAAGCTATTGTATGAGTTGAAGGATGAAGGAATTGAATATTACTGTGATGATATAATTATTTTTAGTAAAAATGTAGAACAACATAAAGTCTTGCTAGAGAAGGTACTTACTATTTTCCGTAATAATGGGATTACAATATCACCAACTAAAAGTCTATTGTTTCAAACTAAGATAAATTATTTGGGATTTGTGATTTCAAATGGAAACTTGGAAATGGATCCTAAAAGAATTGATGTTATACGAAATTTACCCCCACCAAAAAATCGAAAAGCCTTGATATCTTTGGCAGCATTTCTCCAATTTTATGGGAAGTTTGTTGAAGGGTTTAATGAAATCATGTATCCTATACATAAGTTGCGCAGTATACGGACAAGATTTGCTTGGAAGTCGGAGCAGCAGGCCGCTTTAGACAAAATAAAGGAATTGTTTGAGACTCAGATTGTCTTAAAGTTACCGGAATTAGATCGGAAGTTCATAGTGCGGACGGATGCTAGCACCAGGGCCCTTAGCGGGGTCGTCGAACAAATGGATAGCGCCGGGAATATTAGGCCTGTGGGTTTCTATTCGCGAACTCTTAAGCCAGCGGACTTTCATAAGAGTGTGTATCATCTTGGGTTGCAGGCAGTGGTAGAAACTCTTGAACGATATAAATTGTATTTACGTAATCGATTTGATCTTTTGATAGATAACCAACCATTGACTTACGCCTTGAGTAATGTAAGGCGGATGAAAAAGTATGGCAGCTTATTGTATAGGTTAGTATGCTTTAATTTTGATATTAAAAATTTGTCATCAGTCCAAAATATCGGTGCAGACTTGATTTCGCGGATTTATGATCCTTTCAATTTTGATATTTATGATACCACTTTAGGTGAGAAAGAAATTAAGAAAAATTTGTTAAATATAAATTTCTGGAATAATCCCAATTCTTCTATTTCCATAAAGGAACATCAGTTGCGGGACCCTGAATGTTTACAGATTATTGAACAATTGCAGCAAGCTAAGGAAGTTAAATCGTTCAAATTAGTTAATGGGGTTCTTTGCAAGAAAACCAAGGCTCATATTCGTCCGTTTAAGATATATGTTCCGAACGCTCTTAGGCCTATGATTATGGATTTGTACCATAATGACCCACTATTGGGGTCACATCTAGGGGTTTATAAATCAATCAATAGAATCGCCATGAGATACACGTGGGATCGGATTTTTACGGACGTTCATGATTATATTACTTCGTGTGAATTATGCCAACGCGCAAAAGCAAGTAATGTTACCCCGCGGGGAGAGTTAATCTCTGAAGTAAGCAAAATTATTAATTCCCATTGGGATATTGATACCCTAGGTCCCCTACCAAGAAGTAGGGCTGGGCGATACATATTGATAATTGTTGATAGATGCAGTAAATTTTTAATGTTAGAGCCTCTCAGGGAATTGAAAAGTTCTCTTGTTATTAGAATATTACGTAAATTGATGAACCGACACGGTTATATACATATTCTTTCCCATGACAACGCGTCAATTTTTACATCACAGATTTTTCGTGATTTTCTTGCGGGATTGGGGATTAGAGATTGTCGGGTATCACCTTATTTTCCAGCGGCAAATTCAGCGGAACGTCCGATAAGAGTAATTAAAGATATTTTGAAAACATATGTTCATGATAAACAGGAACATTGGGATAAGATGTTGGGAGAGATAGAATTCTCTTTGAATAATTCTATCCACGAGGAGACACGTGTTTCTCCCATGGAGATGAAATATAATTATAACGTCAATGATCCGTTAGACGTGAAATGGAGGATCGATACTTTATTTCGGAATAAACCAGATCGCGATGCTTTGCAATGCGCTATTCAAAATATGGAGAGAGCGTGGCAACGTCGTAAACGGTTATATGACCAAAATAGGGTCCCCACTGATTATCAGGTGGGACATAAAGTTCTTTTGAAATCCCAACTGAAGTCTTCATTGACGGATAAGATTAATAAAGGATTATCTATGAGATGGTCTGAACCGTTCGAAATCATTAAGCTGTTGACGAACAACACATTACTTGTTCGGAATGTAGAAAATCCGAGAGACGTGAGAAGAACGCATGTGGCGTTAGTAAAGAGATTTCGTGAGAGGAGGTCTGTACCCTGAATTTTTGGTACTGTACTGTCACTAATATAGAGAGAGACCTGTGAGTGATGATATGAGAGTAATATTGAAATTTTCACCAAATTGTAAATAATTATATTTATATGTATGTAAATTGTTTTTGGTGTTTTCGTACTGTTTGTCTTTTTTCTATTTATGTAGGGTGGCCACCTGCTAATCTAGTCATGTTTGTTCGGCTTCTTGTTTTGTATCTCGTCTCCATTTGTTGTGAATGTAATGGGAACCCATGATTTCTTGGTATGCTTATGGATTGCTGGAAGGAGGATATGAAAAGAAATTTGAAGGTCGGATACATGCATTTGTATTCATGTTATTTTCATCAGGTATTGTGTTATGTTATTAGAATCGGTTTGGAGATAATTACATAATATTTATTTTGCACTCAAAAAGAAATAAGGATATATTGGAAAATTACCTTTTTCATATGAATTGTTACTATTTATTAACACATTATTTGGATGTTACGATTCTATTTAGTCTCTGGTTATGATAATTAATGTTTTCTGAAACTTTTGCAAATAGTTTTACAAGTTGGATCCACGGTGAATTCGGATGGACGTATGTGGATTGATAATTTATTTTCTCTTTTTCTAAACTTTTTCTAGTATGAATGATTTTGTATGGTTGATCAAGGGGGATTTTTTTTTAATTTTTAGTATGATTGTTTGGATGAGTGTTTGTTCTTTTCTTTCCTATACTAACATTTTTCTATTATCGTCCACAATATGTCCTTATCTGTAATTCTCTATATTTCTCGATTCGCTCGCTTTCAAAAAAGACTTTTTTTTGGTTTGCGAGTGGGCCGGGGCGAGGGTGTAACATATAATCCATAGATTTTATGGATTTTATGTCACTGGTTATTAAATATTTATAGAAAAGGTGTCTCTAGGAATAATTTATATTATATTATTTTGTACCGAAAAAGCTTTTTCGTTCTTGCCTATTCTTTTGTTTTTTTTGGTTATGCCCTCTGGTGGGACGTACTAGCACGACGGATGAGCTATCTCTATAGGTGGCCATAGTTGTGCTGGAACGTCCGAGGGAGGAAGTATGAAGGTTGTTTCGCTACTATTATCATAATTTGTGATCGAGTTATTGTATCAAAAGTTATTCTATATACATAATCTACGAGTGATATTCAAAGTATAATTCTGTTAAAGTTTAAAATTCGAATGTAATCATGAAGTTTAAAGTGGAATGCTGTAACCTCATGTTGGCTATTTGTTCTATTCGATAGCACGGATTGGCTTAATAAGGCAGCGAGGTACGTAAGTTTCATGCTTTTCCTTCCTTCATTATATTACGTCTTGCATTTAAAGGGGCCGTTTGCCATTTTGTTAGTTTTAGGCACTTTGCCTATAACTTTTCTACCTTTTTTCTAAATTGAATTAGATTCCTGCATTATTACCAACCGGCGTGACTAGTTAGAACAAGTTAGCTGGTACTGAGGCACATAAGTTACGCTGCTAATTGGATAATAGTCTAAGATTGAATCTATTGAAATTCTCTTTCCACTATTACGAAGACCATAATGAAATACTGATTGTTGAATTGTTAAATATATGTTGATTATTGGGTTCTTGAAAGTTTAAATATACTGTTTGAATATCTAAAGGAGATCGGTTGTAAGAGTATTATTTTATGAATCAAATCCTACTACTACTATTCAGAGATTTATTTTCATAGCATTGCTTGTTAGTAGCGATAATAGATTACGTATCCTTTCTATATTTCAGTGTGGAATTACGAAACCACTAAAATTAATATCGGGGGAACCGATCGATGTGTTCTCCTCTCCCACCCATACGTACGCTAATTTTCGAATCTCAGGTTATATATAATTTAATTGAAAATACTAAGATACCGAAATTAGCGTAATATAAGTATGGTTACACATTATTCCAGCACAACTATATATATAATCCATATATTAGTTATGGCCACATTAGTATTAATGTGTAACCATACTTATATTACGCTAATTTCGGTATCTTAGTATTTTCAATTAAATTATATATAACCTGAGATTCGAAAATTAGCGTACGTATGGGTGGGAGAGGAGAACACATCGATCGGTTCCCCCGATATTAATTTTAGTGGTTTCGTAATTCCACACTGAAATATAGAAAGGATACGTAATCTATTATCGCTACTAACAAGCAACACCATGAAAATAAATCTCTGAATAGTAATAGGAGGATTTGAGTTCATAAAATAATACTCGTACAACCGATCTCCTTTAGAAATTCAAACAGTATATTTAAACTTTCAAGAACCCAATAATCAACATATATTTAACAATTCAACAATCAGTATTTCATTATGGTCTTCGTAATAGTGGAAAGAGAATTTCAATAGATTCAATCTTAGACTATTATCCAATTTGCAGCGTAACTTATTTGCCTCAGTACCAGCTAACTTGTTCTAACTAGTCACGCCGATTGGTAATAATGCAGGAATCTAATTCAATTTAGAAGAAAGGTAGAAAAGTTATAGGCAAAGTGCCTAAAACTAACATAATGGCAAACGGCCCTTTAAATGCAAGAATAATATAATGAAGGAAGGAAAAGCATAAAACTTACGTACCTCGCTGCCTTATTAAACCAATCCGTGCTATTGAATAGAACAACTAGCCGACATGAGGTTACAGCACTCCACTTTAAACTCCATGATTACATTCGAATTTTAAACTTTAACAGAATCATACTTCGAATATCACTCGTAGATTATGTATATAGAATAACATTTGATACAATAACTCGATCACAAATTATGCTAATAGTAGCGAAACAACCATTATACTTCCTCCCTCGGACGTTCCAGCACAACTATGGCCACCTATAGAGATAGCTCATCCGTCGTGCTAATACGTCCCACCAGAGGGCATAACCAACAAAAACAAAAGAATAGGCAAGAACGAAAAAGCTTTTTCGGTACAAAATAATATAATATAAATTATTCCTAGAGACACCTTTTCTATAAATATTTAATAACCAGTGACATAAAATCCATAAAATCTATGGATTATATGTTACACCCTCGCCCCGGCCCACTCGCAAGCCAAAAAAAATGTTTTTTGAAAGCGAGCGAATCGAGAAATAAAGAGAATTACAGATAAGGACATATTGTGGACGATATTAGAAAAATATTAGTATAGGAAAGAAAGGAACAAACACTCATCCAAACAATCATACTAAAAATTTTAAAAAAAAATCCCCCTATATCAACCATACAAAATCAGTCATACTAGGAAAAGTTTAGGAAAAGAGAAAATAAATGATCAATCCACATACGTCCATCTGAATTCCCCGTGGATCCAACTAGCAAAACTATTTGCAAAAGTTTCAGTTAACATTGTCATTATAACCAGAGACAAATTAGAATCATAAGATCCAAATAATATGTTAATAAATAATATCAATTCGTATGGAAAAATTACTTTCAATATATAATTATTTCTTTTTAAGTGCAAAATAAATTCTGATGTGGGTATAATCTCCAAATCGATTCTAGTAATATAACACAATACCTGAGGAAAAAAGCATATATACAAATACATGTATCCGACCTTCAAATTTCATTTCATATCCTCCTTCCAGCAATCCATAAGCATACCAAGAAATCATGGGTTCCCATTACATTCACAACAAATGGAGACGAGATACAAAACAAGAAGCCGAACAAACATGACTAGATTAGCAGGTGGCCACCCTTTTCAGTAAAAACATCGGAGTACGAAGCATATAACTGCTCTACATAACGTTGAAGCTTTCCTTCCGGATTATCCAATTGAGGATCTACAGCAGGTGGCTCTCCTTTTGTGGAGGCCTGGGCACCATCAGTAGACGAAAACGACTCTTCAGTTACTATCCTCTGAAGACTGGACTGCTGGCTCGATCCTGCGACCGGGGACCGACTCGCCAAACTCGTACTATCAACCAAGGCATGAACCACTGGACCATCGTTTCTCAGCATCACACCACAATTCCCTACAGCTCCCTGGATTCCATTAGTGACCTCCCTCTGGAGCCGCCTTTTCGGATTAGATGTGGGCAAAAACAACTCAATCCTCCCCCTCCGGTTCCGCTGGACTGGTCCACTAACAAAAGACTTAGAAGACTCATTAATGCTTGAACTTGATGGTATGTAACGTTTATAAAATATAGGGGCACGCACTTGTCCACCCTTCAATATCACTACGTCGTTCACCGTATCGATGACCATATGATTAGCTTTAACGGCATCAATACCCAATATAAATTTTGGAGACAAAAAAGGGCGAATGAAAAATTTGATATTCATAGTAACAGAGTCAATCCGGATAGGTATTTCCACAGATTCATTAATAGTCACCGTTCTCCCGTCTATTCCCGAACCAACAAAACTTTCTTTTCTCCTTTTTATTTGTTTATTGTTCTCCAACAATTTTATTAATGCATTGTCGATCAAACTAACTGTCGAACAAGTATCAATTGCACCTTCAACATGGTTTTCATATATAATTGCTTTAACAAACACTGCAAGGGGACGATGCACCATTTTGTCATTAAATGTCCGCACACTTCCTTTCTTAAAATTACTGATGTTATTGTAAGTTTTTTTCTCTTGACCAATACCTTTATTATGAATAGGTTGCAGTCTATGGGGACAATTTACTAGTTTATGGTTTCCGTGACAAAGATGACACTTAATTCGCACTTGTTGAGGGTTTTCTAGAAGCTTACGTTCATACGTTAACACACATTATTCCAGCACAACTATCATTAATTTTCTGTATATGGAAGGGGTGGTAATCGTGCAATATCACTCGTAGATATATATAAAAGAAGTTCAGTATTGCATAATTTATGGTGTATAAGAATTTCAGTATTGCTCGCAATGAAAGAGTAAAGTATACGGGGTGTGAGATTGACACTAGAGGTCTCGGGTTCGATCCAAGTGTTGCTTTTGGATTTTCTCATTTGTAAAAGCTTATCCGTTGGTATATTACATGGACTGTGCTATCCTTGTTAAATCGGAGTTTATTTCCTTATTTGAACATAACATGAATCAGTTTAAAGACGAAAAAACTGGTGGTAAACAAAAACATATAATAGTGGACGACGAGATTAGTCTTATGAATGTCGCCGGACCTATTAGAGGTGACCGGAGTGTTCCTTTCTCCGATAGTGATAAGGACCTTGAACTAATTACCCAGAACACCGAGTCAATAACGTTAGAAGCCCCAATGGATTTGTCAAAACCAAAACTGTGTGAAATTGTTTATAAAAGTGGAAATGATAAGATGAGGCAAAGGATTTTAAATCCTGTAGTTATGAACCGTCATAGTGAATCGAGTATGCCACACCTGCAGGCCAAGGCTCGCGACCTTCAAACAGGTTTTTCTTTATCTCACTCATTGCCTCGAGGCTATCAACCTACTGAACAATATAAAAACTTTTCTTTAGGGCATGGTTTTCAAGACAAATCTGTTGCTATTCCTTTTAAATCTGATAAACTAATGAATTCAATAGCCATAATACCTTTTGAACGAATGATTGCAAATTTGCCCTTTTGTGATGGACACAATGAAGTGTTATTATTCGAGTGGCTGCTAGGTTTATATCAAATTGTAAAGACAATGTTGTATTCTTTTGACATCGTATTAATTGCTTCACTTTCTAGAACAGGAGGCACTTTAAAACAAATTCTTTTAGAGTGCGTTACTAATAACTGTGAGTGGCATGGGGTTACAACTCGTATACGAGAAGCTTTAATTTCAGAAACCGGATTACGTGTAATAAAACAGCATTTTTTAGAACGCTTACAAGACAGGGATGAAAATATAATGGAATATTTTGATCACGTGTCTGACTGTTATTATATATTATTTGGTGAATATGATTCAATTCCCATATTGTATTACATATTAGGAGGTATGAATCCCCGATTACGTTATGAACTTTTCCGGTATTCTGAACCAGGAAGTCTTGAGGAACTAAAAGGTAGGTTACAAACTTATAATTTGCAGCAACAATCTGTGTTAACGTATGAACGTAAGCTTCTAGAAAACCCTCAACAAGTGCGAATTAAGTGTCATCTTTGTCACGGAAACCATAAACTAGTAAATTGTCCCCATAGACTGCAACCTATTCATAATAAAGGTATTGGTCAAGAGAAAAAAACTTACAATAACATCAGTAATTTTAAGAAAGGAAGTGAAGTTATAGGCAAAGTGCCTAAAACTAACATAATGGCAAACGGCCCTTTAAATGCAAGAATAATATAATGAAGGAAGGAAAAGCATAAAACTTACGTACCTCGCTGCCTTATTAAACCAATCCGTGCTATTGAATAGAACAACTAGCCGACATGAGGTTACAGCACTCCACTTTAAACTCCATGATTACATTCGAATTTTAAACTTTAACAGATTCATACTTCGAATATCACTCGTAGATTATGTATATAGAATAACATTTGATACAATAACTCGATCACAAATTATGATAATAGTAGCGAAACAACCATTATACTTCCTCCCTCGGACGTTCCAGCACAACTATGGCCACCTATAGAGATAGCTCATCCGTCGTGCTATTACGTCCCACCAGAGGGCATAACCAACAAAAACAAAAGAATAGGCAAGAACGAAAAAGCTTTTTCGGTACAAAATAATATAATATAAATTATTCCTAGAGACACCTTTTCTATAAATATTTAATAACCAGTGACATAAAATCCATAAAATCTATGGATTATATGTTACACCCATACTTATACCATAATTATAGTATGATTGATAGTACCAACAAAAATAATATAATATAAATTATTCCTAGAGACACCTTTTCTATAAATATTTAATAACCAGTGACATAAAATCCATAAAATCTATAACCGGAGGGGGAGGATCGAGTTGTTTTGGCCCACGTCTAATCCGAAAAGGCGGCTCCAGAGGGAGGTCACTAATGGATTCCAGGGAGCAATAGGAAGCCGTGGTGTGATGCTGAGAAACGATGGTCCAGTGGTTCATGCCTTGGTTGATAGTACGAGTTTGGCGAGTCGGTCCCCGGTCTCAGGATCGAGCCAGCAATCTAGTCTTCAGAGGATAGTAACTGAAGAGTCGTTTTCGTCTACTGATGGTACCCAGGCCTCCACAAAAAGAGAGCCACCTGCTGTAGATCCTCAATTGGATAATCCGGAGGGAGAGCTTCAACGTTATGTAGAGCAGTTATATGCTTCGTACTCCGATGTTTTTACTGAAAAGGTAGGCACAGTACATAACTATACTTTAGATATTCATGTAAACGATGAATCACCAATACGGTTAAAACCTTATCCTTTGCCCCGCCAAGACCAGAAAGAGCTTGATAAGATTTTGGATAATTTATTAAAAGATAACATAATAGAAAAATCAACGAGTCCATGGGCATTTCCTGCCTTTTTGGTGGATAAAAAGACTGGAAATAAGAGACTTGTGATCGATTATTCTAAATTGAACAAGAGGTTAAATATTGTTTCTCAGCCTTCTCCCATTATGGAGGACGTTCTTTCGGCTTTGAGCAAAGGAAAAGTGTTTTCCGTGGTCGATATGTCTTCAGCGTATTCACAATTATTATTGTCAGAACGTTCCAAAAAATATACTTCTTTTGTAACTCATCGCGGTAGTTATATGTACCGAAAGTTACCTTTTGGATTAACAGTGGGTAGTTATGCTTTAATGGAAGTACTTAATAAGCTATTGTATGAGTTGAAGGATGAAGGAATTGAATATTACTGTGATGATATAATTATTTTTAGTAAAAATGTAGAACAACATAAAGTCTTGCTAGAGAAGGTACTTACTATTTTCCGTAATAATGGGATTACAATATCACCAACTAAAAGTCTATTGTTTCAAACTAAGATAAATTATTTGGGATTTGTGATTTCAAATGGAAACTTGGAAATGGATCCTAAAAGAATTGATGTTATACGAAATTTACCCCCACCAAAAAATCGAAAAGCCTTGATATCTTTGGCAGCATTTCTCCAATTTTATGGGAAGTTTGTTGAAGGGTTTAATGAAATCATGTATCCTATACATAAGTTGCGCAGTATACGGACAAGATTTGCTTGGAAGTCGGAGCAGCAGGCCGCTTTAGACAAAATAAAGGAATTGTTTGAGACTCAGATTGTCTTAAAGTTACCGGAATTAGATCGGAAGTTCATAGTGCGGACGGATGCTAGCACCAGGGCCCTTAGCGGGGTCGTCGAACAAATGGATAGCGCCGGGAATATTAGGCCTGTGAGTTTCTTTTCGCGAACTCTTAAGCCAGCAGATTTTCATAAGAGTGTGTATCATCTTGAGTTGCAGGCAGTGGTAGAAACTCTTGAACGACATAAATTGTATTTACGTAATCGATTTGATCTTTTGATAGATAACCAAGCATTGACGTACGCCTTGAGTAATGTAAGGCGGATGAAAAAGTATGGCAGCTTATTGTATAGGTTAGCATGCTTTAATTTTGATGTTAAACATTTGTCATCAGTCCAAAATATCGGTGCAGACTTGATTTCACGGATTTATGATCCTTTCAATTTCGATATTTATGATACTACTTTAGGTGAGGAAGAAATTAAGAAAAATTTGTTAAATATAAATTTCTGGAATAATCCCAATTCTTCTATTTCCATAAAGGAACATCAGTTGCGGGACCCTGAATGTTTACAGATTATTGAACAATTGCAGCAAGGTAAGGAAGTTAAATCGTTCAAATTAGTTAATGGGATTCTTTGCAAGAAAACCAAGGCTCATATTCGTCCGTTTAAGATATATGTTCCGAACGCTCTTAGGCCTATGATTATGGATTTGTACCATAATGACCCACTATTGGGGTCACATCTAGGGGTTTATAAATCAATCAATAGAATCGCCATGAGATACACGTGGGATCGGATTTTTACGGACGTTCATGATTATATTACTTCGTGTGAATTATGCCAACGCGCGAAAGCGAGTAATGTTACCCCGCGGGGAGAGTTAATCTCTGAAGTAAGCAAAATTATTAATTCCCATTGGGACATTGATACCCTAGGTCCCCTACCAAGAAGTAGGGCTGGGCGATACATATTGATAATTGTTGATAGATGCAGTAAATTTTTAATGTTAGAGCCTCTCAGGGAATTGAAAAGTTCTCTTGTTATTAGGATATTACGTAAATTGATGAACCGACACGGTTATATACATATTCTTTCCCATGACAACGCTTCAATTTTTACATCACAGATTTTTCGTGATTTTCTTGCGGGATTGGGGATTAGAGATTGTCGGGTATCACCTTATTTTCCAGCGGCAAATTCAGCGGAACGTCCGATAAGAGTAATTAAAGATATTTTGAAAACATATGTTCATGATAAACAGGAACATTGGGATAAGATGTTGGGAGAGATAGAATTCTCTTTGAATAATTCTATCCACGAGGAGACACGTGTTTCTCCCATGGAGATGAAATATAATTATAACGTCAATGATCCGTTAGACGTGAAATGGAGGATCGATACTTTATTTCGGAGTAAACCAGATCGCGATGTTTTGCAATGCGCTATTCAAAATATGGAGAGAGCGTGGCAACGTCGTAAACGGTTATATGACCAAAATAGGGTCCCCACTGATTATCAGGTGGGACATAAAGTTCTTTTGAAATCCCAACTGAAGTCTTCATTGACGGATAAGATTAATAAAGGATTATCTATGAGATGGTCTGAACCGTTCGAGATCGTTAAGCTGTTGACGAACAACACATTACTCGTTCGGAATGTAGAAAATCCGAGAGATGTGAGAAGAACGCATGTGGCGTTAGTAAAGAGATTTCGTGAGAGGAGGTCTGTACCGTGAATTTTTGGTACTGTACTGTTACCAATATAGAGAGAGACCCATGAGTAATGATATGAGAGTAATATTGAAATTTTCAGTAAATTGTAAATAATTATATTTATATGTAAGTAAATTGTTTTTGGTGTTTTCGTACTGTTTGTCTTTTTTCTATTTATGTAGGGTGGCCACCTGCTAATCTAGTCATGTTTGTTCGGCTTCTTGTTTTGTATCTCGTCTCCATTTGTTGTGAATGTAATGGGAACCCATGATTTCTTGGTATGCTTATGGATTGCTGGAAGGAGGATATGAAAAGAAATTTGAAGGTCGGATACATGCATTTGTATTCATGTTATTTTCATCAGGTATTGTGTTATGTTATTAGAATCGGTTTGGAGATAATTACATAATATTTATTTTGCACTCAAAAAGAAATAAGGATATATTGGAAAATTACCTTTTTCATATGAATTGTTACTATTTATTAACACATTATTTGGATGTTACGATTCTATTTAGTCTCTGGTTATGATAATTAATGTTTTCTGAAACTTTTGCAAATAGTTTTACAAGTTGGATCCACGGTGAATTCGGATGGACGTATGTGGATTGATAATTTATTTTCTCTTTTTCTAAACTTTTTCTAGTATGAATGATTTTGTATGGTTGATCAAGGGGGATTTTTTTTTAATTTTTAGTATGATTGTTTGGATGAGTGTTTGTTCTTTTCTTTCCTATACTAACATTTTTCTATTATCGTCCACAATATGTCCTTATCTGTAATTCTCTATATTTCTCGATTCGCTCGCTTTCAAAAAAGACTTTTTTTTGGTTTGCGAGTGGGCCGGGGCGAGGGTGTAACATATAATCCATAGATTTTATGGATTTTATGTCACTGGTTATTAAATATTTATAGAAAAGGTGTCTCTAGGAATAATTTATATTATATTATTTTGTACCGAAAAAGCTTTTTCGTTCTTGCCTATTCTTTTGTTTTTGTTGGTTATGCCCTCTGGTAAGTATAATTATGTTAAAGTTTAAAATTCGGATATAATCATGAAGTTTAAAGTGGAGTGCTGTAACCTCATGTCGGCTATTTGTTCTATTCGATAGCACGGATTGGCTTAATAAGGCAGCGAGGTACGTAAGTTTCATGTTTTTCCT
The DNA here is from genome assembly GCF_964235325.1 of Thermobia domestica. Classification (NCBI taxonomy): domain Eukaryota; kingdom Metazoa; phylum Arthropoda; class Insecta; order Zygentoma; family Lepismatidae; genus Thermobia; species Thermobia domestica. The sequence continues at coordinate 95,750,892 of NC_137457.1, forward strand.
TCCTTCATTATAATTATTCTTACATTTAAAGGGCCGTTTGCCATTTTGTTAGTTTTAGGCACTTTGCCTATAAATTTTCTACCTTTTTTCTAAATTGAATTAGATTCCTGCATTATTACCAATCGGCGTGACTAGTTAGAACAAGTTAGCTGGTACTGAGGCAAATAAGTTACGCTGCTAATTGGATAATAGTCTAAGATTGAATCTATTGAAATTCTCTTTCCACTATTACGAAGACCATAATGAAATACTGACTGTTGAATTGTTAAATATATGTTGATTATTGGGTTCTTGAAAGTTTAAATATACTGTTTGAATTTCTAAAGGAGATCGGTTGTACGAGTATTATTTTATGAACTCAAATCCTCCTACTACTATTCAGAGATTTATTTTCATAGTGTTGCTTGTTAGTAGCGATAATAGATTACGTATCCTTTCTATATTTCAGTGTGGAATTACGAAACCACTAAAATTAATATCGGGGGAACCGATCGATGTGTTCTCCTCTCCCACCCATACATATACGCTAGTTTTCGAATTTGAGGTTATATATGGTTTAATTGAAATTAAAAAGATACCGAAATTAGCGTAACATAAGTATGGTTACACATTATTCCAGCACAACTATCTTTAATTTTCTGTATATGGAAGGGGTGGTAATCGTGCAATATCACTCGTAGATATACAAAAGAAAAAGTTCAGTATTGCATAATTTATGGTGTATAAGAATTTCAGTATTGCTCGCAATGAAAGTGTAAAGTATACGGGGTGTGAGATTGACACTAGAGGTCTCGGGTTCGACCCAAGTGTTGCTTTTGGATTTTCTCATTTGTAAAAGGTTGTTAGTTGGTATATTATTACATGGACTGTGCTATCCTTGTTAAATCGGAGTTTATTTCCTTATTTGAACATAACATGAATCAGTCTAAAGACGAAAAAACTGGTGGTAAACAAAAAAATATAATAGTGGACGACGAGATTAGTCTTATGAATGTCGCCGGACCTATTAGAGGTGACCGGAGTGTTCCTTTCTCCGATAGTGATAAGGACCTTGAACTAATTACCCAGAACACCGAGTCAATAACGTTAGAAGCCCCAATGGATTTGTCAAAACCAAAACTGTGTGAAATTGTTTATAAAAGTGGAAATGATAAGATGAGGCAAAGGATTTTAAATCCTGTAGTTATCAACCGTCATAGTGAATCGAGTATGCCACACCTGCAGGCCAAGGCTCGCGACCTTCAAACAGGTTTTTCTTTATCTCACTCATTGCCTCGAGGCTATCAACCTGCTGAACAATATAAAAACTTTTCTTTAGGGCATGGTTTTCAAAACAAATCTGTTGCTATTCCTTTTAAATCTGATAAACTAATGAACTCAATAGCCATAATACCTTTTGAACGAATGATTGCGAATTTGCCCTTTTGTGATGGACACAATGAAGTGCTATTATTCGAGTGGCTGCTAGGTTTATATCAAATTGTAAAGACAATGTTGTATTCTTTTGACATTGTATTAATTGCTTCACTTTCTAGAACAGGAGGCACTTTAAAACAAATTCTTTTAGAGTGCGTTACTAATAATTGTGAGTGGCATGGGGTTACAACTCGTATACGAGAAGCTTTAATTTCAGAAACCGGATTACGTGTAATAAAACAGCATTTTTTAGAACGCTTGCAAGACAGGGATGAAAATATAATGGAATATTATGACCACGTTTCTGACTGTTATTATATATTATTTGGTGAATATGATTCAATTTCCATATTGTATTACATATTGGGAGGTATGAATCCCCGATTGCGTTATGAACTTTTCCGGAATTCTGAACCAGGAAATCTTGAGGAACTAAAGGATAGGTTACAAACTTATAATTTGCAGCAACAATCAGTGTTAACTTATGAACGAAAGCTTCTAGAAATCCCTCGACAAGTGCGAATTAAGTGTCATCTTTGTCATGGAAACCATAAACTAGTAAATTGTCCCCATAGACAGCAACCTATTTACAATAAAGGTATTGGTCAAGAGAAAAGAACTAACAATAACATCAGTAATTTTAAGAAAGGAAGTGTACGGACATTTAATGATAAAATGGTTCATCGCCCCCTTGCAGTGTTTGTTAAAGCAATTATATATGAAAACCATGTTGAAGGTGCAATTGATACTTGTTCGACAGTTAGTTTGATCGACAATGCATTAGTAAAATTGTTGGAGAATAATAAACAAATAAAAAGGAAAAAAGAAAGTTTTGTTGGTTCCGGAATAGACGGGAAAACAGTGACTATTAATGAATCTGTGGAAATACCTATCCGGATTGACTCTGTTACTATGAATATCAAATTTTTCATTCGCCCTTGTTTGTCTCCAAAATTTATATTGGGTATTGATGCCGTTAAAGCTAATTATATGGTCATCGATACGGTGAACGACGTAGTGATATTGAAGGGTGGACAAGTGCGTGCCCCTATATTTTATAAACGTTACATACCATCAAGTTCAAGCATTAATGAGTCTTCTAAGTCTTTTGTTAGTGGACCAGTCCAGCGGAACCGGAGGGGGAGGATTGAGTTGTTTTGGCCCACATCTAATCCGAAAAGGCGGCTCCAGAGGGAGGTCACTAATGGAATCCAGAGAGCTGTAGGAAATCGTGATGTGATGCTGAGAAAAGATAGTCCAGTGGTTCATGCCTTGGTTGATAGTACGAGTTCGGCGAGTCGGTCCCCGGTCGCAGGATCGAGCCAGCAGTCCAGTCTTCAGAGGATAGTAACTGAAGAGTCGTTTTCGTCTACTGATGGTACCCAGGCCTCCACAAAAGGAGTGTCACATGCTGTAGATCCTCAATTGGATAATCCGGAGGGAGAGCTTCAACGTTATGTAGAGCAGTTATATGCTTCGTACTCCGATGTTTTTACTGAAAAGGTAGGCACAGTACATAACTATACTTTAGATATTCATGTAAGCGATGAATCACCAATACGGTTAAAACCTTATCCTTTGCCCCGCCAAGACCAGAAAGAGCTTGATAAGATTTTGGATAATTTATTAAAAGATAACATAATAGAAAAATCAACGAGTCCATGGGCTTTTCCTGCCTTCTTGGTGGATAAAAAGACTGGAAATAAGAGACTTGTGATCGATTACTCTAAGTTGAATAAAGGGTTAAATATTGTTTCTCAGCCTTCTCCCATTATGGAGGACGTTCTTTCGGCTTTGAGCAAAGGAAAAGTGTTTTCCGTGGTCGATATGTCTTCAGCGTATTCACAATTATTATTGTCAGAACGTTCCAAAAAATATACTTCTTTTGTAACTCATCGCGGTAGTTATATGTACCGAAAGTTACCTTTTGGATTAACAATGGGTAGTTATGCTTTAATGGAAGTACTTAATAAGTTATTGTATGAGTTGAAGGATGAAGGAATTGAATATTACTGTGATGATATAATTATTTTTAGTAAAAATGTAGAACAACATAAAGTCTTGCTAGAGAAGGTACTTACTATTTTCCGTAATAATGGGATTACAATATCACCAACTAAAAGTCTATTGTTTCAAACTAAGATAAATTATTTAGGATTTGTGATTTCAAATGGAAACTTGGAAATGGACCCTAAAAGAATTGATGTTATACGAAATTTACCCCCACCAAAAAATCGAAAAGCTTTAATATCTTTGGCAGCATTTCTCCAGTTTTATGGGAAGTTTGTTGAAGGATTTAATGAAATCATGTATCCTATACATAAGTTGCGCAGTATACGGACAAAATTTGCTTGGAAATCAGAGCAGCAGGCCGCTTTAGACAAAATAAAGGAGTTGTTTGAAACTCAGATTGTTTTAAAGTTACCAGAATTAGACCGGAAGTTCATAGTGCGGACGGATGCAAGCACCCGGGCCCTTAGCGGGGTCGTCGAACAAATGGATAGCGCCGGGAATATTAGGCCTGTGGGTTTCTATTCGCGAACTCTTAAGCCAGCGGATTTTCATAAGAGTGTGTATCATCTTGAGTTGCAGGCAGTGGTAGAAACTCTTGAACGATATAAATTGTATTTACGTAATCGATTTGATCTTTTGATAGATAACCAAGCATTGATGTACGCCTTGAGTAATGTAAGGCGGATGAAAAAGTATGGCAGCTTATTGTATAGGTTAGCATGCTTTAATTTTGATGTTAAACATTTGTCATCAGTCCAAAATATCGGTGCAGACTTGATTTCACGGATTTATGATCCTTTCAATTTTGATATTTATGATACTACTTTAGGTGAGGAAGAAATTAAGAAAAATTTGTTAAATATAAGTTTCTGGAATAATCCCAATTCTTCTATTTCCATAAAGGAACATCAGTTGCGGGACCCTGAATGTTTACAGATTATTGAACAATTGCAGCAAGGTAAGGAAGTTAAATCGTTCAAATTAGTTAATGGTATTCTTTGCAAGAAAACCAAGGCTCATATTCGTCCATTTAAGATATATGTTCCGAACGCTCTTAGGCCTATGATTATGGATTTGTACCATAATGACCCACTATTGGGGTCACACCTAGGGGTTTATAAATCAATCAATAGAATCGCCATGAGATACACGTGGGATCGGATTTTTACGGACGTTCATGATTATATTACTTCGTGTGAATTATGCCAACGCGCGAAAGCGAGTAATGTTACCCCGCGGGGAGAGTTAATCTCTGAAGTAAGCAAAATTATTAATTCCCATTGGGACATTGATACCCTAGGTCCCCTACCAAGAAGTAGGGCTGGGCGATACATATTGATAATTGTTGATAGATGCAGTAAATTTTTAATGTTAGAGCCTCTCAGGGAATTGAAAAGTTCTCTTGTTATTAGGATATTACGTAAATTGATGAACCGACACGGTTATATACATATTCTTTCCCATGACAACGCGTCAATTTTTACATCACAGATTTTTCGTGATTTTCTTGCGGGATTGGGGATTAGAGATTGTCGAGTATCACCTTATTTTCCAGCGGCAAATTCAGCGGAACGTCCGATAAGAGTAATTAAAGATATTTTGAAAACATATGTTCATGATAAACAGGAACATTGGGATAAGATGTTGGGAGAGATAGAATTCTCTTTGAATAATTCTATCCACGAGGAGACACGTGTTTCTCCCATGGAGATGAAGTATAATTATAACGTCAATGATCCGTTAGACGTGAAATGGAGGATCGATATTTTATTTCAGAATAAACCAGATCGCGATACTTTGCAATGTGCTATTCAAAATATGGAGAGAGCGTGGCAACGTCGTAAACGGTTATATGACCAAAATAGGGTCCCCACTGATTATCAGGTGGGGCAGAAAGTTCTTTTAAAATCCCAACTGAAATCTTCATTGACAGATAAGATTAATAAAGGATTATCTATGAGATGGTCTGAACCGTTCGAGATCGTTAAGCTGTTGACGAACAACACATTACTTGTTCGGAATGTAGAAAATCCGAGAGATGTGAGAAGAACGCATGTGGCGTTAGTAAAGAGATTTCGTGAGAGGAGGTCTGTACCGTGAATTTTTGGTACTGTACTGTTCCTAACATAGAGAGACCTTTGAGTAATTATATAAGAATAATATTGAAATTTTCAGTAAATTGTAAATAATTATATTTATATGTAGGTAATGTGTAACCATACTTATATTACGCTAATTTCGGTATCTTAGTATTTTCAATTAAATTATATATAACCTGAGATTCGAAAATTAGCGTACGTATGGGTGGGAGAGGAGAACACATCGATCGGTTCCCCCGATATTAATTATAGTGGTTTCGTAATTCCACACTGAAATATAGAAAGGATACGTAATCTATTATCGCTACTAACAAGCAACACTATGAAAATAAATCTCTGAATAGTAGTAGGAGGATTTGAGTTCATAAAATAATACTCGTACAACCGATCTCCTTTAGAAATTCAAACAGTATATTTAAACTTTCAAGAACCCAATAATCAACATATATTTAACAATTTAACAATCAGTATTTCATTATGGTCTTCGTAATAGTGGAAAGAGAATTTCAATAGATTCAATCTTAGACTATTATCCAATTAGCAGCGTAACTTATGTGCCTCAGTACCAGCTAACTTGTTCTAACTAGTCACGCCGGTTGGTAATAATGCAGGAATCTAATTCAATTTAGAAAAAAGGTAGAAAAGTTATAGGCAAAGTGCCTAAAACTAACAAAATGGCAAAGGGCCCTTTAAATGTAAGAATAATATAATGAAGGAAGGAAAAGCATGAAACTTACGTACCTCGCTGCCTTATTAAACCAGTCCGTGCTATTGAATAAAACAACTAGCCGACATGAGGTTACAGCACTCCACTTTAAACTCCATGATTACATTCGAATTTTAAACTTTAACAGAATTATACTTTGAATATCACTCGTAGATTATGTATATAGAATAACTTTTGATACAATAACTCGATCACAAATTATGATAATAGTAGCGAAACAACCTTCATACTTCCTCCCTCGGACGTTCCAGCACAACTATGGCCACCTATAGAGATAGCTCATCCGTCGTGCTAGTACGTCCCACCAGAGGGCATAACCAACAAAAACAAAAGAATAGGCAAGAACGAAAAAGCTTTTTCGGTACAAAATAATATAATATAAATTATTCCTAGAGACACCTTTTCTATAAATATTTAATAACCAGTGACATAAAATCCATAAAATCTATGGATTATATGTTACACCCTCGCCCCGGCCCACTCGCAAACCAAAAAAAAGTCTTTTTTGAAAGCGAGCGAATCGAGAAATATAGAGAATTACAGATAAGGACATATTGTGGACGATAATAGAAAAATGTTAGTATAGGAAAGAAAAGAACAAACACTCATCCAAACAATCATACTAAAAATTAAAAAAAAAAATCCCCCTTGATCAACCATACAAAATCATTCATACTAGAAAAAGTTTAGAAAAAGAGAAAATAAATTATCAATCCACATACGTCCATCCGAATTCACCGTGGATCCAACTTGTAAAACTATTTGCAAAAGTTTCAGAAAACATTAATTATCATAACCAGAGACTAAATAGAATCGTAACATCCAAATAATGTGTTAATAAATAGTAACAATTCATATGAAAAAGGTAATTTTCCAATATATCCTTATTTCTTTTTGAGTGCAAAATAAATATTATGTAATTATCTCCAAACCGATTCTAATAACATAACACAATACCTGATGAAAATAACATGAATACAAATGCATGTATCCGACCTTCAAATTTCTTTTCATATCCTCCTTCCAGCAATCCATAAGCATACCAAGAAATCATGGGTTCCCATTACATTCACAACAAATGGAGACGAGATACAAAACAAGAAGCCGAACAAACATGACTAGATTAGCAGGTGGCCACCCTACATAAATAGAAAAAAGACAAACAGTACGAAAACACCAAAAACAATTTACATACATATAAATATAATTATTTACAATTTGCTGAAAATTTCAATATTACTCTCATATCATCACTCACAGGTCTCTCTCTATATTAGTGACAGTACAGTACCAAAAATTCAGGGTACAGACCTCCTCTCACGAAATCTCTTTACTAACGCCACATGCGTTCTTCTCACGTCTCTCGGATTTTCTACATTCCGAACAAGTAATGTGTTGTTCGTCAACAGCTTAATGATTTCGAACGGTTCAGACCATCTCATAGATAATCCTTTATTAATCTTATCCGTCAATGAAGACTTCAGTTGGGATTTCAAAAGAACTTTATGTCCCACCTGATAATCAGTGGGGACCCTATTTTGGTCATATAACCGTTTACGACGTTGCCACGCTCTCTCCATATTTTGAATAGCGCATTGCAAAGCATCGCGATCTGGTTTATTCCGAAATAAAGTATCGATCCTCCATTTCACGTCTAACGGATCATTGACGTTATAATTATATTTCATCTCCATGGGAGAAACACGTGTCTCCTCGTGGATAGAATTATTCAAAGAGAATTCTATCTCTCCCAACATCTTATCCCAATGTTCCTGTTTATCATGAACATATGTTTTCAAAATATCTTTAATTACTCTTATCGGACGTTCCGCTGAATTTGCCGCTGGAAAATAAGGTGATACCCGACAATCTCTAATCCCCAATCCCGCAAGAAAATCACGAAAAATCTGTGATGTAAAAATTGACGCATTGTCATGGGAAAGAATATGAATATAACCATGTCGGTTCATCAATTTACGTAATATTCTAATAACAAGAGAACTTTTCAATTCCCTGAGAGGTTCTAACATTAAAAATTTACTGCATCTATCAACAATTATCAATATGTATCGCCCAGCCCCACTTCTAGGGAGGGGCCCTAGGGTATCAATGTCCCAATGGGAATTAATAATTTTGCTTACTTCAGAGATTAACTCTCCCCGCGGGGTAACATTACTCGCTTTCGCGCGTTGGCATAATTCACACGAAGTAATATAATCATGAACGTCCGTAAAAATTCGATCCCACGTGTATCTCATGGCGATTCTATTGATTGATTTATAAACCCCTAGATGCGACCCCAATAGTGGGTCATTATGGTACAAATCCATAATCATAGGCCTAAGAGCGTTCGGAACATATATCTTAAACGGACGAATATGAGCCTTGGTTTTTTTGCAAAGAATACCATTAACTAATTTGAACGATTTAACTTCCTTACCTTGCTGCAATTGTTCAATAATCTGTAAACATTCAGGGTCCCGCAACTGATGTTCCTTTATGGAAATAGAAGAATTGGGATTATTCCAGAAATTTATATTTAACAAATTTTTCTTAATTTCTTCCTCGCCTAAAGTGGTATCATAAATATCAAAATTGAAAGGATCATAAATCCGTGAAATCAAGTCTGCACCGATATTTTGGATTGATGACAAATGTTTAACATCAAAATTAAAGCATGCTAACCTATACAATAAGCTGCCATACTTTTTCATCCGCCTTACATTACTCAAGGCGTACGTCAATGCTTGGTTATCTATCAAAAGATCAAATCGATTACGTAAATACAATTTATGTCGTTCAAGAGTTTCTACCACTGCCTGCAACTCAAGATGATACACACTCTTATGAAAATCCGCTGGCTTAAGTGTTCGCGAATAGAAACTCACAGGCCTAATATTCCCGGCGCTATCCATTTGTTCGACGACCCCGCTAAGGGCCCTGGTGCTAGCATCCGTCCGCACTATGAACTTCCGATCTAATTCCGGTAACTTTAAGACAATCTGAGTCTCAAACAATTCCTTTATTTTGTCTAAAGCGGCCTGCTGCTCCGACTTCCAAGCAAATCTTGTCCGTATACTGCGCAACTTATGTATAGGATACATGATTTCATTAAACCCTTCAACAAACTTCCCATAAAATTGGAGAAATGCTGCCAAAGATATCAAGGCTTTTCGATTTTTTGGTGGGGGTAAATTTCGTATAACATCAATTCTTTTAGGATCCATTTCCAAGTTTCCATTTGAAATCACAAATCCCAAATAATTTATCTTAGTTTGAAACAATAGACTTTTAGTTGGTGATATTGTAATCCCATTATTACGGAAAATAGTAAGTACCTTCTCTAGCAAGACTTTATGTTGTTCTACATTTTTACTAAAAATAATTATATCATCACAGTAATATTCAATTCCTTCATCCTTCAACTCATACAATAGCTTATTAAGTACTTCCATTAAAGCATAACTACCCATTGTTAATCCAAAAGGTAACTTTCGGTACATATAACTACCGCGATGAGTTACAAAAGAAGTATATTTTTTGGAACGTTCTGACAATAATAATTGTGAATACGCTGAAGACATATCGACCACGGAAAACACTTTTCCTTTGCTCAAAGCCGAAAGAACGTCCTCCATAATGGGAGAAGGCTGAGAAACAATATTTAACCTCTTGTTCAATTTAGAATAATCGATCACAAGTCTCTTATTTCCAGTCTTTTTATCCACCAAAAAGGCAGGAAATGCCCATGGACTCGTTGATTTTTCTATTATGTTATCTTTTAATAAATTATCCAAAATCTTATCAAGCTCTTTCTGGTCTTGGCGGGGCAAAGGATAAGGTTTTAACCGTATTGGTGATTCATCGTTTACATGAATATCTAAAGTATAGTTATGTACTGTGCCTACCTTTTCAGTAAAAACATCGGAGTACGAAGCATATAACTGCTCTACATAACGTTGAAGCTCTCCCTCCGGATTATCCAATTGAGGATCTACAGCAGGTGGCTCTCTTTTTGTGGAGGCCTGGGTACCATCAGTAGACGAAAACGACTCTTCAGTTACTATCCTCTGAAGACTAGATTGCTGGCTCGATCCTGAGACCGGGGACCGACTCGCCAAACTCGTACTATCAACCAAGGCATGAACCACTGGACCATCGTTTCTCAGCATCACACCACGGCTTCCTATTGCTCCCTGGAATCCATTAGTGACCTCCCTCTGGAGCCGCCTTTTCGGATTAGACGTGGGCCAAAACAACTCGATCCTCCCCCTCCGGTTCCGCTGGACTGGTCCACTAACAAAAGACTTAGAAGACTCATTAATGTTTGAACTTGATGGTATGTAACGTTTATAAAATATAGGGGCACGCACTTTTCCACCTTTCAATATCACTACGTCGTTCACCGTATCGATGACCATATAATTAGCTTTAACGGCATCAATACCCAATATAAATTTTGGAAACAAACAAGGGCGAATGAAAAATTTGATATTCATAGTAACAGAGTCAATCCGGATAGGTATTTCCACAGATTCATTAATAGTCACTGTTCTCCCGTCTATTCCCGAACCAACAAAACTTTCTTTTTTTCTTTTTATTTGTTGATTGTTCTCCAACAATTTTACTAATGCATTGTCGATCAAACTAACTGTCGAACAAGTATCAATTGCACCTTCAACATGGTTTTCATATATAATTGCTTTAACAAACACTGTAAGGGGGCGATGCACCATTTTATCATTAAATGTCCGCACACTTCCTTTCTTAAAATTACTGATGTTATTGTTAGTTCTTTTCTCTTGACCAATACCTTTATTGTAAATAGGTTGCTGTCTATGGGGACAATTTACTAGTTTATGGTTTCCGTGACAAAGATGACACTTAATTCGCACTTGTTCAGGGTTTTCTAGAAGCTTCCGTTCATACGTTAACACAGATTGTTGCTGCAAATTATAAGTTTGTAACCTATCTTTTAGTTCCTCAAGACTTCCTGGTTCACAATACCGGAAAAGTTCATAACGTAATCGGGGATTCATACCTCCTAATATGTAATACAATATGGGAATTGAATCATATTCACCAAATAATATATAATAACAGTCAGACACGTGATCAAAATATTCCATTATATTTTCATCCCTGTCTTGTAAGCGTTCTAAAAAATGCTGTTTTATTACACGTAATCCGGTTTCTGAAATTAAAGCTTCTCGTATACGAGTTGTAACCCCATGCCACTCACAGTTATTAGTAACGCACTCTAAAAGAATTTGTTTTAAAGTGCCTCCTGTTCTAGAAAGTGAAGCAATTAACACGATGTCAAAAGAATACAACATTGTCTTTACAATTTGATATAAACCTAGCAGCCATTCGAATAATAATACTTCATTGTGTCCATCACAAAACGGCAAATTCGCAATCATTCGTTCAAAAGGTATTATGGCTATTGAGTTCATTAGTTTATCCGATTTAAAAGGAATAGCAACAGATTTGTTTTGAAAACCATGCCCTAAAGAAAAGTTTTTATATTGTTCAGTAGGTTGATAGCCTCGAGGCAATGAGTGAGATAAAGAAAAACCTGTTTGAAGGTCGCGAGCCTTGGCCTGCAGGTGTGGCATACTCGATTCACTATGACGGTTGATAACTACAGGATTTAAAATCCTTTGCCTCATCTTATCATTTCCACTTTTATAAACAATTTCACACAGTTTTGGTTTTGACAAATCCATTGGGGCTTCTAACGTTATTGACTCGGTGTTCTGGGTAATCAGTTCAAGGTCCTTATCACTATCGGAGAAAGGAACACTCCGGTCACCTCTAACAGGTCCGGCGACATTCATAAGACTAATCTCGTCGTCCACTAATATATGTTTTTGCTTACCATCAGTTTTTTCGTCTTTAGACAGATTCATGTTATGTTCAAATAAAGAAATAAACTCCGATTTAACAAGAATAGCACAGTCCATGTAATGATATACCAACTAACAACCTTTTGCAAATAAGAAAATCCAAAAGCAACACTTGGATCGAACCCGAAACCTCTAGTGTCAATCTCACACCCCGTATACTTTACGCTTTCATAGCGAGCAATACTGAAATTCTTATACACCATAAAATATGCAATAATGATCTTCTTTTATATATCTACGAGTGATATTGCATGATTACCACCCCTTCCATATACAGAAAATTAATGATAGTTGTGCTGGAATAATGTGTAACCATACTTATATTACGCTAATTTCGGTATCTTAGTATTTTCAATTAAATTATATATAACCTGAGATTCGAAAATTAGCGTACGTATGGGTGGGAGAGGAGAACACATCGATCGGTTCCCCCGATATTAATTATAGTGGTTTCGTAATTCCACACTGAAATATAGAAAGGATACGTAATCTATTATCGCTACTAACAAGCAACACTATGAAAATAAATCTCTGAATAGTAGTAGGAGGATTTGAGTTCATAAAATAATACTCGTACAACCGATCTCCTTTAGAAATTCAAACAGTATATTTAAACTTTCAAGAACCCAATAATCAACATATATTTAACAATTTAACAATCAGTATTTCATTATGGTCTTCGTAATAGTGGAAAGAGAATTTCAATAGATTCAATCTTAGACTATTATCCAATTAGCAGCGTAACTTATGTGCCTCAGTACCAGCTAACTTGTTCTAACTAGTCACGCCGGTTGGTAATAATGCAGGAATCTAATTCAATTTAGAAAAAAGGTAGAAAAGTTATAGGCAAAGTGCCTAAAACTAGTAAAATGGCAAAGGGCCCTTTAAATGTAAGAATAATATAATGAAGGAAGGAAAAGCATGAAACTTACGTACCTCGCTGCCTTATTAAACCAGTCCGTGCTATTGAATAAAACAACTAGCCGACATGAGGTTACAGCACTCCACTTTAAACTCCATGATTACATTCGAATTTTAAACTTTAACAGAATTATACTTTGAATATCACTCGTAGATTATGTATATAGAATAACTTTTGATACAATAACTCGATCACAAATTATGATAATAGTAGCGAAACAACCTTCATACTTCCTCCCTCGGACGTTCCAGCACAACTATGGCCACCTATAGAGATAGCTCATCCGTCGTGCTAGTACGTCCCACCAGAGGGCATAACCAACAAAAACAAAAGAATAGGCAAGAACGAAAAAGCTTTTTCGGTACAAAATAATATAATATAAATTATTCCTAGAGACACCTTTTCTATAAATATTTAATAACCAGTGACATAAAATCCATAAAATCTATGGATTATATGTTACACCCTCGCCCCGGCCCACTCGCAAACCAAAAAAAAGTCTTTTTTGAAAGCGAGCGAATCGAGAAATATAGAGAATTACAGATAAGGACATATTGTGGACGATAATAGAAAAATGTTAGTATAGGAAAGAAAAGAACAAACACTCATCCAAACAATCATACTAAAAATTAAAAAAAAAATCCCCCTTGATCAACCATACAAAATCATTCATACTAGAAAAAGTTTAGAAAAAGAGAAAATAAATTATCAATCCACATACGTCCATCCGAATTCACCGTGGATCCAACTTGTAAAACTATTTGCAAAAGTTTCAGAAAACATTAATTATCATAACCAGAGACTAAATAGAATCGTAACATCCAAATAATGTGTTAATAAATAGTAACAATTCATATGAAAAAGGTAATTTTCCAATATATCCTTATTTCTTTTTGAGTGCAAAATAAATATTATGTAATTATCTCCAAACCGATTCTAATAACATAACACAATACCTGATGAAAATAACATGAATACAAATGCATGTATCCGACCTTCAAATTTCTTTTCATATCCTCCTTCCAGCAATCCATAAGCATACCAAGAAATCATGGGTTCCCATTACATTCACAACAAATGGAGACGAGATACAAAACAAGAAGCCGAACAAACATGACTAGATTAGCAGGTGGCCACCCTACATAAATAGAAAAAAGACAAACAGTACGAAAACACCAAAAACAATTTACATACATATAAATATAATTATTTACAATTTGCTGAAAATTTCAATATTACTCTCATATCATCACTCACAGGTCTCTCTCTATATTAGTGACAGTACAGTACCAAAAATTCAGGGTACAGACCTCCTCTCACGAAATCTCTTTACTAACGCCACATGCGTTCTTCTCACGTCTCTCGGATTTTCTACATTCCGAACAAGTAATGTGTTGTTCGTCAACAGCTTAATGATTTCGAACGGTTCAGACCATCTCATAGATAATCCTTTATTAATCTTATCTGTCAATGAAGACTTCAGTTGGGATTTCAAAAGAACTTTATGTCCCACCTGATAATCAGTGGGGACCCTATTTTGGTCATATAACCGTTTACGACGTTGCCACGCTCTCTCCATATTTTGAATAGCGCATTGCAAAGCATCGCGATCTGGTTTATTCCGAAATAAAGTATCGATCCTCCATTTCACGTCTAACGGATCATTGACGTTATAATTATATTTCATCTCCATGGGAGAAACACGTGTCTCCTCGTGGATAGAATTATTCAAAGAGAATTCTATCTCTCCCAACATCTTATCCCAATGTTCCTGTTTATCATGAACATATGTTTTCAAAATATCTTTAATTACTCTTATCGGACGTTCCGCTGAATTTGCCGCTGGAAAATAAGGTGATACCCGACAATCTCTAATCCCCAATCCCGCAAGAAAATCACGAAAAATCTGTGATGTAAAAATTGACGCATTGTCATGGGAAAGAATATGAATATAAACATGTCGGTTCATCAATTTACGTAATATTCTAATAACAAGAGAACTTTTCAATTCCCTGAGAGGTTCTAACATTAAAAATTTACTGCATCTATCAACAATTATCAATATGTATCGCCCAGCCCCACTTCTAGGGAGGGGCCCTAGGGTATCAATGCCCCAATGGATTTGTCAAAACCAAAACTGTGTGAAATTGTTTATAAAAGTGGAAATGATAAGATGAGGCAAAGGATTTTAAATCCTGTAGTTATCAGCCGTCATAGTGAATCGAGTATGCCACACCTATTTTTCTGTCTTAAAAGTTTAGAAAAAGAGAAAATAAATGATCAATCCACATACGTCCATCTGAATTCCCCGTGGATCCGTAGGTGTAACATATAATCCATAGATTTTATGGATTTTATGTCACTGGTTATTAAATATTTATAGAAAAGGTGTCTCTAGGAATAATTTATATTATATTATTTTGTACCGAAAAAGCTTTTTCGTTCTTGCCTATTCTTTTGTTTTTGTTGGTTATGCCCTCTGGTGGGACGTACTAGCACGACGGATGAGCTATCTCTATAGGTGGCCATAGTTGTGCTGGAACGTCCGAGGGAGGAAGTATGAAGGTTGTTTCGCTACTATTATCATAATTTGTGATCGAGTTATTGTATCAAAAGTTATTCTATATACATAATCTACGAGTGATATTCAAAGTATAATTCTGTTAAAGTTTAAAATTCGAATGTAATCATGGAGTTTAAAGTGGAGTGCTGTAACCTCATGTCGGCTAGTTGTTTTATTCAATAGCACGGACTGGTTTAATAAGGCAGCGAGGTACGTAAGTTTCATGCTTTTCCTTCCTTCATTATATTATTCTTACATTTAAAGGGCCCTTTGCCATTTTGTTAGTTTTAGGCACTTTGCCTATAACTTTTCTACCTTTTTTCTAAATTGAATTAGATTCCTGCATTATTACCAACCGGCGTGACTAGTTAGAACAAGTTAGCTGGTACTGAGGCACATAAGTTACGCTGCTAATTGGATAATAGTCTAAGATTGAATCTATTGAAATTCTCTTTCCACTATTACGAAGACCATAATGAAATACTGATTGTTAAATTGTTAAATATATGTTGATTATTGGGTTCTTGAAAGTTTAAATATACTGTTTGAATTTCTAAAGGAGATCGGTTGTACGAGTATTATTTTATGAACTCAAATCCTCCTACTACTATTCAGAGATTTATTTTCATAGTGTTGCTTGTTAGTAGCGATAATAGATTACGTATCCTTTCTATATTTCAGTGTGGAATTACGAAACCACTATAATTAATATCGGGGGAACCGATCGATGTGTTCTCCTCTCCCACCCATACGTACGCTAATTTTCGAATCTCAGGTTATATATAATTTAATTGAAAATACTAAGATACCGAAATTAGCGTAATATAAGTATGGTTACACATTATTCCAGCACAACTATCATTAATTTTCTGTATATGGAAGGGGTGGTAATCGTGCAATATCACTCGTAGATATATATAAAAGAAGTTCAGTATTGCATAATTTATGGTGTATAAGAATTTCAGTATTGCTCGCAATGAAAGAGTAAAGTATACGGGGTGTGAGATTGACACTAGAGGTCTCGGGTTCGATCCAAGTGTTGCTTTTGGATTTTCTTATTTGCAAAAGGTTGTTAGTTGGTATATCATTACATGGACTGTGCTATTCTTGTTAAATCGGAGTTTATTTCTTTATTTGAACATAACATGAATCTGTCTAAAGACGAAAAAACTGATGGTAAGCAAAAACATATATTAGTGGACGACGAGATTAGTCTTATGAATGTCGCCGGACCTATTAGAAGTGACCGGAGTGTTCCTTTCTCCGATAGTGATAAGGACCTTGAACTGATTACCCAGAACACCGAGTCAATAACGTTAGAAGCCCCAATGGATTTGTCAAAACCAAAACTGTGTGAAATTGTTTATAAAAGTGGAAATGATAAGATGAGGCAAAGGATTTTAAATCCTGTAGTTATCAACCGTCATAGTGAATCGAGTATGCCACACCTGCAGGCCAAGGCTCGCGACCTTCAAACAGGTTTTTCTTTATCTCACTCATTGCCTCGAGGCTATCAACCTACTGAACAATATAAAAACTTTTCTTTAGGGCATGGTTTTCAAAACAAATCTGTTGCTATTCCTTTTAAATCGGATAAACTAATGAACTCAATAGCCATAATACCTTTTGAACGAATGATTGCGAATTTGCCGTTTTGTGATGGACACAATGAAGTATTATTATTCGAATGGCTGCTAGGTTTATATCAAATTGTAAAAACAATGTTGTATTCTTTTGACATCGTGTTAATTGCTTCACTTTCTAGAACAGGAGGCACTTTAAAACAAATTCTTTTAGAGTGCGTTACTAATAACTGTGAGTGGCATGGGGTTACAACTCGTATACGAGAAGCTTTAATTTCAGAAACCGGATTACGTGTAATAAAACAGCATTTTTTAGAACGCTTACAAGACAGGGATGAAAATATAATGGAATATTTTGATCACGTGTCTGACTGTTATTATATATTATTTGGTGAATATGATTCAATTCCCATATTGTATTACATATTAGGAGGTATGAATCCCCGATTACGTTATGAACTTTTCCGGTATTCTGAACCAGGAAGTCTTGAGGAACTAAAAGATAGGTTACAAACTTATAATTTGCAGCAACAATCTGTGTTAACGTATGAACGGAAGCTTCTAGAAAACCCTGAACAAGTGCGAATTAAGTGTCATCTTTGTCACGGAAACCATAAACTAGTAAATTGTCCCCATAGACAGCAACCTATTTACAATAAAGGTATTGGTCAAGAGAAAAGAACTAACAATAACATCAGTAATTTTAAGAAAGGAAGTGTGCGGACATTTAATGATAAAATGGTGCATCGCCCCCTTACAGTGTTTGTTAAAGCAATTATATATGAAAACCATGTTGAAGGTGCAATTGATACTTGTTCGACAGTTAGTTTGATCGACAATGCATTAGTAAAATTGTTGGAGAACAATCAACAAATAAAAAGAAAAAAAGAAAGTTTTGTTGGTTCGGGAATAGACGGGAGAACAGTGACTATTAATGAATCTGTGGAAATACCTATCCGGATTGACTCTGTTACTATGAATATCAAATTTTTCATTCGCCCTTGTTTGTTTCCAAAATTTATATTGGGTATTGATGCCGTTAAAGCTAATTATATGGTCATCGATACGGTGAACGACGTAGTGATATTGAAAGGTGGAAAGGTGCGTGCCCCTATATTTTATAAACGTTACATACCATCAAGTTCAAACATTAATGAGTCTTCTAAGTCTTTTGTTAGTGGACCAGTCCAGCGGAACCGGAGGGGGAGGATCGAGTTGTTTTGGCCCACGTCTAATCCGAAAAGGCGGCTCCAGAGGGAGGTCACTAATGAATTCCAGGGAGCAATAGGAAGCCGTGGTGTGATGCTGAGAAACGATGGTCCAGTGGTTCATGCCTTGGTTGATAGTACGAGTTTGGCGAGTCGGTCCCCGGTCTCAGGATCGAGCCAGCAATCTAGTCTTCAGAGGATAGTAACTGAAGAGTCGTTTTCGTCTACTGATGGTACCCAGGCCTCCACAAAAAGAGAGCCACCTGCTGTAGATCCTCAATTGGATAATCCGGAGGGAGAGCTTCAACGTTATGTAGAGCAGTTATATGCTTCGTACTCCGATGTTTTTACTGAAAAGGTAGGCACAGTACATAACTATACTTTAGATATTCATGTAAACGATGAATCACCAATACGGTTAAAACCTTATCCTTTGCCCCGCCAAGACCAGAAAGAGCTTGATAAAATTTTGGATAATTTATTAAAAGATAACATAATAGAAAAATCAACGAGTCCATGGGCATTTCCTGCCTTTTTGGTGGATAAAAAGACGGGAAATAAGAGACTTGTGATCGATTATTCTAAATTGAACAAGAGGTTAAATATTGTTTCTCAGCCTTCTCCCATTATGGAGGACGTTCTTTCGGCTTTGAGCAAAGGAAAAGTGTTTTCCGTGGTCGATATGTCTTCAGCGTATTCACAATTATTATTGTCAGAACATTCCAAAAAATATACTTCTTTTGTAACTCATCGCGGTAGTTATATGTACCGAAAGTTACCTTTTGGATTAACAATGGGTAGTTATGCTTTAATGGAAGTACTTAATAAGTTATTGTATGAGTTGAAGGATGAAGGAATTGAATATTACTGTGATGATATAATTATTTTTAGTAACAATGTAGAACAACATAAAGTCTTGTTAGAGAAGGTACTTACTATTTTCCGTAATAATGGGATTACAATATCACCAACTAAAAGTCTATTGTTTCAAACTAAGATAAATTATTTAGGATTTGTGATTTCAAATGGAAACTTGGAAATGGACCCTAAAAGAATTGATGTTATACGAAATTTGCCCCCACCAAAAAATCGAAAAGCTTTAATATCTTTGGCAGCATTTCTCCAGTTTTATGGGAAGTTTGTTGAAGGATTTAATGAAATCATGTATCCTATACATAAGTTGCGCAGTATACGGACAAAATTTGCTTGGAAATCAGAGCAGCAGGCCGCTTTAGACAAAATAAAGGAGTTGTTTGAAACTCAGATTGTTTTAAAGTTACCAGAATTAGACCGGAAGTTCATAGTGCGGACGGATGCTAGCACCCGGGCCCTTAGCGGGGTCGTCGAACAAATGGATAGCGCCGGGAATATTAGGCCTGTGAGTTTCTATTCGCGAACTCTTAAGCCAGCGGACTTTCATAAGAGTGTGTATCATCTTGAGTTGCAGGCAGTGGTAGAAACTCTTGAACGATATAAATTGTATTTACGTAATCGATTTGATCTTTTGATAGATAACCAAGCATTGACGTACGCCTTGAGTAATGTAAGGCGGATGAAAAAGTATGGCAGCTTATTGTATAGGTTAGCATGCTTTAATTTTGATGTTAAACATTTGTCATTAATCCAAAATATCGGTGCAGACTTGATTTCACGGATTTATGATCCTTTCAATTTTGATATTTATGATACCACTTTAGGCGAGGAAGAAATTAAGAAAAATTTGTTAAATATAAATTTCTGGAATAATCCCAATTCTTCCATTTCCATAAAGGAACATCAGTTACGTGATCCTGAATGTTTACAGATTATTGAACAATTGCAGCAAGGTAAGGAAGTTAAATCGTTCAAATTAGTTAATGGGATTCTTTGCAAGAAAACCAAAGCTCATATTCGTCCGTTTAAGATATATGTTCCGAACGCTCTTAGGCCTATGATTATGGATTTGTACCATAATGACCCACTATTGGGGTCACACCTAGGGGTTTATAAATCAATCAATAGAATCGCCATGAGATACACGTGGGATCGGATTTTTACGGACGTTCATGATTATATTACTTCGTGTGAATTATGCCAACGCGCGAAAGCGAGTAATGTTACCCCGCGGGGAGAGTTAATCTCTGAAGTAAGCAAAATTATTAATTCCCATTGGGACATTGATACCCTAGGTCCCCTACCAAGAAGTAGGGCTGGGCGATACATATTGATAATTGTTGATAGATGCAGTAAATTTTTAATGTTAGAGCCTCTCAGGGAATTGAAAAGTTCTCTTGTTATTAGGATATTACGTAAATTGATGAACCGACACGGTTATATACATATTCTTTCCCATGACAACGCTTCAATTTTTACATCACAGATTTTTCGTGATTTTCTTGCGGGATTGGGGATTAGAGATTGTCGGGTATCACCTTATTTTCCAGCGGCAAATTCAGCGGAACGTCCGATAAGAGTAATTAAAGATATTTTGAAAACATATGTTCATGATAAACAGGAACATTGGGATAAGATGTTGGGAGAGATAGAATTCTCTTTGAATAATTCTATCCACGAGGAGACACGTGTTTCTCCCATGGAAATGAAATATAATTATAACGTCAATGATCCGTTAGACGTGAAATGGAGGATCGATATTTTATTTCAGAATAAACCAGATCGCGATACTTTGCAATGTGCTATTCAAAATATGGAGAGAGCGTGGCAACGTCGTAAACGGTTATATGACCAAAATAGGGTCCCCACTGATTATCAGGTGGGGCAGAAAATTCTTTTAAAATCCCAACTGAAATCTTCATTGACAGATAAGATTAATAAAGGATTATCTATGAGATGGTCTGAACCGTTCGAGATCGTTAAGCTGTTGACGAACAACACGTTACTCGTTCGGAATGTAGAAAATCCGAGAGATGTGAGAAGAACGCATGTGGCGTTAGTAAAGAGATTTCGTGAGAAGAGGTCTGTACCGTGAATTTTTAGTACTGTACTGTTCCTAACATAGAGAGACCTGTGAGTAATGATATGAGAGTAATATTGAAATTTTCAGCAAATTGTAAATAATTATATTTATATGTATGTAAATTGTTTTTGGTGTTTTCGTACTGTTTGTCTTTTTTCTATTTATGTAGGGTGGCCACCTGCTAATCTAGTCATGTTTGTTCGGCTTCTTGTTTTGTATCTCGTCTCCATTTGTTGTGAATGTAATGGGAACCCATGATTTCTTGGTATGCTTATGGATTGCTGGAAGGAGGATATAAAATGAAATTTGAAGGTCGGATACGTGTATTTGTATTCATGTTATTTTCATCAGGTATTGTGTTATGTTATGAGAATCGGTTTGGACATTATACCTACATTAGAATTTATTTTTTCACTTAAAAAGAAATAATTATATATTGAAAGTATTTTTTTCCATAGGAATTGTTACTATTTATTAACACATTATTTGGATGTTACGATTCTATTTAGTCTCTGGTTATGATAATTAATGTTTTCTGAAACTTTTGCAAATAGTTTTACAAGTTGGATCCACGGTGAATTCGGATGGACGTATGTGGATTGATAATTTATTTTCTCTTTTTCTAAACTTTTTCTAGTATGAATGATTTTGTATGGTTGATCAAGGGTGATTTTTTTTTTAATTTTTAGTATGATTGTTTGGATGAGTGTTTGTTCTTTTCTTTCCTATACTAACATTTTTCTATTATCGTCCACAATATGTCCTTATCTGTAATTCTCTATATTTCTCGATTCGCTCGCTTTCAAAAAAGACTTTTTTTTGGTTTGCGAGTGGGCCGGGGCGAGGGTGTAACATATAATCCATAGATTTTATGGATTTTATGTCACTGGTTATTAAATATTTATAGAAAAGGTGTCTCTAGGAATAATTTATATTATATTATTTTGTACCGAAAAAGCTTTTTCGTTCTTGCCTATTCTTTTGTTTTTGTTGGTTATGCCCTCTGGTGGGACGTACTAGCACGACGGATGAGCTATCTCTATAGGTGGCCATAGTTGTGCTGGAACGTCCGAGGGAGGAAGTATGAAGGTTGTTTCGCTACTATTATCATAATTTGTGATCGAGTTATTGTATCAAAAGTTATTCTATATACATAATCTACGAGTGATATTCAAAGTATAATTCTGTTAAAGTTTAAAATTCGAATGTAATCATGGAGTTTAAAGTGGAGTGCTGTAACCTCATGTCGGCTAGTTGTTTTATTCAATAGCACGGACTGGTTTAATAAGGCAGCGAGGTACGTAAGTTTCATGCTTTTCCTTCCTTCATTATATTATTCTTACATTTAAAGGGCCCTTTGCCATTTTGTTAGTTTTAGGCACTTTGCCTATAACTTTTCTACCTTTTTTCTAAATTGAATTAGATTCCTGCATTATTACCAACCGGCGTGACTAGTTAGAACAAGTTAGCTGGTACTGAGGCACATAAGTTACGCTGCTAATTGGATAATAGTCTAAGATTGAATCTATTGAAATTCTCTTTCCACTATTACGAAGACCATAATGAAATACTGATTGTTAAATTGTTAAATATATGTTGATTATTGGGTTCTTGAAAGTTTAAATATACTGTTTGAATTTCTAAAGGAGATCGGTTGTACGAGTATTATTTTATGAACTCAAATCCTCCTACTACTATTCAGAGATTTATTTTCATAGTGTTGCTTGTTAGTAGCGATAATAGATTACGTATCCTTTCTATATTTCAGTGTGGAATTACGAAACCACTATAATTAATATCGGGGGAACCGATCGATGTGTTCTCCTCTCCCACCCATACGTACGCTAATTTTCGAATCTCAGGTTATATATAATTTAATTGAAAATACTAAGATACCGAAATTAGCGTAATATAAGTATGGTTACACATTAGTTACGGATCATTGACGTTATAATTATATTTCATCTCCATGGGAGAAACACGTGTCTTCTCGTGGATAGAATTATTCA
Source organism: Thermobia domestica (assembly GCF_964235325.1). Classification (NCBI taxonomy): domain Eukaryota; kingdom Metazoa; phylum Arthropoda; class Insecta; order Zygentoma; family Lepismatidae; genus Thermobia; species Thermobia domestica. Next base: position 95,774,297 of record NC_137457.1, read on the forward strand.
AAGAGAATTCTATCTCTCCCAACATCTTATCCCAATGTTCCTGTTTATCATGAACATATGTTTTCAAAATATCTTTAATTACTCTTATCGGACGTTCCGCTGAATTTGCCGCTGGAAAATAAGGTGATACCCGACAATCTCTAATCCCCAATCCCGCAAGAAAATCACGAAAAATCTGTGATGTAAAAATTGACGCATTGTCATGGGAAAGAATATGAATATAACCATGTCGGTTCATCAATTTACGTAATATTCTAATAACAAGAGAACTTTTCAATTCCCTGAGAGGTTCTAACATTAAAAATTTACTGCATCTATCAACAATTATCAATATGTATCGCCCAGCCCCACTTCTAGGAAGGGGCCCTAGGGTATCAATGTCCCAATGGGAATTAATAATTTTGCTTACTTCAGAGATTAACTCTCCCCGCGGGGTAACATTACTCGCTTTCGCGCGTTGGCATAATTCACACGAAGTAATATAATCATGAACGTCCGTAAAAATTCGATCCCACGTGTATCTCATGGCGATTCTATTGATTGATTTATAAACCCCTAGATGCGACCCCAATAGTGGGTCATTATGGTACAAATCCATAATCATAGGCCTAAGAGCGTTCGGAACATATATCTTAAACGGACGAATATGAGCCTTGGTTTTTTTGCAAAGAATACCATTAACTAATTTGAACGATTTAACTTCCTTACCTTGCTGCAATTGTTCAATAATCTGTAAACATTCAGGGTCCCGCAACTGATGTTCCTTTATGGAAATAGAAGAATTGGGATTATTCCAGAAATTTATATTTAACAAATTTTTCTTAATTTCTTCCTCGCCTAAAGTGGTATCATAAATATCAAAATTGAAAGGATCATAAATCCGTGAAATCAAGTCTGCACCGATATTTTGGACTGATGACAAATGTTTAACATCAAAATTAAAGCATGCTAACCTATACAATAAGCTGCCATACTTTTTCATCCGCCTTACATTACTCAAGGCGTACGTCAATGCTTGGTTATCTATCAAAAGATCAAATCGATTACGTAAATACAATTTATGTCGTTCAAGAGTTTCTACCACTGCCTGCAACTCAAGATGATACACACTCTTATGAAAATCTGCTGGCTTAAGAGTTCGCGAATAGAAACTCACAGGCCTAATATTCCCGGCGCTATCCATTTGTTCGACGACCCCGCTAAGGGCCCTGGTGCTAGCATCCGTCCGCACTATGAACTTCCGGTCTAATTCCGGTAACTTTAAGACAATCTGAGTCTCAAACAATTCCTTTATTTTGTCTAAAGCGGCCTGCTGCTCCGACTTCCAAGCAAATTTTGTCCGTATACTGCGCAACTTATGTATAGGATACATGATTTCATTAAACCCTTCAACAAACTTCCCATAAAATTGGAGAAATGCTGCCAAAGATATCAAGGCTTTTCGATTTTTTGGTGGGGGTAAATTTCGTATAACATCAATTCTTTTAGGATCCATTTCCAAGTTTCCATTTGAAATCACAAATCCTAAATAATTTATCTTAGTTTGAAACAATAGACTTTTAGTTGGTGATATTGTAATCCCATTATTACGGAAAATAGTAAGTACCTTCTCTAGCAAGACTTTATGTTGTTCTACATTTTTACTAAAAATAATTATATCATCACAGTAATATTCAATTCCTTCATCCTTCAACTCATACAATAGCTTATTAAGTACTTCCATTAAAGCATAACTACCCATTGTTAATCCAAAAGGTAACTTTCGGTACATATAACTACCGCGATGAGTTACAAAAGAAGTATATTTTTTGGAACGTTCTGACAATAATAATTGTGAATACGCTGAAGACATATCGACCACGGAAAACACTTTTCCTTTGCTCAAAGCCGAAAGAACGTCCTCCATAATGGGAGAAGGCTGAGAAACAATATTTAACCTCTTGTTCAATTTAGAATAATCGATCACAAGTCTCTTATTTCCAGTCTTTTTATCCACCAAAAAGGCAGGAAATGCCCATGGACTCGTTGATTTTTCTATTATGTTATCTTTTAATAAATTATCCAAAATCTTATCAAGCTCTTTCTGGTCTTGGCGGGGCAAAGGATAAGGTTTTAACCGTATTGGTGATTCATCGTTTACATGAATATCTAAAGTATAGTTATGTACTGTGCCTACCTTTTCAGTAAAAACATCGGAGTACGAAGCATATAACTGCTCTACATAACGTTGAAGCTCTCCCTCCGGATTATCCAATTGAGGATCTACAGCAGGTGGCTCTCTTTTTGTGGAGGCCTGGGTACCATCAGTAGACGAAAACGACTCTTCAGTTACTATCCTCTGAAGACTAGATTGCTGGCTCGATCCTGAGACCGGGGACCGACTCGCCAAACTCGTACTATCAACCAAGGCATGAACCACTGGACCATCGTTTCTCAGCATCACACCACGGCTTCCTATTGCTCCCTGGAATCCATTAGTGACCTCCCTCTGGAGCCGCCTTTTCGGATTAGACGTGGGCCAAAACAACTCGATCCTCCCCCTCCGGTTCCGCTGGACTGGTCCACTAACAAAAGACTTAGAAGACTCATTAATGTTTGAACTTGATGGTATGTAACGTTTATAAAATATAGGGGCACGCACTTTTCCACCTTTCAATATCACTACGTCGTTCACCGTATCGATGACCATATAATTAGCTTTAACGGCATCAATACCCAATATAAATTTTGGAGACAAACAAGGGCGAATGAAAAATTTGATATTCATAGTAACAGAGTCAATCCGGATAGGTATTTCCACAGATTCATTAATAGTCACTGTTCTCCCGTCTATTCCCGAACCAACAAAACTTTCTTTTTTTCTTTTTATTTGTTGATTGTTCTCCAACAATTTTACTAATGCATTGTCGATCAAACTAACTGTCGAACAAGTATCAATTGCACCTTCAACATGGTTTTCATATATAATTGCTTTAACAAACACTGCAAGGGGACGATGCACCATTTTGTCATTAAATGTACGCACACTTCCTTTCTTAAAATTACTGATGTTATTGTAAGTTCTTTTCTCTTGACCAATACCTTTATTATGAATAGGTTGCAGTCTATGGGGACAATTTACTAGTTTATGGTTTCCGTGACAAAGATGACACTTAATTCGCACTTGTTCAGGGTTTTCTAGAAGCTTCCGTTCATACGTTAACACAGATTGTTGCTGCAAATTATAAGTTTGTAACCTATCTTTTAGTTCCTCAAGACTTCCTGGTTCAGAATACCGGAAAAGTTCATAACGTAATCGGGGATTCATACCTCCTAATATGTAATACAATATGGGAATTGAATCATATTCACCAAATAATATATAATAACAGTCAGACACGTGATCAAAATATTCCATTATATTTTCATCCCTGTCTTGCAAGCGTTCTAAATAATGCTGTTTTATTACACGTAATCCGGTTTCTGAAATTAAAGCTTCTCGTATACGAGTTGTAACCCCATGCCACTCACAATTATTAGTAACGCACTCTAAAAGAATTTGTTTTAAAGTGCCTCCTGTTCTAGAAAGTGAAGCAATTAATACAATGTCAAAAGAATATAACATTGTCTTTACAATTTGATATAAACCTAGCAGCCACTCGAATAATAGCACTTCATTGTGTCCATCACAAAAGGGCAAATTCGCAATCATTCGTTCAAAAGGTATTATGGCTATTGAGTTCATTAGTTTATCCGATTTAAAAGGAATAGCAACAGATTTGTTTTGAAAACCATGCCCTAAAGAAAAGTTTTTATATTGTTCAGTAGGTTGATAGCCTCGAGGCAATGAGTGAGATAAAGAAAAACCTGTTTGAAGGTCGCGAGCCTTGGCCTGCAGGTGTGGCATACTCGATTCACTATGACGGTTAATAACTACAGGATTTAAAATCCTTTGCCTCATCTTATCATTTCCACTTTTATAAACAATTTCACACAGTTTTGGTTTTGACAAATCCATTGGGGCTTCTAACGTTATTGACTCGGTGTTCTGGGTAATCAGTTCAAGGTCCTTATCACTATCGGAGAAAGGAACACTCCGGTCACCTCTAATAGGTCCGGCGACATTCATAAGACTAATCTCGTCGTCCACTAATATATGTTTTTGCTTACCATCAGTTTTTTCGTCTTTAGACAGATTCATGTTATGTTCAAATAAAGAAATAAACTCCGATTTAACAAGAATAGCACAGTCCATGTAATGATATACCAACTAACAACCTTTTGCAAATAAGAAAATCCAAAAGCAACACTTGGATCGAACCCGAAACCTCTAGTGTCAATCTCACACCCCGTATACTTTACGCTTTCATAGCGAGCAATACTGAAATTCTTATACACCATAAATTATGCAATACTGAACGTTTTCTTTTGTATATCTACGAGTGATATTGCACGATTACCACCCCTTCCATATACAGAAAAATAATGTTAGTTGTGCTGGAATAATGTGTAACCATACTTATATTACGCTAATTTCGGACTCTTTTCAATTTCGATTAAACTATATATAACCTCAAATTCGAAAATTAGCGTATACGTATGGGTGGGAGAGGAGAACACATCGATCGGTTCCCCCGATATTAATTTTAGTGGTTTCGTAATTCCACACTGAAATATAGAAAGGATACGTAATCTATTATCGCTACTAACAAGCAATGCTATGAAAATAAATATCTGAATAGTAATAGGAGGATTTGAGTTCATAAAATAATACTCGTACAACCGATCTCCTTTAGAAATTCAAACAGTATATTTAAACTTTTCAGAACCCAATAATCAACATATATTTAACAATTCAACAATCAGTATTGCATTATGGCCTTCGTGATAATGGAAAGAGAATTTAAATAGATTCAATCTTAGACTATTATCCAATTAGCAGCGTAACTTATTTGCCTCAGTACCAGCTAACTTGTTCTAACTAGTCACGCCGGTTGGTAATAATGCAGGAATCTAATTCAATTTAGAAAAAAGGTAGAAAAGTTATATTCAAAGTGCCTAAAACTAACAAAATGGCAAAGGGCTCTTTAAATGTAAGAATAATATAATGAAGGAAGGAAAAGCATGAAACTTACGTACCTCGCTGCCTTATTAAACCAATCCGTGCTATTGAATAGAACAACTAGCCGACATGAGGTTACAGCACTCCACTTTAAACTCCATGATTACATTCGAATTTTAAACTTTAACAGAATTATACTTTGAATATCACTCGTAGATTATGTATATAGAATAACTTTTGATACAATAACTCGATCACAAATTATGATAATAGTAGCGAAACAACCTTCATACTTCCTCCCTCGGACGTTCCAGCACAACTATGGCCACCTATAGAGATAGCTCATCCGTCGTGCTAGTACGTCCCACCAGAGGGCATAACCAACAAAAACAAAAGAATAGGCAAGAACGAAAAAGCTTTTTCGGTACAAATATAATATAATATAAATTATTCCTAGAGACACCTTTTCTATAAATATTTAATAACCAGTGACATAAAATCCATAAAATCTATGGATTATATGTTACACCTTTTATTTTATTTTTTTTTTCCTTTAGAATAAGTATAATGTGTAACCATACTTATATTACGCTAATTTCGGTATCTTAGTATTTTCAATTAAATTATATATAACCTGAGATTCGAAAATTAGCGTACGTATGGGTGGGAGAGGAGAACACATCGATCGGTTCCCCCGATATTAATTATAGTGGTTTCGTAATTCCACACTGAAATATAGAAAGGATACGTAATCTATTATCGCTACTAACAAGCAACACTATGAAAATAAATCTCTGAATAGTAGTAGGAGGATTTGAGTTCATAAAATAATACTCGTACAACCGATCTCCTTTAGAAATTCAAATCCTCCTACTACTATTCAGAGATTTATTTTCATAGTGTTGCTTGTTAGTAGCGATAATAGATTACGTATCCTTTCTATATTTCAGTGTGGAATTACGAAACCACTATAATTAATATCGGGGGAACCGATCGATGTGTTCTCCTCTCCCACCCATACGTACGCTAATTTTCGAATCTCAGGTTATATATAATTTAATTGAAAATACTAAGATACCGAAATTAGCGTAATATAAGTATGGTTACACATTATTCCAGCACAACTATCATTAATTTTCTGTATATGGAAGGGGTGGTAATCATGCAATATCACTCGTAGATATATAAAAGAAGATCATTATTGCATATTTTATGGTGTATAAGAATTTCAGTATTGCTCGCTATGAAAGCGTAAAGTATACGGGGTGTGAGATTGACACTAGAGGTTTCGGGTTCGATCCAAGTGTTGCTTTTGGATTTTCTTATTTGCAAAAGGTTGTTAGTTGGTATATCATTACATGGACTGTGCTATTCTTGTTAAATCGGATTTTATTTCTTTATTTGAACATAACATGAATCTGTCTAAAGACGAAAAAACTGATGGTAAGCAAAAACATATATTAGTGGACGACGAGATTAGTCTTATGAATGTCGCCGGACCTATTAGAGGTGACCGGAGTGTTCCTTTCTCCGATAGTGATAAGGACCTTGAACTGATTACCCAGAACACCGAGTCAATAACGTTAGAAGCCCCAATGGATTTGTCAAAACCAAAACTGTGTGAAATTGTTTATAAAAGTGGAAATGATAAGATGAGGCAAAGGATTTTAAATCCTGTAGTTATCAACCGTCATAGTGAATCGAGTATGCCACACCTGCAGGCCAAGGCTCGCGACCTTCAAACAGGTTTTTCTTTATCTCACTCATTGCCTCGAGGCTATCAACCTACTGAACAATATAAAAACTTTTCTTTAGGGCATGGTTTTCAAAACAAATCTGTTGCTATTCCTTTTAAATCGGATAAACTAATGAACTCAATAGCCATAATACCTTTTGAACGAATGATTGCGAATTTGCTGTTTTGTGATGGACACAATGAAGTATTATTATTCGAATGGCTGCTAGGTTTATATCAAATTGTAAAGACAATGTTGTATTCTTTTGACATCGTGTTAATTGCTTCACTTTCTAGAACAGGAGGCACTTTAAAACAAATTCTTTTAGAGTGCGTTACTAATAACTGTGAGTGGCATGGGGTTACAACTCGTATACGAGAAGCTTTAATTTCAGAAACCGGATTACGTGTAATAAAACAGCATTTTTTAGAACGCTTACAAGACAGGGATGAAAATATAATGGAATATTTTGATCACGTGTCTGACTGTTATTATATATTATTTGGTGAATATGATTCAATTCCCATATTGTATTACATATTAGGAGGTATGAATCCCCGATTACGTTATGAACTTTTCCGGTATTCTGAACCAGGAAGTCTTGAGGAACTAAAAGATAGGTTACAAACTTATAATTTGCAGCAACAATCTGTGTTAACGTATGAACGGAAGCTTCTAGAAAACCCTGAACAAGTGCGAATTAAGTGTCATCTTTGTCACGGAAACCATAAACTAGTAAATTGTCCCCATAGACAGCAACCTATTTACAATAAAGGTATTGGTCAAGAGAAAAGAACTAACAATAACATCAGTAATTTTAAGAAAGGAAGTGTGCGGACATTTAATGATAAAATGGTGCATCGCCCCCTTACAGTGTTTGTTAAAGCAATTATATATGAAAACCATGTTGAAGGTGCAATTGATACTTGTTCGACAGTTAGTTTGATCGACAATGCATTAGTAAAATTGTTGGAGAACAATCAACAAATAAAAAGAAAAAAAGAAAGTTTTGTTGGTTCGGGAATAGACGGGAGAACAGTGACTATTAATGAATCTGTGGAAATACCTATCCGGATTGACTCTGTTACTATGAATATCAAATTTTTCATTCGCCCTTGTTTGTTTCCAAAATTTATATTGGGTATTGATGCCGTTAAAGCTAATTATATGGTCATCGATACGGTGAACGACGTAGTGATATTGAAAGGTGGAAAAGTGCGTGCCCCTATATTTTATAAACGTTACATACCATCAAGTTCAAACATTAATGAGTCTTCTAAGTCTTTTGTTAGTGGACCAGTCCAGCGGAACCGGAGGGGGAGGATCGAGTTGTTTTGGCCCACGTCTAATCCGAAAAGGCGGCTAAAGAGGGAGGTCACTAATTGATTCCAGGGAGCAATAGGAAGCCGTGGTGTGACGCTGAGAAACGATGGTCCAGTGGTTCATGCCTTGGTTGATAGTACGAGTTTGGCGAGTCGGTCCCCGGTCTCAGGATCGAGCCAGCAATCTAGTCTTCAGAGGATAGTAACTGAAGAGTCGTTTTCGTCTACTGATGGTACCCAGGCCTCCACAAAAAGAGAGCCACCTGCTGTAGATCCTCAATTGGATAATCCGGAGGGAGAGCTTCAACGTTATGTAGAGCAGTTATATGCTTCGTACTCCGATGTTTTTACTGAAAAGGTAGGCACAGTACATAACTATACTTTAGATATTCATGTAAGCGATGAATCACCAATACGGTTAAAACCCCGCCTTTGCCCCGCCAAGACCAGAAAGAGCTTGATAAAATTTTGGATAGTTGTGCTGGAATAATGTGTAACCATACTTATATTACGCTAATTTCGGTATCTTAGTATTTTCAATTAAATTATATATAACCTGAGATTCGAAAATTAGCGTACGTATGGGTGGGAGAGGAGAACACATCGATCGGTTCCCCCGATATTAATTATAGTGGTTTCGTAATTCCACACTGAAATATAGAAAGGATACGTAATCTATTATCGCTACTAACAAGCAACACTATGAAAATAAATCTCTGAATAGTAGTAGGAGGATTTGAGTTCATAAAATAATACTCGTACAACCGATCTCCTTTAGAAATTCAAACAGTATATTTAAACTTTCAAGAACCCAATAATCAACATATATTTAACAATTTAACAATCAGTATTTCATTATGGTCTTCGTAATAGTGGAAAGAGAATTTCAATAGATTCAATCTTAGACTATTATCCAATTAGCAGCGTAACTTATGTTCCTCAGTACCAGCTAACTTGTTCTAACTAGTCACGCCGGTTGGTAATAATGCAGGAATCTAATTCAATTTAGAAAAAAGGTAGAAAAGTTATAGGCAAAGTGCCTAAAACTAACAAAATGGCAAAGGGCCCTTTAAATGTAAGAATAATATAATGAAGGAAGGAAAAGCATGAAACTTACGTACCTCGCTGCCTTATTAAACCAGTCCGTGCTATTGAATAAAACAACTAGCCGACATGAGGTTACAGCACTCCACTTTAAACTCCATGATTACATTCGAATTTTAAACTTTAACAGAATTATACTTTGAATATCACTCGTAGATTATGTATATAGAATAACTTTTGATACAATAACTCGATCACAAATTATGATAATAGTAGCGAAACAACCTTCATACTTCCTCCCTCGGACGTTCCAGCACAACTATGGCCACCTATAGAGATAGCTCATCCGTCGTGCTAGTACGTCCCACCAGAGGGCATAACCAACAAAAACAAAAGAATAGGCAAGAACGAAAAAGCTTTTTCGGTACAAAATAATATAATATAAATTATTCCTAGAGACACCTTTTCTATAAATATTTAATAACCAGTGACATAAAATCCATAAAATCTATGGATTATATGTTACACCAGTAATGTGTAACCATACTTATATTACGCTAATTTCGGTATCTTAGTATTTTCAATTAAATTATATATAACCTGAGATTCGAAAATTAGCGTAGTATGGGTGGGAGAGGAGAACACATCGATCGGTTCCCCCGATATTAATTATAGTGGTTTCGTAATTCCACACTGAAATATAGAAAGGATACGTAATCTATTATCGCTACTAACAAGCAACACTATGAAAATAAATCTCTGAATAGTAGTAGGAGGATTTGAGTTCATAAAATAATACTCGTACAACCGATCTCCTTTAGAAATTCAAACAGTATATTTAAACTTTCAAGAACCCAATAATCAACATATATTTAACAATTTAACAATCAGTATTTCATTATGGTCTTCGTAATAGTGGAAAGAGAATTTCAATAGATTCAATCTTAGACTATTATCCAATTAGCAGCGTAACTTATTTGCCTCAGTACCAGCTAACTTGTTCTAACTAGTCACGCCGGTTGGTAATAATGCAGGAATCTAATTCAATTTAGAAAAAAGGTAGAAAAGTTATAGGCAAAGTGCCTAAAACTAATAAAATGGCAAAGGGCCCTTTAAATGTAAGAATAATATAATGAAGGAAGGAAAAGCATGAAACTTACGTACCTCGCTGCCTTATTAAACCAGTCCGTGCTATTGAATAAAACAACTAGCCGACATGAGGTTACAGCACTCCACTTTAAACTCCATGATTACATTCGAATTTTAAACTTTAACAGAATTATACTTTGAATATCACTCGTAGATTATGTATATAGAATAACTTTTGATACAATAACTCGATCACAAATTATGATAATAGTAGCGAAACAACCTTCATACTTCCTCCCTCGGACGTTCCAGCACAACTATGGCCACCTATAGAGATAGCTCATCCGTCGTGCTAGTACGTCCCACCAGAGGGCATAACCAACAAAAACAAAAGAATAGGCAAGAACGAAAAAGCTTTTTCGGTACAAAATAATATAATATAAATTATTCCTAGAGACACCTTTTCTATAAATATTTAATAACCAGTGACATAAAATCCATAAAATCTATGGATTATATGTTACACCCTCGCGCCGGCCCACTCGCAAGCAAAAAAAAATCTTTTTTGAAAGCGAGCGAATCGAGAAATAAAGAGAATTACAGATAAGGACATATTGTGGACGATATTAGAAAAATGTTAGTATAGGAAAGAAAAGAACAAACACTCATCCAAACAATCATACTAAAAATTTAAAAAAAAATCCCCCTATATCAATCATACAAAATCACTCATACTAGGAAAAGAGAAAATAAATTATCAATCCACATACGTCCATCTGAATTCACCGTGGATCCAACTAGTAAAACTATTTGCAAAAGTTTCAGAAAACATTGTCATTATAACCAGAGACTAAATAGAATCGTAACATCCAAATAATGTGTTAATAAATAGTAACAATTCATATGAAAAAGGTAATTTTGCAATATATCCTTATTTCTTTTTGAGTGCAAAATAAATATTATGTAATTATCTCCAAACCGATTCTAATAACATAACACAATACCTGATGAAAATAACATGAATACAAATGCATGTATCCGACCTTCAAATTTCTTTTCATATCCTCCTTCCAGCAATCCATAAGCATACCAAGAAATCATGGGTTCCCATTACATTCACAACAAATGGAGACGAGATACAAAACAAGAAGCCGAACAAACATGACTAGATTAGCAGGTGGCCACCCTACATAAATAGAAAAAAGACAAACAGTACGAAAACACCAAAAACAATTTACATACATATAAATATAATTATTTACAATTTGCTGAAAATTTCAATATTACTCTCATATCATCACTCACAGGTCTCTCTCTATATTAGTGACAGTACAGTACCAAAAATTCAGGGTACAGACCTCCTCTCACGAAATCTCTTTACTAACGCCACATGCGTTCTTCTCACGTCTCTCGGATTTTCTACATTCCGAACAAGTAATGTGTTGTTCGTCAACAGCTTAATGATTTCGAACGGTTCAGACCATCTCATAGATAATCCTTTATTAATCTTATCCGTCAATGAAGACTTCAGTTGGGATTTCAAAAGAACTTTATGTCCCACCTGATAATCAGTGGGGACCCTATTTTGGTCATATAACCGTTTACGACGTTGCCACGCTCTCTCCATATTTTGAATAGCGCATTGCAAAGCATCGCGATCTGGTTTATTCCGAAATAAAGTATCGATCCTCCATTTCACGTCTAACGGATCATTGACGTTATAATTATATTTCATCTCCATGGGAGAAACACGTGTCTCCTCGTGGATAGAATTATTCAAAGAGAATTCTATCTCTCCCAACATCTTATCCCAATGTTCCTGTTTATCATGAACATATGTTTTCAAAATATCTTTAATTACTCTTATCGGACGTTCCGCTGAATTTGCCGCTGGAAAATAAGGTGATACCCGACAATCTCTAATCCCCAATCCCGCTAGAAAATCACGAAAAATCTGTGATGTAAAAATTGACGCATTGTCATGGGAAAGAATATGAATATAACCATGTCGGTTCATCAATTTACGTAATATTCTAATAACAAGAGAACTTTTCAATTCCCTGAGAGGTTCTAACATTAAAAATTTACTGCATCTATCAACAATTATCAATATGTATCGCCCAGCCCCACTTCTAGGGAGGGGCCCTAGGGTATCAATGTCCCAATGGGAATTAATAATTTTGCTTACTTCAGAGATTAACTCTCCCCGCGGGGTAACATTACTCGCTTTCGCGCGTTGGCATAATTCACACGAAGTAATATAATCATGAACGTCCGTAAAAATTCGATCCCACGTGTATCTCATGGCGATTCTATTGATTGATTTATAAACCCCTAGATGCGACCCCAATAGTGGGTCATTATGGTACAAATCCATAATCATAGGCCTAAGAGCGTTCGGAACATATATCTTAAACGGACGAATATGAGCCTTGGTTTTTTTGCAAAGAATACCATTAACTAATTTGAACGATTTAACTTCCTTACCTTGCTGCAATTGTTCAATAATCTGTAAACATTCAGGGTCCCGCAACTGATGTTCCTTTATGGAAATAGAAGAATTGGGATTATTCCAGAAATTTATATTTAACAAATTTTTCTTAATTTCTTCCTCGCCTAAAGTGGTATCATAAATATCAAAATTGAAAGGATCATAAATCCGTGAAATCAAGTCTGCACCGATATTTTGGATTGATGACAAATGTTTAACATCAAAATTAAAGCATGCTAACCTATACAATAAGCTGCCATACTTTTTCATCCGCCTTACATTACTCAAGGCGTACGTCAATGCTTGGTTATCTATCAAAAGATCAAATCGATTACGTAAATACAATTTATGTCGTTCAAGAGTTTCTACCACTGCCTGCAACTCAAGATGATACACACTCTTATGAAAATCTGCTGGCTTAAGAGTTCGCGAATAGAAACTCACAGGCCTAATATTCCCGGCGCTATCCATTTGTTCGACGACCCCGCTAAGGGCCCTGGTGCTAGCATCCGTCCGCACTATGAACTTCCGATCTAATTCCGGTAACTTTAAGACAATCTGAGTCTCAAACAATTCCTTTATTTTGTCTAAAGCGGCCTGCTGCTCCGACTTCCAAGCAAATCTTGTCCGTATACTGCGCAACTTATGTATAGGATACATGATTTCATTAAACCCTTCAACAAACTTCCCATAAAATTGGAGAAATGCTGCCAAAGATATCAAGGCTTTTCGATTTTTTGGTGGGGGTAAATTTCGTATAACATCAATTCTTTTAGGATCCATTTCCAAGTTTCCATTTGAAATCACAAATCCCAAATAATTTATCTTAGTTTGAAACAATAGACTTTTAGTTGGTGATATTGTAATCCCATTATTACGGAAAATAGTAAGTACCTTCTCTAGCAAGACTTTATGTTGTTCTACGTTTTTACTAAAAATAATTATATCATCACAGTAATATTCAATTCCTTCATCCTTCAACTCATACAATAGCTTATTAAGTACTTCCATTAAAGCATAACTACCCATTGTTAATCCAAAAGGTAACTTTCGGTACATATAACTACCGCGATGAGTTACAAAAGAAGTATATTTTTTGGAACGTTCTGACAATAATAATTGTGAATACGCTGAAGACATATCGACCACGGAAAACACTTTCCCTTTGCTCAAAGCCGAAAGAACGTCCTCCATAATGGGAGAAGGCTGAGAAACAATATTTAACCTCTTGTTCAATTTAGAATAATCGATCACAAGTCTCTTATTTCCAGTCTTTTTATCCACCAAAAAGGCAGGAAATGCCCATGGACTCGTTGATTTTTCTATTATGTTATCTTTTAATAAATTATCCAAAATCTTATCAAGCTCTTTCTGGTCTTGGCGGGGCAAAGGTTAAGGTTTTAACCGTATTGGTGATTCATCGTTTACATGAATATCTAAAGTATAGTTATGTACTGTGCCTACCTTTTCAGTAAAAACATCGGAGTACGAAGCATATAACTGCTCTACATAACGTTGAAGCTCTCCCTCCGGATTATCCAATTGAGGATCTACAGCAGGTGGCTCTCTTTTTGTGGAGGCCTGGGTACCATCAGTAGACGAAAACGACTCTTCAGTTACTATCCTCTGAAGACTAGATTGCTGGCTCGATCCTGAGACCGGGGACCGACTCGCCAAACTCGTACTATCAACCAAGGCATGAACCACTGGACCATCGTTTCTCAGCATCACACCACGGCTTCCTATTGCTCCCTGGAATCCATTAGTGACCTCCCTCCGGTTCCGCTGGACTGGTCCACTAACAAAAGACTTAGAAGACTCATTAATGTTTGAACTTGATGGTATGTAACGTTTATAAAATATAGGGGCACGCACTTTTCCACCTTTCAATATCACTACGTCGTTCACCGTATCGATGACCATATAATTAGCTTTAACGGCATCAATACCCAATATAAATTTTGGAAACAAACAAGGGCGAATGTAAAATTTGATATTCATAGTAACAGAGTCAATCCGGATAGGTATTTCCACAGATTCATTAATAGTCACTGTTCTCCCGTCTATTCCCGAACCAACAAAACTTTCTTTTTTTCTTTTTATTTGTTGATTGTTCTCCAACAATTTTACTAATGCATTGTCGATCAAACTAACTGTCGAACAAGTATCAATTGCACCTTCAACATGGTTTTCATATATAATTGCTTTAACAAACACTGTAAGGGGGCGATGCACCATTTTATCATTAAATGTCCGCACACTTCCTTTCTTAAAATTACTGATGTTATTGTTAGTTCTTTTCTCTTGACCAATACCTTTATTGTAAATAGGTTGCTGTCTATGGGGACAATTTACTAGTTTATGGTTTCCGTGACAAAGATGACACTTAATTCGCACTTGTTCAGGGTTTTCTAGAAGCTTCCGTTCATACGTTAACACAGATTGTTGCTGCAAATTATAAGTTTGTAACCTATCTTTTAGTTCCTCAAGACTTCCTGGTTCAGAATACCGGAAAAGTTCATAACGTAATCGGGGATTCATACCTCCTAATATGTAATACAATATGGGAATTGAATCATATTCACCAAATAATATATAATAACAGTCAGACACGTGATCAAAATATTCCATTATATTTTCATCCCTGTCTTGTAAGCGTTCTAAAAAATGCTGTTTTATTACACGTAATCCGGTTTCTGAAATTAAAGCTTCTCGTATACGAGTTGTAACCCCATGCCACTCACAGTTATTAGTAACGCACTCTAAAAGAATTTGTTTTAAAGTGCCTCCTGTTCTAGAAAGTGAAGCAATTAACACGATGTCAAAAGAATACAACATTGTCTTTACAATTTGATATAAACCTAGCAGCCATTCGAATAATAATACTTCATTGTGTCCATCACAAAACAGCAAATTCGCAATCATTCGTTCAAAAGGTATTATGGCTATTGAGTTCATTAGTTTATCCGATTTAAAAGGAATAGCAACAGATTTGTTTTGAAAACCATGCCCTAAAGAAAAGTTTTTATATTGTTCAGTAGGTTGATAGCCTCGAGGCAATGAGTGAGATAAAGAAAAACCTGTTTGAAGGTCGCGAGCCTTGGCCTGCAGGTGTGGCATACTCGATTCACTATGACGGTTGATAACTACAGGATTTAAAATCCTTTGCCTCATCTTATCATTTCCACTTTTATAAACAATTTCACACAGTTTTGGTTTTGACAAATCCATTGGGGCTTCTAACGTTATTGACTCGGTGTTCTGGGTAATCAGTTCAAGGTCCTTATCACTATCGGAGAAAGGAACACTCCGGTCACCTCTAATAGGTCCGGCGACATTCATAAGACTAATCTCGTCGTCCACTAATATATGTTTTTGCTTACCATCAGTTTTTTCGTCTTTAGACAGATTCATGTTATGTTCAAATAAAGAAATAAACTCCGATTTAACAAGAATAGCACAGTCCATGTAATGATATACCAACTAACAACCTTTTGCAAATAAGAAAATCCAAAAGCAACACTTGGATCGAACCCGAAACCTCTAGTGTCAATCTCACACCCCGTATACTTTACGCTTTCATAGCGAGCAATACTGAAATTCTTATACACCATAAAATATGCAATAATGATCTTCTTTTATATATCTACGAGTGATATTGCATGATTACCACCCCTTCCATATACAGAAAATTAATGATAGTTGTGCTGGAATAATGTGTAACCATACTTATATTACGCTAATTTCGGTATCTTAGTATTTTCAATTAAATTATATATAACCTGAGATTCGAAAATTAGCGTACGTTGGGTGGGAGAGGAGAACACATCGATCGGTTCCCCCGATATTAATTATAGTGGTTTCGTAATTCCACACTGAAATATAGAAAGGATACGTAATCTATTATCGCTACTAACAAGCAACACTATGAAAATAAATCTCTGAATAGTAGTAGGAGGATTTGAGTTCATAAAATAATACTCGTACAACCGATCTCCTTTAGAAATTCAAACAGTATATTTAAACTTTCAAGAACCCAATAATCAACATATATTTAACAATTTAACAATCAGTATTTCATTATGGTCTTCGTAATAGTGGAAAGAGAATTTCAATAGATTCAATCTTAGACTATTATCCAATTAGCAGCGTAACTTATTTGCCTCAGTACCAGCTAACTTGTTCTAACTAGTCACGCCGGTTGGTAATAATGCAGGAATCTAATTCAATTTAGAAAAAAGGTAGAAAAGTTATAGGCAAAGTGCCTAAAACTAACAAAATGGCAAAGGGCCCTTTAAATGTAAGAATAATATAATGAAGGAAGGAAAAGCATGAAACTTACGTACCTCGCTGCCTTATTAAACCAGTCCGTGCTATTGAATAAAACAACTAGCCGACATGAGGTTACAGCACTCCACTTTAAACTCCATGATTACATTCGAATTTTAAACTTTAACAGAATTATACTTTGAATATCACTCGTAGATTATGTATATAGAATAACTTTTGATACAATAACTCGATCACAAATTATGATAATAGTAGCGAAACAACCTTCATACTTCCTCCCTCGGACGTTCCAGCACAACTATGGCCACCTATAGAGATAGCTCATCCGTCGTGCTAGTACGTCCCACCAGAGGGCATAACCAACAAAAACAAAAGAATAGGCAAGAACGAAAAAGCTTTTTCGGTACAAAATAATATAATATAAATTATTCCTAGAGACACCTTTTCTATAAATATTTAATAACCAGTGACATAAAATCCATAAAATCCATAAGGCAGCGAGTGGACCAGTCCAGCGGAACCGGAGGGGGAGGATTGAGTTGTTTTGGCCCACATCTAATCCGAAAAGGCGACTCCAGAGGGAGGTCACTAATGGAATCCAGGGAGCTGTAGGAAATTGTGGTGTGATGCTGAGAAAAGATGGTCCAGTGGTTCATGCCTTGGTTGATAGTACGAGTTCGACGAGTCGGTCCCCGGTCGCAGGATCGAGCCAGCAGTCCAGTCTTCAGAGGATAGTAACTGAAGAGTCGTTTTCGTCTACTGATGGTACCCAGGCCTCCACAAAAGGAGAGTCACCTGCTGTAGATCCTCAATTGGATAATCCGGAGGGAGAGCTTCAACGTTATGTAGAGCAGTTATGTGCTTCGTACTCCGATGTTTTTACTGAAAAGGGTGGCCACCTGCTAATCTAGTCATGTTTGTTCGGCTTCTTGTTTTGTATTTCGTCTCCATTTGTTGTGAACGTAATGGGAACCCATGATTTCTTGGTATGCTTATGGATTGCTGGAAGGAGGATATGAAATGAAATTTGAAGGTCGGATACATGTATTTGTATTCATGTTATTTTCATCAGGTATTGTGTTATCTTATTAGAATCGGTTTGGAGATTATACCTACATTAGAATTTATTTTGCACTTAAAAAGAAATAATTATATATTGAAAGTAATTTTTCCATTGGAATTGATATTATTTATTAACATATTATTTGGATCTTATGATTCTAATTTGTCTCAGGTTATAATGACAATGTTTTTTGAAACTTTTGCAAATAGTTTTACTAGTTGGATCCACGGTGAATTCAGATGGACGTATGTGGATTGATAATTTATTTTCTCTTTTCTTAGTATGAGTGATTTTGTATGGTTGATATAGGGGGGATTTTTTTTTAATTTGTAGTATGATTGTTTGGATGAATGTTTGTTCTTTTCTTTCCTATACTAACATTTTTCTGATATCGTCCACAGTATGTCCTTATCTGTAATTCACTTTATTTCTCGATTCGCTCGCTTTCGAAAAGGATTTTTTTTTTGCTTGCGAGTGGGCCGGGGCGAGGGTGTAACATATAATCCATAGATTTTATGGATTTTATGTCACTGGTTATTAAATATTTATAGAAAAGGTGTCTCTAGGAATAATTTATATTATATTATTTTGTACCGAAAAAGCTTTTTCGTTCTTGCCTATTCTTTTGTTTTTGTTGGTTATGCCCTCTGGTGGGACGTACTAGCACGACGGATGAGCTATCTCTATAGGTGGCCATAGTTGTGCTGGAACGTTCGAGGGAGGAAGTATGAAGGTTGTTTCGCTACTATTATCATAATTTGTGATCGAGTTATTGTATCAAAAGTTATTCTATATACATAATCTACGAGTGATATTCGAAGTATAATTCTGTTAAAGTTTAAAATTCGGATATAATCATGAAGTTTAAAGTGGAATGCTGTAAAATCATGTTGGCTATTTGTTCTATTCGATAGCACGGATTGGCTTAATAAGGCAGCGAGGTACGTAAGTTTCATGCTTTTCCTTCCTTCATTATATTACGTCTTGCATTTAAAGGGGCCGTTTGCCATTTTGTTAGTTTTAGACACTTTGCCTATAACTTTTCTACCTTTTTTCTGAATTGAATTAGATTCCTGCATTATTACCAATCGGCGTGACTAATTAGAACAAGTTAGCTGGTACTGAGGCAAATAGTTTACGTTGCTAATTGGATAATAGTCTAAGATTGAATCTATTGAAATTCTCTTTCCACTATTACGAAGACCATAATGAAATACTGATTGTTAAATTGTTAAATATATGTTGATTATTGGGTTCTTGAAAGTTTAAATATACTGTTTGAATTTCTAAAGGAGATCGGTTGTACGAGTATTATTTTATGAACTCAAATCCTCCTACTACTATTCAGAGATTTATTTTCATAGTGTTGCTTGTTAGTAGCGATAATAGATTACGTATCCTTTCTATATTTCAGTGTGGAATTACGAAACCACTATAATTAATATCGGGGGAACCGATCGATGTGTTCTCCTCTCCCACCCATACGTACGCTAATTTTCGAATCTCAGGTTATATATAATTTAATTGAAAATACTAAGATACCGAAATTAGCGTAATATAAGTATGGTTACACATTATGGCCACCTATGCCATACATACAATACTATATAAAACTGGAGAAATGCTGCCAAAGATATTAAAGCTTTTCGATTTTTTGGTGGGGGTAAATTTCGTATAACATCAATTCTTTTAGGGTCCATTTCCAAGTTTCCATTTGAAATCACAAATCCTAAATAATTTATCTTAGTTTGAAACAATAGACTTTTAGTTGGTGATATTGTAATCCCATTATTACGGAAAATAGTAAGTACCTTCTCTAACAAGACTTTATGTTGTTCTACATTTTTACTAAAAATAATTATATCATCACAGTAATATTCAATTCCTTCATCCTTCAACTCATACAATAACTTATTAAGTACTTCCATTAAAGCATAACTACCCATTGTTAATCCAAAAGGTAACTTTCGGTACATATAACTACCGCGATGAGTTACAAAAGAAGTATATTTTTTGGAATGTTCTGACAATAATAATTGTGAATACGCTGAAGACATATCGACCACGGAAAACACTTTTCCTTTGCTCAAAGCCGAAAGAACGTCCTCCATAATGGGAGAAGGCTGAGAAACAATATTTAACATTTTATTCAACTTAGAGTAATCGATCACAAGTCTCTTATTTCCCGTCTTTTTATCCACCAAAAAGGCAGGAAATGCCCATGGACTCGTTGATTTTTCTATTATGTTATCTTTTAATAAATTATCCAAAATTTTATCAAGCTCTTTCTTGTCTTGGCGGGGCAAAGGATAAGGTTTTAACCGTATTGGTGATTCATCGTTTACATGAATATCTAAAGTATAGTTATGTACTGTGCCTACCTTTTCAGTAAAAACATCGGAGTACGAAGCATATAACTGCTCTACATAACGTTGAAGCTTTCCTTCCGGATTATCCAATTGAGGATCTACAGCAGGTGGCTCTCCTTTTGTGGAGGCCTGGGTACCATCAGTAGACGAAAACGACTCTTCAGTTACTATCCTCTGAAGACTGGACTGCTGGCTCGATCCTGCGACCGGGGACCGACTCGCCGAACTCGTACTATCCACCAAGGCATGAACCACTGGACCATCTTTTCTCAGCATCACACCACAATTCCCTACAGCTCCCTGGATTCCATTAGTGACCTCCCTCTGGAGCCGCCTTTTCGGATTAGATGTGGGCAAAAACAACTCAATCCTCCCCCTCCGGTTCCGCTGGACTGGTCCACTAACAAAAGACTTAGAAGACTCATTAATGCTTGAACTTGATGGTATGTAACGTTTATAAAATATAGGGGCACGCACTTGTCCACCCTTCAATATCACTACGTCGTTCACCGTATCGATGACCATATGATTAGCTTTAACGGCATCAATACCCAATATAAATTTTGGAGACAAAAAAGGGCGAATGAAAAATTTGATATTCATAGTAACAGAGTCAATCCGGATAGGTATTTCCACAGATTCATTAATAGTCACCGTTCTCCCGTCTATTCCCGAACCAACAAAACTTTCTTTTCTCCTTTTTATTTGTTTATTGTTCTCCAACAATTTTATTAATGCATTGTCGATCAAACTAACTGTCGAACAAGTATCAATTGCACCTTCAACATGGTTTTCATATATAATTGCTTTAACAAACACTGCAAGGGGACGATGCACCATTTTGTCATTAAATGTACGCACACTTCCTTTCTTAAAATTACTGATGTTATTGTAAGTTCTTTTCTCTTGACCAATACCTTTATTATGAATAGGTTGCAGTCTATGGGGACAATTTACTAGTTTATGGTTTCCGTGACAAAGATGACACTTAATTCGCACTTGTTGAGGGTTTTCTAGAAGCTTACGTTCATACGTTAACACAGATTGTTGCTGCAAATTATAAGTTTGTAACCTATCTTTTAGTTTCTCAAGACTTCCTGGTTCAGAATACCGGAAAAGTTCATAACGCAATCGGGGATTCATACCTCCCAATATGTAATACAATATGGCAATTGAATCATATTCACCAAATAATATATAATAACAGTCAGACACGTGATCAAAATATTCCATTATATTTTCATCCCTGTCTTGTAAGCGTTCTAAAAAATGATGTTTTATTACACGTAATCCGGTTTCTGAAATTAAAGCTTCTCGTATACGAGTTGTAACCCCATGCCACTCACAATTATTAGTAACGCACTCTAAAAGAATTTGTTTTAAAGCGCCTCCTGTTCTAGAAAGTGAAGCAATTAATACGATGTCAAAAGAATACAACATTGTCTTTACAATTTGATATAAACCTAGCAGCCACTCGAATAATAACACTTCATTGTGTCCATCACAAAAGGGCAAATTTGCAATCATTCGTTCAAAATGTATTATGGCTATTGAATTCATTAGTTTATCAGATTTAAAAGGAATAGCAACAGATTTGTCTTGAAAACCATGCCCTAAAGAAAAGTTTTTATATTGTTCAGTAGGTTGATAGCCTCGAGGCAATGAGTGAGATAAAGAAAAACCTGTTTGAAGGTCGCGAGCCTTGGCCTGCAGGTGTGGCATACTCGATTCACTATGACGGTTCATAACTACAGGATTTAAAATCCTTTGCCTCATCTTATCATTTCCACTTTTATAAACAATTTCACACAGTTTTGGTTTTGACAAATCCATTGGGGCTTCTAACGTTATTGACTCGGTGTTCTGGGTAATTAGTTCAAGGTCCTTATCACTATCGGAGAAAGGAACACTCCGGTCACCTCTAATAGGTCCGGCGACATTCATAAGACTAATCTCGTCGTCCACTATTATATGTTACCATACTTATATTACGCTAATTTCGGACTCTTTTCAATTTCGATTAAACTATATATAACCTCAAATTCGAAAATTAGCGTATAAGTATGGGTGTAACCATACTTATATTACGCTAATTTCGGTATCTTAGTATTTTCAATTAAATTATATATAACCTGAGATTCAATGTGTAACCATACTTATATTACGCTAATTTCGGTATCTTAGTATTTTCAATTAAATTATATATAACCTGAGATTCGAAAATTAGCGTACGTATGGGTGGGAGAGGAGAACACATCGATCGGTTCCCCCGATATTAATTTTAGTGGTTTCGTAATTCCACACTGAAATATAGAAAGGATACGTAATCTATTATCGCTACTAACAGGCAATACTATGAAAATAAATCTCTGAATAGTAGTAGTAGGATTTGAGTTCATAAAATAATACTCTTACAACCGATCTCCTTTAGAAATTCAAACAGTATATTTAAACTTTCAAGAACCCAATAATCAACATATATTTAACAATTCAACAATAGCATGGTATTTCATTATGGTCTTCGTAATAGTGGAAAGAGAATTTCAATAGATTCAATCTTAGACTATTATCCAATTAGCAGCGTAAACTATTTGCCTCAGTACCAGCTAACTTGTTCTAATTAGTCACGCCGATTGGTAATAACGCAGGAATCTAATTCAATTTAGAAAAACGGTAGAAAAGTTATAGGCAAAGTGCCCAAAACTAACAAAATGGCAAACGGCCCTTTAAATGCAAGAATAATATAATGAAGGAAGAAAAAGCATGAAACTTACGTACCTCGCTGCCTTATTAAGCCAATCCGTGCTATCGAATAGAACAACTAGCCGACATGAGGTTACAGCACTCCACTTTAAACTTCATGATTACATTCGAATTTTAAACTTTAACAGAATTATACTTCGAATATCACTCGTAGATTATGTATATAGAATAACTTTTGATACAAGAACTCGATCACAAATTATGATAATAGTAGCGAAACAACCATTATACTTCCTCCCTCGGACGTTCCAGCACAACTATGGCCACCTATATAGATAGCTCATTCGTCGTGCTAGTACGTCCCACCAGAGGGCATAACCAACAAAAACAAAAGAATAGGCAAGAACGAAAAAGCTTTTTCGGTACAAAATAATATAATATAAATTATTCCTAGAGACACCTTATCAATAAATATTTAATAACCAGTGACATAAAATCCATAAAATCTATGGATTATATGTTACACCCTCGCCCCGGCCCACTCGCAAGCAAAAAAAAATCTTTTTTGAAAGCGAGCGAATCGAGAAATAAAGAGAATTACAGATAAGGACATATTGTGGACGATATTAGAAAAATGTTAGTATAGGAAAGAAAAGAACAAACACTCATCCAAACAATCATACTAAAAATTTAAAAAAAAATCCCCCTATATCAATCATAGAAAATCACTCATACTAGGAAAAGAGAAAATAAATTATCAATCCACATACGTCCATCTGAATTCACCGTGGATCCAACTAGTAAAACTATTTGCAAAAGTTTCAGAAAACATTGTCATTATAACCAGAGACTAAATAGAATCGTAACATCCAAATAATGTGTTAATAAATAGTAACAATTCATATGAAAAAGGTAATTTTCCAATATATCCTTATTTCTTTTTGAGTGCAAAATAAATATTATGTAATTATCTCCAAACCGATTCTAATAACATAACACAATACCTGATGAAAATAACATGAATACAAATGCATGTATCCGACCTTCAAATTTCTTTTCATATCCTCCTTCCAGCAATCCATAAGCATACCAAGAAATCATGGGTTCCCATTACATTCACAACAAATGGAGACGAGATACAAAACAAGAAGCCGAACAAACATGACTAGATTAGCAGGTGGCCACCCTACATAAATAGAAAAAAGACAAACAGTACGAAAACACCAAAAACAATTTACATACATATAAATATAATTATTTACAATTTGCTGAAAATTTCAATATTACTCTCATATCATCACTCACAGGTCTCTCTCTATATTAGTGACAGTACAGTACCAAAAATTCAGGGTACAGACCTCCTCTCACGAAATCTCTTTACTAACGCCACATGCGTTCTTCTCACGTCTCTCGGATTTTCTACATTCCGAACAAGTAATGTGTTGTTCGTCAACAGCTTAATGATTTCGAACGGTTCAGACCATCTCATAGATAATCCTTTATTAATCTTATCCGTCAATGAAGACTTCAGTTGGGATTTCAAAAGAACTTTATGTCCCACCTGATAATCAGTGGGGACCCTATTTTGGTCATATAACCGTTTACGACGTTGCCACGCTCTCTCCATATTTTGAATAGCGCATTGCAAAGCATCGCGATCTGGTTTATTCCGAAATAAAGTATCGATCCTCCATTTCACGTCTAACGGATCATTGACGTTATAATTATATTTCATCTCCATGGGAGAAACACGTGTCTCCTCGTGGATAGAATTATTCAAAGAGAATTCTATCTCTCCCAACATCTTATCCCAATGTTCCTGTTTATCATGAACATATGTTTTCAAAATATCTTTAATTACTCTTATCGGATGTTCCGCTGAATTTGCCGCTGGAAAATAAGGTGATACCCGACAATCTCTAATCCCCAATCCCGCAAGAAAATCACGAAAAATCCGTGATGTAAAAATTGACGCATTGTCATGGGAAAGAATATGAATATAACCATGTCGGTTCATCAATTTACGTAATATTCTAATAACAAGAGAACTTTTCAATTCCCTGAGAGGTTCTAACATTAAAAATTTACTGCATCTATCAACAATTATCAATATGTATCGCCCAGCCCCACTTCTAGGGAGGGGCCCTAGGGTATCAATGTCCCAATGGGAATTAATAATTTTGCTTACTTCAGAGATTAACTCTCCCCGCGGGGTAACATTACTCGCTTTCGCGCGTTGGCATAATTCACACGAAGTAATATAATCATGAACGTCCGTAAAAATTCGATCCCACGTGTATCTCATGGCGATTCTATTGATTGATTTATAAACCCCTAGATGCGACCCCAATAGTGGGTCATTATGGTACAAATCCATAATCATAGGCCTAAGAGCGTTCGGAACATATATCTTAAACGGACGAATATGAGCCTTGGTTTTTTTGCAAAGAATACCATTAACTAATTTGAACGATTTAACTTCCTTACCTTGCTGCAATTGTTCAATAATCTGTAAACATTCAGGGTCCCGCAACTGATGTTCCTTTATGGAAATAGAAGAATTGGGATTATTCCAGAAATTTATATTTAACAAATTTTTCTTAATTTCTTCCTCGCCTAAAGTGGTATCATAAATATCAAAATTGAAAGGATCATAAATCCGTGAAATCAAGTCTGCACCGATATTTTGGATTGATGACAAATGTTTAACATCAAAATTAAAGCATGCTAACCTATACAATAAGCTGCCATACTTTTTCATCCGCCTTACATTACTCAAGGCGTACGTCAATGCTTGGTTATCTATCAAAAGATCAAATCGATTACGTAAATACAATTTATATCGTTCAAGAGTTTCTACCACTGCCTGCAACTCAAGATGATACACACTCTTATGAAAGTCCGCTGGCTTAAGAGTTCGCGAATAGAAACCCACAGGCCTAATATTCCCGGCGCTATCCATTTGTTCGACGACCCCGCTAAGGGCCCGGGTGCTTGCATCCGTCCGCACTATGAACTTCCGGTCTAATTCTGGTAACTTTAAAACAATCTGAGTTTCAAACAACTCCTTTATTTTGTCTAAAGCGGCCTGCTGCTCTGATTTCCAAGCAAATTTTGTCCGTATACTGCGCAACTTATGTATAGGATACATGATTTCATTAAATCCTTCAACAAACTTCCCATAAAACTGGAGAAATGCTGCCAAAGATATTAAAGCTTTTCGATTTTTTGGTGGGGGTAAATTTCGTATAACATCAATTCTTTTAGGATCCATTTCCAAGTTTCCATTTGAAATCACAAATCCCAAATAATTTATCTTAGTTTGAAACAATAGACTTTTAGTTGGTGATATTGTAATCCCATTATTACGGAAAATAGTAAGTACCTTCTCTAGCAAGACTTTATGTTGTTCTACATTTTTACTAAAAATAATTATATCATCACAGTAATATTCAATTCCTTCATCCTTCAACTCATACAATAGCTTATTAAGTACTTCCATTAAAGCATAACTACCCACTGTTAATCCAAAAGGTAACTTTCGGTACATATAACTACCGCGATGAGTTACAAAAGAAGTATATTTTTTGGAACGTTCTGACAATAATAATTGTGAATACGCTGAAGACATATCGACCACGGAAAACACTTTTCCTTTGCTCAAAGCCGAAAGAACGTCCTCCATAATGGGAGAAGGCTGAGAAACAATATTTAACCTCTTGTTCAATTTAGAATAATCGATCACAAGTCTCTTATTTCCAGTCTTTTTATCCACCAAAAAGGCAGGAAATGCCCATGGACTCGTTGATTTTTCTATTATGTTATCTTTTAATAAATTATCCAAAATCTTATCAAGCTCTTTCTGGTCTTGGCGGGGCAAAGGATAAGGTTTTAACCGTATTGGTGATTCATCGTTTACATGAATATCTAAAGTATAGTTATGTACTGTGCCTACCTTTTCAGTAAAAACATCGGAGTACGAAGCATATAACTGCTCTACATAACGTTGAAGCTCTCTCTCCGGATTATCCAATTGAGGATCTACAGCAGGTGGCTCTCCTTTTGTGGAGGCCTGGGTACCATCAGTAGACGAAAACGACTCTTCAGTTACTATCCTCTGAAGACTGGACCGCTGGCTCGATCCTGCGACCGGGGACCGACTCGCCGAACTCGTACTATCAACCAAGGCATGAACCACTGGACCATCTTTTCTCAGCATCACACCACAATTCCCTACAGCTCCCTGGATTCCATTAGTGACCTCCCTCTGGAGCCGCCTTTTCGGATTAGATGTGGGCAAAAACAACTCAATCCTCCCCCTCCGGTTCCGCTGGACTGGTCCACTAACAAAAGACTTAGAAGACTCATTAATGCTTGAAGTTGATGGTATGTAACGTTTATAAAATATAGGGGCACGCATTTGTCCACCTTTCAATATCACTACGTCGTTCACCGTATCGATGACCATATGATTAGCTTTAACGGCATCAATACCCAATATAAATTTTGGAGACAAACAAGGGCGAATGAAAAATTTGATATTCATAATAACAGAGTCAATCCGGATAGGTATTTCCACAGATTCATTAATAGTCACTGTTTTCCCGTCTATTCCCGAACCAACAAACCTTTCTTTTTTCCTTTTTATTTGTTTATTATTCTCCAACAATTTTACTAATGCATTGTCGATCAAACTAACTGTCGAACAAGTATCAATTGCACCTTCAACATGGTTTTCATATATAATCGCTTTAACAAACACTGCAAGGGGGCGATGCACCATTTTATCATTAAATGTCCGCACACTTCCTTTCTTAAAATTACTGATGTTATTGTTAGTTCTTTTCTCTTGACCAATACCTTTATTGTGAATAGGTTGCAGTCTATGGGGACAATTTACTAGTTTATGGTTTCCATGACAAAGATGACACTTAATTCGCACTTGTCGAGAGATTTCTAGAAGTTTACGTTCATAAGTTAACACTGATTGTTGCTGCAAATTATAAGTTTGTAACCTATCTTTTAGTTCCTCAAGACTTCCTGGTTCAGAATACCGGAAAAGTTCATAACGCAATCGGGGATTCATACCTCCCAATATGTAATACAATATAGGAATTGAATCATATTCACCAAATAATATATAATAACAGTCAGACACGTGATCAAAATATTCCATTATATTTTCATCCCTGTCTTGCAAGCGTTCTAAATAATGCTGTTTTATTACACGTAATCCGGTTTCTGAAATTAAAGCTTCTCGTATACGAGTTGTAACCCCATGCCACTCACAATTATTAGTAACGCACTCTAAAAGAATTTGTTTTAAAGCGCCTCCTGTTCTAGAAAGTGAAGCAATTAATACAATGTCAAAAGAATACAACATTGTCTTAACAATTTGATATAAACCTAGCAGCCACTCGAATAATAGCACTTCATTGTGTCCATCACAAAAGGGCAAATTCGCAATCATTCGTTCAAAAGGTATTATGGCTATTGAGTTCATTAGTTTATCAGATTTAAAAGGAATAGCAACAGATTTGTTTTGAAAACCATGCCCTAAAGAAAAGTTTTTATATTGTTCAGTAGGTTGATAGCCTCGAGGCAATGAGTGAGATAAAGAAAAACCTGTTTGAAGGTCGCGAGCCTTGGCCTGCAGGTGTGGCATACTCGATTCACTATGACGGTTGATAACTACAGGATTTAAAATCCTTTGCCTCATCTTATCATTTCCACTTTTATAAACAATTTCACACAGTTTTGGTTTTGACAAATCCATTGGGGCTTCTAACGTTATTGACTCGGTGTTCTGGGTAATCAGTTCAAGGTCCTTATCACTATCGGAGAAAGGAACACTCCGGTCACCTCTAATAGGTCCGGCGACATTCATAAGACTAATCTCGTCGTCCACTAATATATGTTTTTGCTTACCATCAGTTTTTTCGTCTTTAGACAGATTCATGTTATGTTCAAATAAAGAAATAAACTCCGATTTAACAAGAATAGCACAGTCCATGTAATGATATACCAACTAACAACCTTTTGCAAATAAGAAAATCCAAAAGCAACACTTGGATCGAACCCGAAACCTCTAGTGTCAATCTCACACCCCGTATACTTTACGCTTTCATAGCGAGCAATACTGAAATTCTTATACACCATAAAATATGCAATAATGATCTTCTTTTATATATGTACGAGTGATATTGCATGATTACCACCCCTTCCATATACAGAAAATTAATGATAGTTGTGCTGGAATAATGTGTAACCATACTTATATTACGCTAATTTCGGTATCTTAGTATTTTCAATTAAATTATATATAACCTGAGATTCGAAAATTAGCGTACGTATGGGTGGGAGAGGAGAACACATCGATCGGTTCCCCCGATATTAATTTTAGTGGTTTCGTAATTCCACACTGAAATATAGAAAGGATACGTAATCTATTATCGCTACTAACAAGCAATACTATGAAAATAAATCTCTGAATAGTAGTAGTAGGATTTGAGTTCATAAAATAATACTCTTACAACCGATCTCCTTTAGAAATTCAAACAGTATATTTAAACTTTCAAGAACCCAATAATCAACATATATTTAACAATTCAACAATAGCATGGTATTTCATTATGGTCTTCGTAATAGTGGAAAGAGAATTTCAATAGATTCAATCTTAGACTATTATCCAATTAGCAGCGTAAACTATTTGCCTCAGTACCAGCTAACTTGTTCTAATTAGTCACGCCGATTGGTAATAACGCAGGAATCTAATTCAATTTAGAAAAAAGGTAGAAAAGTTATAGGCAAAGTGCCCAAAACTAACAAAATGGCAAACGGCCCTTTAAATGCAAGAATAATATAATGAAGGAAGAAAAAGCATGAAACTTACGTACCTCGCTGCCTTATTAAGCCAATCCGTGCTATCGAATAGAACAACTAGCCGACATGAGGTTACAGCACTCCACTTTAAACTTCATGATTACATTCGAATTTTAAACTTTAACAGAATTATACTTCGAATATCACTCGTAGATTATGTATATAGAATAACTTTTGATACAAGAACTCGATCACAAATTATGATAATAGTAGCGAAACAACCATTATACTTCCTCCCTCGGACGTTCCAGCACAACTATGGCCACCTATATAGATAGCTCATTCGTCGTGCTAGTACGTCCCACCAGAGGGCATAACCAACAAAAACAAAAGAATAGGCAAGAACGAAAAAGCTTTTTCGGTACAAAATAATATAATATAAATTATTCCTAGAGACACCTTATCAATAAATATTTAATAACCAGTGACATAAAATCCATAAAATCTATGGATTATATGTTACAAATGGTGTATGTATAAATGTATATTCTAGCATGTCTCTGAAACTTCTGTAACAATTTTAACCAAAATTGGTATACAAATTACTCTCAATGACAATAGACAAAATAACGTGGCATAGGACACTCAAGGGGGGGAAGTTCAAAGGATTGGCATGTAAAATTGATGCAATCTTACTTATATTAAAGTGAAATCGATAATTTTCGGGGACGCTGAAATGAACAGTGGCGCTCACAATGCTATTTAATTCTAATATCATCTTCACTAGTACAAGGTGATAGAAGAGGCGAATAGTAAAATGAGAATATTAACTGAGATTTTGTCAAATTATAGATTTCGGTGTCGGATAAGTGTTGACCTTCTTGGAAAATAGTAAAGTATTTTATAAAGTAGTTAGCACCAACTTCAAAGTGGATTTTTAATCATAAAAAAATTACATTAATGGTATAATCTGTAGAATAGAAGTTTCATAATGTATGCCAAACATATATTTTTATATTTATGATTACACTTTCATTGAAATAGATACGGTATTCTAAATGGGGGAAGTGATTAGAATGTTTCCCATAAACCTTTTCTTCCCATGAGAAGAACGGGCATATCAGCTGGTACTATTATAAATCTATTTTATCATTGATTTGTTTCTGTATACTCTGTCGCTATATGAAGAAAGAACTTGATTTAAAAACTTGACTAGGTCCTTAACATATACAGGAATAGAATCGACGTTTACAGGGAAACAAATGTTTAAAATCAATGCAATTACAAAAAAGGAATGGTCTGTGCATTTTGCTTTTGATTAGAACACTTATATATTAAAATTAAAGGTAATCCAAATCCTCAAATCAGTATACACTATTGAATTATAATTATTAACATTTACACAACATTTATTATAATTTTTGCAAATCATTTTCATCTTCTGTCGTCGGGGGAAGTAGGCTTCAACTTGTGTAAACTGTACTTCTTTCTCGATTGTATACTCTGGCAGCACTTCCTCATAACATATATGTAATCAGCCTTTCTACGTAAGAATTAGGTTATTTTAATTTCCAGGAAATCAGAGCACAGAGTGACTAATTGTGTCCATCTGTATTTCACTGCACACTATGTTCGAATTACAATATTCAGAATAACCTTCATTTTGATAGCACTGGTATTAGCAACAAGAAACATAGAACGAATTTTATTACCAATGAAATTGTATGGGGCGTGGAACTGGTGTCATATTATTAATCCTTATGAGATCTCAAGACGAAATTGATACTGTATGAGCACCGTGCCTCTGTTGCCCCGATCACGGTTAAGAATTGGAGGTGGCTTTGGCTGTTTGCAAGCTCGCTTTTCCTGTAGACTCCTTCGATGGAGGAAGTAATTCCTCAGACTGAAATGAATAGTGGTGTCATTAAAAAATCTTAGCGGGAAATTGCAGGATGACATGTTTTGGCACAACCTGGAACTCACT
Organism: Thermobia domestica; assembly: GCF_964235325.1. Taxonomy (NCBI): domain Eukaryota; kingdom Metazoa; phylum Arthropoda; class Insecta; order Zygentoma; family Lepismatidae; genus Thermobia; species Thermobia domestica. Next base: position 95,806,251 of record NC_137457.1, read on the forward strand.
ATACTAACTCATATATTAACAACCCTCTGACCTTGGCATGTGCTAAAAAGTGCTCATGAGCGCTCCAGAGGTTATATTTAAAAAACTCACAGCTGATTTGTATGAATTGAATTTATTCTTTATTTTACACATTGTCATCTATAGTTTATGCCGTGGAAAATGGTTGAGGGCGGTAAGAGAGTGCCATTTTACTGCATGTACCGGCATTCAACTGGAGGGATTAAGAAAAACCCTAAAATACCCCAGTCGTAATGTCCGGACCAGATTTGAACCAGGTGCTCCCAAGTGCGAAGCCACGAATTTACCACATGGGCAGTGACCGCAAGGTTCCTTTCATAGAAGACGAAATAATACATGTGAAATCTATCTACTATATTTTAGTATTTATCCTTCAGTACTTATTAAAAACTCCTAGGCTCTACAACAGAGCGGGCATAACTGAATTGGTAGAGCGTTACTTCCCGTTCTGAAGATCCATCTTGAAATCCTGATCCTTTAATTTTGACTTCGGTTATCTTCAGTACTGCCAGGAGAATGGCAGGATAATTCATATACTAAAATGGCCATGGGCGCTAGCTTTCACCATCTTTTCTCAGCATGCACCATAGATGCTAGTTTGCCTTAAATTGAAATCAATTCTATGTTTATAATTATATGTTTTATTTATAGATTCAGATTAGTAAAAAATTAAAATTTAAAATGGAATATTTGTTTAACGTCCCATAATTATGCCTTTAGGCTGAGGGAGAAGGCTAAATGTTCTGAAAATTGAGGAACATATTTTATTTGACTGGCTAGGTTTTCAATATGAATTAAGCAATGACAGTGAGTGATAGTTTTGGTGATAGTTGATGATAGTTTTGGTGGAATGAGAATATCGGAGGAAACAGGAGTATCCTTGCGAAACTAACGGCTAGGATGACTACTACAAACTTACTTGAGCGGAGACTCAAGTAGGACTTCATACTTCAAAGTTTAGCTCTGTATTACTGACCACCGTGTCCCATCCAAAATGGTAGATCAGTTACTGTTACTATAGGATACACGTAAAACATGCGGTTAAAGGGGGTAATATTTTCTGTGCGCACAAAACCTTCATTTATTAGTTGATGTCTAATTGAAGCTTCGGAGAAATGCGTCTACTTTGGACTGACATAGCCACTTGCACGTCAAAAAGGTTACGTCCTTTCGCGAATATATAGAGAAAGGAATGAGGAAGTAGCAACCTGCAATTGTAGTGCTGTTACCATTCTGGCATTAGCCTGATGAAAGTGAAGATAAATAAGGGAAACATAAATTAATATAGTTGGTATTGGTGATAAAGAAGAGGGAATTCTGGAATCTGTGAAGGTCCAAAAAACTATGGATAATTTACATTCAGCAGTGTTAATAAACTTATATCCAGTTAGAGGTGAAAGAATATACAGAGGAGTTACCAACTTTCTATTAAAAAACAATATTAATATACCGACGCTTGTGTGTATTGGTACATATGGTGAGTAAGTACAGAGGATTTGTCAGTCCTTTGAAACATGATTAACAGTTTCCTCCTCTCACTCACTGTCATTGCTTAATTCATATTGAAAACCTAGCCAGTCAAATAAAATATGTTCCTCAATTTTCAGAACATTTTAATGCCATTGCTAAATTAAAAAAAAATATTGAAAGACCCCTTAACGAACGGCTGCTGAAAGTTCTGTTGGATGATTTATCAGCACCATATTCAGAACCCATTCTTTTGTGGATATTCGTTGGTTAAGTCTTGGCTTTCACAACGGTCTGAAAAGTCTTCGAGGCAATCAAGGCATATATATCTTCAGAAAGCTTCTATGAATTATTTTATGACGTTCCCAAGATTGTTTTCACAGTAGTCTTCTTTCAGTATCTGAAAGAACTTAATAAACTAGTCAAGGCAGAATAAAACACAACTTGTGACATGAAACAAATTAAATTTTTATTTCGGTTAAAGTTAGAAAGATTTCTTTCAACAGCAAGTAGAACTGTAGTGCATCATTTTATGCAAGTTGTACACTCTTCACGAGTCTTAGCTAGCCAAGTGTGATTGTCTTAAGAGTGTTCAGTTCAAAATTCTAAATCGAATTTGAAGGACGTTTCCGTGTTTTGAAAGTAAATGAAGTTACTTAACATTCTTCTCTATCCAATCTGAACTTAACCAAAAAAAATCAAGTTAATTGAAGATTATATTAATATGGCTGCTGATATGGACGGGGAAAGATAAATATTTAGTCCTCCTTCAAGCTGAAACAATTGTTGGAAAATACGAATTACAAAGTATATATAAATTAAAGTGACTATGTGAAATAATACCTGTTAAACCATCCGACCGACCAACATGAATTTTTCATTCTGGATGAGGTTCCGGCCTGGAATGGTTATCATTTCAATCTGACGGTGAAACTTAGAAGATGGGGGAAGATATGTAAAATGACGGATATTAATATCAAATTCGTAGCCTATGAGGTTACAGAGATGAACAGTGATACTTCTGATGCTGTTTAAACCCAAATTCAACCTCCATTAGAACCTCTAAGTGGAAGATGGCGGCATGTAAAATATTGAAAATGACCAATATTAGTGTCGAATTCATAGTTTCTGGGGTCCATAAGTTGATTGCTAACACTTATAGTCTCCTTTATGACCTAATTGAAACGTCTACTTCCAGTGCAAAAAACGGGTATTCTGATAGTACAAAGAATTTGGGGCAGCAGAAAGCACAAAAGGTTTCTATATACTGCACTGTGGGGTATTGTTTTAAATCACATAGACTATATTTGGCATAAACTATCCTAGTAAGCATTTTCAGTTATGAAATACTTTAAAAACAAAGCACGATAACGATTAACTAATTGACATCAATAATTCACTAAGGGCTATTTGAGCGTAGATAGAAGCGGCTTTCATCTGTATAATATTACTGAAATTCGAAGTAACGTTAAAAATAAGAATCTGATTAATCTTATATTTTGAAAGTATATGTCTTTATTAATTAATGTTGTTCGATTTCATTGTGCTAGCGTACTTGTGGGTGGTATTCCCAATCTTGGAGGGGTTGAGAATAGCAGTTTTAAACTATTCTCTTTAAGAACCAGGTCTGTGCACAGATGGGAACAGGGTTAGGCTTAGTTTTACCTCAGACTGAAAGCAAACTGCTTGGTTCCTACTAATTTCAATATTTAGAATTTCTCATTCTACAGCATAAGTTTAAAACTAAAAAAAAGGATTTGGGTAAATAGGTCTTGCAATAATTGAAAAAAACATACAAACGTACCAGTTAAAAATCGAGCATACGAAAAGATCAATATGGAAAATTTTGTCGGTAATTTCTGTGGAAGTGTTTATTTTAGTTTGTTTCTTTTTCTTTCCCTTTTTCCCTTTGCTTTATTTTAGGTCTCTACCTGTCTACGGATTAGGTCAAGAACTACCCCACATACTTTACCCATGCTTGGGATTGACAACGTATTGGTCATAGCGTTTGCGTAAGTTGCGGAAAGTAGGATTTTTCAGAATAAATAATCTCTCTTATATACACACACATGAGCAATTGCCTTTATCATACTCAAGAACTTATACAGAGCAATCTTCTGTCAAAATCACTTCAACATCAGTGGTAGAGCGTTCACGTCTGGTGCATGGGTGCCGGATTCAAACCCTGCTCCGGCCAAGTTGTGGATAAACACCATGTTCTCACGTTTTCTCCCGCTTTCTTCATTCCACTATTTCATTCATTTCTGATCATCACCGTCTCCTTTAGCCTAGCCGGCATGACCGTGGAACGTAAAACTTAACATATACATATGCCACCTCCTTTCCTTGTCAAAATTGTCAACTTATAGTATGCAGTTTTTATCTGAAATTGTATCTTGCACATACGGCAAGCAGTCTTTGTCAAAATTATAGAATATAGTTTACCAGTTACTCTCATTAACGAGTATTGACAGTTCTGTCAAAATTTTCACATATACAATGACAAAATATTACTGTATCTTTTGCACACACGCAAATGATCACAAACATTTCTTCACATCCAGTGTACGGTCGTGTTCATCAAGGTGGAAGATATTGTGTGGTCTATCATTACATATTATTTTCTTCTTTTCAGCCCAAAATTCAGAACCTTGCTGCCATACAACAGATTATTTGGCTGAGTTTCATTCTTCAGAGCAATTATTACGTGATAAATATGCCAAAGCAGCACACATTCTTATATGAAGTCTCACTTCGGCGTCCTTCTTGTACTCCTTTACCAAACCGATATCCTGCACTTCCCGCAAATGCATTGATTAAAATGATAAATGCAACCATTGACATCCACTGCAGGAAATACTGCTCTCAAGCTTAAAACAGCTCCTCTTCGAAGATTATTATCACGAATTTCGGTTTCCACAATGGTAGAGAATTACCCAGATGCTCAAACAGTTTACTGTAGGTTTCTTTCCTCCCATTGGGTAAAAGAGTATACACTACAGAGATAAATCCGAAGAAATTATTACTCAAGGTACAAATTTCTCGTAGAACTTAAGAGTTCATCTAGCTACAAGGGATTATATCAGATTGCTATGCGCCAAGCTTTTACGTATAAGTCAAAACAAATGGAGAAGACGAATTAAGAGATTAATTTATGTTTTGCTAGCTTATAACAGGGGAGGTAATTTAAAGAGTTTACCTTTTGGGTTGTGTAGAGTGCACTGCATTGTAATTGGTTGAGAATATCCAATTAGATATAAGAGATCTCTTTTAATATTGAAATGTTTTTTCTCATTTTATTGATAGAGTCTTAGGAAGTCTTAAAAAAAGTAGATAGTTGGCAAACTTTACGCGTTTAAGAATTTCAAAATAAAATACATTGCTTTGCTTAGTGAGTAATTAAATTGAATACAGAAAGAAGAGCTTCTGAAGAAAGAGGACATAACAGTTGGATTTTCAGTAATTAATTACATAGTAATACACTTTCATGAAAATATTCCTGCTGTCTCGTTATTTTATGTTTTATGTCAAATCTAACTCAAAATTAAGATAAGTTTTCTTTGCCCTCATAGTAGATGGGAAACATATTTGACGAATAGTATCAGTGGCACTTAATTTTTCATATGAAGGTTGTTCGGACTCTAATAACGCCAGAGGCAAACATATGTTAGGAGAAGAAATGATATCATCTTCTATCATCTCATTATAAATGCATCAGTCGTTCATAGGATAGATAACAGTTCCTATTGCTAATAGGACTGTCGCTTCAAGGACTATTTCATACTGAAAGTATCAGTATAACGACTCAAATAAAGATGATAATTAAGGCGCTTATCCTTCAGGACTTCTAGGCACTGATTTACTCGCTTCCATTTTATCTTTTGAGGCCTAGATTTCTAACTTCTGGCATTGACGTTAAGTCATAATTGTCTCCTTATCCTTGCTGATATTAAGGTAACGATTTTTTCTGTTTCAACATGGAACAAACTAAAAAACAATAATAAAAACAAACGAAAGAAATATGCTGTTAGAAAAAGCATTTCATGTAAATACTAGCAATTTATCACTGTTTAGATGTTGCTATGTCTTTTATTTTTATTAGAGGCAAATGCGGCGCTTAGCAAGCTTTATACAGTATTATAAAATAAAACGGGTAAATGCTTTGCTTACTGCGAAGCATTCTGTCATCCTTCTGATGAAAAACAATATTAGAAAATAAAATAAAACTAGTTTTTCTTTTTTTACTTCAATGTCCCGTGATTTTGCACCGACCTTAAGTGAGACGATGATGATGAGATGGATGATAACGGTTGAATAAAGTAAGGGAGGGTAAACAACCTCGAGAAAACCCTGGCAATCGGTGTTTGTCCACCGCAAAATTCAGTTAGCGGACTAGGATAAAACAAGAGACCTCAATCACTAGAGATGAACGCTCTACTAGTGATCTACGCGATCTATTTTCAAAAGCCGATATGATTGCAGTGAATACATATGTTTATTGAATAAATTTGGGTTCATTTCATTTATTCTAAGAAATAAAATGTTCAGTAAACTACATTTCTAATTTTGACCGAAACTTTCAGTGCGGATACACGTTACCCGTGAATAATTTAAGTATATTATATAAAATTTTAATGTATTGCCCTACTATTCCGAACCTGAAAGTACTTGTAACCGTCATTTTAATTTTCAAAAAAAATGTTCAAGTGTGTTATTGAAATTTTATTGATGTTCTTAAGCGCTTCTTCATCCAAATAAGAGATTTATATGAATTTGCATTCAGATTGTACACTTTATTAGATTTGTTTAACGAAATTTGAGCACACTAGCACACTAGAAATTATTTTTAACGGCATGCAATTTGCAGCAGAAGCACAAACTGGTTACTATTCGACTTCCAAACTATGTTATGCATAAGTGTCGGAAGTCATAGAACGGCTTTGTCGGTCCGTCTATTTGCAGGTATAAGGGCGAAAATGGTAAGGGCTATCGAGATGCGATATTTTGCAATCAATTCAGCATCCCAGGGGTAGGTGCATTTCCTCCTTAAACTCTCTATTCAAACCGAAGGTGATTCTAATTAGTTATTTTCAGTTTCAACGTTTATCACCATAGAACGAAAACAGTAACATATAGCAAGATATGTTTTCTTAATTTTATTTATTTATTTATTTAGTTATTTTGCGAACGATTCAGTGTCTCAAGATAACGTATCGTTATTATCCACAACACCCTACTGCAACTGAAAGTTGTTCAAATTTACTACCAATTCTGATTTTCATAGAGCAAAACAATAAGAGATCGACTTGGGGTTTTGTGCAAACAACGCAGAGTCCCAAAAATAGGTTCTACATCTTCCATTAATCGTCCATACATGCCGGAAATGGTTCAAATTAACCTTTTCGTTTCTCAGCATTTCTAGCTATAGAACAGAAATGGTTATAAACAGTGGCAAATGTTTTTTGCAACGGATACACTGTATCAAAGGTGTATATATATATATATACTAGCCTTTGGCCAGCTAGGGGCTTCGCCCCCAGACCCCCGTATTTGCTCGGCCTACGGCCTCGCATGTCATATGTTCGTGCATTTATTCTTAATGTTTCCTTAAATCGGCCCAACATCCCCAGATCTCATATTTATCATCCTTTGCTCCTTAATACTCTGCTTAATAGCTCACAGTTTATTTTTTTATAGCAACCTTCCTTTTGTCAACCACAATTTATCGACTTATTATATAATGAATGATGATGTTGGATTCTCATTTTCAGAGGTTTTTTTTCTCATTTATAATTTTCAAAAAATAAATCTGGGATTTTTGTTCGACCATAAGTCTTGCATATTTGTAAGACAAAGGTCGATTCTTTTTCTTGTAACTTTGTAGTATTTCCACACCACCCCTGTGGTATCCTGCTACACGCATACTCCTTTGAATGAAAGCTTTTGCTTCGTCATGTCTTTCGTATACTAAAAAAACTGGAACGTAAGTGGTATTTGTGTCTGGGAAGGTTCGTACCATAGTGTGAAAATGAAGTTCAATATGATTTGTATTTGGACAGGCACCAAGCATTCTCCATAAAGAAGCTTAAAGAGATTTCTTTTTGCGTAAACTCTTATGTTACTATCAAGTATAAGTGAAAACGAATTTTTGCAGCAGACATGTATCATACTCCGAAATGAAAGTCCAATGGTGTTGTTCCCTGGGTATAGTTGTTATTTCTTTATTACATTTTTACGGGTACACTGGAAGTGTTGAAATTGAAAAAAAAAAAAAAAAAAGAGCATCATATCCTAAGCATTATGCATTGCAACACCACATCGTTGTATATTGGGGTTGTATATGTATCAGACGTTTGTTTTATGCCCAAATAATTGAAAAGGAACGATAACCATTTCTGCAGCCTAAGACGAACTTTTATTTTTGCAGTGTTTTGCCCATTGAACACCATCTATAACTGACATTGTAATTAATTGTGTATGTAATCTGTTTGCTTATTACATACTGAATGCAAGAAGAAAGAATACACTTATCATACATGAATTAGAAACTTCAAACGGAAATAGGCTCAAATCTTGCAAACGGTCCGAGATATTGAAAAAATAATCGAAAAAATCTCCCTTTTATAGTATCATTTGCCAATTTTTATCACGGCGTCTATAACTTTTGTCTGTAATGAACATGTACAGATGTTTCCAGGAATGTCAAGAAGATTCATGCTCATATGCGAATGATGCGCTGTGTAGAGAGCGCAGGTTCTTGTCCTCGGAACGATTACAATTATCGGAGGTACTGATTTGATATGTAGTGCACAACTGTTTAAAACATATAACATTAAATAAAATTAAACAATTAACAGCAACCGCTATAGTGATAACTTAAGGTAATAATAACCGTGCATTTTAACAAGAGATCAACAAGAATACAACATATAAAGCAACTGTAACAAACTCGTTCCGTAATACCCGTTCCAAAAATCCCCTAAAAACTAAAAATATTCACTTTTGGCAACTTTCCTTTGACATGCCAAATTTAATCATTGTAATCCTAAAGAAATTGCCCAATAATTTTGAGATATAAAAGGAGTTCCTATAAATAAACCCCACCAAAGTTGGATTTTTTTATTTCTGTTAATTTATAACGGTAAGCAAGAAAGTTATGTCGCTTTTATGGAGGTCTGTATCAATTGGACCTCCTACCGTGAGTTGAATGCGAATGAGGATAAGACGAAGGTCAGCTGTTGTTCTGCGTATGTGCAGCATACTACCTGGTTATGGTAGTTCAGTTACATTCTAAACTTGCGTAAGAACAGAGTGAATGAGACCTCCACAGAGCGTCATAAGGGCGTGTATGCAATACGAGTTCAAAGTGAGGACAAACGCAGCTGCAGCGGAGCGGAATTCTACCGACTTTCTTTTTTTTTCCTATCTCAGCTATCTGAAAGATAAGATTTTGTATCCAAAGAAAACGCCCATTTAAATAGCATAGGAATTTCTTCCTCCCCTTTCGACCCCTGAAAAATTAAAAATAATCACTTTTGGCAGTTTTTTCACGGTTAGTTCTCAAAGGCTACAATCATGCCAAATTTCATCATTCTAATCATACCGGAAGTGCCTAAACATTTTAGGGTGTAGAAGACGTCCCACATAAATAACATGCGAAAGATTTTTTCAGTTCTCCATAAAACCAATCTACGGTTGCAAATTTTCATTTCTGATGATTCACTTAGGTAAAGCTAACGAAAACGTAGAAGCATACCGAATTTCAAGCTTTCATTCCAATTCAAAGTACCTAAAACATGAGATTATACGTCAAAAAAGGTCCATTTAAATAACATGGGGAAATTCTTCATTCCCTCTTTAGAACCCCTAAATATTAAAAATATTCACTTCTGGCATTTTTCTGTGGGTTTGTCCCGAAAAGCTACAATCATGTCAAATTTAATCATTGTAGCCCTACAGGAAGTGCTCAATAATTCGGGGCTGTAAAAGATGTCCCATTTAAATAACATGGAAAGATTTTTCAGTTCCCTGTAAAACCACTCTAAAGTTGGAATTTTTTACTTTTGGCAATTTTTCTGTCGGTTAGTCCTGGAAGGCTACAATCATGCCAAATTTTATCATTCTAATCCTGCCGGAAGCGCCTAAACATTTTGGGGTATAGAAGACGTACCACATAAATAACATTGCAAAGATTTTTCAGTTCCCCATAAAACCGCTTTACGGTTAGAAATTTTCATTTCTGATGATTCACTTAGGTAAAGCTAACGAAACCTACAAGCATACCGAATTTCAAGATTTATTCAATTCTAAGTATCTATAATATGAGATTATGGGTCTAGAAAAAGTCTCATTTAAACAACATGGGGAAATTCTTCATCCCCTCTTTAGACCCCCTAAAAATTAAAAATATTCCCTTTTGAAAATTTTCCTGTGGGTTTGTCCCGAAAAGCTACAATCATATCAAATTTAATCATTATAGCCCTACAGGAAGTGCTCAATAATTTGAGGGTGTAAAAGATGTCCCATATAAATAACATGGAAAGATTTTTCAGTTCCCTATAAAACCACTCTAAAGTTGGAATTTTTTACTTTTGGCAATTTTTCTGTCGGTTAGTCCTGGAAGGCTACAATCATGCCAAATTTCATCATTCTAATCTTGCCGGAAGTGCCTAAACATTTTGGGGTATAGAAGACGTCCCATATAAATAACATTGGAAAGATTTTTCAGTTCCCCCTAAAACCACTTTACGGTTAGAAATTTTCATTTCTGATGATTCACGTAGGTAAAGCTAACGAGAACGTACAAGCATACCGAATTTGACGTTTTTATTCCAATTCTAAGTACCTAAAACATGAGATTATAGGTCCAGAAAAAGTCTCATTTAAATAACATGGGGAAATTCTTCATCCCCTCTTTAGACCTCCTAAAAATTAAAAATATTCCCTTTTGGCAATTTTCCTGTGGGTTTGTCCCGAAAAGCTATAATCATGTCAAATTTAATCATTGTAGCCCTGCAGGAAGTGCTCAATAATTTGAGGGTGTAAAAGGTGTCCCATATAAATAACATGGGAAAGATTTTTCAATTCCCTATAAAACCACTCTAAAGTTGAATTTTTTTACTTTTGGCAATTTTTCTGTCGGTTAGTCCTGGAAGGCTACAATCATGCCAAATTTCATCATTCTAATCTTGCCGGAAGAGCCTAAACATTTTGGGGTATAGAAAACGTCCCATATAAATAACATTGGAAATATTTTTCAGTTCTCCATAAAACCACTTTACGGCTAGAAATTTTCATTTCTGATGATTTACTTAGGTAAAGCTAACGAAAACGTACAAGCATACCGAATTTGAAGTTTTTATTCCAATTCTAAGTACCTAAAACATGAGATTATAGGTCCAGAAAAAGTCTCATTTAAATAACATGGGGAAATTCTTCATCCCCTCTTTAGACCTCCTAAAAATTAAAAATATTCCCTTTTGGCAATTTTCCTGTGGGTTTGTCCCGAAAAGCTATAAACATGTCAAATTTAATCATTGTAGCCCTGCAGGAAGTGCTCAATAATTTGAGGGTGTAAAAGGTGTCCTATATAAATAACATGGGAAAGATTTTTCAGTTCCCTATAAAACCACTCTAAAGTTGGATTTTTTTACTTTTGGCAATTTTTCTGTCGGTTAGTCCTGGAAGGCTACAATCATGCCAAATTTCATCATTCTAATCTTGCCGGAAGTGCCTAAACATTTTGGGGTATAGAAGACGTCCCATATAAATAACATTGGAAAGATTTTTCAGTTCCCCATAAAACCGCTTTACGGTTAGAAATTTTCATTTCTGATGATTCACGTAATTAAAGCTAACGAAAACGTACAAGCATACCGAATTTGAAGTTTTTATTCCAATTCTAAGTACCTAAAACATGAGATTATAGGTCCAGAAAAAGTCTCATTTAAATAACATGGGGAAATTCTTCATCCCGTCTTTAGACCCTCTAAAAGCAAAAATATTCCCTTTTGGCAATTTTCCTGTGGGTTTGTCCCGAAAAGCTATAAACATGTCAAATTTCATCATTGTAATCTTGCCGGAAGTGCCTAAACATTTTGGGGTATAGAAGACGTCCCATATAAATAACATTGGAAAGATTTTTCAGTTCCCCATAAAACCGCTTTACGGTTAGAAATTTTCATTTCTGATGATTCACGTAGTTAAAGCTAACGAAAACGTACAAGCATACCGAATTTGAAGTTTTTATTCCAATTCTAAGTACCTAAAACATGAGATTATAAGTCCAAAAAAAGGTCCATTTAAATAACATGGGGAAATTTTTCACCCCTCTTTAGACCCCCTAAAAATTAAAAATATTCACTTTTGACAATTTTCCTGTGGGTTAGTTCCGGAAAGCTACAATCATGCCAAATTTAGTCATTGTAGCCCTACAGGAAGTGCTCAATAATTTATGTCAGCTCATGTAGTTTTATATATAGTTAGGATATATATATATATATATATATATATATATATATATATATATATATATATATATATATATATATATATATATATATATCCTTAGTAATATCAATCCTCATTTTAATAATTATGCCATTTTTCCATACTAGAAAAATACAATATATATATATATATATATATATATATATAATAGTAGCTCATAATACGTTAACAAAATGTACTTGAAATTTTCTAGTATTTCAAGTTTTAAATCTGATTTGCAAATACCAAAAGCATGAGAGATATCGAGAAGAATTTTGTTCTAAGTCGTCGGCACAGCGTCTTAACAATAGGTTCAGTTTTCCCCTTATTCCTTTATTCATACATTTTGGAAGTCTACCATACATTCACACTGTGAAATGGAACTCATTTGTTGCTATGTAAATACAAATTTTATTATGTCTTATATCTACAAGTCTTCCAAGTAAATTAATGTTCCTCTTCATTCAAAACTTCTAGTTGAGAACACATACAAGATTAATATACACTGTAGATATCCAGAATCGGTTCCTGATATATTCGAATCGCGGGTAACAATGGATCCGGGTATTCGATATTCGGGTACCTGATTTTCGGTCAGGTAATAGGGTACTTGATTCTTTGTTTTGAATATGTTTACCCGATTCTCGGTTTTGAAACCGGGTACACGATTCTCGAATCCAGATCAAGCTCGTATCCACGGGGGATCTAGGGGCCCGGGAACCCAAAAATTGTTACTGGCCCCCTTAAAATTTTCACGGTAGGTTTGCAAATGAACTGTAATATGGTTGGGTCTGGCCCCCCTAACTTCTACCGCCCACCTACATTTTTCGGCTGGCTACGGACAAGTTTCAGATCCGGGTACCCGATTTACGGTTCTGGAACTTGGTACCCGATCCAAAGTGTTAGAACCGTTTTCTCGATTCTAGGTTCTGGAACCGAATATCCGATTCTAGGTTCTGGATTCGAGTACCCATTTTTCAGATCTAGACACAAACTACATCGGTAGCCTATATCAAGTATACATGGTAATGAAATGAAATAGAAGTCTTACATTTTAAAATGAATGTCCGGACTAAGAGCATTCAAAATTACTTTCAGTTTACTATCAGACACTTTTCTCCTCAGTAGATTGATTTACATTGTGTGTGTTTGTGTGTGTGTGTGTGTGTGTGTGTGTGTGTGTGTGTGGCGAAACAGAGTCAGATAGATAGATTCGTATTCTACACTCTTTTACATAATATTTTAATGCATCAAAAATTAATATGTGCTGCTGATAAATAGGTAGGTAAATTGTAATCCTATAAGAAAACGTGGCAATATGCAGTTGTTTGACATGAACGAGAGAGAGACATAAAAAAAAATACAGAGTTTGGATATTGAAAAAGTCACTTGCCTTGCGTTCGCTGTTGGGGTTCTACTTAGGTAGAAACGGAGTATTTCCTCTAAAGAATTGGAAGGTCAGGAAATACATGTGCCTTCAAAAGTATCCTTGTTGTTCGGATTTGTTGCATAAATAAATGCTTGATTTGACGTCGGCTTTTAGCCGTTAAAATTAAGATAATAGCAAACAGTGAAATTCATTGGACTATGTTGACAGTACAAAAAATGAAGGACCCACTGTACAAACCATATGGAAACCTAATTAATGTAGTACAAATAAACATATTCATAAATCGTTTGCTACCGTTGTTTGTAGTGATGACGCAAGATTTAATTTCTTGGGAGAGCGGAGGGGTACTCATTTGGAGGAAGCAGCTTTTTTTTGTATGTCGAAGATATTACTTGACCTAGAATTCACTATAATACGTGTCGGGAGCAGTCGGGAGCGAACGAAACCACAGATGGCGCACGATCCCCTTTTTTTCTTTAGTGTCGTCATTGTTCAAGAGTGCGCAGTGCGGTCGTATTTAACTATGAAGGAAGGAAAATGTAATTTTCAAGTACTTTAAATAAGATACGGCTGCCAAATTTGCTGTATATTTCTTTTTGTACAACGAACTTTAAATCAACTGAAATTACAAAGGAAGCATTTTCTAGCTTTGTATTAGCAATATTAGCTCAGCCGCAAGTTATTCTTACTGTCGAAAATGATAAGAAAACGATCTACCTGGTGAGGAAACCAAGGAAATGTCATAGTTATAGTGAGTCAGTATTATAATTATTGCATATAGTGTTAGAAGTGGTCAACAGAACTGATTATGCATGAGGGGTAAGGTATTGATTGATTCTGTTGTGTAAATCGTCCCTTTCAGGAAAGAGGCTATGTGAAATGTGGACCTATAGCTTAACGTAGGATCTAGTAAACATGAACTCTCAGCGGGAATTTAACCCAAGTATCCCGCTCGAAAGGCACGCACGCTATCCACATAACAAGAGTACTCACGAAGGCTAAAGGAGGTGGATGATAATGATGGAAAGATGGATGTAAATGGAAACGGTAAACTCTGAAAACCATGTTCATGGTGTCTCTTGATGACAAAGTCCCTTAGTGATAGCTGGAATCAAACCACGGACCTCATGCGTCAGAGGTCAGCGTTCTACCACTGATTGAGATTGAATGATTCCTGGTATTGTTGCTATTTTCTAAAGAATTGAGTCTTTAATATTGTGTTTATAAGTGCTTGTATCTCTTCTGGTTTCAGAGGTACAGGTTGTTAAAAACCTCGATCTATTATCTAAAAGTTGTTCAAAGATCTATTATTTAAAAATCAAGCCTAAGGGAAAAAATGTTGAAGAATGTTCTAATCTTTTTTTTGCAAGTTGAATCACCTCTCGAAGTTTTCCTGTTTGTTTTGGAGTCGCCCTGTATATGGCTGCTTACTTTGTCGATGTATCATGCTGAAACCAGTAACTTGCTATATGAAGTTACTTTCACCTACAAAATAATAATAATATTAATAATAATAATAATAATAATAATATTAATAATAATAATAATAATAATAATAATAATAATAATAATAATAATAATAATAATAATAATAATAATAATAATAATAATAATAATAATAATGTACATCACCTAATATTTAAAATGTATACTGGATTTGGTAATACCCGAGCCCACAAATATAATAATATGATTATACGAAATCCCATTCTATACACAGGAATGAGGTGAGGTGATTTTCAGTTTAACGTCCTTTTCAACAGCAGGGCTATATGAGACGGAACCTAATGATTAATGTGGAAACCGAACCACATGAGCTCCCACCGGGAATCGAACCCGGGTCTTCTACGGCAAAGGCGCGTATACTAACCGCTTAGCCACGAAGAAGCACTCCATGCACAGGAATGTTGTGCTGCCAAATAACAAAATTTTAAAACAGAAACTTTAATTTTTGGTTTTGTATTTCAGACTTAACAAAAAAAGACAGTATAGATTACAGAAAAATAGCCTACATGGTTGAAGTTTAACAGATAATTTTCTGTTTCAACTGAGAATCACGTCTAAAGTTTCAAACATAAGCTATCCGTCTCTCTTTTATCTTACGATTGTAATAATTTCCGATATTTTTAGCTCTGGTTTCCTACTCTATCTGCTACAGTCTTGAATTCAAACATTTTCAAGAAGGGAACAAATCTTCTTAGATTTCTTCACAATCCTCAAAATTTACAGATAATACCTTTGCAGTGTAGTGATGAAAGTAGAAACTGCTAAAGACGTTGAAATATATTCAAATGTTTTAGGTTATAGGGGAAAAATATCGTTCTCGACAAATGAACCATCATAAGCTTCCTTGTGTAGGTTGTCTTTATTTTGAGACTGCTTTACCCATAGAAGAAAGTCGTATCGCGAAGTCATATGACACCAAAACAAATATTGAATTTTATAATCTACTGTGTGCAGATGTTACTTTGTCAAAAAATAAATGTCCATTAATTCGAGAGATTTTAAGTACCTGAAGGATGCAGACATTTATTTCTGGACGGGTCCATTGCATTTCAGAAGTCCAAATTCAGTATCAGGATGAATTATATTAAAATTTATAAAATTGTCCTTAAAAGTAGACTAAATTTGCAGAAAAGTCGGAAGTTCGGGGACCGAGGTCTCTCACCACCCACCGCCTGCTTACATCCCTACTTCAGTTGAATTTCAACCTCGTAGGGCTAAGCCCACTAAGGACGGTTTTTATTTGGGTGAAGCGAGGGTAGCGTATGTCGTCTTAATGCCATATGTTCTGTTTCTTGGCCATAAAACTTCTACATAATATATATATATATATATATATATATATATATATATATATATATATATATATATATATTAATATATATATATATATATATATATATATATATATATATATATATATATATATATATATATATATATATATATATATATATATATATATATATATTAATTTACGTAAAAGTAATTAGCAAAAGCAATTCTAAAGCCAAAACTGAAACTGCAACATACACAATTGTAACAGTGAAAGTTGTCTAAATTAAGCATTTCTTGATGGTTCATGTAAGAACGATTTAGTAACGAATAAGTGATTTCTTTTATGCTCTTTTAATAAATATGATAGCCTCGTTGACTTTGTGTGATTTTTCCTTTCTGGAAAAATGACAAGTTTAATCATAATAATTTTCGAAAGAGTGGAGTTTGTTAACGCTCAAAGCCTTAAATTTTCTTGACGCACCTTTGCAAGAATGTCTCAATTCAACACTAATCTTCTGCGTGCTGCGTTAAGAATTGTTTCTCCGCAGACGTACACTTTTTTTCGATAGCACTTAAGCATTGAGCTCGGGTTGCTCGTGTGGGTGGAGAACAACTGGACTCAGTACAAAGAAGAAAGATGACAGTAGAAGGAAACGAAAGCTGTATGCCAGTTTCTGGAAAAAAAGTAATGAAATATGTATGTCATAAGCGGCTTTATTACATATCCCTCTTTTCATACGAATCATGGCAGAGAACTCCACTTCAATAACAATTTTACCGGAAATCGCGATCAATACGTACGATTAGTTCTCAATATTATTTAGAATAGGATTTCACTCTGCATCCTTTACTTTGCAATATCAGTTTAGGATTTACCTTTCAGGGCTTACGAAATCTCTAGCCATGTTAGCCCGTCACGCTTGAGGGATGACCTTCCTCGGCGAGCACACTATCCGGGGAAAGAGGAGGAAGAAAGGATTCAGGAAAGAGGGAAGCGACCTGGGACCTATATGGTAGTACCTTGCATTTTCCTGGTGTGAATAAGGAAAACCCAGGAAAACCTCGTTCACAATGACTGCTCTGAAAAAACTTTTTAACAATTTTTCTACCTAGTGACCCCACTGGGAATCGAACCCGAGACCGCTCACACCGAAGGTGGGAACGTTAGCTACTATGCTACGCGGGGCCACTGCAATGCCAATTTTAGCGAAAGTCAAATTCTGTCAGCTAAACAGGTGCATTTTCAAATGTCTAATTCTTCTTTGGACTACGGACATCTTACGTTCGGATACCCGATTCTCAGCTCTGGAGCCGGCACATAATCCCCAGTTTTGGATCCAGATACCCGATTCTCGGTTCTGGAATCGGGTACTCGATTCTCACTTCCCGATCTGGGTAGCTGATTTTAGATCACAGGACTCTTAACATTAATTATGACATTAGTGTTACTTCTGAAACTCATTGGAGGAAAGTGTCTGACGAACAATATCCACTCACCCGGCCTCTTATTTCCATCAGTTCTTAAATTTAAAATTTTCATGTAAATATGAAAAGGGTTATACTTGAAACCTATTACATAGATTTATTGATAAATCCTGTATTTAATTAATCCTGTGTAATTCAGCCATATTGATAATTAAACAATGTGACGTAAATTAGTAATGTTAAGGTTCACTTTCATACCTCAGCTTACCTACGTTTATCAAATGTACGCTTTTAATTAGAGAAACCCTTTCAAGAATGAGGAAGACATGAAAATTTTAAAAAATGTTGAAATTTAATGATATGCTTAAGTTTGATAATTAATAAGATCTGACAATCAATCAAGAGGCAGAATATTTAATTTAAAAATACTTTGGAAAGGAAAAACACATCCCATATTAACTTCTAATTGGAGTGCTTTGCTTGATGACAATAAACAGGACATTCCTTGAAAATTGGTATCATCTCACAAATAATCTATCATACAATGGAGATTTAGATGGGGAAAATATTTTTTTCTGAATGTAAATCCACTCTTGACTATGTTTCGGTGACATAGATTGGACCAAACAGGTATTCCTATTTGGTCAAACATGATCGATTGCATTCACATGCCAAACTAAAGTCATTCAGCGAAACAGATTATAAGCGAAATGCACACCATGATGCTTAGAAGCCGGGAAAGCCTACACATTTAAGTTTTGTAACTTTTTTTAACACGTTGAAATAAATTATGTTACTCTTGAGCGAGTTTAATCCATACCAATAGTTAAACTCATTTCCTTATTCTAGAATAACCTCAGTCCTGAGTAATACGGTACGTTCCATTACGAAGTGCGGTAGAAAGCATAGAGTATAATTGATAAAATCCTGATAATATTAGGAAGAGTATAATTAAACATACTTTCTTTTAGATAGAGTAAAATCAACTTGTGGGAGGAAACAAATTTGTCCATCGTTCTCAACTAAATAGAAGCACAAGTAGAGGATAGAATTGGAAATCATGAACCAAATATAATATACGTTGAAGTTATATTTCCATATTCATGAAATTCTAATAATTTCTTTTTTAGAAAAATATAGATTTCCTAAAAGTTTTTTTTTTTTTTTGGATTTTGTAGAATATAGCTTTCTTTGACTTAAGGCTTGGTCCTATTCTTCACGGTTAAAATCCGTCAGGAGAGAGGAGGCGAATTTATTTCGTTTAAAAATCAAATAAGCCTCTATCATTCCTTAAAATAGCCATATTTTCATTAAACTTGGGTTAATCCTTTTGGCTTTGAAGCTAGTGTCATATTTTCTTTCAGATTGGCAGCAGCCCTCATTAATTGTGGTTAAAACTCCCAAAGTAAGGAAAAAGAGGAGTGATTTTATTTTCCTTAGTTAAAGAAAATTCAACGATCAATTGTGTTTTTTTTAAAAAAGCAAAAAAAGAATGAGGTATGTCTTCTTTGGCACAGAACTACCCATTTTGTTTTGTATTTGAATTAGACAGAAGAAAGAAAACTAGTCATCTCGTCAAGAAAATGGCCCGACCTAGCGTAGACGCTAATGGTCTCGCTCTGGTATAAGATTCGATTTCCGATGGACATATTTAGTAGGAAAAGTGTAAAAAGTTTTTTTCAGATTTTTCCTCATTCATATCAGGAAAATGCCGGGATGGTACAGTCACGAAATAAAGGAATCGGCCCATGAAAGTTACAGCAGAAAGAGAAAATATTCCCAATCATGTTCACGTGCTTTAACTTCGTTGCTTTCATGCAAAGTCTGTAAGGAGATGCCTCACTCTAGCAAGTCCAGTGCTTGCTTAAAAATAAGCTTGGTTTTGACACTAATCTTAGTGCTTTGAGGTAGAGCGAGAAGAGAGATATTTAATTTATTTTTAACTGAAACAGGAAAACACGCACAATAATTCATATATGCTGGTTTTGTTTTTAGTTAATTGTGCCACGATCATACACCGAGGTTAAAGGAAAAGATTATGGCAACGAATAAAATGGTGGAATGAGTAAAGTCGAACAAAATCGAAACTTCCCGACAAAAGGAATCAATACAGTGCACCATTGTGAATTTGGAAGAAATTTAATTCATAGATTTCTTTATTTGTGTTATTCTTTCACCTTATATTACTCTGTCTTAATTATTAAAATAATTAAACCGTTTCCACTATTACAACCTGTATTTAACTTCTACCTAAAGACATGAAGATTTCCCATCAATAACCAATTTAAAAAATTATCTTCATAATCATGATTAAAAAAATCTAGGCTTCTTCTTTTTTCCGCTTTTAAGGCATGTGCACGGAAATCTAACAATTTCCGCCCTCACCATTCTCCTCCCCTTCAACTATTGTTCATATCCCCATCTATCCGGCGGTTTACGTATTCTTTCTGATCTTCTCCTGTATTCTGTACCACTAGCCTCTGTTTGCTGTGGTATACAGCCCCTTGTTTCACTTTCACCATTGGTCCCATTCAAATAACTGTTTTCCAACCGACGGTCTGCTCCTAACTTCCCAGTAACTTTATACTCGGGACTTTTAAATTTCATTTCACTCTTATTCTCTGAGACTGTTTCCTTATTCTCCACACTGTCAAACAAATCACTAAGTCTTATTTGGTGTCTATGACACTTACGGATGGTACCGTTCACAAGCACTTCTAAAATGTTATTACCCAAGTGCCGTACAAAACGTCCTTTAATAAATTTATGCACGTCTCCTCTATAATTCTTTACCCATACAGACATGCCCTCCTTCCAATTTAGTTCCACTCGTCTCGAACCAATCTTTGTTTCAGCCTGACTATTGAATACTGCCGGAGTAACATTATACCATGAGCGTGGTTTAAAAGAGAACACCAAGGAAGCTGGTGAATCATTGATAATTTTCAACGGTGTGTGTAAAAGAGCATAATTAATCTCCTTTAACCATCTAACTACGCATTTAACACTAATATGATACCCATTCTGAACATATCTTTTCTTTATTAACTTTTTAAAAGTTTGCACCGCCCTCTCAGCGCTACCATTACTCTCTGGGGAATATGGTGGTGTAGATACTAATCTTATACCTCTCTTCCTGCAATACTCTTGAAACTCATAACTTCTAAAAGGCGGCCCATTGTCAGTAACTATCGATCCAGGAAATCATACTAATTCAAATAACTCTTCTAAACAATTTAATGTTGTGTAAGTGTTCGTTGTAGTTTTGCTACAAGCCTTCATTTTAGTTGTAGAAATTCCTCTTTTTCTCACGTGAGGATTTGCAACAGCGCAGTCTGTGTTTATATCCCTTTTAGAAGTGAGCGAGGATTTGGTGCGAATCACTTAAAACAGGTTTTAAGCCTTCACTGCTGTACAATAAGCATTGTTCTCGTCTTCTATAAGAAGAACAAATGAATGAAGGATAATTGTGACACTGGCAAGAATAAGTTAGTGCGTACTCTGTTTATGCTGCAACCTTACAGTTTAGTGTATTCATTCAGTTCCCATCTAACTACCACCTTAGAAAAGGTTTGTGCTCGGTTTCAAACCTAGAAGGGGCCCTTTGCATCTGAACTACTTCAAGGTCTTACTTGGTGATGGGTTATACAATTATAAATTACATTTCGTACATATTGAAATTCTGAGTGACCTAAGGATTAGCACACGCAACAGATAAATTTCCAGTGTGAAATAATAATAATAATAATAATATTGTGAACTCTGTGGCACAAGAGTAAATAAGGCCAGACCCTATCCTTATGCTTTGACATTCGTATAGGGGAAGTACGTGGTCACCACATCAGCTCTCCTTCGCTAGTAATGCTTTTCGGGATCGGCACGAGTCGAGCTGAAACTCTACCCGAGTTTCCAGTCGAGTCAAAGGTAATTTTCTCGAGTCGAGTTCCGAGCCGAGTTACTGTTTTCGAGGTCGAGAGTCGAGTAGAGTAGAGTTTGATAAATGGCTCGCTCGTTCAGCTCGTTTTAACTCGTTCTGAAATCATGCCCTGATTAGACTCGAAAGCCATGAGAAATGTAAGCAGTAATGTGTAATATTTCTAGGGTTGCTCACGACAGGGGACACTATTCGCATCTTGTCTCATCTCGATAACGAGGGAATATATTTTTAAAACGAGACAGCCCCGATATATATATATGTCGTGAGCACCAATATAAGTATATGCTGTATTTCTTACCATCAAGGCTGAGACTTGTACATTCCGCATCAAAAAAGTTGCGACTGCTAATGCCGTGCAGCTATGCCACCCAATATATACATTTCTTATCCCATAATCCTGTCTGGTAAAGAGACCCCTTCCCTTTCCTCCTTTCTTCTCTCAAATACTAAAATTAACTAACAACATGAACGCAATTCTCATTTCAAACCACACATGTATTAGTATCGATAAAACGAAATAACAAAACCGAGGCGAAACAAGGTTGATTTAGAGAGGAACTGAAACACATACAATGAAAAATTGAAACCAATGAATGTATATTACACCGAGGTTCAGAAATGAGGCAGAGAGAGAGAGAGAGAGAGAGAGAGAGAGAGAGAAGGCGAGAGAAGAAGAAAAAGAAAAGGGAGGACAGATAAAAATGTGGACTTTTAATCTTAGTAAGAGAACAACCTATTATAAAGTTCCGTTACCAGAAATCCAACAGTAATATAGAAATAACGTTTGTTTTTAGATATTTTTCAGGACTATTCGGATATATAGAGAATGCTTGAAACATTAAGTCGTTTTTATAAGGGATACCATACTCAATTTCCAGTAGAACTGTAGATCTCACAGATACATCTAAGATAATATCAAAAGTTTAACACACATACCTTGTTTCCGCGTGGTTCTGTTGTAAATTCGGTAGTGTGCAATGGACGTACTGATGCAAACCACATTCTAATAACCCCAGTAGGTAGCGTAGGTCATATCTTCCATTCCAGACTACTAATGCAAAGTGAAGAAAAAAACGAAAAGAAAACAAAATGAAAGAAAGAAAAACAGATAAAATTGAATGAACACTATTTTACCGGTAAATTTTTATCAAAAATATCATATATTAAAAGTCCAAACAGTATCACAATCAGTCAGTATCAGTTACAAACGTTTAAAGGGAAAATTAGACTACCTTATAGAGGTAGCAGACCTTGCATGTTTCAAATTTCAACATGAATAAATCACATTGAATTATAGGATGGAAACAAATTTCTGTCGAACTAGGAAATATAATTTTGTTTCCAAATAATCAAAGAGGTTGCCATTTTCCGAAGATTTATGTTTCGAACAACCAGCATCACTTTCATCTCTTGCGGATATAACGTTCTAATTTGCACAGATAGAATGAACACGCTAGAGTTCAAACGTATCATAGTCTCCGTCGAATGATGTTGGTTAGCTTATGGACCACCACTTGGTCGAGGATTCAATGCCGTAGTGATCCGGTAATTCGACTGAGACTCGGGAACCCAGATGATAAAAGAGATATTTTGCTTATTCCCTTACGTTTAAACAGTATTTCGTTCAGAGATGATCCGGACTGGAGATGTTATCCCAAGAGCAAAAAAAAAAAAAATCGACGCTGAAGTTACCAGTTAATTACATTTTCCAGACCAGGTCTATCGGTCTCTTGCTCCGTTTTAGCTTTGGAACATGCACACGCAAATGATGTGCGTGTATGTGAGAGAGAGGGGGAGAAGTGAACGACGCAAAGACAGAATAGGGAAACGTCAAGAAAGAAAGAGAGAGAGACGATTATAAATACGAAACATACTTATCAGCACAGTGTACGATGAAGAACGCACACACTGTTTATTCGAATTCTCGACAGTGATGCTTTGTAAGTTCTCCAACAGAACATAAATCTCTGTTTGCAGCCATTATTTTATGCGAAAAAGTTATACTACCTGACGGGGAATCGAACGCAGATTTTCCGCTTGATAGTTTGGTACTTTACCACTACACCACTTTTTCTAAAGAACTTTATTGCCATTGAAATGCAGAGAAATTTACAATGATATTTACATTTCGTAGCCTTACTGAAAATGTAAAACAGTATTGAAGAAAAACTCAGTGGTTCAGTTCATATTTGTTTGTTGGTTACATACTGAGAAAGTGTGGGGGCTATTGAAGATAAGTAGTTGGCAAAATACTTTCGTTTACATAAAGGAGAGAGCTTCATAGCCTGGTATGTTAAATGCATTTCATAGATTTGAATGCACAAAGGTTGTGCTGTTACAAGAATAAACATGATTGTTTGTACAGTAAACCAAATCACAGCATTATGTTTATAGCTAGGAAAGTAATAAAAATCTGGAAATAATATTACATTATGTACGCTAAAAATTGGGTGAGGTACGATATATTCTACTAAGTATAGTGCTAAACCTCTGCCAAAAGGATGGTATGTCAAAACAGTTATGGTATCGATGTTCAAGAGTGTCTATCTGATTATAATAATAACATACATTTGTAGACGTGATTCCTAGACGTTTCAAATACAGTATTAACAATAAAATACCATATTTCTGTCTGTTTGTGAGTTAGAAACTTGGCAGTTATGTTTTTTCAAATTTTACGATAGTTTTTGCATGGCAGGTGAAGCATGATTTGTGGCGTAGCAGGTACGCATGTGCTCTGATATTGCCAGTATATTTCTTTGACTGACCTAATTTCGATCTGCTGTCGAGAGACTATTGTACAGCATATCAAGTACTACATCGCGAAGATGATAGAATTTAATCGCCCAAGGAAACATAGGAACCGGAAGAAAATGGTCAATACACTGAAATCAGACATTGAAAACCGTAGCAGTAATCGAATCGGAAAAGGAACAAACCATACGACAACTTCTATGCACAAACAGAGCACGTGACTGAATTCCAATATCCATAAACTCTATTCCTCCTTTTGCTGCAGGCAAATGTAGTTGTGTTTGAGCTACTCTCAAAGCTTTATTATGCCACAGAAAAAGCAACGCCTGACCATAAATATAGGCTTTGGTAACGGGAAAATCTGTGCAGAATGCCATAGTAAGCTAAACACAGTAGTTTTAAGAAACAAATTTCTACTGAAAAGACTAAGATTACGTGATTTATGTGTTATTAAAATACTTCGGATCTTAGAGGCTATGACTTCGTATGTTTTCGTGATAGTCTGTTGTAAAGTTGGATACCATACAATACCAAGTATTTTGATTGATGGAACAGTTCCAACGTTCTACTATACAGAGACTGATAATTTTCATGTAAATACAATATTTTTGTTTTTGCTTTATTAAGTTGCGCGCCTAAGGCGTGTTGAAAAGGCTTAGTAGCTTCTGTAAACATTCCAGATCTGTGTATTGCGTAATATATAGTGTGAGTCATCAA
Source organism: Thermobia domestica (assembly GCF_964235325.1). Taxonomy (NCBI): domain Eukaryota; kingdom Metazoa; phylum Arthropoda; class Insecta; order Zygentoma; family Lepismatidae; genus Thermobia; species Thermobia domestica. The sequence continues at coordinate 95,831,228 of NC_137457.1, forward strand.
TGTATGATTGCAGTACTAGACTGTTGTTATATACAGAAACAACAGGGAGTAGGCGGTGTGCCGCATATACAAGAGGCGCTAAAGATAAACTAAATAAAATACTAGACATTGTGTCCCCTTGTAGAATACCATTACAAACAGGGATGGGAGCACTTAAACCTCCATTTAGCTTTAATCTTGTAATTCGTTTCGTATATATTCCTTTAATAAGAGAAATGTAAAAGTCACCAAATACATATTTAGCTAAAACGTGGAAGAGACAATTGTGATTAATTCTGTCAAAGGCCTTGGTATAATCGGTGGTTCAAATTGCTACCGAAGAAAGATCGGCGGACTCATGAAAGGAAATAAAATCCCTGAGATTTGATTAGGCCTTATAAATAGGGTTATTGTGGCCAAGACCGTATTGACAAGGACTTAACAGCTTCTAAAAGTATGTTTTCTTTCTGATCGTCAGATAACGAGTTAATAGTTTTAGGTCCGTGCACCAGAGACTTATTGGCCTGAAATGCGTAACAATAGATGCTGATGAATATTTGGGGACCAAAACAGTAATGCCCGTTCTGAGAGACTGGCCTAAAGCAAAATGTGTCAGTATTCATTAAAAAGGTTGGTAAGAAAGGGAGCTAAAATATCCATTAATGTAACATAGAATTCTAGTGTTAGAGAATTAATACCTGTGGACTTTCCTAGTTTGCCTAATCGTATGAACTGTTTGACCTCGTCTATTGTGAATCGACCCGATAGACACTCTGGATCATCATCCGTTAAAACAGAGGGAATATACTCTAGTATACAAGAATCAGTACAACAAGTAGGAGGTTGAGAATATAATTGTTTATAATAGTCAATAAAACAAGTCATGATGTTTACGCCCTCATGCACGCGGCCATCGTCACCCTTAAATTTAGAAATCAATTTTTGTCTGCCCCGTGTGCACTCCTTCCGTATGTGGATGATACTTCCCTGTTCAGTGTCATTATATTGACGTGTTTAGCTACGAATCATGAAACCTTGCATACGTCGTTTATGCAGTGTTAATAAATGAGCTTTTATCTGCTGAATTTGAGGATGAACTTGACCCCCGCGTTGTTGTTCTATCACGTAATCCCTCAATAGACCAGTATAGTAGTGGCTGATAATGATCGGCGTTTCGAGATCGACAATATTGTTTGGTCACAGAGCAAAAAGTTCGTTTAACACGGTTTTCCCAAAATTGCATGAGAGAACCTTTGTAGCGTTGTTTCATATGAAGGATGTCTTTCCATTCAGCATGTATCAGAGCTTCATATTCGGGCTCACGTAAAATTGACGTATTAAAGTACCACAATAGGCTACATTTGGGAAATTTGTGTGCTGGTAGTTTGATGGTCATGAGTACAACATGATGATCACTGCTGAACTTGATGTATAAGAGTGTGACTGATATAGAATTTATTCAATCTTGTGGAACTCGTCCCTGTAAAGAAAGTATGGTCATGCGTAGTTCGAAATAAGTGTCGCAACACGTCTACTAGTACATAGGTGACAATTAAATTGGACAGACTGGCTGAGAATGTATAATTTGGGGTGATATCTATTGCTGCCGAAACAACATTAAAGTCTCCGGCTAATATGCAAGGAGAAGAACCATTATGTAACGCTTGAGCGAGCTCAGTATTGAATAAACTATTGCGTTCTCGTCCATGATTCGAACCACTCGGAGCATAGGCTGTATACAGGCGTATATTTTCCAGTGTTTCTAAGGTGATACGTTCAGTAGGTATTTGGAGAAGCGCTTGAAAGCCAATATCACTGCGGTATAGAATAGCAGTTCCTAAACCATTTTCAATGAAGCGTGAAACACATGAATAATTAGGAATGTCTTGAAAATCGGGTACTACCACCTCTTGAGCAAACAGAATGTCAACTTCTTCCTGATATATAAAATCTCGTTGTGCATGTAATTTGACCAGAGAAGTAAGACGATTTAAATTGACTGTTGCAAAACGAAAACTAAACCTGACAAAAATATATAAAATAAATACATGAATGTAAAGCAATGCGGGAACAAGAACATGTGTAAAGTAGAAACAAGGAAGAAATATAAAAAGCAATATAAATTATTCATACCAACAATGGGCAATGCACTATTCGCCTTCTGATTGAACAACAGATTTCAACTTTTTGGTCGAAGCTCGTGTTTTCCTAACATTGTTACCACTTGTTGTTCCATCACTGCGGTTACCTTTAGAATTTTTAGACACTGCACTACTGTAAAACTGAAGTTGAATTAACTTGCGCTTTTCACAGAATGCCACGCTTAGATCGGAATCACTTATGGTATCACTAGTAACATCTTCAAAACCAGTGACGTGAATGGAACCAACTTCGAGAGGAACGCTTGAAGGGGTAGCACCGTGTCCCTCTATTATATTTATATCACCTATCTAAGAGTTTAGTAGAAGTGGCTGATCAGCCACAGGAACTGGAGATGGAACACTTGTCTCGTCAGCATCGGGAGTAGATGTCACTTCCATACTATGTGAGCTGTCAGCAATGCAAGGGTGGACGAGATGAATGCCGGAACACTAGATGCAGCACTTTCAAGTGGCAATATCGGGGAAGATGCGGGTATGTAGGTATCCTTCTGTAGAACAGGAAATGCACTGTAACAACCGGTATTGGGAGCTGATGTTTCCACTGGAAGGTTGCACGGCATGTGGACACCTGGAGACACAGAAGTAGACGTGGGTAAAGGCAAGGGTGGATAACTTAACGAAATGTGCAATATTTACAATTTGTTATCTGTTACGGTTACTGTTTTGTAACCCATTTCTGCAATTAGTTAATACCGTTATTAGTCAGTGTAACTTTTAAAATGGTACGCTCTGAATTACGTTACACTGAGTAACGTTACTCAATGGAACATTCTGCATTTTGGTACTGTAGTTACAGTCACCAAGGGATTAGCGTTACTCGAAATACCAACCTATGTCGTACCTGCTTGAGATTGTTAAGATAAAACTGGTTACAATTAATACCAGTTCTCTCTCGAACCCAAAGTGTTTTGTTCCTTGATTTTAGGGATATGAAACGTTTTGAAGTTCTGCAGAACATTTTTGTGTATGTAGACATATTTTTGTTATGATGGATACTATTTATATGTTTCTCTTTTCTTTATTGGTTACCTTTTGTACCTGTATTTCATCTTCTTTAATTCTGAGGGTCTTGGAGGTACACTTGAGTAACGTTTAAACATCCTTGGTGACAGGAAGTCTAAGGTTAGCTATAAAAGAATCTCCATTAAACTAGTAAATAAATTCCAAGTTTCTCAGTCTGTTTTCTTTTTACTCATACTTAAGATTCAGTAAACACCTCAGGCCCCCAGGCACATGTCGTTAGCATTACTTTGATTGCTTTGTATTTAAAAAGAGGAAAAAGAGAAATGATCAAAGAGTGAAGTCTCTAATATAAGCTTATTGATAAGATTTTTACTTCTTGTGATGACATTGCCGATAGTTGAGTTGATTTGGAGTTTAACGCCCTTTTCGGCAGCGAGGCTTTATGAGACGGGACCTACTGATTAACATGGAATCGAAACCACATGTGTTCACAACGGGAATCGAACCCGGGTCTTCCAGGACAAAGGCGCGTACGCTAAGCGCTTAGGCATGAAGGAGCTCACTGCCGGTAGTCACCATATATGTTTATTTTACAACAGTCTTGCACTGACCAATGTGGTTGAAGCTCGAGCTCACTTGCCAACAAGGATCGAACCCGGAGCTACATACACCAAAGTTACACATACACTGGCCCCCAGGGATGCAGGAAGGACATTTCATTTGCTTGCAAGCAACTTAGTTTATAAATCAAATACATATTAGACATCACTGGCGTAGCGAGAAACTCATCAAGGGGGACCAACACACAAGATTTGGGAGAAAGGATTTTCTGAGGAGGTGCACTAATAACTACCAGTACATTTGAATTCAATTGGAATTTTTTAAATGCCTTTAGACACCTGTGGTGTGAATGAGGAAATGCCCTGGAAATCCTAAGTATTTGTTCTCGGTGAATCCTTTTGTTGAACTTTTAGAAAATTGACTTAAACTATCGATTTTGCAAACTTCCCTTTGATTTAAGCCCTAATCGAAACATGACAGAGGAAAATTTCGGAAGGTGTTGCTATTTTCACTCCTAGCTTCTCACTTTAGGTAGTGTGTATTTACAGGGAAGGGGGTACACGTGCACCTTTGCACCCCAATAAATCCGGCCATATATGTGTATATATAATAAATATACTCCATGGTTCTGGATAATCACAATAACATTTTAAAACACACTTTTCTGACCAGAACAAAATGAATTATTTAATAATTATACGATTTTTGTTACAGTTTCAAGGACCTAACGTCCTCTTCATCAGACATTGATAAAAGACAGATGACAGCAAATCTTTTATCTTCCTCAGCCGATAATTTTAATTGTTGTTTATATATATATATATATATATATATATATATATATATATATATATATATATATATATATATATATATATATATATATATATAAAATTTAAATTACTAATATGTAAAAATATCATATAATTACACTGTTAATATATGTTAATTGTCAATGCAATTTACAATTCTATTGATCTTTATATAAAATAAAATAAAATAACAGAAATTTAGAAATATTCAAATTGCACTAATAGTCTTATGCATTTTTCTTTTCTATCACTTCTAATAAGTTCTCCCATTGTTCATGTATATTTATACCACTTGTCCAGTACATCAAGTTCTCCTCTTGTTCCTTCTTTATTCTTCTCGCTTCCTTCCACTTCCTAATTATCTTTCTTTTTTCTCTTTCTAAACCTTTAGACCCAATCTATTCTATGTCCCGTTTCTTTCATATGTTTGTAAATAGCATTATTTTCTCTTTTCATTCCAACATCATCTTTATGTTGTTTCAATCTGTCCATGAGCCTTTTTCCCGTCTCCCCTATATATTTCATGTCACACTCACTACATTTCACTTCATAGATAACTCCTTCTTTTTTCTCCACTATATTGCTTTCCCTCCTTTTCTTTTTCTTCCTTATACACCTCAACAACGTTTCTCCTCCTTTTCTATATGTCTTAATACCTCCTTCTCTTAATAACCTCTTTAGCACTTCCGTCTTTTCTCCTATACTCTAAATTCCATACCACTTCTAATTTTCTTCCTCTTATTCTTTTTTATATTTTCTTCTTTTTTCTTTCCTTTTATCTATTCTATCCTATATCCATTATTTTTAAGTTGTTTATACAAATTTTCCAAATTTTTAAGTTGTTTATAGACATTTTCGAAACTTTCACTGAAGAAGTGATGTAGACAATGCAACTAAATAGAACTTCATTAGTAACATGGAAAGGAGGATAGAGAACATCAATAGTGAAGAAGAGGGAAAGAAGAAATATTTGGAAAATTTCTATAAACAACTTAAAAATAATGGATATAAGATAAAACAGATAAAAGGAAAGAAAAAAGAAGAAAATATAAAAAAGAAAGAAGAGGAAGAAAATAAGAAGTGGTATGGAATTTTATTTTATCACAAAAACACACATAGTAGGATGTTTCTGTGGTTAGAACGGATTAATTGTGTGCAGGGATGGCACAAATCAAGTTTTCGTTCTGTTTTTTTTTAATAACTAGAGTTTGGTTTATCAAAACTCCATTATATATTTACCATATCGCGTCTGTCCGTGTCTGCCAAAAAGTAAATATATATATATATATATATATATATATATATATATATATAAAGGGTCTAGGAAAATTCGGTGTAGGGAAATTCGGTGTACGGAAAACTCGGTGTGGGGAAATTTTGGTGTAAGGTAGATTCGGTGTAATACATATTGAATATTACCACTTACGATAATTTATAACACATCATATTTTGAAAACGAAAACCATATAATGTAACGAATAAAATATTATTACCTATTTCAAGAAAAGGAAACTTATTTTTCTGACATGTGTCCAATACCTCTTGCATGTCTTCTGCGGGGTATTACTACAAGCTAGTTTTCATCACACAATGAAGCTGAAACTTTTTGTCGGAAATAAAACAATGACAAGTATAAGTTCAGAGAATAGTTATGGGAACAACTAAAAACACCTTTCCTATAAGGTGCATCATAGAACATATACAAGGTGATTCTTTTAAAACTCACGGATTTCATTGGGGTCTAGAATTTCTAACTGAAGTCCGATTTTCATGCGGTTTGTGGCAAATGATCAAGGAACGTTGGGAGATTTATGGAAATATGCTTACTGGTTTAAATTAATTTGGGGTAATATCGGCCACGCCTCTAGAAAAGCCGCAAATACTCGCCACTGTACCGAATTGGAATTAGGTGAGTTGCGGTGTGGAGATTTGTGTTTCTTCGTTAGATGGCAACCTTGCGACGGTCAATAAGAAACAGGAAACGGGGCCGTTGTATTGAGACTTATACTGTGCTACTGTATCAATATGATAATGACAGAGTTACAACAATGTACTCTTTGGATAAACGTTATTTTATCGTTGAATAGGTTTTGGAGAACGGGATCTGTGTTGCTATGCAAAGGGCATTTACACGCAACTTTGTCTCACGTTCTGCCCCAAACAGGAACATAATATGGTCGCTAGTGAATAAATTGCAGGAAACAGGATCGCTTCTGAGTAAGGCAGGGAAGCATCGGACCCCGCTGGCCGATGTTGTGGAAGATGTCAGTTACCGACTCTTTAAGTCACCCAAGAAATCTTTCTGTCGTTTGTAGCGAGAAACCGGCTATTCGACATGTGATTTAAGTCTAACACTTAATTTTGGGGGGCGTGGTGGTTCAATGGAAGAGCGTTCACCTCCGGTGCTTGGGATCCCTGGTTCGATCCCAGATCGCGCCGTGTGGACTTTGTGGTGGACAAACACCGTGCTCGTGGGTTTTCTCGAAGTTCTCTCATTTCCTTCCACTTTCTTCATTCCATCATTTCACTCAATTCTCATCATCACCGTCTCCTTTAGCCTAACCGGCATAAGCATGTGACGTAAAACTTAAAGATTTCATTTCATTTCACTAACACTTAATTTGTATTTATCTCTAACACTTAATTTGTATTCTTCAATTTAAATATTTATTTATAAAATAGACATAAAATCGTCAGAACATTTTTGAAAAGTGTACAATTTTCAACTTTACCCGTCTAGTAACCTACTTTTTCTTAAGTAGAAAATTCTAGGAGACATCCTCCAGAACAGCATAAAAACTTTAAGTTTTAAATTAAATGTCGATTGGTAGCAATGGTCGCTTTGCTGAATCACACGAACGGACATCAAAAAACACATTTCTCATCATGTAAAGGTCATGAAATGTTAAAATCCGTCGAAATCTAGAATTCAACTTATTTCACGATCACAATTTTTCAAAATTTGGTATAGTACACAGTAAAAGTACACAGTTTGAACTTAAAACTAATAGGCTCATTTATCCTCAAAGTTGAGTTTTTAATAAATCCTACGGCCTACTACAACGAATCTTTCTTGACACCTAACATTCCCCACACCGATATTTCCGTACGCCGAATTTTCTGTACACCGAATTTTCCTACATCGAGTTTTCTTACACCGAAATTTCCTACACCGAATTTTCCTGCTCCCATAAATAAAGTATTTCATGGATCACCAAATTTGGTAAAAATACAAAGAGTCAAGAATTAGGAAGTGAGTTTGTTATTAATTGTGAAATAGTCTTCTTAAACCGAACGTGGTTTATATAAACCATTTCCGGTTTGATCATTGATCATCATAGATCGAAAAACGTAATACGTATTAAGATCCGGGTTTCTGTTTCGTAAGAACATATTTAATCTCTATTATTAACTCTCTACTAAAACCGGAAGTGGTTCATTCAACTATAATTTCTCGTTTCAATAAATATTGGTCTACATAGAGCAAGAGCGGTAAAAGATAGATAAAAGCAGTTTTCTCCAATCGAATAGCTATCGAGTGTCTCAAAAGTGCAGTGGCGTAGTCAGGGGGGCTCACCCGCCTCAAGCTCTCCTCATTAGTGTTGTATTGTTGAAAGTGGATTCTGCTTACATGAAGTATGTTCCATTTGTAATGTTAGAACTTTTCTTTTTAGTTTCCTTAGTAAGCATAAGGGAGCTTGTAGTTTTACTCCAGATGTAATTAGGTATGTGTGTATGTAGTACTTTATTCCTCGGTAACTACCAGCTAAATGTAAACCAAATTAGATGTACAAGTACCCAATCATCTAAGGAATAAAGGTCACTACATGTGATGGCCGAGCTTGGTCGGCGACAGGCTCGGCTCGGCTTTCCTTGTATGTTCTATTTTATTTCTCCGTAACTACTGGCCAAATATCATCGAAATTTGGTACGCAGATAGCCCATTGTCCAAAGAATAAACATCTTTATACTTGGTGGCCGACTCGGCAAAGGACAGAATCGGTTCGGCTCTGTTTGTATGTGGTACTTTATTTCTCAGTAACTATTGGTCAGATTTAAATCAAATTTGGTTTCCAAATATCGCTTAAGGAATAAAGCTCATTCATTATATATTATGTCTGGGCTCGGTCGCCGACAGTCTCGGCTCGACTTGCCTTGTACGTTGTATATTCTTTTTCAGTAACTACTGGCCGAAATATTTTAAACAGGAAATATTTTAAATATTTTAAAGCAGGACAAAAATGTCCTTCCCTCCTCTTGCGTTATGTTTTCTTACTTACTTAAGAAAAGTTATATTATTTTGCTTGGTGAATTCTTTTCCTTCAACCTTCAGAAAATATATGCTTTTGCAAAGCTCTGCTTTCTTTTAAGCCCCAAACAGACACATGATGGCAAAAAGTCTCGGAATGTGTTCCTATTTTCACTGCTCGCTTCTCATATTAGATAGTGTATATTTACAATGAAGGGGGAAAGTGCACCTTTGCAGCCCCGAAATCCGGCCCTGTATATATATATATATATAGATAGATAGATAGATAGATACAGTGGCGGTTCCAGGATATGAACAAGGGAGGGGCTAAACCATAGCTTTCAGCGTTATCCAGTGTAAAGCAGAATTGAAGCCTATTTTAACCAGTGTATACCTTACCGTCAAGGGGGAACTATTGCTCCTATAGCTTTCCCTCGGATCCGCGCCTGTATACAAGGGCGCCGATTTCTCTGTAAAATGGGGGTCCTCATTTAGATGGAGAAGGCATATATGAGGATTTTAAAACAAATTGCATTCAAATTATTCCAAATATTATACATTCTTAAATACAATAAGAGAGCCCACATGTGCTTTGGGGGGATCCCGGGTCACCTTGGTCCCCCAGGATCGGTTCATATGCCTGTATATATATATGAAATGCTTGTGTGTGAGCGCCCCCTTGATGAGTTTCTCGCTTCTCAATTGCAAGAATACCTTTCATGTCCTCTATTGATCTGCAATTGAAACCGAAAGTAGTAGGAATGAACCACTTCCGGTTTCAATAGTCATATCCATAGAACACGAATTGTAACAATAAGAAGTGGTTTTCTGCATTCTATTCAGCGTTCTAAAAATAGCTGCCATCTTGTGTCTTAGGCCTCTATTCAAACCGGAAGTGGTCGAAAATCAGAAACTTCCTGTTTTAACGTTCAGAGTTATAGAATAAATTTATAATACATAACAAGAAGCTGTTTTCTGCAATCAGTTAAGCGTCCCAAAAGTATACATTTCGTCTGTATTCTAATCTCTCTACTAAAATTCGAAGTGGTAGAAATCTATTACCTTTTGGGGTTTCAATATTAATTGTGAAAATATTGCACTACAGAAACCTACTTTTTTATGAACGTTTTTTTTACTATGTTGAGTAGCGCTAACCTGTATTTTCTTTTAAAGGAACGAAATTAGTCAAACTCGAGGTCATACGTAAACTAGTTTTACCAATGATTTACCAGTAGAGCACAGATTATTTATCACTCTGCCCATTCAGTAATGTCTAAGCTTGACTAAGTCAAAAGGAGTAGCGCGTCTGAACAAAGGATTATGAATTAGGGAAACTGATATATAATAGTGCCGTATACTGGTTTGATGACTTGGGCTACCACTAACCTTTATGGCACCTGTACGTTATTATTATTATTATTATTATTATTATTATTATTATTATTATTAATTTGTAATTTTAATAATAATAGTAGCTCTTCTTGTTTGGAGTAATGAGCAGTTGCTAGTTGAGGTAGTTCCTCTTTAGTAACGCCTATGCTCTTCCTGCTGGTCTAAAAACCTAGAGCCCGCTCCTTTGATGGACGTGGTCCCGGGACAATTTTTGGTGGAAGAGGTTGAAGGCATTACGGTGGTTTAGATCCTACCTTAGACTGTTGGTCTGCATCTCCTGTAGCCTCGGTGCTACACCGGAAGAGTGTCAGTGTAGCTCTTCTAACACTACTTTCGAACAAACAAGCAAATAATAATAATAATAATAAGAATAAGAATAAGAATAATAATAATAAGAAGAATAAGAATAAGAATAAGAATAAAGGAGAAAAAGAAATGAAATGAAATCTTTCAGTTTTACCTCCCACGGTTATACTGGCTAGACTAAAGCAGACGATGATGATGGTGAGAAATGAATGAAATGGTGGGATGAAGAAAGTGGGAGGAAACGGGAGAACCCCGAGAAAATCCACGTACACGGTGGTTGTCCACCACAAAGTTTACTTGGCGTGAGCGGAAATCGAAGCAGGAACCCCAAGAACCAGAAATCAACCCTCTGGAACTGTACCACCGCAGCCTTTTATAAGAGAAAAAGTATAGATGAAATGAAAAATCAAATTTTTGTGCTATATCAATCATTTCCATGTTGAACAAATAGAGTTTTATTGAGAAAGTGTACAAATATATATACTGTTCGGATGTTTTGAGGAGGCTTTAGACCCGTTGGACCCCGTTGCTGTGTCACTGTGTGCGAGTTATAAAGAACGGTGAAATAGGCGATTAGCAACAATGGATCCCAGTCTACAAGAGCTCAGATGTCCGACACAATTCCCAAATACTCCCAAAATGCGTTGTGATTCTCGTATAACTTCATGTTACCTTCGTCCACGCCCAAAAGTGAATGCTGTATCACTGAGCCACGCGGTTCTCTGTCGTTGAACAGGAACGTGTGAAAATACATCATGGAGAACGCATAAATGCGATTGGTATTATGTTCAAGAGTTCAAGTTAAAATATTCTTCACATCTAGCCGCGAAATACAAAGTGCACTTGCTCCAGAAGTGGTGAATGAACACACTGGTGGTATTGGTTTGTATACTTTCGTGCCAGTGAAAACATTGAAAACTAAACCCCGCGTCCACCGACCAACAACATGTTCTGATGAGCTCCTTAGGATGACTGTGAAAGCAGATTTTCGGAAAAGTATTACTAAAATTGTAAACGAATTTGATACAGATCATGACACTATTGTTTGAGGTTCCACACAATCAGCAAGTAGAAAAAGTTGGATTAATGACTACATGAGTTACGTCGGCTAATATCGCCGTTAAAACGTATGCCATTCTTTGAGTGTATGGAATACCGAGAAATTTTCCTGCATTAGATTGTGAAAAATAGATCTGCAATTGTAAACAATCAGGACTTTAGACAACAATCGAAAACGGTCAGGACAGTAGTTGGATCGTGATCACTTTAGGAACATATTTTCCAATACCACCACCCACCTGCAGAAGGTGCTGATATGATAATGTGTTATGGTGGAGGTGATAGATCATGTCTATCTGTGTCGAGGAGAAATTATCACTGCGGATCGTTCAACGGTAAGAAACGGGAAAGAAACGGGAGAATTCACGCACGCAAGGCTTGTTCACCACAAAAGCCCACTTGGCGCGAGCTTGGATTGAACTGAAGATCATACGAACCACGGGCGAATGCTCCACCACTGAGCCACCGCAATCCCCTGTCATTGATCAGAATCGTGAAGGTGCATCACGGAAGGCGCTTCGGCTAATAAATATCGAAGATATTATACCTTTAACCATTGGTTTCTCAGCTCTCCTAAAATAACGAAAATTTTACTTCATGAATATCTAATGAAGTATGGTACTCAACAACTAAAGATGCTCCAAATGTACACAGAAAAGCAATAGTAGTTGGATGATTGTTTCAATTTTACGCTTAATTTTAGATCAAGAGTAAGGAACATTTTTTTTGTAACATTGAAGGATGTCGGCTGCAATTTGATCTTTGCGAACAGATGTGCTGCTCACAGGCAGAGATTTCCTTTCCCCTCTCAAGACCTTTTCCAATTCATTCTCGTTCTGCCTCCAGCACTTTGTAGAGAATATTTTGAATGATTTTATCTGGAACAACTATGCCATTTCTAAAAGAATGAAAATAATTTAAAGTACTGTTGCTTGACCAACATTATCTAAAAAAAATGAGGAATAAAATAAATGTAATTCGTGCTCTACTTCCACTAAAGACCAATTGGTGCTTCTAGAAGTAATACAAATCTTTAGTGAGATTTTAAATTCTGCGGACCCAAATATTAGTTCTTGAAATTCCAGGGAAACTTCAATGTTACGGCGCTGTCATCTTCATAGCTATATACTGTTGGAAGCCATACACACAGCAATTATATACAGCCTGCGGAAGAAAAATACACAAGTATGCAATGTACTTCATTATAGCAAAGGAGACAAACTTTCTAATAAACACGAGTCGTAAAACACCTTTCTTCAAAGCAAAGATGGCATCTATACTGAGACGAACCATACTGTCTCGAGATGCGACTGAGATTCGATATGTCGAGACGAGACAGAGTTAAATTTATAATTCGAGACGATATCAAAGTATATTCCACGAAAATCTAATATTTTTACGAAAGATATCTTGGACATATTTCTTAATATAAAGTAAGGAGGGAGAGTGATTCATCGCTCATTTATGACCGATTATAATTACAAGAACAGGAGATTACGGAAAAAGTCAAAGAAAATCAAACTGCATCAAACCGAGTGAGATATATATAAATTATTGTGAAACTATATAATCGGGGAGAGGGTAAAACTACTAAGCTATTTTTTACTGATTTCGGCTCCATGTAGGGTGAATGATTAGGAAGCCTTAAGGAAAATATACGGCATATTACACTAAAATCGAACAGTTGTAACCGGGGAAGGCGACTAAACGCCTTACGCCATTTCCAAAAAATATCTATGGCATTCCACACTTCCTAAAAAATCTACAATTGGCAAAGATAGGATCGGGGGACGGCACGACGTCATCCAACCCCCCTTCCTTTTCAGATCCACTACCCATACACTGAGAAAAATTCCTTCTCCGGACAGCGGTATATTGTACAAATATACGGAATCCACTTCCTTACTACAGAAATCTGTAGTGAACCAACGTTATCCGTATGCTACATAGACCCTGCCCTTAGATGTTGCATCATGTCGTTGCACGATGTCGGATATCTAACAGCCTTCCTTATAGTATACATATATGTATGTTACCTTCGTCAGCTATATGTTATATACGTCCATTTGCATGTGAGATCCTGATAGCCTATATTGTTTCATACGGAAAGTACGTACAGGTGGAATTGGAATACTTATGCAGAAAGTATTATAAAACATGCGTTTTCAGTTATACGTTTGCTGTACGTTAAGTCCAAAAACTACAGGATTTACAAATGTAACATACAATTTTACGTATCACTCATTTTTTCTCGGTGTAGTTGTAACGGAAGTTATCGAGAATTATTTTTTTTTGTTGAGGGGGAAGAGGGTTGTATTCACCTCTCATTCTTGAGTGATTTTAATTCCAAGCACTGGGGATTATGGAAGGAGTGAAGAAAAACATTATATTGTATCAAAACCGAATGAATCATAGAAAATTTACCATTGAACTCTAAAAAACTGCACGGGGGCCAGGAGGGTAAACCCACTAATTATTTATTATTGGTTTTAACTCAGAGCAGAGGGAATAAAAATCGGGAAGCCTCAAATAAAAGTACGCCAAATTATCCCAAAATCGAATACTTTCTAACGAAAATTATCGTTAACCATACATAATTTTTTTAAAAAAATATGGAGAAAGGTAAACTTAAAATTTTATTTTTGGCAGATTTTAACCTAAAATTGAGGGATATACACGATGTCATAAAGAAAATATAGTATACACCAACTTTTGTCATAAAATATTTTACATTGTTTAAATTGAAATATTGTATTGCATGCACATGTGTAAACTTGCCGCATGGGATTGATTTTACTCCCCCCTCCCCCGCAGTATACTTTATGAATTTTAACCCTAAACAATAGCATTATTGCTTCAAGTGAAAGGAAGACACATAGCACGTAACCAGACTAGTAGACGTAACCGTTGGTCTACCGTAGTCTTAACTTAGGAAGTTTTCCCATTGTCTCAACATGCTGGGTAACACTTTAGCTCCTACTGAGAATTGAAACCAGGAGCTACGTGGGTTCTACTGAATTCAGATTCCCCGCCCTAACTAAACTTCGTAGGTCGACGAATGTTCGTAAACTTTCTTAACACAAGTATATTTGTTTCATATCGAAATGAATGATATGGCCTAAAAATGTTATTTTATATCTTTAGCACTACCATTTTCTCTGAGAAATAGGAGGCACTAAATAACAATTAGTTATTCTTTTCAGGTGTTGAATAACACAATTTAAATACTACAATATACGTATAAGACCCTCAAAAAATCTTTGGATCAAAAATGGACGCGTGCCTGGTGTGCTCTAAACATTCATTTATTTAAGTAACAATATTTCACATACCGCCTCTAAGGCCAATTTACAACAGAATATTTGAACATCAATAGTGGAAAAAGGAAAGGAATGTCAGGCAGGATTTATGCTTAAAGATAACACCCCAACATTCACCTTGCGGAACCGCGAAAAAACTGGTGAAACTAGTCAGGGTAGCAAGCCACAAGCTTTGCACCCAGAATCTCCCTTTTGCGAAGAAAGGACGCTAACCACTATCCTACACTCGTTAGAAATAATAATAATAATAATAATAATAATAATAATAATAATAATAATAATATATTTTACTCAATATAGTGAACCAATTAGGGATCTGCCTGGATTAAGAAACAGCAAACTCCGCAGAAATACCCCGTGGCCATGCATCACGCAATTTTCTAGCTATTTTGTAGGCTATAGAACTGTAAAGTTTTGTTTTAATAATAATAATAATAATAATAATAATAATAATAATAATAATAGTAATATGATCTTCACAGGCTTGCGCCCCCATTCATGGAACAGGTCTCACATCAAATAATCCTACTCTTGTTGTGGACAGCGAAGAGCGCTATGAAAACAAAGCAAGATGAAGAATGAAAGACATTGTCTACTTTTCCCTCCCCTTTGCTACTTTTGGCTCACTCTATGCTTCCCCCTGACCCTGCTGCAGCCTCCACCTGCCTTTTCCCTCGTATGTGACTGACTTTCTCCTATGATATTCACTGAAATCGATCAAGTTCTTTTTTTCTCCCTACTGCTTTAGATTTGGAATAACAACAAATGAAAGTGAAATTTCTTTCTGCTTCACCACCTGAAGAACGAAATTCAATGTGACACTCTGAAATCAATACAATTGAAACCATGCCCAAGGAACTCTCCAAAGATCTGATAAGATC
This sequence comes from Thermobia domestica, assembly GCF_964235325.1. NCBI lineage: Eukaryota > Metazoa > Arthropoda > Insecta > Zygentoma > Lepismatidae > Thermobia > Thermobia domestica. Next base: position 95,846,912 of record NC_137457.1, read on the forward strand.
TGTAACTGATGAACACAATACCTTTACCAAACCTGTCTGATCAACTGTGTTACTCATGTGGCAAAGAGTATTTCTAACGAAGTAGCTTCTGTTCCGCACATTTTCGTTCCATTAGATACCCGCAGAGGAAAAAATCTCATTGTGGTGGTACGAATTCTGGATTTCTGCCCACAAGAGTGATAAAGCATATCAGAAACAGATTTGTTCCTTCAATTAGTTACGGTACAAGAACGTTACATGCTTGAATAACGTTGCTGCCTCATAACGAAAATGTGTGTCTTGTACCCGCCGAAATTAAATAACCAATAATTTTGTTACAGACAGCTATTTTCGTTACGTTACAGTTACGTTAACTTATCCACCCCTGGGTAAAGGTAGAGTTCTCTTAGAACAATCCTGTACAAATTGGTCCTGAGAGTTGCTGACCGCGCAGGTCTGGATTAGACCGGCGTAACTGACAAAAAGCCGTAAACCACAAACAGTAACAAATGATGGAATGTTACGTTTAACAGTCATTTTGACTAGTTTGCGACCCGTGGAGGTAAGATAAATATGATCAATAGAGTACTATTCATCAGCAATATTCTGAATATCACCATACTGGGAGAGTACACGACTTAACTGGGTATCACTAAGTTCCATTGGACATAAAGAAACTTACAACAACAGAGTTGTCTTCCAAATCAATGGGTAACACATGATCTCCATCAGTATTGGTATAAGTCACGGTGCCGGTAGTACCAGCAAGAATACGTTCACATAGTACTTTACTAACTACTTTGATATATAAAAGTTTGCGAATAAAGTCCAGTTCTATACTTAACACTTGCTCAATTGTTAACTTGAAAACACTTCAAATCCATTCATTAATATGAATAGACGTAGGCTTTTGACTCAGAGTTACGAAATTGATTCTGAGCGTATTAGACCTCATACAACTCATATTGCTTACACTCGTCGTTACACGTCAACTACAGAATATATATATATATATATATATATATATATATGTGTGTGTGTGTGTATTGTTGCACACAAGCGAAACAAAGTACTTGTAGTGCACACGTCACCAATTCACTAAGTCACAGAAATAAAAAAAAAACAAACTCCACTATTCGACAAATAAAGCACAAACGATAGCACAGATACGGACAGAGAGGCGATGTTATGCGTTCCGTGTCTCAACGCGAACTACGGCTACGGAGAACTCTGCACTCATGACCGATTGCTTTACCCAAACTTTCTCCAACAAATGCTGTAACGATAACACGAAAAGTGTTTACTGGAGATCAATTTAGTGTCTTGAATATCCTGGTAAATCCCTTGCCCTTTCCCAACCAACATTAGTAAATCGTCTCTATCCTGATAAAGGTGTTTACTTCCACATTCTTCAGCACTGCACGTCTAATATGAGAAGTCGATTCTTCACTATCACTTTGTAAAAAATGCAACCTTTGCTTGAACAGGATTCGAAGCTATGCTGGACAGCTGTATTAGTCGTAACTCCATTACGTTACAGCTACACTATCATGCCACCAGAAACTAGAAGCGAAATATTACTCACTTAAGCCTATCATCGGGACGATCATCCTTCTTCCTGTAAGGTTATTTGCATCTAAGTGCACAACGAAATTCATTTATTCGACGACATAGAGAGAAATTAGTGGCCACTAGTAAAGGAAACCAAATTCAATCGAGGAGAAAATACAGAAATAAAAACATATTATTCAGTAATTTCACCGTGCAAATTCAAAAGGATGCGAATAATAATAATAATAATAATAATAATAATAATAATAATAATAACCTATATTATAAAATTAAATTGACTGTGACTTATAGTCTCCTGAACCATCCGACTGATCTCGATCAACTATTTAACATTGTTAATTTTCGGACCTGGGAGTGTTTTTATCTATTCGGTTTAATGGTGTTACTTAGGGGAATGGGAGGATGGAAAATATAAAAAATAAAGAAAACTGAATAAGTTTTGAATCAATGACTAATCTGGATGAAATTTGCAACAAAGATTACGTTTGTGCATGTAATGCTTCTAACCATTTTACTTTCATTCAGGAATGTAGGGAAGCGGGAGGACGGCGCGATATACAAAAATAAATGCAAATCAAAATAAATGTGACTGTTAATGAGTTAATAAGTCTTGAACCCAGGACATATCTGCATCAAATTTTCAACATGGATGAAGTTCGAGCCTGGAGTGGTTTCCATCATATCACTTTGACGGTAAAACTTAGGGAAGTGGAGGGGAGAGGAAAGATATATAAAAATAAATAAAACTTAATAACTTTTGAACCACGCGTCCTGTATCAATCAAATTTTTAACATAGATGAGGTTCGGGTCTGATATTTTTCTTATTATTTCACTTTGACGCTAGAACTTATAGAAGGGGAATGGGAAAGGGAAATACATGTTTTCCGGACAACACGAGATGGTTTTCCTCATGTCATTTTGATGGTGTAACTACAGGAATGGGGAAGGATAGCAATATTTAAAAGAGAACGAAAAATGATCGATATTAGTATCGAATCTATAACTTTTTGGAGACGCTGAGATAAACAGTGACATATCTGATGCCTTTTAAATCCAAATTCAGCTTGCAACATGGAGGAGGGACAGACATATAAAAATGATCAAAATAACCAATATCATTGTGGAATTCATAGTTTTCCGATTGGCTGAAATGAACAATGACACTGAAGATGCCCTGATCCGCAACGTGGGAAATATAAAACTCATCGAAAATACCGATACCGAAGAGCGCGTTAGTAATAAAAACAGTGACTGAACAAAGGAGCACGAAGCACATTATTAATTTTTCTCAATTTACCCCAGCAAAGCGCCCAATTGATGCTAGTAATAATAATAATAATAATAATAATTATTATTATTATTATTATTATTATTATTATTCGTGTACTTTTGAACTTGCAGGGCGAAATTAATTCATATTTTTCATTTCTGTATTTTTCCTGGATTGTATGTTGTTTCTAGCATTGTTGGCACAAATTTCTCTCTAGGCCATCGAATAAACGAATTTCGGTTACTTAGCTGCAAATAACCAAACAGGAAGAAGCTTGATCGTTCCAATAATAGGCTAAAGCAAGCAATATTTCGCTTCTAGTTGCATGTGATATGGTAGTGATGCGGCAACGTAATGGAGTTACGATTAATAAAGCTGCCAGGCATAGGTTCGAATCCTGTTCAAGAAAAGTTGCATTTTTTTACAAAATGATAGTGAAGAATCGATTTCTCACATTAGACGTGCAATGTTTAAGAATGTGGAAGTAAACACCTTTATCATGATAGAGACGATATACGAATGTTGGTTTTATAATGGACAAGGGTTTTACCAGGACATTCAAAACACTTCATTGATCTGCAGTAAACACATTTCTTGTTATCGTTCTTAGAAAGAAATATTACAGCATTGGTTGGAGAACGTTTGGGTAAAGCAGGCGGTGATGTAGTGGTAAGGTACCAAACTTCCAAGCGGATAATCTGCGTTCGATTCCCCGTCGGGTAGTATAACTTTTTCGCATAAAATAATGGCTGCAAACAGAGATTTATGTTCTGTTGAAGAACTTACAAAGCATCACTGTCGAGAATTCGAATAAACAGTGTGTGCGTTCTTCATCATACGCTGTAATAATAAGTATGTTTCGTATTTATATTCGTCTTTCTCTCTTTCTTTCTTGACGTTTCCCTATTCTGTCTTTGCGTCATTCACTTCTCCCCCCCTCTCTCTCTCTCTCACACACACACTTCTGTGCGTGTGCATGTTCCAAAGTTAAAATGGAGCGAGAGACCGATAGACCTGGTCAGGAAAATGTAATTAACTGGTAACTTCAGCGTCGAGTTTTTTTGCGCTGGGGATAACATCTCCAGTCCTGGTCATCTCTGAAAGAAATACTGTTTAAACGTAAGGGAATAAGCAAAATATCTCTTTTATTATCTGGGTTCCTCAGTCTCAGACGAATTACCGGATCACTACGGCTTTGAATCCTCGACCAAGTGGTGGTCCATAAGCTAACCAACATCATCCGACGAACACTATGATCCGTTTGAGCTCTAGCGTGTTCATTCTATCTGTGCAAATTAGAACGTTATATCCGCAAGAGATGAAAGTCATGCTGCTTGTTCGAAATATAAATCTTCGGAAAAGACTAGAAAATGGCAACCTCTTTGGTTATTTGAAAAAAAAATATTATACTAGTTCGACACAAATTTGTTTCCATCCTATAATTCAATGTGATTTATTCATGTTGAAATTTGAAACATGCAAGGTCTGCTACCTCTATAATGTAGTCCAATTTTCCCTTTAAACGTTTGTAACTGATGCTGACTGATTGTGATACTGTTTGGACTTTTAATATATGATATTTTTGATAAAAATTTACCGGTAAAATAGTGCTCATTCAATTTTATCTGTTTTTCTTTCTTTCATTTTGTTTTCTTTTCGTTTTTTTCTTCACTTTGCATTAGTAGTCTGGAATGGAAGACATGACCTACGCTACCTACTGGGGTAATTAGAATGTGGTTTGCATCAGTACGTCCAACGAACACTACCGAATTTACAAAAGAACCACGCGGAGACAAAGCATGTGTGTTTAACTTTTGACATTGTCTTAGATGTATCTGTGAGATCTACAGTTCTACTGGAAATTGAGTATGGTATCCTTTATGAAAACGACTTAATGAATGTTTCAAGCATTCTCTTTATATTCGAATAGTCTTGAAAAGAATATATAAAAACAAAGGTTATTTCTATATTACTCTTGCATTTCTGGTGACGGAACTTTATAATAGGTTGTTTTCTTATTATGTTTAAAATTCCAAATTTTTATCTGCTCTCCCTTTTCTTTTTCTTCTTCTCTCTCTCTCTCTCCCTCTCTCCCCCTCTGCCTCATTTCTGAACCTCTGTGTAATAGACATCCATTGGTTTCAATTTTTCATTGTATATGTTTCAGTTTCTCCCTAAATCAACTTATAAATCTTGTTTTGTCTCGGTTTTGTTATTTCGTTTTATCGATACTAATACATGTGTAGTATGAAATGAGAATTGAGTTCATGTTGTTAGCTAATTTTAGTATTTCAGAGAAGAAAGGAGGAAAGAGAAGGGGTCTCTTTACCAGACAGGATTATGCAATAAGAAGGTGTATATTTTGTGGCCTAGCTTCATGGCGTTAGCTGTCGCAATTTTTTTGATGCGGAAGTACGATCGAAGTTTTGGAACCAAGCAGAAGCCCATCCGGGTAGTGATGTCAACCGACTCGATTGAGATGAGCCGTCGGCTCGCCTTAATTGAGGCAATGCTTGAGACGAGCCATCGACTCGGTTCAGATGAGTCACTGGCTCTAGCTGGCTTAGTTGAGATGAGACACCGACTCGGCTCAGATGAGGTATCGGCACGAGCAAGCTTCGTTTAAACGAGTCCACCGGCTCGGTTCCACTCTGCTCAATTGAACCGCTTGCTCGAACCGGCTCGAGTGAGGAATCAGTTTGAGCCGACTCGGTTAATGAACTGTTGGTTCGATTCACTTCTCGGTTCCGATCGATACTCAATGAGCTGTGTGCCGAGTCATTGAGACCCATAAACCTGGCCGAGCAGTTTTGATCATGTTTGCCCAGCTCTCTATAACTTTTATCAATTTTGGGGTTGAGCCGAAATACTCCCTTCTCCGGAACTCAAACCCAGAACCTTGTGAACGATGTCCTTGCCTCTTGAAGATATAGACCTTTCCACAACCGAGGTCGGCAACCAACTAGCTTTTAGTATTCAGATACAAACCGGCTATCTTTCATAGTTAAACACCGTGTTGTATTAATAATAATAATAATAATAATAATAATAATAATAATAATAATAATAATAATAATAATAATAATAATAGGTTGTAGTAGTAGTTGTGGTAGTAGTATCATTGGTAATTATATTGCCTATGTAGGATGCTTCAAGATAGTACGTGAAACTACAAACATAATTCAGCTAGATTTGGCTCGACTAGACTCGAAACTGGACCGAAATTCGGGTCGAGTTTCGAGTCCAAGGGGAGGAAATTTTGAGATCGAGTTCTCGAGTCGAGCTCAAAAATGTCTCTTTCGAGTCGAGTCTAGTTTCAAAGAAAAGTCGTTCGTGTCCATTCCTAAATGCTTGATTTCTTTTAAGGTTTATCCTATTTCCTTTACGATGTTGTTTAAACGCCACTACCGATTGCCTTCTTGGATATTCAAAATAAAGTGCTGACTAGTCTAAATGTTGTTTAACTTCCCAGTAGACCAGTGGAGACATTATATTTTAACAATAGAAGAAAATTTTCCCTTGCGTTACAAAGTGTTTATACTAAATTACTACTAAAAATATTCTTTATCTCTATGGGAAATTTAAAATAACCTCTTCTTGTGTTGCTATTGGCGTAATTTCTGTCGGGTTCTATTTCCTGTGATGAGTTTTTCGGTATTGATCAAGCATTTTGAGATAACTGGGGAAATGGTAAGGGAAGCTGAAGTGCTAATCACAGATCACTCAATATCTAGAAGAAATTGAACTCTAATATCATGCACTCTTCTACACGAAAGGACATATGCACTTATATCTTTACTGAAAAATTACATACAAATGTAACTTAATTCTTATTATGAATGTTTTTCAGAGTATGAGTAGGGATACACATTGGTTGGTAATTTTTGGGGATCAAATTCATTTTTAACTATTTGCATAAGACAGTGAGGGTATAGTATGTGGCCAAATTATGTTAGCTTTATTGATCGATAAAATATGGTAGGAATTCGACATTGCGGAAAGACATAACATTTAAAAATGGACTAATAACATGAAAAGTTAGTTTTCATTAATACCGACTGGTTCTTAGAAGAACAGTAAGGCATGTTCTATATAATTGCTATGATATCCACTATAGAATTCGTGAATTTCAGAAGTAAGTTCTTCCATTCTCCGCTGAAGGCAGTTTTCAGGTCCTGAAGTGTCAGAGATGGAGAATTCCGCTGACCAACCCGTTGTCCAAGAGCATCCCGAACATGCTCAATGTATTTCAGGCCAGGAAATATGGTTACCCGTCTATTTGGTAGGTTTTCCCACATTTTGGGGTCTTCAGAATTTTTACAGCTCTGTGATTGTCTATCACAAACACCAAGTCGGCGTATATTGGTATGATGTCTTGGGCTACGACTATCCTTTGTAACATCCGTACATTATTATTATTACTATTATTATTATTATTATTATTATTATTATTATTATTATTATTATTATTATTATTATTATAGTTTAGTTTCCATGTTATTATACAATCTGAAAATAGCAGAAAGCCTTAGAGCATACCAGACCAAATAGATAAATATGATTTGCTCATTAGAGAGAATGATTTTATCTAACTAGTTTTTACGGAAAAAGGGTCATACATTTCTAGCTTCATGTGCTGCGTGAAGTGTCCCTATATTTTGCTTTCGATAATTGATAACTTACCCATTAGAGTAAATGAAAGGTTGCAAAATAACGCTGAAATAAGTGATAAACAGACGAAGGAGGAGCATCAGTTTGTAAAAACCCCGTAACGTAGCGCATATAAGCAAAAGATAATTATAACAGGTTGCCCACTATTGCAAAATACTGTAATACAAAATTTGTTTTGCGTTGACGCAAACCGCTACAAAGCAAATTTGACGATGTCTGAGAAAATTACATGCGACTAAAATTACAAAAATGCGCTGTCGTTACTCGTATATCTTTCCTTTACCCTTCGCGCATGCCCAAGAAACTGATTTCTTTGTAGGCAACTAGTGTTACCTGGCTGCCCGTTCGTAAGCTGCAATTGGAGTTGGAGCAAAGAATGCGCTGATAGCTACACGATTATTTCTGAAAGAGAAGGTAGTGTCTGCTGTGTTGCCAAGTCGAAGATCATTTAAGTAGCGAAACACACTCCGTGCAAACAAACTACTGGATGTTTCTAAATTCATATTCTCAGAAACTTGTATCGTTGAAGGAAGACACTAAAGTTTAAAATTATCAATATGTATTACGATTTATTATAATACCTTCATTTCGTGATATTCTAGAGCTACCGCCGGTAGCCCACAAAATGCGCCACTGAGACACGCTGTACTACGAACAAGACAACTGGTAACAGATCCGGCTGCAAAGAAGTCCAATAGTGTTCGTCCTTTTTTCACTCTGTCTACCGAATCAACAACTGGGACGATCTGATCTGGCCCAATGTCATGTTCTTAAGTGAGTCACGTTTCTGTGTATCCAGTGATTACAGATACGGGTATCATTTGGTGTTGCAAGAACGAGGAATATCATAGCATTCACAAAATACCTTCATAGCATTCACAAGGTATGGACAGTCTTATGTTATGGTATGTTTTGGTATAATGAAAAACAGATTAACATCGCTGCATCTTTGTAGAAGTATCCGCCACCACTGAATGATATCGTAACATTCTGACAGGAGATGTGCAAGCTTTCCGTATTGTAATGGGCCAGACGTATTGTTCATGGATGGCAAGACGAGTAAACTCAAAATCACCAACGTTGACAAGATTTTGGAGCGTGAGAACAACTAGAGAATGGGCTGGCCACCATTTTCAACAATCTGATACTGAAAGACGTAGTATATTTGTATCACTTCCAGTTTTAGTAGATTGTAGATAGAGAATATATTCTTGGAACGCTTAATTGATTGCAGAAAAACACTTCTTTCTATTCGTTACCGTTTAAACTCTATAACGATACACTTTATACCTAAAGAGGTTGCCATTTACAACTTACGGTTTCAATAGTAGTTTCAGAGAGAAGACAGAACCTACTCTTAGAACGTTTCTCTATGGAGATGAATATTAAAACCGGAAATCGCCGTGCGATTCTACCACCTCCGGTTTTTGTGGATACTTATTGAAGTGAAATATACTTTTGAATGCTTATTTGGTTACAGAAAGCTGGTTTTCTCTATATATAACCGTTTTCTACAATGTAGCAATCAGCGTTAAAGTTAAAGCTGGATGATTTTTCTCACTTAAATTTAATAAGAAAATACAGCGGAGGTGGAATATACTCCTGCGGCGCTTAATCAATTACAGAAAACGTCTTCTCGGTATGTGCTACTATTTTCACTATATAACTGTCAATGGATAAAACCGAAAGAATTTTTTACTTCCAATTTTAATACTGATATTACACTAGACATGGTATAAACTTCTGAGACGTTTAATCAATTATAGAAAACGTCCACCCGGTGTGTGTTACTATTTTCACTATATATATATATCAAAGATAAAAACGAAAGTATATTTTTTACCTCCGGTTTTAATAGTGATATTACACTAGACATGGCATAAACTTCTGAGACTCTAAATCGATTGCAGGAAACTGCTTCTCTCTATCTGTTACCATTTTCACCCTATAATGATCAATATGAAAAACGGAGATGAATAATTTGAACCACTACAGACTTGTTTATCGGCTCAAAAAAAGAACTCCTTTCGTAACTTTTACATTCTAAAGTTTGACCAAATTTGATGATGATCAACTCGTTCTTGAGACAAAAGGAAAATATACATGTATAAAGGAATTTTGTTAAACCGAACTCCACAGAAACTAATATTCTGTTATATTGTGCTATATATTGGAAGACCAAATGTCTAAATTCTGTAAACACACATATTTGATAAGAAAATAAAATGTATTTATTTATTTATTTATTTATTTAACAATCACCAGATAAAGCTCAGAGGATATCCAACAACAACAATAACAATGGAAAGGATTTGGGAAGGTATCGGCAAGGGCCTGTTTAGTAGGTACCATCCCGGCATTTGCCTGGTAGGACTAAGGGAAACCCTGGGAATCCTCAGTCAGGATGGTCGGCAGCGGGATTCGAACCCACGACCTCCCGAATGTGAAGCCAACGCTCTACCACTTAAGCTACTTCGCTTGGTGACGTAGCTTCGCTCGGTAAAATAAATTAAAACATACCAAAACTTAATCGGACTCTCACCACTATTTGCGAATCTTAAAAAAAAACTCTGAGTACAGGGTTTGTATGATAAGTAATGAGACCAGGTCTGGAAACATTGTTTTATTGATCTGATCTGTACAGGGACTTAAAAGCTTTCGAAGTACTCTCCTCTTGCGTCGATGCACTTCTGCAATCGATGTTTCCACGCTGCAAACGCCCCCTGGAAGTCAGCAGCCGGCATGTCCTTTAGAAATGTGGTCACGGCTGCTTGGATGGCTGTGACGTCTGCAAAACGGGTTCCTTTCAAGCGTGGCTTCAGCTTCGGGAAGAGGAAGAAGTCGGCCGGGCTCACATCTGGGCTGTAGGGTGGTTGTGGAAGGACTTCCACCCCAATCCGGGTCAAAAAGGAGGTCACTAAGAAGGCGGTGTGGGCAGGGGCATTGTCGTGATGCAACTTCCACCGGCTAGCGATCGCCGGTCTTTTCCGCTTGACGCTCCTGTGCAGTCTCTCAAGGACTTGTTTGTAGAAGGCGGCGTTGACGGCTTGTCCTTGGGGTACAAACTCCTTGTGGACCACCCCCACATTGTCAAAAAAAACAATCAACATTGTTTTCACCTTTGACTTCGACATTCTGGCCTTCTTGGGGCGCGGGGACGCAGGAGTGTGCCACTCCGCGCTTTGACGTTTCGTTTCAGGGTCGTACTGGAACACCCACGACTCGTCACCTGTTATGACGTCATCTTCAAAGTTAGGGTCACTGTTCATGAGGTTCAACAGTTCCTGACAACAATCAACACGTCGTTGCTTTTGTTCGTCAGTCAACACTCGCGGCACCAGTTTCGCACAGATTTTTCTCATTCCCAATTGTTCCGTCACAATCTTGTGCACTGTTGTGTGGTTCATATCGAGTTCATCAGCAATCAATCTCAACGATAATCGACGGTCTGAGTTCAGGAGATCCCTCACTTTTGCCACAGTTTCGTCCGTAGTCACTGTTGTCGGGCGTCCAGCCCTCTCCAGATCCTCAACGCTTTCCCGGCCGTTCCGGAACGCACTGTGCCAACGAAACACCTGGGCTTTGGATAGGGCTTCCTCTTTGTAGGCCTCCGTGATGAGAGAAAGCGTCTGAGTAGCCGTTTTCCCCAGGCGAACGCAAAATTTGATCGCATAACGCTGTTCGATGGAACCCTCCATGTTTGTTGATTTTCCGCCGTGACAAGAATGTTCACAAGGGCTTTGTCCAAGGCTTGTCCGCGCTCCACTAAGGCTCGGAGCCAACTGACGCGCGGTGCGTTGCTTTGCTCGGACCCCCCCCTACATCCTCCATCACCGACAAACCCGCTCCAGCGACACGCGCGCCGCGGCGCGGCGAGTATCATTACTTATCATACAGACCTTGTAGACTCAATGAGTGGGTAAGGAAAGATTCCAAAACAGTACAGATATAGTCTAAAAGGAAAAGTAATCAAGAAACAAAATTTTACAATAAAATAAAAGAAAGGAAAAGAAGCTGATCTCAAATTCGAACAGTCCAAAATGGCAGAAAAATATTGCCTCGTTCGTCAAATTCGTCGTCGTTGTAGTGTTTGTAGGTCAGTTCTTTCCTAACAAGTGGTGGGAACCCTAAATATCGATCGAAATCTGGGACGTAAGCATTGAATGGAGTCCTGATATTCTGATCATTCCAAAATTCTAATTTTTCTATAAATTTTGTTTCCTTTACTGGTGAGTTTACAAATTTTAATAGTTATTTCCCATAGTGAATTTGATTCCTGTAAAACCTTTGGACCATTCTCAAATAAATTCATGTAACGTGCCTGAGCAAAATGTTGCAAATTTCAATACATAGAACTACTTTTGTGTTATATGAAGAGGGGACATTTCCTGTAACTCATCTTGTCCCGTACGTATCCTTAACCATTATCCGGGCAACCGGGGCCTCCCAGGCCCAGTACCTTAATATGTTTTCTTCGAATTTCTCAATAACCATAAATATTTCGATGTCATAAAATTCTGAATTCTTCTATCTTTAGTTGAAGTTAAAGTCATGAACATATCGAGTTGGTAAGGCGCAAGTTGCCGTCTACGTTACAAAAATAGCTTTCCCGTATAAGAGTTAACACTGCGTGTCCGCCACCCATAGTTTATAATTTTTAGACTGCAAACATCGTTTCGTTTTATATAGATATGAGTTTACACGTAAAATACCGAGTAGTTTGAAACTCTTCTCTCGCTTTACTGTACCTCTCATGATGTGTAACTTGGCGAGATTTCTTGAATGGAAAATTAAAATGAAATGAAACATTCACCTCCACATTCATTCACGCCCCACGATTATGCCCTTTAGTCTAAGGGAGACGATGATTAAGGGAAGTGAATGACGATGGGAGAATTAGTGGAATGAGAAAGTTGGAGGAAACGGGAGTACCCAAAGAAAACCTACGGACACGATGTTGTCCACCCCAAATCACTTGACCAGGGGTCGAACCAAGGGACCAATGCACCAGAGGTAAGCACTCTACCACTGAGCCACGGTGACCCCACTCTTGAATGGAAAACCACGTATTTCGACTATAAATTAGGAATTCATCTAACAGCAAATATAAGTGATAAAAATGCAATTGCTGTTTACATCATTTCCTGTAAGTGAAGAGCGAGCTTAGAAATTGAAAGAAACAACAGCCAGACTGCGGTGAACTGAAGGGAATGTGCGATTTGTTGCACGGCATAAAGAAGTTCAGTGTTCTGAAAATCCTCTTGTCTCTTTAAGTTTCAAGAAACCGTAGCTATTTTCTCAGTTGTTGGAATGGAAACTAATGTTGAAGGCATAATGAAAATTTACACTTTGTATAAGGAGAAGTCTTACTTAAACTGCTTATAGAAATAAATCCCTGATCTTGAATTAAACTCACTGGTAACTTTTTTGTTCTATTTTCAACACTATTCGTTACTAAAGTGGTAAAATATTAATAATATAAACCATATAATCAATATCTAAACCTAGAACTGACTCAGTGACATAGAATAACGGGTACTTCCCGGTTAATGTGGAAAGTTGAAATTTGACATGTTTGTAGCTTTTCGAAAGTAAACCACAGGAAAATTACCAAAAGTTTATATTTTTAATTTTTAGGGATCCAAACGGAAGAAGAAATTCTCCATGTTTTTTGAATGGACCTTTTTATTTGTACTTATAATCTCATATTTTAGTTACTTGGAATTGTAATAAAAAAAAACTTGAAATTAAATATGCTTATGTTTTCTATAGGATTATTTAACAAAATAACTAAATAAAAAATTCTAACTTTAATGGGATTTTATGGGTAATTAAAATCTTCCCTGTGTTATTTAAATGGGCATATTTTACACCTCAAAATTATTGGCACGCCCTGAGGGCTACAATGTTTAAATTTGACTTGCTTGAAGCTTATCAAGAGTAATCCACAGAAAAATTGGCAAAAGTAAATATTTTTGATCCTTACGTGGCCTAAAAGGGGGATGAAGAAATTCTCTATATTATTTAAATGGAATGTTTTTGACATTTAATCTCCTACTTTAGGTACTTGGAATTGGAAAAAAACTTGAAATTCGGTATGTTTGTAAGATTGTGTTAACGTTACCGAAATACGTCACCTAATATGAAGTTTTCCAAATGTAGACTGGTCTTACTGGAAACTGAAAAATCGTTCATGTGTTATTTTTGCATGGGACCTATATTTCACCCGAACATGTTGAGGCACTTCCGCCAGGATTTTATGATGAAATCGGGCATGATTGTAGCCTTCCGGAACTAACCTACAGGAAAGTTTCCTAAAGTGATTATTTTTAGTTTCAAAGGGGTCTAAACAGTGGATGTAAAAATTCCCATCTTACTTAAAATGACGTTTTTCTGGGATACAAAATCATATCTTTTAGGTAGAAAAAATAGGCAAAGAAACTTGAAATTCGGTAGAATTGTGGATTTTAAGAAGTGTTGGGCCGTAGGTCGAGCAAACGTGGGGGTTTGGAGGTAAATTCGACTACAGGCCAAATTTCGGAAATATTAAGAAGAAATGCACGAAATTCATTTTAAATGGAAAATCTGATACATAAAAGATGCAAGGCCGTAGGCCCAGCAAATACCAGGGTCTAGGGATTAAACCCAGGGTCTAGGGATTTAATTTTTAGTTATCTAAACGGAAGAAGAAATTCTCCATGTTTTTTGAATGGACCTTTTTATTTGTACTTATAATCTCATATTTTAGTTACTTGGAATTGTAATAAAAAAACTTGAAATTAAATATGCTTATGTTTTCTATAGGATTATTTAACAAAATAACTAAATAAAAATTCTAACTTTAATGGGATTTTATGGGTAATTAAAATCTTCCCTGTGTTATTTAAATGGGCATATTTTACACCTCAAAATTATTGGCACGCCCTGAGGGCTACAATGTTTAAATTTGACATGCTTGAAGCTTATCAAGACTAATCCACAGAAAAATTGGCAAAAGTAAATATTTTTGATCCTTACGTGGCCTAAAAGGGGGATGAAGAAATTCTCTATATTATTTAAATGGAATGTTTTTGACATTTAATCTCCTACTTTAGGTACTTGGAATTGGAAAAAAACTTGAAATTCGGTATGTTTGTAAGATTGTGTTAACGTTACCGAAATACGTCACCTAATATGAAGTTTTCCAAATGTAGACTGGTCTTACTGGAAACTGAAAAATCGTTCATGTGTTATTTTTGCATGGGACCTATATTTCACCCGAACATGTTGAGGCACTTCCGCCAGGATTTTATGATGAAATCGGGCATGATTGTAGCCTTCCGGAACTAACCTACAGGAAAGTTTCCTAAAGTGATTATTTTTAGTTTCAAAGGGGTCTAAACAGTGGATGTAAAAATTCCCATCTTACTTAAAATGACGTTTTTCTGGGATACAAAATCGTATCTTTTAGGTAGAAAAAATAGGCAAAGAAACTTGAAATTCGGTAGAATTGTGGATTTTAAGAAGTGTTGGGCCGTAGGTCGAGCAAACGTGGGGGTTTGGAGGTAAATTCGACTACAGGCCAAATTTCGGAAATATTAAGAAGAAATGCACGAAATTCATTTTAAATGGAAAATCTGATACATAAAAGATGCAAGGCCGTAAGCCCAGCAAATACCAGGGTCTAGGGATTAAACCCCCATCTAGCCAAAGGCTAGTCTATATTATGAAATTGAAAGATACTATGTTTGTTAATATCTTGAACTACTCAACAGATTGCGATTTAATTTTCAACGTAGGTTAGATTCTGGCCTGGGAGTGTTTTTGTTTATTTACTTTGTCGGTAAAACTTAGGGAAGGGGAAAGGGAGATATAATTAAAACTTAATAACTTTCGAACAATCCAAACAATTTAATTATAGATGAGGTCCGTGAAGCATATTATTATTTCACTTTTACAGTAGAGAAGGGGAGGAAAGAGGGAGGTATATAAAAATAAATAAAAATTGGTTACCCTTTAACCATTCTATCGATCTCGATCAAACGTTCAGCATAGATGAGCTGGAGACCTGCTTCACTTTGATTGTGCAGCGAAGGAAAGGAAGAGGGGAGATATAATAATAAAAAGTGAAAATGAAAGTGCTTCTGTGCTTTAATAAATCTTGAACCATCACCAGATCTGGATCTAGTTTTTATCATAGATGAGGTTCGGACCAGGGATGACTTTTATCATATCACTTTGACGGTTCAACTTAGGGGAGTAGGACAACGCGAGATATTCAAAATGATTGAAAATGATTGATATTAATGTCGAATCTATAATTTTCTGGGTCGTTGAGAATAACAGTGAAACCTTGTATGCTCTTTCAATCCAAATTAAGCCATGAGCTTCTCCGTGAGTAAGCGGTTAGCGTGCGCGCCTTTGGCGTGGAAGACCCGGGTTCGATTCCCTGCGGGAGCTCATGTATTTCGGATTTCCCGTTAATCAGTAGGTCGCATCTCATATAACCTGTCTGCTGGAAAACTTTAAAAACTGCCGAAAAGTTTTAACGTTATTAAATAGAAGAAACTCAATTCAGTGAAGACCTTCCTGCTGACAAAGATGCTATAATCAACGAATTAATATTGGATGCTCTACAATATTGCTATATAGCGGTATATTCATATGGAGGTATTTGTTGACGTTTAGCGTCCCGAGCCTAGATGAGATAGAAACCTACAATTTAAAGCGTAAACCAAACTACCGTATTGCACAAATGTCTTCTCACCGGGAATGACACTCTAGATTTAGTGTACGGAAAGCGCGCGCATTGGTCATTGGATCAGCGGAAATTTCATCTGACAGTATCTAGGAAAATAAGTTTTTAATTCTTGATGTATGCTTACGATAACCTGCAACTCTGTATAAGTAAACTAAGCAAGTGATTTTCTGCTTATCAATTGTATATTCTGAAATTTCCGAAATCTAGCAAAGTATTACCTGACCAGGATATTAGTGCGGTTTTTCGTGGAGGGTGCTAGTATTGTATTTACATCAGTTTCTAGGTAAGCGCGGTGGGACAGGGGAACCGAGAGCGTCACTCTGCAGTGTATCAAACGATTTTCAAAAGTTGCACTTTACACGTTATAAGTAGCTTAATTTGTTTCACTTAATAAAGAACTCCATAAATTATATAGTTGTTATTGAATGCAGTAATGGTTATTCCTGCAGTAATGCAGATGTATTGTAGATAATGGCATATACATGGAAATTAACAATTTAAGAACAAGGTAGCACACAAGTGAATTTCTACCATGTATTAAGCAGATTATATATAAAACATGATTACGTTTTATTTGATTTCATTATAAAACAGTAGAAACCTGTAAAACTCAGTCATTAGATGTTAATGACTGAAAGATTAATTATGGGTGGTAGCTTAGATACTTGCGCAATATCTTGTAATTGTAAGTTTAAATCAAGTTAAGGCTCACGATGCTTGTATTTGTTTTAATGTAGGTATATGGATTGAAAACTAAATTATTTTCTTGAGTTTTAGCCAAGAAAGAATTCCGATACGTTTCCACTCGAGAACTGTGGAAGTTCTCTTCGTTAGTCTATTGGCTAGCGCATGTGTCTTTGCTGTACGTGGTTCTGTGAGAGCCCAAGAATTAATTTTACAATCGTTCACTTTCATTAATCATCTGTCTCCTCTAGCGTAAAGAGCATAATCATGGGACGTTAAACTAAAGAAATTTCATTTCATTTTTTCGATCAATGTGAACCCTTTGGGGGAAAAGGAAGTGAACAAGAAATTTTCCTTAATTTATTAAAGGGCTACGGGATTGGATAGCTTGTCTTTCGGGATTGCCTTGTAAAACCTGCTTACAATGCATCTTTCTTTTAGGATTATTATCGTAATTCAGCCTTTTGGTAAATGTGAAATAAAGGTATCGATAAAACATCAGCGTATGGGTAATGTAAGCATAAATATCATTGTTTCAATACACAATAAATTGTCAACGTTTATTTATGAGTATAGAAATTCCCTTTGGACTCCCTCTGAATTTTTTCAGACCCGAGGTCTCTTGTGACAAAGAACTAATTCTACTATATGTTTTCATACACAATATAATTTTGAAACTTGGGAGCCTAGTGTTATCTTTGTCTGTAATACATAAGCATTTGTCCATTGACTTCAGAAGACTGAGTTTAGCCCGTGAGCATAAGTTGCATATAGTTCAAACATATCAGATGTACGGTCTTGTTTGAATTTCATATGTGCACACAGGATTTGTTAAAGACAAAGACAATCAATCGTCTTTAAACAGCTGTATTTTTATTTCAAGTGTAAGTAGTAAAATGTGCTACGTATAGTTCCAAGAGGGGATCATTAAAGAAACTGAACTTACGTACCTAACATTGACACTCATCTTCTTCATGATTTGATGTAAGAAGAAACCGCATGATTTAAGGCCAATTGTTTCATCGCCGGTATCTTTGAGCAATGAGATGGCAGTGGAAGACAAACTTCGTTCTTCTAACTTGATATTTTCACAAGCTTACGCAAGTGGTTTTGTTACTTAAATACATATCTATTCACTCTAATCAATTTCAAAAGTACCATTAACTTTGTAATAACATAATGAATGTAAGAGTTACAATGAGAATGTACTTTGTATTTATTTTTAATATGAAATTATGAAATTAATTTTTTTCTGAATTTCACTGGAGCAATAAGAAATCAATTGTCAGGCTCCCCACTTTAAATTTTAATCGCTCCTTTACCGCCGCCAATGTAACATTGGGTTTATTTCTTTAAATAAAGTTTTCAAAATATGGTAGAAATACTGGATTTTTAAATTACCAAACCATGCTAAATAATGACAGGTTAGATATCAGAGAAAGTTATCTTTATCCCATCTTAATTAGGGGCGGATCCAAATCTCCTTCGGACGCGGTTAGATTATCTGTTTCTCTGTCACCAGTCTTTTGCAGCACATCCAAAAATGATCTCAATGCAAATTTGTTACTGAAGGTACTGTCAATCGATTGATTACATGGTCCAAATTGGTAGCAATTCCTTATCTCAAAACTACACAATAAAACTTGCTTTAAACAATGAAAGCGCAGTTGCCAATGTATAACTTTGATTCACTAAGATGAACTTCGAGGTTTTGTTAACAGATGAAGTAGGAATTCCTTACACTCTAATACTACGAAGTTCTCAGTGTTCCTTTGTACAACACAGAGGTTAGTTTATTCGCAAGTTATTGCCAAATTAATATGGAGGGTGTATGCACTTTTTTGCAGTCTCTTAAAATGTTCTGAAAATTCCTTCTGACTCCTTCGCTGGTCAGGATATACAAATACTTACACTAAATTAATCTTTCGTAACATTGAAATTTTCACTTTACGGTGCGTACACGTCAGATTCATTTTATTTGTAATTAAGAACTGTTTTCCACTATTTAATAAAACCTGTTCTTTTGGTTTTAATACAGTGTTCAAGGTATTATCAAAATATGATTCTGAACCAGAATCATGAACTTTGAAACTATTGAGAATGGTAGTTTGATAATTACTGTATACTTGTGCATTGAAGACGGCGGTTTTTGCCGAACTTTGCGCTCAGATATGTATGTTCGTCTTGGTTTCGTTGACAGATAACGTTTCTCTCAACAGAACCACGACCTTCAATTAAGCTACAACTTTTTCCACTTCCTCGCCTAGCACATTGAACGTTAGGATATCGAGTGGACCATTCTATATAGTAAGAAAGAGTAAGGGAAACCTGTATCTGATATGATTATTAGTATAGTTTTAAAATCCAGAATATATAAGCAGTATATACTGTGAATGTATCTTTTTTCTGCAAGGGTGTCATTTGGAGAGGGTATGAGACAATTACATTCCATTGAATTTGAATAACAGATGCTTTAGTATACATTGTATACGAGGTATACTAATATCCTAATGAAGCATGTGAGAATCTTGTCATTTTACAATCTTGCTCTACCTGTCAAAACTTAAAATGAGGCGTGGTGCCTCAGTGGTAGAGCGTTCCCCTCCGGTGTTTGGGGTCCTGTTTCGATCCCAGCTCGCGCCGTGTGGACTTCGTGGTGGACAAACACCGTGCTCGTGGGTTTTCTCGGGGTTCTCCCGTTTCCTCCCAGTTTTATAATTCCACCATTTCATTCATTTTCTCATCATCACTGTTTCCTTTAGCCAAAACCGGCATAAGCGTGGGACGTAAAATTTAAAGATTTCATTTCATTTTTTAAAATTACGTTATTGATTTCTTTTAAACTTTGTTAAAAAATAGGGGGTCGACTATTAGGAAATATTTGGTACCCGAAGTTATTTGCCGTTTTAGGAAAAGAAAGTGAAAGAAAACAACAGAAAGCATTCTATATTGTGTCACTCTTGTTAGAGGACTTAGAGGTTGCTGTTTTTGGCCAGTGATCCACATGATACTACCTAATAATAATAATAATAATAATAATAATAATAATAATAATAATAATAATAATAATAATAATAATAATAACACTGACCTACATATGAGTTTGCTGCTTATTTGCAAATTTTAAATGATTATTCATAAATCGACGTTGCTAATTTTAGTTAGGTAGTTACTTTCTTGAACCACTTAAGAATTTTTCGGAATTTAGTCATAACTAACATTTATATTTATTCTATTCATGTATCATGTAATATTATAAAACGACCGATATTAGCTTTTTATGAATAGATTAATAATCCTTTGAGATGCATAGTGATAATGTGTTTGAGATTACCCCAATTTCATTCCCCATCGACATGAGTGGAGAGGGGATTTATGTTGGGAACTGCTGAATACGAAACCATAATGCAAATATATTGTTAGAACTCAAGAGTATCTATCTGAAAAATTCTGCTACAAATTCTTTCATTTTCGAGGGTAGCTGTGTTGCGTTTAGCTGCTTAAAAGATTAAAAATTTGGTCCTGCGTTGAATATTTTTTAATGAAGAAGCACTGACGTGTCTTCTGAATTAAAGTGTATTTGGGTACAGAATTTTATATTTCCAACTTCTATCGTTTCAGAGAAACATTTATTCAAACAGAAATCAATGGACAGAAAATGTATTTTACATAAAGTAATAACAGCAGGAATTTCCGCACTTCCAATTTAAGGACGCTGAATTGTCAGCATGTACTGAAGAACTTTGAATATACCCAATTTAAGATCCACTGAGACGTTGCCAGCTTGGGGACGTCAAATGATCGGCAAGATGTATAGAATATACTCCTAAATGTATATGCCAAACCGGCTATGATACGCCTAGCGGGAAACGTTGGAACTTTCAAAAGTATATTATTTTACAACATTCTATCATTTTCACGTCTTCTTCCAATTCTTCAATTCGTTCTAAAAGTTTCAAATTAATACTAATAACAAATCTTTAGCTCAAATTACCCTATATAGGAAATAATCTTTCAGACTCATGCATCAAACATAGAAAAATAAAAACACAAAGTTGATTTCCAATGGTTTACAATTTGACGTCCGGTATACGGACGTCAAATGTTCGCGGACGTCAAAGGTGATGCAGAAACGCAATGTACGGAAGCCAAAATTATAGAATTCTATATATATATATATATATATATATATATATATATATATATATATATAGATAGATAGATAGATAGATAGATAGATTGATAGATAGATATAGGCAGATAGATAGACATATTTATTTAATGTAATTTTTATATAATTTTCATACATTGAGAAAAATAAAATTTCAAACAAAAATAATTTTGACACGGACGGGAATCGAACTCACGACCTTATGATTGGAAGGATCGTTGTTTACCACTGACCGAACAGAACGACTATGGCCACGGTCCTTCTAACGATAAATATAGTTAATTGAAGTTGCAAACAATGCTATTCTTATCCGTTGAAAATTCTGTCGCTTTCTTTCTCCTTTCTCTTTTTAACTTTACTATCGACGCGAGAACTATTTTCTCTCTGTTCGCTTTCATTCGAATTGTTCCTTCACATAATTAAATGTTCCAGTAGGTATGGAAAGCTAAATGACAAACAAGCATATGCTGACCTTAACATGTGTTTTCGAAATATTTGATCATGTAGTATTTCAATTGATGTCACTTTTTTCTACATTAGTAACACGTCTTATTATATTTCAAAGAAGAAAAACAGATGTGCACAACTTTTCCCGATTGCAAAGGTTGGCTTGGAGTTTCGAACCAGGTTTACTTTTTCTCCGAAGATACCCAAAGTTAGACATAGAAAATTGCGGGCGCAGCCAACCCTTATGGAACAGCATGTACATTTTTACGTGATTCTTTATATATATATTTACATCAGCTAATGCTTATGACAACAAACACTATTCGAAGCTTTCTTGCACCCACTGGAAAACGTCCGAAATTTTCGTTTGTACACAATTAGAGGCGCCGCCAGAACAGAAAAAAATGGGGGCTGTCTAAGAGGTAGCCCCCCACCATGTCCAATTCAAGCACAAATTTTCGCAATCGTTTGTACTTCGTTTGTACAGAAATGTGCAGGCGAAATGTTTATTTGTACACAATTAGGGGCGCCGCCAGAATGTAAACAATGTGGTGAGAGCTGTCTACATGAAAGCCCCCTACCATGCCTAATTCAATCACAAATTGCCGCAATCGTTTGTACCTTCCTTGTACAAAAATGTGCTGGCAAAATTTTCGTTTCTACACAATTAGTGGCGCCGCCAGAACAGAAAAAATGTGGGCGGTCTAAGTGGTAGTGTTCCCACCTTGTCCAATTCAATCACAAATTGTTGCATTCGTTTGTGCATCGTTTGTACAGAAATGTGCAGGCGAAATGTTTGTTTGACCAAAATTAGGGGCGCCGCCAGAAGGAAAACAAAGTGAGGGCTGTCCAATTGAATCACAATGTTTCACAATCGTTTGTACTTCGTTTGTACAGAAATGTGCAGGCGAAATGTTTATTTGTTCACAATTAGGGGCGCCGCCAGAACAGAAAAAATGTGGGCGGTCTAAGTGATTGCCCCCGACCATGTACAATTCAATTACAAATTGTCGCAATCGCTTGTATGTCGTTTGTACAGAAATGTGCAGGCGAAATTTTCATTTGTACACAATGGATCGCGCCTCCTAAATGCAAACAAAGTGGGGGCTGTCTAAGTGGTAGCTTCCCATCAACATGGTCAATTCAATCACAAACTGTCGCAATCGTTTGTACTTCGTTTGTACAGAAATATGCAGGCGAAATTTTCGTTTCTACACAATTAGGGGTGCCGCCAGAACGAAAACAAAGTGGTGGCTCTCTAAGCGGTAGCTCCCGACCATGTCCAATTCAATCACAAATTGTCCCAATCGTTTGTACGTCGTTTGTGCAGAAGTATGCAGGCGAAATGTTTGTTTGTATACAATTAGGGGCGCCGCCAGAAAGAAAACAAAGTGGGGGCTGTCTAAGTGGTAGCCCCCGACCATGTCCAATTCAATCACAAATTCTCGCAATCTTTTGTACGTAGTTTGTACAGAAATGTGCAGGCGAAATTTCCGTTTGTGCACAATTATCGGCGCCGCCAGAACGAGAACAAAGTGGGAGCTGTCTAAGTGGTAGCTTCCCCCCACCATGTCCAATTCAATCACAAATTGTCGCAATTATTCCTACGTCGTTTGTACAGAAATGTGCAGGCGAAATGTTTGTTTGTACATAATTAGGGGCGCCGCCAGAACGAAAACAACCTGGGGCTCTCTAAGTGGTAGCTTCCTACCAACATGTCCAATTGAATCACAAATTGTCGCAATCGTTTGTACTTCGTTTGTACAGAAATGTGCAGGCGAAATTTTCTTTTGTAGACAATTAGAGGCGACGCCAGAAAGAAATTAATGTGGGGTCTGTCTTAATGGTACCCCGTCCATAATGTCCAATTCAATCCCAAATTGTCGTAATCGTTTGTATCCTCGTCGCCAAAAGTGCCTTTACATCGCCGTGACGGATATGTGACCGCACAGTACTCTAAGGAAGAGATGGTTGCATAAGAACATGTGATTAATTTTGAAGAGTTTTTATTTTGACTACGGAAATAACGTATGTATAAGGAGTAAAGGCATTGATTAGAAGCATCAGAGTACTGTCGTCTCTGAAAAGATTCGTATTCTCAGTTTTTCAATTTACTATCTTATATGTTAAGTTAATAACTGTTAACAACTGCTACTAGCGCTTTTCACTCTTCACGACTTTAATACATGTTTGCAGGGCAGGGACAGGGAAATGTGTGCGTGAATTATTTCATTCCTCTCACTGTAATTATTTGAGAATGGATACTGATTACGCTGAACGTGAATATGTTTCGCTGTCGTAAAGCAAGGATCGTAATAAATGTAGATAAGGTTCTTATTATTATAGAAAACACAGAAATATTTATTCCGTATATAGAACAATATAATACAGTAACTAAGAAACATGATAATCAAATACGCCCGCATGATTTTTTTTCCAACGGGGAGGACGGCAAAATACCAATAGAGAGTTTTTCATTTTATTGCCCTACATATGTTAAGTTAAAATCCATAACATTAATATTGATAGCGTATATCGTCTTTCGCCGCTGTAGCCCATTAGTCAGAACATTCATCTCCAG
The DNA here is from genome assembly GCF_964235325.1 of Thermobia domestica. Lineage (NCBI taxonomy): Eukaryota > Metazoa > Arthropoda > Insecta > Zygentoma > Lepismatidae > Thermobia > Thermobia domestica. The sequence goes on from NC_137457.1 coordinate 95,871,028, forward strand.
ACATGATGTCGAGAGAATAGAAAGAAAGAGATATGAACAGTGGCGTAATTAATTTTACTGCGCCCTGGATCGATCGATTATTGATTTACTCATACTCCACCAGGCCCCCGTGTCCCATGTATTTCAGTTGCTGCCTTATATATAGGGTACCATGTCAGAAGGGCAGACAAAAGGGCAAACACAGAAAGGCCCGAGTCAACACGGCCCGCTACATAAGGGACTCGCTACAAAATTGCCAGACCAAAAAGGCCCCGCGTCAAAAGTGGCCAGGTATAAAGGTCTCTGCAACAAAATGGCCTTAGTCAAAAGGGCCCGAATCAAAACGCACCTAATAAAAAGAGCTTTGGCCAAAATGATCACACAAAAAGAACCTGAGTCAAAAAGCTAAGCGTCAAAAGGGCCCAGCTACAAAAGGGCCCAAGTCAGCTATGCATCAAAAGGGACCGAGTTAAATGGTCTCCGCAAAAAAGGGCCAGAGTCAAAACGGGTCGAATCAATACTACCCATATCAAAAGGGCCGGGTCAAAAGGGTCCCATAACAAAAGAGTCCTAGTAAAAAGGGAACTGCTTAAAACAAGCCCGGGCCAAAGGGGGCCACGTTACAAAAGTGCTCCAGTCAAAACTGCCCCGCGTCAAAAGGTCCCGGGTCAAAAGACCTCGGCAACGAAAAGGCCTGAGTCAAAAGGGCCCGAATCAAAACGCCCTTCATAAAAAGAGGTCGGGTTAAAATGGTCCCACGACAAAAGTACCCGAGTCAAAAGGCCCTGCGTCAAACAGGCCCTTGTCGAAAGTGGCTCCGCTCCAAAATGTCTGATTCAAAACAACTCCACGTCGAAAGGGCCGAGGTAAAAGGTCTCCGCGAAAAAAGGGCCTGAGTCATAAGGGCGCTGTGTCACAAGAGCCTGTGTCAAATGGGTTCTGCGACAAAATGGCCCGAGTCAACAGGGAACCACTTCAAACGGGTCCTGGTCAAAGGGGCACCGCTACAAAAGGGCACGGGTTAAAACGGCCAGGCGTCTGCTGGGCCTGAGTCAAAAGGGCCTCGCGTCAAAGTGGCACAATTCAGGAAGGTCCCGCGTCAAAAGGGCCCGGTAAATACGGTTTCACGGGTAAAAAACTTTAATCAAAGCAAGATTGGAGATCAAGCATGCACAAGGGTTTTGTCTCCTTTTAATAAATTGAAGTGTTTGTGCGAAAGGAGGAAATATCAATGTGGTTATTGGTAACAAATAGGAAATCGGACCTGCGTCAAATGGGCCGGGTGAAAATGTCTCCGGAACAAAAGGGCCTGAGACAAACCGGCCCGAATCAAAACAATCCTTATAAAAAGGGCTCTGGGCAAAAGGGTCCCACAACAAAAGGATCCGAGTCAATTGTCCTGTGTCAAACGGCCCGGGTCAAAAATGGGCGTCGCTAAAAAAGGACTCAATCAAACGGCCCCGCATCAAAGGGGGCCGGTTCAAAAGGTCTCCGCAAAAGAGAACCCGAGTCATATCACCTTTCATTAAAAGGACCTGAGTCAAAAGGGCCTGAGTCCCGCGATAAATGAGTTCTGCGTAAAACAGTCCCTGGTCAAGACTGTCCCGCTACAAAAGACCTGATACAATACGGCCCCACGTCAAAAGGGTCTGGGTCAAAAGGTCTCCGCAACAAAAGGTCACAAGTCAAAATTGTCCCCAAAAATGCACGAGTCAAAACTTACCCGCGACTAAAGAGCTCGGTTCAAACGTCTCAGCAACAAAAGGGCAGGAGTCAAAAGGGCTCGGGTCAAAAATCTCAGCAACAAAAGGGCAGGAGTCAAAAGTGGCAGAATGAAACCGACCCTCATTAAAACAGCCGGCTCAAAAGGGTTTCACGACAAAAGAGCCCGAGTCAAAAGGGACCTTCCTCAAACGAGCCCGGGTCAAAAGGGGTCCCGCTACAAAAGGTCCCGAGTCAAAACTGCTCCGCGTCAAAAGGTCCCGGGTTAAAATATCTTGGCAACGAAAGCCCACCCAACACAAGTAGATACTGATCATGTGTAAAGAATTTTCCTCGAGGTACATTGGAATGTACATGATAGGTACGTGAATAGAGCAATCATGTGAAATACACATGTAAGGAATAAGGTTACTTCCGCCCAAAAGTACGTGCATGACACATACCGAGGAATGTATCTATTATGTGTATATCACGTACCGTGTATGTACTTGACACATTTACTTGGCATTGGCATGTGCCAGGAATGTACTAGGCATGTCAGTAATGTTCCTTAGGGCAGTGCTATGCAACTGGGGGTGCGAGTACTTAAATACTAAAACCTTAACGCTTCATTTTTACGTTCGAATTTAGAAGCTTGTACTTTTAAAAAAAGCCAAGCAACTAACTCTGAAAATATATGCCCTCCTCCGGCATCTGTGTGGCAATTTAACTATCTATTAAAATACTACAGTAACATTTACGAGCGACCGAGCTCTAACCTATAATCTTAGCATTCAAACCTTTGATTTACGGTTATTTGTGATTTCACGTTTATAACAAAGACAAATAGTTTGAAAAGAGTGTAGTTTAAATAAATTACTGAAATAAATATTTTTCACAAAGTTTATCCTTTTAAATTATTGTTCAAAGGCCTTTGCCTTTAGTAAGCCTTCTCCGAAATACATGCAAATGAATTGTGCTGCCATCTTTGGAGCTCTTTTAAAATACACATATATGTTTCTCGACAATGAGATCTCAGAAACTACAGGCTCTAGAAAGATGACGTTTTCACTGATCGATTGCAAATTTCATGTAGATTGTCCAGTTCTAATTGAATATTTAAAAAACATGGGCACTATTTCTTTAGTACATTTTTACGGGTACATTGGAAGTGTTGAACTTTCAAAAAAATAAAATAAAACATCACATCCTAATCATTACACATTCCAACACTACACTGTTGTATATAGCGGTTGTATATGTCTCCGGCATTTGTTTCATAGCCAAATAATAATGGAAAAGGAAGGCTAAATCAGTAAAAGATGTTTCACCGGTTTCAAGCTTATTGCCACTGAAAAGCGACATTTCCTGAAGGATGTCTATATTATCAGGCTGACTTTCGTTAAGGAGTTAGTTTATACTTAAACTTACGTCTTCACGAAACTTTTATTTAACGTCTAGTTTTAACGTACAGGTTGTGAACTAATTCTCTGCTGTGTAACGTCACAATATAACCATCAATGCTAATTTTATGAGGACAATTCTGACAGTGGGGTTTAGAATGTTACAACCTAGAGAACGCATCAAACGTCAGAAAATTGCAAAATGACACACACAATATATTACAATGTGGCTAAACTCAGAAAGTGGCTATAGAAGTGAAAAGCATATGGCTAAAAAGCCACTATTGGCTCTGGAAATTATGTGACTAACGACGTTCTCAAAATGGCCAGATCTCGTCACAAAGTGGCTAAATTGGCAACCCTAGTCGCAATACGAAGCAACTTACGCACAACCATGCCATGGTACATGGGGTATGTGCCATTCACATTCCTCACATTCCAGTGAAGCATGTACAAGTACCTTTCAAGTGTCAGAAATTCCTCGAAAGGCACGTACCTAGCGACACGTGCTATGCATATGAAATGTACATTTTTCAAGTACCAGGTACGTAAACGGTACATATGGAACTTAAATGGCATGTTCCTAGAATGTACCTGGTTGGGTGGGAGGGCCTGAGTCAAAAGGGCACGAATCAAAACGCCCTTCATAAAAAGAGGCCGGGTTAAAATTTTCCCACGACAAAAGGACCCGAGTCAAAAGGTCAGTGTTAAAAATGGGCCCCGTTACAAAAGAGTAAGAGTCAATCGGACCTGCGTCAAATGGGCCGGGTTAAATGTCTTCAGAACAAAAGGGCCGGAGTCAAAATTCCCGAATCAAAACGCCCCTTATCAAAAGGGCTCGGGTCAAAAGAGTCCCACGACAAAAGTTCTCGAATCGCAAGGGCTCATCGTAAAATGGGCCCGGGTGAAATGGGACTCCACTACAAAAAGCCCATGTCAAACGGGCCCGTGTTTAAAGGGCCTGGACCAAAAGTCTAAGCAAGAAAAGGATCCAAGTCAAAAGGGGCCGACTCAAAACGACCCTCATCAAAAGTGCCTGGGTTAAAAGAGTCCCACGACAAAAGGGCACTGCGGCAAACGGACCCGGGACAAAAGTGGTCCCGCTACAAAATGTCCGAGTCAAAACAACCCCACGTCGAAAGGGCCCAGGTAAAAGGTCTCCGCGAAAAAAGGGCCCGAGTCATAAGTGCGCTGCGTCAAAAGAGCCTGGGTCAAATGGGTTCTGCGACAAAATGGCCCGAGTCAACAGGGAACTACGTCAAACGGGCCCTGGTCAAAGGGGCACTGCTACAAAAGGGCACGGATTAAAACGGCCAGGCGTCAGCTGGACCTGAGTCAAAAGGGCCTCGCGTCAAAGTGGCACAAGTTAGGAAGGTCCCGCGTCAAAAGGGCCCGGTAAATACGGTTTCACGAGAGTAAACTTTAATCAAAGGAAGATTGGAGATCAAGCATGCACAAGGGTTTTGTCTCCTGTTAGTAAATTGAAGTGTTTGTGCGAAAGAAGGAAATATATATGTGGTTATTAGTAACAAATAGGAAGTTTGAATGGTGATATTAGTTTTGTTTGCTTGTTGATTGGTTTGCAACAATTGCTTTCGCTTAAGTCGTTCTCCATGAATGTTTGCTTGCACTCCCGTCATAGACGGACTGGGTGTATTAGGGCCTAGGCCGCGGTTACATTGGAGGGCCCTCAGACTATAACACCAATTTCTAAAATATCGTACAATCAGTGGCGCAACCAGCTATGAGCACGGGGGCTCATGCCTCCCGGAATCAAACCTGGTCTATCTTATACAGCCGCGCTGCAGACAAATTTCGGTGAAATTTCAAAATGGATCAATGCATAAATGAATATTGAATTAAGTCAAAGCACTGTCGAAAGAGAAATACACAGAGAAAACCCCTACATTAATTTCTTAGAGTACTAAATGTTAGTAAAGAATGCGTCATCTTATGCGAAAACAAAGATGTACAAAATAATTATTATAGTGCAAATTTTAAAACTTCTAACCGTTTATAATAGGGAATTTGTGAATTGGAATTTTCATTTTAAGGATTTTTAGCAAGTTAATAATAAGGATAACTAAATTGCTTTTAATGAGGAGAATTCAAACTTTCAATTTTGTCCATATCAAATGGTGCAGCATGTCGTTTGCGAACTACTGTATTGGATATTCTTGTCTTCTCCTGAAATACATTCCTGGTTGCGCCAGTGCGTACAAATAATATATGCTATTATCCATCGCGTTAAGTAGTAGAACAGTAATTGGACTTCTAATTATTCCGATCCCATTTTGATTCTTGCCAGGACGGCCAAACATTTTATGGTAAATTCGTTGTTACATGATTTTTTTGCTATGATTTGCAAGCTATGATTTTTTATTGGTCATTGGAAATTTGATGTCATAGCAAGCACAGGATTTCCAGAAACAAACTATCAAGAGAATAATTTATAATTATTATTGTATTGTCACACGGGGTGTCTAAAACGTCCCCTGACTTAGAATAACTGTTATTATCAGAGTTACAACAAAATGTAAGAGGAGATATCTTCTTCAAATAATGTTTTTAATAGACAGTAACTTCATTCATTTATGTTCTGGGTCCAGGTAAATGGTAACGTTGCATTTTCATGTAACATTATGTGCATATAGAGCGTACAGCCCGAACGGCTTGTCCGACTTGAAAAATTCTTGCACTTTAGATTGAAAACCTTATATTTGGAGACTGTTTCCCCTCCTACATTTTGTTGTAACTCTGATAATAAGAGAGTTACCGTACGTCATGGGAATTTTGAGACATGCTGTATAGTATAGTGAAACACTAAACAAATAATAGCTAATAGCTATTTACTATGGAAAGAAAAGAATAGCTTACTGAAAATTGTATCAAACAACTAATTATAACTTTTGACTCTGGAATGAACACGACGTTTTACTGAAAATGAAAAACACTGCTGAACAACTAAACAACTAATAATTTTACAACTTTAAGATTCTTTTCAGTTCAGATTATGAGTGGCAGAGCTCCTGAATAACTTCGTTCACATACACTAAATTTAACATATCTCTTTCCATTTTCATTAGTAAAAGTGTCCAAATTGTATTAACACAAATTAGCTCTGAAATTTGTTTACTCTCTAACTTTAACTTTGAGAAGCACCTTTCACATGTCACTTGTGTGCATGGTAGAGACAACGCATGTTTGTATGTAATGTATAAATTATTAAAACAACTAAACTGACAGAAATTGGTACAAAATTTTCCCTGCATAAGACAAATTTTTTTTTACACAATGTGTTTCTAGCATCATCATCACTCTTGCCGTAAATCCCGTCCAAAATGTTCCATATCCCATAGCATGCTCAGATGCATAATCATCATCTTCTTCTTCTACGGATTTAGGGGTACCATTCTGTTCATGACCATCAAAAACCAAAACGTTTTGTGACAGAATACACGACAAAGAACTGCTGGAGATCTTTGTATATTTCCTACTATTTTATATTTAGTTTTTTCGCAAGAACTCTGAAAGATCCTGCAGACACACCATTCTTCCCGATTTCCGAACAGTGCTTGGGATCCAGCATTTGGAGTTCATTTGGCTGCTGAAATCTATCACTGACTCATGTAACAGCTGTATTCAGAATTTTCGTTGAAGTTTTTTAATCTGATTAAATCATTTTCACTTATATTTAAGTTCTTTTCCAGTTCAACTGCCGCAAGCTCTCCTGACATTTTATTCTTCTTTAAGATTCTTCTGGGCAGAAAGTCTTTTTTATTGCTATCTGTACACCAGATTACACAAGCTGTTGTTTTTTTTTCACACAAAATATTCTTGTATTTTCGTAAAGCTTAAACAGACATCTTTTGCCACTATTTTCTTCTGAAGCTGCTGGAGCAAATTGTCTACAAGTCTCAAAGTTGTACCATAGTCCAATCCGTGAGACTTCAGGTATTTTGAAACATGCTTCGTTTCTGTAAACAAGTCCTGAAACACAGAGCACATCATTACAGTGTTAAATTCTGTTAATTTATTCAGTAAAGTTCAGCTTGAAATGTTGATTTCGCATTAAAACTCCTGTCCTGTACATTATCATTGAGGAACAATAAAAATGAAAGAAATCTTGATGATGATAGACAGTCGTCTCGTCTTGGCTTCATGTTTCGTAGCGAAACTCGCTAGTGTCGACTACCGCATTCAGTTCCTTGTTTTTGCTCCACAATCGTGTTGCAAAAACTTGTTGAACTTTTCGTAGTTTGTCTTGTCCCTCATGGCTTGCATCAATTATTTTCTTCCAAACATTCTTTCTTTAGTAGTATTCAGGAGAAACACGGCAATGGTTTCAACCACACCAAATAAATTTGCAGCTTCAGGGATCTACTCAGTCAAATTTGTCATAACAAAATTAAGAGCGTGAGCCATGCATTGGGTGTAAATAATTTCAGGATTACCCTTCTCCAGTAATGCTTTAACTCCTTTATAGCATCCACTCAAATTAGCAGCTCCATCAATATCAGACATCATAACATAGTTGGCATAAAGTACTCTTTTGATTACATTTTAAGTTACTTGTCTTATAGTGTCACTCTTTATGACAACTGCTAACTGCTGCTCAATTAGTTGACCGCTTATAACGCAGAGAATTACTATAGTAAGCTGATTCAGCACTGAAACATCTTAAATAGAATCAACCATTATGCTGAAAATGCCCGCTTTCTTGCCGTCTTCCACTGTTTTCTCCTGCAATTTTGCAAACGTTTTTGATAGAAAATACTTGTTTTAAAAAAATACGCTGTTTTTCCATTTTTCAGTTATCAAATATAGACCTACAAGATGTATTAACATCCATAAAGGACCAATCAGCCTGTGGTTAAATATGGACCCAGCTACAAACCAGACCTCAGTCTTCAACGAAGAAAGGGCCCCAACTACCCAACATAATTTAAAAAAGTTCCAGGTCCCAACAGCTCAACATGATGAAGAAAGTGCCTAGGAGCCCAACTGCTCAATGAAATGAAAGAAGGTCCCCAACTGCCCAATATAATGAATAAAGGACTCAGGACCACAACTGCTCAATGTAATGAAAGAAGGCTCCAACTGTCCAATATATTAAAAGAAGGGTCCAAGGCCCCAGGTACAAACTAAATCACAGTTTCTGATAATAAAAGACCATAGTGAAAGATGGACCTAGCCACAAATCCAGTATCAAAAGGACCTTATTGAAAAAGATAACTTACTATTTGATGAAAGGATGGAAGAGGAGTGTGTGTTGGCAGCATAATAACAGTGATCTACCGAATTGTTTAGCTTTCTTCTGTTTAGCTTTTCTCTTTTTCTCTTTCTTTCTTTATTGTTTCATATTATTTTCTGAGAGGGCCTAGGCCGCGTTTGCGGCCTAACGGCTCTGGCCACTCTGCCCCTGACTCCCGTCTTTCTGAGTTTGTATTCTCGTGACATAGCCCAATCAAACTTTATCTATTGCTGATTTTCCCCTTACTTGTAAAATTCGATTTCTACCCCTGGATCAAAGTATAGTACGAAAAATATTCTGTGGAAAAGATTAGGTTAATTTTACTGTGAGAATACATATGTGGATCTGTATACAGGGTTAGTGAAAAGTATTGGACCAGAACAATAATAACGACATGCGCGGACGGAGGAAAAATAAATGTTACAAATGGTATTATTGCAAAACCTGCATTGATTTGGTGCGTGGTCAACATGGAAGACATCTTGAATTTCCCCATATTGCATATCACACAATATTGTTTTAAATGTCAAAGGTTATGAGTTTACACTTCAACTTAGGATTGAATATGCCCACAAATGAGAATGTGGACTCATTTATTACACATCATTTGTTTGAAACAGAGTGTGCTATGTTTGACATATGTATCTAATAGAAAAAATGTATCATGATAGGGCATTAACAAAGAGATGCATAGACGGAGGAAAAGCAAATGTTACAATTTGGCATTGGTGTAGAAACTGCATTAAATGATTTAGTATGCATCATAGTAGCCATCTTGATTTCCACATATTGTATACCACACAATATTTTTAAAATAAAAAAAGTATGTGTTGAGTTTTGATTTTGAGTTTAACGCAGTGGCAAGGCCTGAGGGGAGATAGGGTAGACAGCTTCTATCCTTTAGAATGTTATATGTATTAAGCCATTAAGCCTATTTTTGCAGTTTAGATTCTGAACTTAAAATTTCCTATAATTTATTTTTAGCTCTTTTTTTAATGCTTCCGTATGAAAGGCAGAAAGCAATGGGTCTCGCGAAACCTGAACATTATTCCTATAGAAGCGTAGGGGAAACAAACAGCCACGTGAGAAATTAAAGTCCAATGACTCGTGCTATGTAGTACAGTGAAACCTCTCTAAAGCGGACAGGTATGGGGAATCACAAATTGTCCGCTATAGAGAGGTGTCCGCCTTAGAGAGGTTTCAACATTTTATGACGTAAATTAGTAAACAAGGTAATACGCAATTAGAAAACAAATATTTTTGCATGAATCATGTATTTACGAATATTACAAAAGTTCCTGAATTATCCACCGCCACCTAATACTCTATGTTCGAGGCACAACATGGAAATAATATGATATACTTCTCTGCACTTTACACTTGCTACTACTTACTACATTTTAGGTATGTTGTTTTAATTTGTGAGTTAATTGCAGTCCAGTAGTGTCTTTTTTCAGACAATATGTGTACCCGCCGGCCAAAGATTGTCTTCTGCTTGCTTACAGATTCTAGCGGAACAGTATTATAGCGTGTCATCCTAAATTGTGGATAACTGTCAAACACGTTTCTGTCTAAAACAGTTTGGGTGGGAGCGGATGCAAGCAAAGGACATGAGAGTGTTGTTAAACAGAGACTTTGTCTGGGTTGCTGAGCAGCCAGTTGAGGAGGCAAAATGTCACAATGCTTCCTTGATGACACATATATGAATTACTAAAAATGTATTTTTACTGCACTTTCCAACTTGTTTCTAGAGAAAGTGTCCGTAATACGGAGGTAAGTAATACCTATAAAAGACAGGAAAGTCTGTCCGTGTCCGTACTAGAGAGTGTCCGCTTTAGAGACGTTTATCAATATGTTTTTTTCCTATTACAGTGTTTGGAGATTACAAAATATGCCCGTTAGGGGAGGGGTCCGTTGGTAGAAGTTTCACTGTAGTACTTGCGAAAAGACAGTTGCTGTTCTGGCTACGTTAACAGGGCTACCTATCTTCATTTTAAGCTGGATTTGTAAGTGACAGAAACAGACTGCTATTTCTTCTTATTTGTTTTCATTTTAAACCATCTTTCGAGCTCCCTCTATAAAATATTAAATTGTTGTAACGCACCCTTGAAGAACATTAGTATAAATATATATTGTCCTTATGTCTCTAACATCAGAATAAAAAAAAGAAGACTCCCTAACGAAAAGTTTAGATGTATTGGCAAATCTTTCACTTTTATGTTTTCGAGAGTGACAAGTATTTTTACATGTCCTGGTAAATCCCCCGCCCCCGGTACGAATTTTGAAAAAGAGAAACCTTTTTTTATGGTCTGGGGCCTGGATCAAGGTACCCGTGACTAAATTTTGGTAACTCGGTCCACTCGTCTGGTCCGCTGGCGCACACAGACACAAAGATAGATAGATGGACATACAAACAAACTCTACTTTATTTATATTAGATTCTTCGCTCAATAATTGCGCAGATAAAAGATTTGAAAAAATACAAAAATCTGGTCATTGTAGAGCTAATAAATTATAGAATATTTAGTCTGCATCAACAAATTATTCCATACGGCAAACTGAATGACTTCATATCCACCTCTTCTAATACTTTTTGCTTAGATCAGCTTAAAATGAACTTATCAACATATGTTCCGATAGAACAAACACATTTCTCTTCCCGAATACTTGAAATATATTCTCAGTAATGAACCTCAAAGCATATACCAGGAAACAACGAAGCTGCTAAATATGGTATTGAGCATTCCACCAATTCCAGTTTTTTGTAAACATTCAATGAATGACCTGAAAAGATTGTAACTTACTTAACGAACAGCATGACAAACTTTCTGAATTACGGACACTTACAATGAAGAACTTGGTATGGAAGCTTTGTAGGATATTTGAATTCAAAGAAAGAGCTATTTATATTTTCGCCGAAATGAAGAATAAGGTATGGAGCTCATTTGCAAGACTGTAAGGTATTAATTAGATAAGGTATTTGGTATTAGGTATTAAGTTAGGTGTTGTAAGGTGTTTGGTTTTCTACTTCTATCGTTTTTTTTTGTTTACTTTACAGTTCATTTCTAATGTATTTAGAAATTACTATCCCTAAGAAGGGTTTGGGGAAGTAATGCCCCCATTTCTTGCAAATGAGGTACCATTCAGAAATCTATGCTTCGAAAAAAAATACTATTCACCAAATTTCACTAATTATAAAAGTTTATACTTAAAGGAAGATATTAAACATATCCCTTACAAATACTATATATATATATATATATATATATATACAGTGAAACCTGTCTATGTTGGCCAACATTGGTTCCATTGAAAGTGGCCAACTTACAGAAAATAAGCATGATTCGTGTATTTTTAGAATAGGATTTCTAGTATTACTTGGTTGTTAATAAGCAATGGCACGACAGCTACTTTAAAATAATGTATATAGATTAATCATTTAACTAGTTTTTGCTAATGAGCTACAAGTGTTTCCCTCGGATGTTTTGAGAAATGTTAAGGGAATTAATATTTCAAAACCTCCACTACCTTTTGACAAGAAGTGATGTGCGAATAGTTGAGAATTGAGATGGTTAGCTTTAGCCTTGAGAATTTTACGGAATTACTAAAGCTCCCCACTGATGAACGGAGCTGATAGGATATACCTAATGATTTTACCAAAACAGATAGGGCAAACAAATACGTGGAATTATTTTCGGAATTCCTGTACGTGCTTTTTCCCTTTCATGTCTTCCTTCCCCAACCCTTTATCAGGGTAGTGTTCTGGCCTTTGACCTCCAAGAACAAATCTTGGGAATCTATGCTTCTTTGTCTCCACTTACAAATACAGAACATCTGCCTCGTGTATGGGAATACGAAAGAGTTAAGAAGAAAAAGAAACAAAATGGTACTTTGCGTGGCCAAAATATGCAGGTATGTTTATCATTATCATCATAGAGTAAACTGTTTCAATGTGACCAACTTCTAAGATAGAGAGGTGGCCAACTTAGAGACGTGGCCAAGTTGAAAGGTTTTAATATATATATATATATATATATATATATATATATATATATATATATATATATATATATATATATATATATATATATATATATATATATATATATATATAAGCATACATTGTGGCCCATTTTAATCTTTCCACGGAAATATCTCAAGAATGGTTGAACATAAACGAACTGAACAAAAACTAAAATAAGAAATACCATGAGGCAAATCGAATGATGATATCGGGGTGCCCCCAGGGCCGCTCTTGAAGTGGACCCGAGGCCAACTTAAAAGTTTTAAATGGAAACATGGGGCTAGTGACACTTCATTCGATAGATTTTTAAAAACTAAAAAGCGAATGATGATATCGGGGTGCCCCCAGGGCCGCTCTTGAAGTAGACCCGAGGCCAACTTAAAAGTTTTAAATGGAAACATGGGGCGAGTGACACTTCATTCGATAGATTTTTAAAAACTAAAAAGCGATGTGGCAAACGGTTTTTCATATAGGTCACTGTATTCAAAATGGCCGCCAAAACATGTTACCTATATCAGATTAACGTTCAGTAGCACTAATATGAAAACGGTTGAACATAAATGAACCAAACCAAAACTCAAATAGGAAAGTCATGGGGTAAATCGAATAATGTTGTCGCGGTGTGCCCAGGGCCGCCTTCCATGGGGGCCCAGGCCCAACTTAGAATTTTTAAACAAACATATGGGTCACGTGATACATCGTTCGATAGATCTTCATACACTAAAATCCGTTGTGGCAAAAGATTGTTCATATGGGTCACCGTTTTCAAAATGGCCGTCAAGACATCTTGCCTGTATCAGATAAAACGTCCAGTATCACTAATATGAAAACGGTTGAAAATAATAGCGGATGAACAGAATAGAACTCCTATAGGAAATCACAGAAGGTATTATTCATTCCACGCCTCAAGAATGATCCAATGGAGAAAAAGATTATTAAAATATAAGTGATAATGCTAAAGAGGAAGTCTAATTCTTAGAAAATTATCTTTCCGATCTAATTCCGTAAGGGGTGAAGCGGAAATGAATGGTAAAATTTCAAATAAGAACCCCCACATTTACTTGCAATAGGTATGGTTTGTCTGAAACACTTGGTTGAGTTGAGTTGATTTTGGGTTTAACGTCTCGTTCAGCAGCGAGGCTATATGAGACGTGGACCTACTGATTAACGTGCAATCCGAACTACACGTGCTCCCGCAGGGAATCGAACCCGGGTCTCCCACGCCAAAGGCGCGTGCCCTAACCGCTTAGCCATAGAGGAGCTTCTGAAACACTTGGGGTGTACAAGTGACTGGTACTATAATGAACCAATATCCTGCAGACGACTTTTGAGAAAACCAACGTTTCTACACATTGTTCTAAAATTGCATTGTTCGACAAATTGGTTTCGCATTTCAGTTGATTCATTTTGCACAAATTATTTCCTGCAATCAAAATGGAAGGTACCGTTTAACAAGAATTTTACCTACTTTTTCCATTACAGACATATATCTCATAAAAAACATGTGTCAGATAATTTTGTTGTGTAGATACAATTTGCAAAAACTAAGGATCTCGTTTGGAATTTCACCGTTCCTTCCCGTCCCCTTCACTCACTTATCGTTGGACCGTTTTCTAGATTTCCTCCTTTGCATTATGGCACCTTTACTCTAATTATCTTCTCCTCCGTTGCAACATTTTCGAGCCATGGAATGATAAATACCCTCTGTGATTTCCTGTAGTTCTATTCTGTTCATCCGTTATTATCTTCAACAGTTTTCATATTAGTGGCACTGGCCGTTTTATCTGATACAGGCAAGATGTCTTGGCTTCCATTTTGAAAACGGTGGCCCATATGAACAATCTTTTGTTACAACGCTGTTTAGTGTATGAAGACCTATCGAACGAGGCATCAAGTGACCCATATTTTCATATAAAATTTCAAAGTTGGGCCTGGGCTAAGATGAAAGGCGGTCCTGGGGGCACCGCGACAACATTATTCGATTTGCCCCATGACTTTCCTGTTTGAGTTTCTGTTTGGTTCATTTATATTCAACCGTTTCCATATTAGTGCTACTGGACGTTTATGTGATGCAGGTAACAAATTTTGGCGGTCATTTCAAACACGGTGAGCGATATGAAAAACCTTTTGCCACATCGCTTTTTAGTTCTTAAAGATCTATCGAAAGAATTCTCAATCGCCCCATGCTTCAATTTAATATTTTTAATTTAGCCCCGGGCCCCCTTGAAGAGCGGCCCTGGGGGCATCGCGACAGCGCCGTTCAATTTGCCTCGTGGTACTTCCTATTTGAGTTTTTGCTCAGTTTATTTATGCTCAAACGTTTTCAAGATATTTCCGTGGAAAGATTAAAATGGGCCATCCTGTATGTATAATGTGTGTGTACTCCGCCACTGGTTTAAAATTCCGTTCAGCAGCGAGGCTATATGAAAAAAGGCATGTGTGTCACAAATTGATGCTAGAATCTTCCTACAAACTACGTTCATCGTCCGTTTCGAAAGCATCGTAGTATACATTATTTATTAATTCCGTAATTTCTCGGGGCGAAAATACGCCACTATCATAAGAACCACGAATTGTCGCGGTGGTATTCATAGCCAAAAGCTCAACTTAAAAAAAGAAGGAATAGTGAGCAAACTACAAGAAGGATGTGAAACAACCATGCACACTTCCATTGGCTAATAGAAAAGGGGAAAACAATACTAGCTACATGTTTTTGACTTTTGAGTACTTATATCTTTTTGGGATGCCATGTCACTTAAATCGACGCAATACGCATGAAGGTGAAACATATTCGTGAAAAGTAAACAGAGGGACTAGTTGTTGCTGCTGTTGTATTCTAACAGTCAACTCAATGTTCAACTAACGGAACTGACCTTGAGAAGTACTGACTAAACGCCTTGTAACAAGAGGGCAAGTAATTACCCATGGGTCTCTTGCAGCTATACAACAAGCTGTGTGCGTACTGAGTCATTCCCTCTCTAAGCCTGGCTGTGTTTGCAAAAATATTGTTTGCTTTTCTTGCCTTGGGGCAAGGATTAAGAAGGCACCCTTGCACACGTTGGGACAGTGGGACGGAGTAACATAAAATGATCGAGAGACGATCGATGTTAATATAGAGTTAATAGTTTCGAGCAGTGGCGTATACTGGTTTGAAAGCATGGGCTACCACTGACCTTTTATATTATTATTATTATTAATGATAATAATAGAAAAAGTAATAATAATAATAATAATAATAATAATCATTAAATTTGCATAACAATGAATAAAATTTGGTTGTTTTTTTCTTTTTTTCAACGTTTGTTTTGAGACCATTAATGTTTTCCACCGTAAATCAAATTAAGAGTCTTCGCAAAAATTCTGAGTATAGTAACGTAATGCAAAAATGCAGACAGTCATTATAATTGTTATGTTTATTATTGCTACCTAAATCTCAATTTTTTGCGTTAACAAACTATTCTCGGGTCCTTGTGTTGCGGAGTTCTTTTGTCCGGGGCCCTTTCGATGAGGATCGTTTTGATTCGGGCCTTTTGGCTCGTGCTTTTTTGTTGTGGAGACATTTTGACACGGGCCCTCTTGATGCGGGGCCGTTTAAGTTGGGCCCTTTTACAGCGGGACCATTTTTGACAAAGGCTCGTTTAACGCAGGCCCTTTTGACTTGGGTCATTTTGTCGTATGACCCGTGTGACCCGGCTCTATTTGTGAGGGACTTTTTGATTCGGCTCCTTTTGATTCGAGCCCTTTTAACCCGAGGCCGTTTGACTCGGGCCATTTTGCAGTGGGTACCTCTTTTACCTGGGCCCGTTTGACGCCGGGCCTCTTGACTTGGGTCATTTTGTCGAGGGACCCTTAACCCGGGCACTTTTTATGAGGGGCATTTTGATTCGGCCCCTTTTGACCAGGGCTCGTTTGATGAAAGGCGTTTTGATTCGGGACTTCACTCGCGTCCTTTTATTCCGGCGACCATTTGACCCGGGCTCTTTGACGCGGGGCCGTTTGACTCAGGGGCCGCCGTGGCTCAGTGGTAGAGCGTTCACCTCTGCTGCTTGGGGTCCCGGGTTCAATCCCAGCCCACGCCAATTGAACTTTGTGTTAGACAAACACCGTGCGCGTGGGTTTTCTCGGAGTTCTCCCGTTTCCTCCCACTTTCTTCATTATACCATTTCATTCATTACTCATCATCACCGTCTCCCTTAGCCTAAACAGCATAATCGTGGGACGTAAAACTTAAAGATTTTTCTATATCGGTCTTTTGCCCCCCCCTCGTTGGAAAAATCCTGTGGTCGTTATTGATTATGATGTTGCTTACTTACTGTATTATATTGTTCTATACAGGGAATAAATACTTCTGTGTTTTATATAATAATGAGAACTTTAGTTACATTTATTACTGTCCTTGGTTTACGACAGCGAAACATATTCACGTTAAACGTAATCAGTTTCCATTCTCAAATAATTACAGTGAGGCGAATGATATAATTCATGCACAGATTTAGGACTTAGGAAACATGTCGTAGTAAATTCCTAAAGGGCAAAAAGCGCTAGTAGCAGTAATTAGCTCAGTCGGTCCCTGTAGTTCCTTAGTGAATTACATAAATCTTACAGATGTTGTATCTCTTTCTTTCTCTTCTTTCTACATAATGTCTGGAGATTAATGCTTGGACAAAGAAGCTAAGGGGCAATTTTAAAAAGTAAGACGATCTACGCTATCAGTGACTGATGTTGTAGTGTTTAACTTAACATATAAGGCAATAAATTGAAAAACAGAGATAACAGTGCACTGGTGTTTGAAATCTGTGCCTTTACACTCTATACCTACGTTATTTGCCTAGGCAAAATAAAAATTCTTGAAAATTAATCACAAATTCTTATGCAACCATCCCTTCCTTAGAGTACTGCGCGCTCACATACCCGTCACGGCGATGTAAAGGCACTTTTGGCGACGAGGATACATCGTTTGTACAGAAATATGCAGGCGTAATTTTCGTTTGTACACAATTAATGGCGCCGGCAGAACGAAAACAAAGTGGGGCTGTCTGAATGGTAGCCCCACCATATCCAATTCAATCACAAATAATATCAATCGCTTGTACATCATTTGCACAGAAATGTGCAGGCGAAATTTTCGTTTGTACTCTTTTAGGGGCGCCGCCAGAATGAAAACAATGTGGGGGACTGTATAAATGGTAGAAACATTTAAAAAAATGTGTCACATTTATGGAGTATTTTTCTAACAGGACTTTGTTCACACTATTGTGTGGTTTGTTATGTTCACACTATCGTGTGATTCACAATATTGATCTTATTCTAACGATGATGGAATTAAATGTTTTTTTTTTTGTTTTTTATATTTATACTTATACTTACAATAATTATTGCTGAGTTAGTTTATCACTCCTCGGCTCTTATTATTAAACTTATTTATTATTTTTACGTGAGCTGAATCCTTATGAAAAAAAATATTTTTTCTTTCTATCTTGCGCAGAAACCGTTATTCTCATCTCGTACAGGAAATTCATAAATGGAAGATATAACAAATTCACAAAGTAGACTGTTAAAGGGAAAATTATAACACAGTATTTTGTTTTATTTGATCATCTTCATTAAACTCATTTTGCGGAAACTATAGAATGCATGGTGAAGTATTTTGGTGCATTCAGCATTCTGATTTACGAGTAGAGTTGCTAACTGGCCGGTATTTGCTGTGATTTTGATTAAGGTCGCTGACCGGTACAAACTTCTTATTAGCCCCATTGTGACCGGTATTTTGGAATCTGCAATCCAGAATATAACATTGAACATCGAAATTTTTCAACAATGCCTTTACAAACACAAATTTCCGTTGTATTATACATTATCGATATTTTTTAATGTATGGCAGTTTTTTTTATTTATTTAACATAACAAATTTGATAACACTTATATTTTATTGTAAAAGAATTTTATACATTTATTGAGAGTAGAAAATGACCTTTTAAAGCAAGGTCCTTTGTTTGAAGTGTAAATTTCATTTTATAAATCAACTATTGTTACATAAAGATTAATATCAAGCATTATTCATCTGTTTCGATAATTTTAAACAAGTGGCAATTGCTGGTAAATACAATAACGATCAATACAGTCTTCAGTTTCTCATTTGTACAGAGAATTTTGAGGGTGTGCCGGTAATTTTGTTTTCCTGAGTTAGCAACCTCTTTACGAGGTTTTGTTTCAACTCTGCTACGTAGTGGCTCCGTACTGACACTCCGCATGCAAATAAATATGTAAGGCTACCATACGCCCCGGTTTCTTAAATTTTTTCCCGGCGTGCAGAAATTATCGTTTCTGTCCTGTTTTTTTCTTTATTATTATTATTAATTACATATCAAAATTTCTGAAAAGATAAAAAAATCGACTTATTACTTTTGCATTCAATTCCGACAATACTATAGGAAGAATTTTATTCTAATCTTTATTATTATTCCAATCGCTGCTCCCCCGGATATAACATGTAATGTTTAAATCTTCCTAAGTAGCACTCTTATCACTAAAAGTAAGAATGTATACCCCGAGGTGGCAACAAAATATTGTGACGTTGCAGACCAACCCCGAAAATATATTTCTTTTTCTGCTTCAGAAAAACAATTATGCAAATAGCTTTCTTTTAGTTCGCATTTTAGGTTAACAAAAATAAATCAGTCTATTGAAATTTAGAAACAACTTCATAAATCTGGATTTTTTTCTTTATAGGCATGTAGAGCGTGTAAAGGTGGTATGTGTAATAATATTGAAAATACAATTTTTGTCTAAATATTGTATGTTCACTGATTGCGTTTATATTGTATAACAGCTTCTAGCTTCTATAATAATTTTTAGCACTGTTGATTAAGTATGGACTATATTAATACATTATTTTAAGTTGTATAACTAGTGCGATACTGTAGTAAAATTCGAAAGATAAAATTAATACAAAATGGAATATTTACTACCAGTGGCGTATTTACGATTTTGTTTCGGGAGGGGCTTTGTTAACTTTCGTGGAGGGGCTTTGCCTGGAAATGTGAAAATTCTGCAAGATATTTCATTTACTTTACTATACTAACTAAGATTTCGGGGGGCTTAAGCCCGGAATCCACCCCCCTAAATACGTCACTGATTACTACTAATTTGTAAGGTGTCCCGTTTATTCTGTTTTCAAAAAAGTATTGTAGCCTTAAAGTATGCTAAACCATACAAAATAAATTGTACTGTAAATTGTACCCCTCTGATAGTGCTCTCAAACGGGTCGGGTTACGGGTCGGGTCGGGTCCGGTCAGTCGGGTTAGCTCGTATAGGGTCACTCGGGTCGGGTCGTCACATTCTTCACTTATTTTCTATACGGAATACTATAAGGAGCTTTGTTGTAGAATTCAATTCGAAGTTGGTGAATGAATGATAATTGTGACTAATTAAAGGAGAAATAGTAATAAAATTTTAATTTAACCCTATATTAACTAATTGGCATTGTAATTGTAATTTATATTACTACTGACTTTTTTCCTTTCTACATTTCTATGTCAAGTTAAATGTCACATTAAGTGAAATTGAAAGGAAATATCTAGTTAACGTCCCACGTTATGCACCAACGCTAAGACAGACAGTGATGATGAGAAATAATTGAATTGGTTGAATGAAGAAAGTGGGAGGAAATGGGAGAAGACCGAGAAAACCCATGCACATGGTGTTTGTCCACCAGAAAATTACTTGGTACGAGCTGGAATCAATACCCATGGACCTTCGGGTCAAACATCTGCCTTTGGGCAGGACAAATTATTATTATTATTATTATTATTATTATTATTATTATTATTATTATTATTATTATTATTATTATAACTTTAAGAGTGCAAAAGGAAGTTCCGACGCCTTTTCACCAACAACCTCAAACATTGGTATGTAACCTAAGACGTACCTGGAATATCAAAAATCGTCTCCATCAGCCTCGATGACCTTCTGCCGACGTTCTGGAAGGCTACGGATTCCATCGCAGTCGAACTTGGTGGGACGTGAAGTGAAGAAGGTATCAAGTGCATATTGAACCTCTACTACCGATTTGAATTGGCGTTCTCTAAGGTGATTGTCCAAGGAATGGAACAGGTGATAATCGGACGGTACAATGCCCGTGGAGTACGGCGGATCCAATAGTGTTTTCCATCCAAGGCGTAGAATGATGTACTGGGTCATTTTAGCCACGTGGGGCTTAGCGTTGCCTCGTAACAGGAGGACCCCTTTGCGATTCAGAACTGCTGGATCCAGAGAGTACACAGTGACAGTACACAGATGCATTGATGATCTGACCAGCTGGTAGCAGTTCCCGATGGACGATGCCTCGAGCAGTCCAGAAAATGCACAGGAGAACCTTATTCTGGTGTAATGCTGGCTTGGGCTGTTTTTGAATCGGTTAATGGGATGCTAACCAACAATGACGGCGCCGTGGAGCTTCGTACAGGACCCCCTTCCCATCACATGTCAACACCCTGTCCAGAAATTGCTCCTTCCTCAGACGAGACACCAAAGAAACACAGGTGTCTGCTCGCGTTGCTTTCTGGCTCCAAGTCCCATCAACCTAACTTGCAGTGCTTCCCAAGTTGATGGTGGTGGTGCCGAATGGTTTCTCCACCCACACTGAAATGTAGTACCAGTTCCTCGCATGTCTGTCTTCGCCTCAATTGCTGCCTAAAGATCTTTATTTCTGGCGGCGCCCGTAATTGTGAACAAAGGAAAATTTCGCCTGCACATTTCTGTACAAACGAAGTACAAACGATTGCGACAATTTGTGATTGAATTGGACATGGTGGGGGGCTACCATTTTGACAGCCTCCACGTTGTTTTCGTTCTGCTGGCGCCCCTAATTGTGTTCAAACGATAATTTCGCCTTCACATTTCTGTACAAACCATGTACAAACGACTGCGACAATTTGTGCTTGAATTGGAGATGGTGGGGGCTACCACGTAGACAGCCCCCCACTTTTTTTCGTTCTGGCGGCGCCCCTAATTGTGTAAAACAAAACTTTCGCCTGCACATTTCTGTACAAACTATGTACAAAACGATTGCGACAATTTGTGATTGAATTGGACATTGTGGGGGGTACCATTTGGACAGCCCCCAATTTGTTTTCGTTCTGACGGCGCCCCTAATTGTATACAAACGAAAATTTCGCCTGCACATTTGTGTACAAACGATTGAAACCATTTCCGATTGAGTCTGATAAGGGGGGGGGGGGGTTCTGTCTAAATGGTCAAATATCTAAATGGTCAAATATCCTTTTCACCTATACTGTAATTAAATTCTTCCTCGAGGAAATCTGTAATCAACACTGTCAGTAGCTACGTCCTCGACTAATATACCTTAACAAGTACAGCTTTATTTTCGTATATTTTTCAACAGTTAACCAATTTAAAACTATCGCAAACAAGAATATGTAGTCAACTTCTTAAATATTTCGCTCGCAGGAACCCGTTCAGCGCTTGCAACAAGCTAAAACAACATGTTTGGCGTCTCACAAATGAAAAAGGGGAAAAAAGAAAAGCAAAAACAGCACGGCAGTGCCTTATTACAGTCACAGCTGACAGCATAGTTTCGGTCGTCACATACGCCAATAGTCCTACAAGCGGTGTACAAGAGTTATACAGTTACAATATACGTTGTGCCACAGTAGCGCTACAGGCGGAATGTGCACGAACTACAAATGAGTATGTTCCCTTACAAGCATCAGTCACTGTTGCACTCTTTTTACATTCTACAAATCCTTTTTTCTTCCACTTTTTGACCTTGACAAGCAGAAGTACCAGGCTTTCCGAGTTCATAACCATAAACTGTTTGTGTACAGAACGTTTTCAGTTCTTCAAATGACTGAGCGCGCGAAGAACAAGGGTGACGATCGAGCTACCGTATACGGAAGTCCGAAACACCCGGTTGAAATAATGAATTTAAAATACAAATATAGAACCTTGACAATGCTGTGAGGATATATATATATATTTATATATTAAAGAATGTCCACAAGGTGTAAACGCATGGTCTAGTTAGCGGCCATTCGACACTTCACACCATAGAAATAAGTTGTGAAAGGGATATTTGACCAACTTCCGCGATACCATATGAAAATTCTGTTAGGGGATATCAATGCAAAGGTAGGACGAGAGGATATTTTCAAACCGATTATAGGGAACGAAAGTCTGCAGAAGGAACGTAATGACAACTGTGTTAGATTCGTGAATTTTGCAACATTCAAAAACCTAATCGTGAAGTACAAAATTCCACCATCGCTACGTTGATATATACAATTGGACATCAGCAGACGAAAAACACATAATTATCCGGAAGCTTGAGGTCTGGACGCCTAGAAGTTGTGATTGTGACACTGATCACTACCTGGTAGCAGCGATAGTACGAGAGAGATTATCGTTGAATAATGGTAATATTCATTGTCCGAAAACGTAGAAATCTTATTTAAAGAAATTAGAAGAGAATCAGGTAAGAGAGGAATACCAGATTGAAGTTTCGAATAGATTTTCGGCTTTAGAAGATTCGAGGTGCACTAGTGTTGAGGATACCTGGTTTGAATAGCTTTACAATTTCATCACAAGAAAAACTGGGACACTCGGAAATATGCAGGAACAAATCCTGGTTCGACCAGGATTTTATCAAACTAACAGAGAAGTGAAAACAGGCAAAATTACGCTGGCTACAAAATCCGAATGAAATAACTATACAAAATTTCTCAGATATTAGTCGGGAAACTTCCAAAATTTTAGAACAAAGAAACGGGATTTTTTGAAAGCTAAAATTAAGGAACTTGAAGATAATAGTAAAAGTAAAAACATTCGGGACATGTATAAGTTAATCAACGAATTTAAGAAAGGCTATCATCCTCGTGCTTTCATAATATAGAAATCTGACGGTACAGTTCTCACTGATACGGATAGCATCTTAAATGGATGGAAAGAGTTCTTTGATGATTTGTTTAGCACGCAACCAAAAACTAATATGCATGGAGAAAAGGAGATACACATCGCAGAACCGTATATTCCGGAAAACAACCGAATATAAGTAGAAATTAAAGAAGCACAAATCTCTGGGTGTAGATGAAATTCCAGGTGAGTTAATTTTAGCTGGAGGCGAAAAATTGTGGAACAAGATAAACCAACTCATTCTCCTTATCTGGAACAAGAAAGAATTGCAACAAGAGTGGAAAGAATCAATCATAGTTCCAATTCACAAGAAAAACGACAAAACTGACTGTAATAATTATCCAGGCATTTCTCTTTTGTCAACATCATATAAAATCCTCAAATACTCGAAAAAAAGTGGGAATACAATACCCCGGTACATCAAGTATTTATTGATTTTAGAAAGGCGTACGACTCGGTTAGGAGAAAAAACATTATGCAACGTTCTTACAGAACTTGGAATACCGAGAAAGCTAATTAAATTAATGAAGATACGTTTAAATGAATCCCAAAGTAAAGTCCGGGTAGGAAAATTTTTGTCCACGAACTTTCACGTCGAAAATGACCTGAAACAAGATGATGCGTTGTCGCCATTATTATTTAACTTTGTTCTGGAATAAACTTTAAGAAAAATCAAAGATAACATACAAGGACTAGAGTTGAACGATATTCACCAGGTTATGGCATATGCTGATGATATAAATATAATAGGGGTTGATAGAGCAATAGAAAGAAATGCAGAGATCTTATTAGACGATTGCAGGGATATGAGTTTAGAAGTAAATGCAGAGAAAACTAAATAATGGAAGTGCGTCGGACCGTAATACGACAAATTATGGATGTATTAAAATATTAAATAATACTTTTGATAAAGTGGATAGTTTCGAATATCTAGGATCTATATTAAAAGAAAAGTCGTATTTGCGAAGAAATTAAATGTCGACTAAAAGCAGGGAGTTCGTGTGACTATTTGGTTCAAAATCTCTTGTCGTCGCGAATTCTGTCAAAGAAACTAAAGCTTAAAAATTACAATTGATAATCATGTGTCTTGTTCTGTATGGTTGCGAAACATAGTCTCTTACTCTGAGGGAAGAACATAGACTGAAATTATTTGAGAACAAGATCCTGAGACAAATATTCGGACCCAAGAGGAACGGGAAAGGGGAATGGCGGAAATTTCATAACGAGGAACTACATAATTTATACGGTTCACCCAACATTGTTAGCGTCGTTAAGTCTAGGAGGCTTAGGTAGGCAGGTTATGTAGCTAGAACGGAAGAAAGTAGAAAAGCTTTCAAAGTCTTGACTAGAAGGCCAATCGGAAAATCGACCATTAGAAAGACCTAGGCACAGATGGGAGGACAATATTAAGATGGATCTCCCAGAGATTGGAATACAAAATAGAAACTGGATGTAGTTAGCAAAGGATAGAAGTCAGTGAAGAGCTTTTGTGAACGCGGCATTGGACCTCCGGATTCTATAGGCCATAGAGTTATGTAGTTAGTTAGTCAATAATAATCTATGCTACTCTGGAATACAAAATTGTTGCATAATGTAGCATTACATGAAATGTAATTGTGTAGATCTTGTATTGTCTTGTATTTGTATGATCTTTCTCTTGTATTGTGTAGCTCGAAAGACTTGCAGAGCTACAAAGAATACTTTTGAAGTCTGCTGTGATTTGCATACAATTAATTAAGGTGAGTTGTTCTGAACCGATCATGTTAGTTTTAATTTTCTAATTATAGAAAAAGAAATTCCTAATCTGCATATAAAATGGCGTACGTTGCTACAACTATATGTAAGCGACTCAGATGAGAAAAAGAATTTGTACTTCCAGTCAGAATTCTTGTTGCGTTTCTTCTAAGTAAATGTACGAAGATGAAGGCATAAACTAAGAAGGAAGTGCGGTATCAGATAAAATGAAGAATATGTTACTCCTACTAGCCAAGACGAGGATGAAGACGAATCATCCGATAATTTCTGTCAAGGTGGTGATGATGAAGACGATATCATTCATGGGTGTATTCCACCGAATTGAGAAGAATACGAAAACCAGTACGAAGTGACAATGATTATATTGCTCCCAGACGTACAATATGGAATAATATTCCGCGTTTGCAAGTCAAAACTCACGCACACAAGATTGTATGACCTCAAACAGGGCATTCAAGACGTATAAGAAATTATACTCCCTTCGATGCCTGGAATATGGTAATTCTCTACTCCGCAGGATGAAGTTGTTAGATTCGCCAACTTAGAAGCAAAACTATTTATTACTTGAAAAAGCAACTTTGCGATGACATAAGAACATCCTCTGGCTTTATTCGGAATTTTGCTACATACGGGGCCAACAAGGATTATGATGTTCTTGAAAGGGAACTCTTTCTTGACAAATGTCCCAATCTAGTAATAGAGCTACAATGTCTGCCAATCGTATCGAAACAATAAGAAGATTCCAAAATTTCGAAGATAAAAAAACACGACAGGCTAGCGGAGATACATGAAAACTTGTTCCTACTTTTTATGTCTGTAAATTATTTATTTTAAAATTTATTAAAGAAATGGTTCGTAAAGAAAATCTAACAATATATGAACTGTCAGATACGTTTTGAGGCCGTTTGAATGTGTTCAGTATACGCTAATGAAACGAATAATATATTTTTGGATATATAAAGCATAAACAGGTTATGCCATTGAATGAATAGTGTATACGGTAAGGTCCCAGAAGAATCACTAAATACAATGAATCTCTAGATCATACTGCTGTTCATTCAGATCCAAATTTCACTGTGAACAATTATTTTATAGTACATCTTTAGCTAAATATATGCTGGAGAAAAACTTAACTGTAGTTGCGGTATTAATACATATTGATAGATGCATAACAAAGGAAAATTTCCTAATATAACTCAAGCAATGTGTAGCAGTAAATTTGCGTTTCATAGGGAAATGACAATGGTTAGTTGCGCTCACAAGAGAAAGTAATGTGTGAATCTCATAAGAACAATGCTACATGATGATGGAGTTGTCACTTATCGTTTCAAAAAAATCGGTTATAATAATTTATTCTACAATGAAACCAAGTGTGGTGTTGACACTGTATGGCAAAAAGTTCGTAATTACACTTGCAAGAGTGAAAAAACGCTGGTCCGTGTTAGCAGTTTGTAACATAATGCATGTTACTACGCTGAATGCGTTTATTATTCATTGTGAACATCATCCTAATACTCTTTAACAAGGAGTTGTCAATTTTTATGATCCACCAAAATATACTGATAAGATCTGCTAATCCCCATTTGAGTAAATGTATTTACATGGACATGGAATAGTTTGTCACAACTTTTGACACAAGTATTAAATTTAATGAGTGAATTTGCAGTGTTGGGAAAGAACAGAATGGGACATTGTGTCCTACATCAAGGATAGCTGGCAAATATCCGTGTGCTACAAATGTTTTGAAAACACATATACTTTAGGCACGACAAATTTCTAAGTGCCAGTTGTACTAGATACCTTCTTACAGTCTGAGCTCTGTGTTTTTATGTATTTTTTCAATCTCTTTTTTCTAAATACTGTATTTACTTCACAGGGTTGGACTGGCACACTTACATTTTAAAATGTGTAACACATTATATTGTGGCACATTTCAAGTCGTATTGTAATTTCTCAAACAATCTCCTTTAAACAATAAGAATGCAATGTGTTACAAATTCTAAAATGTAATTGTGCTATTCCAAATCTGAAAAGTAATGATTACAAGAAAGATAATGAAGCGATACTGAAACACAGAGTCACGAGTGGAAAAATCTATTGATTACAATTGACATTTAAAAATTTGCCGTGCTCTCGGCATAAGTTCTGAAATCATTGTCAGCAAACTAATATGGAGTCCCTATCCTTGATGTAGGACACACTGTACATATTTTTATTGTTTCCAAACATTACAATTTGACAGATAGCTGTTTTAAGAAAGTAGTTGTATGATTTAAGTGCAAAAGTATTAACTAAATATTTCAATCTATATATGTTCTGAAAATATCAATTGTATATAGTATTCCTTAAAAATAGAATAGGCGTTATTTGGTCCAATGTTATGTAAATGTGTAGATACAAAAAAGACATACATAATAGGGTTAAAGAAGAAGAGACGTAAGGAAAGAAGTAAAGTAAGAAGTATAGTCAGAGGTAAAGGAAAGAAGTGATCTCGTTTCACAATTTTCTTTTCCAATTTATTTACACCTGGAAAGGAACAACCACATGATTATGGAAATTAAGAACAGTCGAAACTCAAATTAATTATTGAGGAACCCTTTGCTTCTCTCTCAGCTGACTGGAGTCTCACCCTCGTTATTTATTTCACTAAATGATATAATACGTGATAATCATATTCCGACTGTCTTGGTTGGCACATCCCATTGAATAATCCATTTTAATCTCCTCTTAAATTGTCGAATTCTCCCATATAAACACACGCTATATCACTGTCGAGGTAGTTGCGATAACAAGTTGTGCAATATGGGACATTAATATGACATCAATTACAGTCTTGTAAGAAACGAATAATTTATTTTACAGTAATTTACTAACAAACGAGTTAAGAGAATAAAATATAAATCCCTTATACGTTAATGTCTATAACAAATATTATCTTTGTTAATGACTTTAGGGAATACACAAAAGCGTAATATTATTCAAGTCATCATATAGTTTTAATATCAGCATATATCAGCTACTAATTACCACGCACCTGATATCACTATTTAAATAACTGGTCATTTGTATGATACATATACATTAGGGCGGGGTGAACTTCAAGAAATGTAAACAGAAGATTTTTTCTCTTGTTCTAATAGTTGATACAGGTAAAGATAATTTCGTATGTAAAATTGCAGATTCTTATCTTTTGATTTAAGCGTCCCAACTTTGAGTTAACAATGAAACTATTATTGGCATATGATAAAAATTAGTTTTTTTTCTGTGCAGTAGGTTTATTGTTCTAAAAAATGCATTAACTTTTTAAAAGAAGTATTACTTAATTATCTGCTTTCAGAATCACATGCTTAGTATCCAAATTTCCAAATTTCCTTCTTGATTCCTCGGATGAAGCAATCATTCCATGTCTGGCTTTATGACCAAAAACTTTTGTGAAAACCATGGAAACTTCTTTTACGACTCGTTCAACTGCTTGCGAATGACATTGAATTCCTGTAAATTCCAGTGGTCCTATTTCAATCTTTGCCACCAATTATTCATCTGACATTGAGTTTTCAAGTGAACGGGTGGCGTTGTGATGGAAGCATCCCAATCAAGCATCTTGTAGTAGTTTTCTGCTTCGAGAATCATCATAATCTTTGATTTACAAAATTTTCTCACTCCAGCTTGATTGGTCGTTTTTGCAACAACAATCTTGCTTACTGCATCTTTTCTTACTTCAATGTCTGGATCTTTAAGAGCTGCAAGAAAATATTTTCACTGTGGGCAAAATAACAATTTAACTTTAGAGATCTTATTGCAGTTTTCTTCATCTCACTATCGGGTACATTTCTAACTTCCTCCAAAATAAAATAGAAGTTACGTGATCCATCAGTGCAGTTGGAATGTGCTTTTATCTCGAACCAACTTGGAGCATACACTCTAACGATGTAGATTACAAGCTGCAATAGGTTTTTGAATGGATTTCTTGTGCTCATGAACAAACGAAGGGTTCGATTGGCGAGCGTCAACCACCTGGTGTGATTAAGGGCACCTGGAGAAGCAGTTTATAAAAATCTTATAACAGTAGCATCAGCGTTGTCGTTTCCCTCTTGTACTGCGATGCAAGCCTTCAGCAAATACTTTTGATCAGCGCTAAAATCTTTTGAGATATTCACACAAAACTCCTTGACATTTTCAGTGACGTGCTGGAAATCAACTATTGGAACATCCCGTGGATCACAACTTAGCATCTTTCCGATATCCCCCGAAAATTCCTTTGGACCAGTTGTTTTGCAATCAATATTTTTAAACATTTCTCTTAGTGGAAGCTCATTCAGATGCAATATACAAATGAGCCATGGTAAAGGTCGATTTAAAGCTGTTTCCAGTCGACGTATAATTCCAGAATTTTCGCCGGTGTTTGTATTTGTTCCATCACATACCACAGCACGAAAAGTAGCTATCGAATCCGTGTCACGTATTTTATTTGAAATATCTTCTGCTTTGCCACTTTATGGAGCAATATGATCCACGTATTGCTCACTAGGATGTGCAATAATAACGTAGTGATCCTCCTTCTTTATTAGTTGTCCTCCATCTGGTCCAAATAGTTTGGTTTCATCTATGCGCTCATCAAAACCAACACAAATTAGCCTGCGCAAGTCAAACGAACGAAATTCTGCTCCCTTGTCTCTCCAATAAATTCGCTGTCTCCGCAACTTTGTTGGTTCTAGTATATTTTAGAGTTTATCCAGTTTCAGGTTTTCAGGCATGCATTAATTAATTTGCAGGCATCTCGGTTACTAACGCCAGCCCTTTCCATCATTTGGCTTAAGTTTGGGTACTGATGCGTATTTTGGGCTGGCCGTTTTTCGGAATCTGTGTGTTCAGAATCGCATGTGTTTGCTTCATTAGGTGATTCATCGTCCAAGGCCACACCGCTTGCTTGATTTTCTTCCATAAAGTTCAACTGACAGGAGGTAAATTTAGTCGTAGTTAGGCTTTGCAAATACTTTTTCCTAAACCACTCTTCCTGGTCCTTCCTCTGTTTTTTTTCTGAAGGGAACTCGAAACAATTTTGTCAATCAAACCGATTACCATTTTCCGACCCGAAGTCTGATCTACCCAGAAATTCCACTCAATGTGTGATATTTTGATGGCGCATTTACACAACTGCCTGTCCATTATTTTGTTTCTAACACACTTGCAAGTACAGATATCAAATACTTGTTTGAAATTACTGAAGTCCGCTTTGAATGTAAGTGATGTGCGCTTTGCTGGTGGATATTTTTGGAGCGTTGGGCAAGTCGTATGAGCTTTGAAAGTCTGCCCAAGACGCTGGAATATCAAATGACTGGAAAGTTAGGTTTGTTCCAGATAATGACAACATCATTCGCCACATATTTTAAAATATCTCTCGTAGAAGGTGTCTATTTCCCCTCTTCAGGTAGCATTCTTCTGTAGAGCAGGTAGCATTTAACTACTTCTTTCTTCGTCGGGAGTTCTCTTCCAGAAAATACTTCAGGCTGACCAAATAAAGAATGGTGAGACTCTGATCGAGCCAGTGGTACTCTCGAAGATGAAGCCATGCTCACTGTTAGTTTGCTATACTGAAATACATACAATTTTACAAAATCGTTGTACTCGGTATGGAAAATTTAAAACTAAATATGAATTTAATACATTAAGATATATACTTCACACCCACTAGGAATTAGAAGTCCGTTTTTTCTGAGGTGGTTCACCCTCTTAGATATTTGATGATAGCGTGCTGTATTCCCACTCACAGTGAGAACCCTGTTTATTAATGAGGCGGGTGTTCTCAAATCGAAACTGTAGACGATTATTAAATTGTTCTGCTCCCACTAAAAGTAAGAACCCATTTATTAATGAGGCGGTTGTCCTCAAGTCGAATGTATAAAGCTAACAGTGACTTCCCTGTGCTCTCAATAAGAGAAAAGCACGGTGATGTCGATCTTACTATTCTTCACAGTGTAAGCTCCTTCAAAAGTATAGATTTTCTTGTGGCTCCCCTGTGGTCTCAGATGAGAAACACGGTGATGTCGACCAGAGACTGATCCTCCACAAAGTGAAATTTTCATCTCAAAAAAAAATATATTTTTGTTCGTCGTCCCGTTTAAAGGGTTGTGCTCTTTCTTCGGGTAAGTGCTGTAATGTAGATCAATTGTCTCTATGGAAATGTAGATGGTCTAAGGGTTGTCAGGTTTATTATTTCTTTATTCATCATGTTATATTAAACATACATTGGTTGAAATGATTCCAGGAGAAAAACATATAACACAAGCAGTAATAGGATAATGGCTAGAAGTAAATATTGGCAGTTATTACATAAACCAATTATGAGAGGAAAAGAAAGTTGAGGGCTGCAGTAAGAAAATGAACAAATGTAATGAATGGATGAAATGCAACGCTCACATCACAAGGTTATGTTAGTTCAGACGAATGAAGTTATCTTCTGTTCGTGGGGCGATTCAGGAACTGATGAAGACGGAGGAGGCCCTTGTTAATAGGTATTACTGTGCATATGATGGATAGATATGAGACGAAAGTTCATGCGGTCGGTAGATTGTATAGATTTTGGGGTCCAATATATCATCATTTAACTGTAAAGGATATAATGCCATGAAGTGTTGGAGAGGGGTGTCAATGAAGGTGGGCGGTGCATCGTTGTCACGGTCGTAGCGGAGTATATCAATTATCATAGGATGGGGCTGTGCCATACGTTTGCTGATGTAACGTATACGAAGTTGCGTTAATAATGGCGGAAAATCGATCATCTCATAAAGTAAATGTGTTGGATGCGGTAGACTTATTCGGTATGCTAGTCGTATAGCATGGCGTTCTAGTATAGCAAGTTTTTGATAGAATTTTAATGGCGCATATGCTCAGGCTGTAAGTCCGTAGGTTAATGTACTCCGCATGAAGGTTTTATATGTATTGAGAACGGTATGTGCCCTTAATCCCCAGGTTGTGTCCACTAATCTTTTGAGACGATTAAGTCGATTTTGCGCTTGACCTATGAGTTTGCTGAGTTGTGGAGTCCAGGTAAGATTAGTGTCGAAAATGACACCGAGATACGTAATAGTACTTGAAACTGGAATAGGCGTAAGATCAACCTGAAGGCGAAGGAGATACGGGTTTAGATGCACTCGTGAACGGCGTCGACGTGGTAAGAAAACTATGGTTTGTGTTTTGGAAGAGGTAATATTTAACCTCCAAACATGACACCATCGCACAAATGAATCAATGGCTACTTGCATGGTTGTATTAAGTGATTGTACGGTGCGGCCAGATGTGAAAAAACAGTGTCGTCAGCAAACTGAAATATTGTGGTGTTATTAGGGATAACAATATCAGCGACGTACAGTAAGTATAATAAACGAGATAATGATGAACCTTGTGGTACATCTTATTGCAGCAAGATAGGATGAGATAGCGTTCCATTGATTGAGATGTAAGGTGGTCGTCCTATTAAGGAGTGTATGAAGCGGATGTACGAAGTTGGCAGGAGATAGTTGTGAAGTTTATATAGTAACCCAGGGTGCCAAACTTTGTCAAAAGCGTTTTCCAAATCAAATGTTACAAGGCAGGAAGAAAAATCTGTATTGTATTGATTGTAAATAGCTGTGGTGAGACGGAATAATTGATCTTGAGTACTAAAATTTGGTCGAAATCCAGATTGGTGTATTGGAAGAAGATTATGTAAGTGAAGATGGTCGTGCATGCGACGGACAAGGATTCTTTCCAAGATTTTGCATAGAAAACTAGTGACGTGAATAGTACGATAGGATGTGACTTCTGATGGAGATCTCTTTGGTTTAGGAAAGAGAAGCACTTTTGAGTATTTCCAGTCGAGTGGAATATATCCAGTTCGGAGAATAAAGGTATAAATGGTGCTAAGAAAGAGTAGAAAAGAGTGAGGCGCTTGTCTGATGAGTACATATGTAACCTGGTCAAATCCTGGAGTCGAATAGTGGTGCAGTATTCCGTTTTCCTTTCAGTGTATTACTAACAGTTTCGGGTTGAATCGGCATGGTTAGAGGATTATTTGGTTCTAAATCATGATCAGCAGACGGAGGAAAGAAAGGAGAAGTTGCATCGGTATGTCGGCTCATAGTTGATTGCAAGCGATCTGGTGTATATCTTTGGTAGAGATGTAAAAATATCTTCAAAATAGGAAGCAAAAATATTAGCCTTTTCTGCATCCCTAAGGACTTCTTGATGATTATGAACAATGGGGTAAGGCTTACGAGAAACTACCTGTTAATTGATGGAATTTGCGCCAATATTTGGTAGGTTGTGTTTCATTAGCTAGTGTGTTGCAAGTTTGAATCCAGTTGCGTCTCTTGAAAGCAACGATATCATTATGAGTGATCCTTAGGTACTGGCGATGAAGCCGAAACGCTTCAAGGTTACCCGTAGAGAGATATTCACGGAAAGCTCTCCGGAATACTGAAATAAATGGTAAATATTGCGGAGGTAACTTAGGTTTGTGTACCTGAACTTCGATTGTTGGAATGGAACGTTGTGCTGCGTCTTGGAGGGCTGTAGTAAGTCCAGTGATTGTTCGATCGAGTTCGTATTGCGTACTAGGCATTGTGAGCGTAGTTACGGCAATGCCTAAATCGGTGCGATATTGTTCCCAATTTGCCCTTTGATAGCAGTAGACCTTCTGAGGAGGAGGCTTCGGCTGAGTGTTAGGAGAACAATGAAGTTCGACTTTAATGGGAACATGGTCGCTACCTATGGAGTCAAGTACAGATATGTGAATAGACTGAGATAGTGAAGATGAAGTTATGACTACGTCAGGAGTAGTCCGACTGATAGGACGTGTAGGTTTCGGTAAAGTATGAAATTCAGGTCGTGTTTCATTCCGAACAAAATCGAGAAAGTTGTGTTGGTCACGTTGGGAAAGGCTATGAAAATTGAGGTCGGCCATGATAATGTAATGCCGGAAGTTGGTATCAATATAGCGGAAGAAATCATAGCTGAAAACTCTGCCTGGACGATAGTAAATAGTAACAAAGGTAACTGTTTTGCCTCTAAAATAAATTGTCGTGATGTTATGTTTAGGAAGGTGAAGAGCAGATGGTACAGTAACTGCACGTTAAGGAAGACTTTGCCGAATACCAATAGCTGTGCCTCCGTAGAGACGTGGTCCAGTTGGAGCGTCGTGTCGAAGTAAATTATACTTCGGTATAAGGCATGTTAAGTATGCTGCAAGTTAAGTTTCATTAAGAGCGAATGCGACAATTTGTTCCTCCTTGAGGAGCTGTGTCAAGAGCAGTTGGTGCGTCAACAGTGATCGTGTGTTAAGGAAAAGTAAATTGTAACTCATAATGAAAGTGAATATAAGTCCGAAGGTAGAGTTGTCCATATCAAACATAAACTTCAAGTGGTTGGAATGAAACTGCACTGTTGGTCCGCAATACGTTGCATGTAGTTGTAGATTAAATAACAGTTTGGCTGCGTGCATGATTTGAGTTAGAATATAGTTGCGAAGAAATGGGTGGATATTCTGTAGGGAAATAGTGAGAAAACTTAGTAGATCTTCGACTGTAACTGGATGGCGCAATGAATTTGCTGGTGGAGTTGGTGCATCGACCGAATGTATTGGAACAACTAGTTAAGGCTTTGCTAGATCAGGCTGAGGCTTAGCTTTACATTTATAGCTGTACGGTGGGTGACGTTTAGAACAGCGATCACAACGTGGTGGTTCTTGAAGGTTTGGGCAGCTGTTTGTAGGATGTTCGCGGGAACAATAGCCACATTTGGTGCTTTTTGTGCATTCAACTGTTGGGTGTGAATTATATTGTTGACATTTCTCGCAGCGAACAGGTGCTGGCGTGCGAGATGGCTCAACCTTATATTTGTGTCTATAGATATAAGCGCCCTTGGATAGAAGTTGATCAATCAGCTGTTGCTGACCAGTCAGCACTCGAACGAAATAAATTGGTCCCTGGTTGTTCTTGATCCTAATACAACGCCTTATAGGTAGCCCTTCCTGATGGAGTTCAGCAAGAATTTCGTCATCAGTAAGATCGGGTTCTACGCCACGAATAACTACAGACAGCATAGGAGTTCGCTGGGGTGAAGGAGGCGTTTTGGGTGTACTCGGCTGTAAAGTAGAAATCTTTGCTTTCGTCCCAAAAATTTCATAAGTTGCCTTGTTGCGAACATGCGTGGCGAAATTTGGGTTAGTGGATTTCAAAATGATGTCACGGCGTGTCTTAACAATTTCACGGATCTCAAACCGAGGGACGTACTTGACTAACTGCTGGAAGACAGCACGAACAGTGTCATCCTTCTGATCGTAGTCGGTTAGCAAGAAGTTGTACACGGGATCTGACTGGTATGGCTAATGATGATTATCGGCCGAAGTGGATGCCCAATCCATACAATGGCTGTCAGTTGTAGCTTGATGAACATTGGGAGTAATTCGTTGCTTCTTTGAATCTAGCGCTTGTTCGCCATCAGAGAAAGATCGAGAACGAATTCTATGTCCTTTAGTGACGGAGTCAGCGTAGGTAGTCGGAGGAATAGAGTTACGGTCTGAACGAGGTGTTCCCGTAACAATCGTTGGCTGCGTCTTTTGGCGACCGTTAGGCCCGATGTTAAGTGGTGGAGGTTGTAATCCTAAATCCTGACCGATATTCGTAGGTCCGTTAACTTTGTCAGTGTCTGTTATCGCGATAGATAGCCGAGGGCCGAAGCCCAGATGAAGATGAAAAAATGAAAAGGATGTTAAATGAAGTTCAAAAAACAAGACACCCTCCGAAAATGAAAACTTTAGTCCGACCCTTAAGTGCTGTAATTGTGCTATGCTCGCAAGTACGTATGCTATACTTGGTCCTCGTTGGCACAGTAACTGACAGAAAGGAGGTTACTTTCTTGGTAAGGTATCATAAAAAATAACGGCGTACAGATATAAATGCAAGATTTGGTAAAAACGTGTTGCAAGTTTTAGGATAAAACAGCGTTAATTACATCGAACAAACGTTTATTTTAAGGAAAACAAGAGAACACTGAAAATATGTATAAACTATAATTAAAATGTGAGGTAAGGAAATTCTGCAACTACACGCAAAACCTTTTGTTTTACAAAAATACACTGACATTTGTAGTGCCACCTAGCAAGAAATTGGAAAATTACAAAATAATAAAATTACTGAATCAAATTCCAGATGCGACCAGTAGAAGTGCGATTTTTGTTTTAGAAATCATACTGAAAGTGTGCTTAGCACATGCAAGAGTAGCGATCTTCATTAAATTTGCATGAATTAATTTTTTTTGCCCCGCCCTAATATACATACAGGATGCCCAAAATCAATGGCCAGCTATGAAATCACAGATTTCTGGCACCAATACAAGAAAACATGTTTATATGACTTACAGTCCCTAAGTGGATATGGGCAGAGCTAAACAACTTTGAATATGGAGGAAAGGAACTTCACGTCTGCCAGCAAAATAATGTTAGGAGTTAGGAAGTTTGTTTAGAACGACTTAAAAATCATACTGTCTTGACATGGTAAACGCATTTTATAAACTTGCAGCAGAAACTCCCCATACGACATTCAGCGAAAGTCTATACGGCATTAGTAATGAAACGGTGCGGGTGCAGTAAATTTAGAACATACAGAGAAAAAGTTGTTATGCATGGCACGCTTGCAAGCACATGTAAATGGAAGTCAAAGCAAAGATCACTTATCAAGGTGTCATAATCTCTATGACCAATGGAAAATGGTATAACAAAAATACTTGCAAAGGGAAGGTAGAAATGTAACAAGTGTAACAAGTCATGCAATGCAATGAAATAACAGGCACAATCCACATCCACATACTGTTTTTGTAACGTAGTATCTTACATAGAGTAGCACTACATACTACTAGGACATACATGCTAAAAATAAATATACATACAGAAGACTTTGAGAGTCTAGGACGCTTGTAAATCGGCAAGTTCCTTCCCCCCATTCGAAACTCTCTATCTCCGTCCCTGGCGACTTCCGAATTGTATGTCAAACAGAATGTTTTCTTGTTTTTGTGCCAGGAATCTGTGGTTTCATTTTCCAAAATTTTTGGGACACCCTATGTACATATCGCATACTTTCAAAATACAACACTTATCAAATGGAACCAGGTACTTACTGAACGAGAGTGCTGAAATCATAAGAAAGTCAAATTTAATTTAAGTACTGTTACTAAACTTAAATAGGCATAGTTGTTAGGTGTTATTAAGCTTAAATATGCATGCTATCATAGCTTCATAAATATTAGTTTCTGCTGATAAATGAATCCAAAGTGAGTATAGCAAAACACCTGGAACTTACCGGTATTTTTTCCGATTTTCGTCCCGATATTTGATTACAATCAGTCGGATTTGCTAGAAATTTTCGAAAAATACTTAATTAAACCTTACCTTATTAGCAGTACATTAAAGAAAGTTATCAGCATTCCATTGAAAGTTTATCAATGTACATAAATATTTTATTCCTATGACATTACTTGTTTATTTCTACCAAAACAAAGAAAGCAGACGTGACCAGAATTCTTAAAATCTGTTAACTTCGGGAATTGAAGGTCAGAAGTAGACATATTTTATATCTTAAATTAAAGACATTTCTAAATATATATTTAATATTTAGGTTTCAATGATATTCGTCAGATCCTAAGTATGAAAGCTACCTTACTCATACCATAATCTCTATGTTTAATTGTTATTTGGAACTGAAAAAAATAAATGAACAGAAAGTAGTATCGTTTACTTTCCAACTGAAAATTACAAAATGAAGTATTTAGATCAAGGTTTCGGTTATTGAATGAATTTGGGCTTGGGTATTCGACAAGGAGACGAGATTCGGGTTTATATAAACATCGAGACATGCTGCTGGTTATAATAATGTAATGGCACGAGCTCTCGCCATATACTTCATGTGTGCAGACAACAAATGGAAGAGGTAACTTGCTCGATTATAATCGATTACAAAATCACATCTAGGTGTTGTTCCTATCTCAGGCGATTGCAATTGTATACTGAAACAAGGAATAAAGTTCTCTAAAACCCTTTACATAGAAAAGAAATATTGTCTGTGCTGGGATACTAACGAGGGCGGTGGACAAGTCTACCGAAATGGCGCATATAGAAAGGTGAATATATATATATATATATATATATATATATATATATATATATATATATATACGAAACGTCGGAACGTGATTCCTGGTACAGTTCGCGGCATAGAAATTGTTACACAAATTCTAAGTCCAAATTAATAACAAACTCTTTGCACGTTTTCATATACATCCAGAAATACATATCTCAATCGATTAGTTGCTTCTAGTCTTCAATCCAACTTTTCCCCCTCCTCCACCTCTCCCTCTCTAAAGCAGTGTGTGTGACGTAGTACACTCTTTCCATTTAGCTGAAAAAGAAACAGGAATCAAGTTTACAACGTTATCGATTTAAAACAGTATTTTCCATTTATTTGTTCTGAAATATTTTAAGAGCCTAAATTTAAAAACGTCACACAATTTTCCCAGAGCTTCATAAAGACCTTTAGTTTCATTCTTTCCATTATTGAAATACTGCAAGCTAGTAAGACGCTCCCTAAGAAATCTATGGAAATTGCCAGTAACGGCAGTAGGTTCTGTGCTTCCTAAAGCCTGTAATGTACGCACATAGCTCTAAAATATCTACTGACAAAAATGAGTGTTATTTAATGATCCATTTCATTTCTTTTCAGTAATTTCAAGCAAATATTCCAGGGGCGTCATTTGGGCAGGAGAGGAGGGTTTAATTCCCCCTTCCCTTGAGCTTCATAAATACAAATTGTTTGATCAAATGCATAGTAATATACTATCAGAAAAGTTAAAATCTTATGTCGGCGCAGAATCTCCCCCACACAATAAAATCTAAATACATTCCTTTTAGCTAAAAACCTATAGAGCTACGTTAGCATTTCTAGAGATCTTACATTTGGTCGCAAAAGTCAAAGGTTTGTTCTCAGCCATATGAGTTCTTGGGCGACATTGAGAGAGAGAGGGAGAGGGAGAGTGAGTTTCAAGTATGCACTCTAAAAATGGTATAGCTGAATTGACAATAAAAGCATTGTTGATGAGTATTGCTAATTGGTAAATTAATATTGACTATAGTATAGTTGATGTATAAATACTGATTTGTTATTTGTACAACACCTATTTTTTAGTATGGCTGTGGTAAGAAAAAAATATTGCTAATATTAGTATGGTTAATAATATCATGCATATTGTTTATAAAACCAGATTATTTAGTATTCCTAAAATAGCGATAGCATTATGGTTAGAATGGCTATTACAATATAAAACTCTTGTTATGGCAACAGTGCGAAATCTCGCCTTTTACGAGTTGTCATGTAGCCGCCATAATGATGGATTCTATAGTGGAAAGCATGAATTATCAAAATATTCTAAAAGACTGGGGTTTAGAAACCCTAATAATGAAATTTCAAGGTAAGTGGATAGTCAGTAAGTTTCAATATGTAAATTGAAGATATGTATTTCTAAATGTTTATTTGAATTGTATTGCGCACAAGCAACAAAAGTCCGTTGTACGAAATAGTGTATTATTAAGCATTTATGACGCTTCAAAAATATTTTTTTTATTATCACCAAATCAAAATACTTCAAAATAGAGACACGATGTGTTCACGCAATTGAGGGTAAGTTTAGAGTTTCTAGTCCGTTTTTACTCGGAATTACGATATTGGAACCAGTTTCAGTCACAGTTCTAGTCTAACTAAAGTCTTACCAGGTAACCTAAACTAACCTAACTTAACAATTTTTAATGTTTTAACTGCATTTTTGTAGGTTGGAAACTGGAGGGCAACTCTAAACTTAAGCCTGAAAATGTACAGATGAAATTATATAAGGTATAATAATGATTTAAGACTTCTTGTAAGATGTTTGTGTGAAAAGTTGACAGAAAGGTTATTATTAATGTGAGAGTTCGTACTATTTTGAAGAGGCTTAAGCCTTTGCAGAACGATTCGATGCTTGAGGATCATAGTGATCCTATGTTGATATTTCTGCGTTGAGTTTTACTTAATTGGGCATTTATTCCGAAGTTGGACGTCCGTCTACCAAAATTGCGTAAAAGCTATTAAAATGTATAATTTTTCAATTTCGCGAGTTGCGAGAAAGTGTAGGTTAGGTTAGGTTACGTTAGGATCTATGATAGAAGTACCCTTCGACGGAAGCTTCACGAAATTCAACACTGTCAGTTCACATCCCGCACAGCGATTCGGTATATTACCCGCAATATTGATATTATGAATGCTCGTTACTTTCCCACAGTGCAACTATTCGGTTACCTTGCGCGAGGTAGTTCTCTTCGCTCGCTTAGTAGTCCCATGTTTATAACCAATTATACATAACAAATAGAGAGAGTTTTGTTGTATTATCCTTATATATTATCAAGCACACAAACGATCAAATTATACGTATCTTCCGTGCAAGTTTCAAAATTTTGCTGAAAACAGACGTCCAACTTTGGAATTTAACCCCTTAATTGTTATACTTTGTGCTCTTATTACTTTCTACAAACAGTACAGGTGGGATCAAGAATTTTAATAATAATTCAACCTTAATTTTTACTAATTAATGCTGAACAAGCGACAGCGAGCGAAAGTATGGTTAGATAGGCTAGTTTAGGTATGTGTAGCAACAAGAAAACACGATAGGTTACGATTTAATGCTTTTTAAGTGTGCTTCTGTCGCTTTCAAATTATTACAGAAGGCCTCTCTCTTTGTGTTACACTAAGTGACACCACCTTTTCACTTTTAATTTAATTCATGATGGTGATGTCAAACTTCAAAGCACATAAATAACAGGTTTTGCAGAAACCATTTTCTTTTTAAATCCGATATTTTGTTTGAACCAGTTCAATTTTTTAAATATATTTAGGTTAAATTAAAGTGGAGTAAACAAAGTCCCTATTTAAAACTAAGTAAAGATGGGGCGCTGATTTGATTGAGTGCTCGGTTTTGACCTCAAGAAGTGATCTAACCCGATCAGACTCGGTCAGAGGTCAACTAATTCCTCAAATGATGTACCAGTAGTTCACAAATTATTTACCAGTCAGTCCATTCAGCAGTACTGAAGCTTGACTTAAGTTTAACCATTCAGTACCTTCGTAAAAGGGACCATGAGCTAATGAAACTAATATATGCACTTAGTTGATCTCACAGTATAAGGGGAGTGCCGGGTTCGATACTCGTTTATTCCAGCTCGAGAAGACCAACTAATAATAATATTGGGACTCGAACCTTGGATCTCTCAAAGTCTCCTTTACAACATCATTCAAATGCACAAATTAGTAAAGTAACGTAAAAGACTGGCAATAAGCAAGTATCTTCACTCCTCCACGGTCCTAGAATTCGAGCGTAGCACTAACTAGAGACATTTGCCGTTTACCCACCGTCGCTGCTGCGTCAGCTTCAAGGTATACCAGTTAATACCTGTAAAAGAATAC
This sequence comes from Thermobia domestica, assembly GCF_964235325.1. Lineage (NCBI taxonomy): Eukaryota > Metazoa > Arthropoda > Insecta > Zygentoma > Lepismatidae > Thermobia > Thermobia domestica. The sequence goes on from NC_137457.1 coordinate 95,912,590, forward strand.
AAGGTGGGGTGGCCATTTGAAATTTACGCCAGATGGATAGTGAGAGACGAAAGTAATGTTTGTTCTCCACTGTTTAGAAGTACCTTACCTGTTGATAAACACTTTATGCCACATACACTTTAACTTATACACATATGAAGCGCTAAAAGAAAATAGGACTTATTAAACATATTTGGTTACCACCATCATCATTTATAGAAATGATAACAAGAATTTCACATTTGCACTATATTATCATTCAGATTTCACTGTACGTATTACATATGATTCAAAAACAATAACATTTGTAAGTTATGAATAATATTCTACTTAAACGAAAAGATGGCCCAATCACTACGATAAACGACACGTAACCGCGCACGACGGTTCCGACAACTATACGAAATAATACGCGAAATTTCGACCGAACGAAAATAATAAATCGGTTGGTGGCTACGCGGTTTACTGCCGGTACTTCACTTCATCACTATGTGAAGATAAGGTGATTTAAAATCACATGATTTGTAAACTATACTAAATGCTTCACTTTATGTCAGCGTTTCCCATGTTCGAGAACTGATGTTTTTGCGTTTGTCTTCTGTAAGTTTCCTCATTCGAAGAAGTCAACTACAACTGGTGAATAAGTCGATGCTTTCCTTGACATTGCGAATTGTGGGTTTCATTATTTTCTTATGTCGTTTTCATTATTCACTTGTATATCAAAAAGCAATGATTAGTTTCGGTAATTAAACACTAAGACTTTACATATTTCAATAATATTCGTGAAGGCAGAAACAGTACGTTCAGCTCACATGGTGGCACAAACAAGACGCACAGCTTCTCTTCACGGCTCACATAGTTGCCAGTTAGTAGCGCAAGAATACACTGACAAAACTAAAATATAGTTCGTAGAGAGCATTGAGTTTTTGCATTATTATAATGTTAATAATATATAATAAATGGTCCATAGGTTAATAGAAATCACATTAAAACACTGATAGTTCCAATAAGTTGTGGAACTGATGATTATTGATAATTTTCACATTGTCACGTAAAGATCTGTCATCGTCATGAGGGTTCACTGCGTGGGCGGACAGCACGAGGGTAGCTAAATTTTTTCCTCCAAATATGGACTGACGGGAGGAAGTAAGAGTGTCTGGAAAAGTGAGGTACCTTTTGGGAGAGAAATTCCTGAGCTTTGTTCTCCTTCAACTGTTGATTAGTCGCATTTCATTTCCAAGAATTGACGTTGGAATAATACGAGGGTTGGTTTAAAAATTCATGCCAATCCATCTTGTTACAACTGGCGGCGAACGGAATGTCCACTGACGGTATCACAGAAGTGGGCAAGAACCCTGGAATCCAAATCTTCATAACCATACTGCAACACAACAGTAATCACAGCACTCCATTAGTCCATAGAGGGTTAATGTCATTTGAAGTTCGTTTTCACTGAAGAATAACAGTTCGTAAGTTCACTCGAACGCACATAATCGCGAAATTCGAAGAATAACGAACACGAGGGCCATTTACGATAACGCGAGGGCCATTTCGTAAATGTCTTTTTGAGTCTTTTTTTTATTGGTTTATGTTTTCCATTTATTTTAATTATTCCTTGAAATGTAAACACAAAATAATTTCAATATTTGAATATAAATCAATAGTTATTTGTAATTCAAAATACTATTCAACATCGTATTTCATAATGTCTTTCAAAATTCAAACCAAGTTACACAAACATATTAATATATTCAATGCAACAATATATTTAATAAAACATTACATTTAATAAAAGATTACACTTGGTAAGGTATCATATTCAATGCCATATTTAAGAATACACAATAAAATATAAGTAACACGAACTAACAATATACCAATAAATTTAAAATGGTAAAATTGCTTTGATATTTTGCAGTAATGCTTCTTAATTTCTAAAATAAAACACACAATATCATTCAAAAATAGCATATATCACTAAGTAATTCGACTTATCATGATTTTATTTTTCATGAAATAAGATATTCATTCCTACTATATGTGTAGAAAATTTATTACAATGAAAACATCGACATTATTCATAAAATTCAAAAATGTACTTTCATTGACATGCTAACACAAGCTATTCACTAAGAATATTCGAAATAATTCAACACAACTAAAACATACGATATAGTACACAGAATTGGTTTTATATTTTATTAAGATTACATATTAAAAACACATGTGTAAATATAACACTAAAAATATTTCATTTACTATGAAATGAAAGACTGGGCACATGTGAGCTCGTCACGCTCAAAGTATATGAAAATATACTGCCTGCATTGCATTGACAAGACCCTAACCCATTTATTTATTAATATGTTTCCATCCCCGAAGCAAAGTGAAAAGATAGAACGTTTGGTTAAAATTTAAAAATAATACAGAGGGGACTAATAAGAAAATTGCCTACTCCGGGCATTACATAATATGAGTAACCCATAATAGTGGAGGAACCTTTGCTTCAACGTCTTCAAGTTAAAACTTGAAATGTTTTCGTATTCAACGAAAAGATTAATACAAAGTGAATGCAACAATAGTTGCTAACAAGTATCATGTAAGTATTCATTTTACTAATCTCACATTTGCATTTGAACATTGATTCTGTGATTTTTTTTTAAATTCTCCCGTTTGTGACTCAGTGGTTCACCACGTAGGCGTGTTTAGTTGGAAAACAAGGTTGCGATAGCCCACCACATCAGTAGGAGTCAGCCATCCTAAGTTGATCACTGTGATCTTACCAGAATGCTAATTAAACAAAACGAGAGGATTAATAAAATTTATCAATGCAAACTCTAAGTTATATACGTTACACCATGATGATTCAGTGAGATATTTTAAATATGAATCTAATTCTAAAATTTCATCAAGAATTTTACCAATTCTATTGAAGTTGATTTTGGAATCACATTGGTTTGAAAGATTTACCCTTACAGCATTGATGGAATCATAAGTCACTTCTTCAATACAACTATTCAACTCTGAGCTTTTACTCTGTTCTTTCAGGATTTCATCACTTTTAGTTCCACAGTGTTTAGTAGCTAAATTAAGCCAAATACTCTTTGTTTCTTTGGTAGGTTTCCAAACCTTTAATCTGTCAACTGAATGTAATCCTAAACATTTACCAGTGAGTGGATCCGTTAACTCAAAAACCTTTTCTGAGACCTTTTTAGAACACAACAGGGGACCTTTGTACAAATAAAGAAATTTTGAGATTCTTTTGTCTATGGCTGAACTCAAATTTGTTTGTTTTAAGAAAACTAAATCATTTTCCTTTACCTTATATTTACTTTCTTGTTTCAGGTTATGCTTAACATTTCTTTTACGAATTATTTCAGTTCTTTTCAGATCTGCCATAACTAACTTGTTATCCCACAAAACATATTCATCTGCGTCCTTTTCAGTAACCACAATACCAAAATGCTTGAATACTGATTCAGAAGGTTTTACATTCAAATGCAAGCTGGCAGGGCTTACACCTAAGCTACTTGAGATTGAATAATTTAACAAAATTACAATTTGAGGGATGAATTTTTCCCAAGCAGTGTGATCTTCACTACAAAACAATTTAAATAGACGATTAGTCTCACGATGGATTCGTTCAACCGGATTAGAAGAAGCGTGATATGGTGTTACGTAATGTATTTTGATTCCATATTCTGACATTTTTTCTTTGAATTTTCGAGAAATGAAACAGCTACCATTATCAACCAGAATAGCACTTGGAATGCCTAAATGCAAGAAATACAATGATTCTAAACAACGTAATACACATTTGGTGGTAGCATTTCGCATAGGATACAAAGTGTAATACCTGGTGAAAACATCTAAAATTGACAATGCATATTTATAACCTGAGGAAGAAGAAACATATGGTCCTAAAATATCAATTGAAATAAGCACACGAGGACCATTGACAGTAATACTTTCCATTGGTCTAGCTGGAGGTGATGTTTCTACTTTCGTTTCTTTACATACAATACAATCATTGATAAAATTACTGATATCTTTTCTCATGGATTTCCAGTAACAAATTTCATTTACGAAACCAAATGTTTTTTCAATTCCAAAGTGACCTCGTTGACAATGCATGTGTTCTACAACAGTACGAACTAATGAAGGTGGAATGCAAATTCTCCAAGAATTTGGGAAATGGAAATTTCTGTTCAAAAGTACACCATTGTCAAGTTTATAAAAATTTTCAAGATTTCTGTTTTTCACCTTAGAGTATGGGTCATTGGGATTTTGAAGAAATTTCATGATTGAATCATATTCTGTATGTTCACGTTGTTTTTCGGCTAGTTCCTGTATGGTCATGTTTCCAAAAAATGACGGTAGCACTTCGAGGTTATTCACCGTATGAGTTTCAGTTTTAGGAGCTAAAACTATACGTGACAAGGCGTCACTGGCTTTATTGTCAATTCCACGAATGTGAATGATTTCCAAATCAAAACTTTGTAATTCGAGACTCCAACGAGCTAAACGAGAATTCCAATTTCTGATCTTATGTAAGTACACTAAAGAGTTATGGTCCGTATACACTTTAACATGTTTACCATACAGTAAATGTCCCCATTTACGAATAGAAATCACTATGGCTAACGCCTCTTGTTCTGTCGTAGTATACGCACGCTGCGCTTTGTTTAAAGTTTTACTACAGAATCCAATAATATTACGTTTACCATCAATTTCTTGAAAAAGTATGCCAGCAACGGCCACTTGTGAACTGTCGGTGATCAATGAAAAATCGGACTCAAGTTTTGGGTGAGTGAGTAGTACATCTTGAACCAAACTGTCTTTGAGGGACTGAAAACTATGTTCACATTCTGGAGTCCAAATCCATTTTTTCCCTTTCTGGATAAGTTCAAATAAAGGAGCAGCTAATTCAGCAAACTTGTGTACAAATTTAGAACACCATTCAAAAAGGCCTAAAACTCGTTGCAATTGTTTTATATTGGTTGGACGAGGTAGTTGGCGAATAACTTCTACGTAAGAAGGATCTTTACAAATACCTTCAGGTGTTACAACAAAATCCAAAAAATTAAAACTAGTTTTACAAAATGAAGATTTTGAAAGATTAACAGTCATGTTAGCTTCACTCAGCTTAGTAAATAACTGATCTAATAAATGTAATTGTTCTTCAAAAGAAAAAGTTGGAATACTTAAATCGTCAATATATGAAACAAGTTTATTATACAATGCATAACCTAGCACCTTCTGTAATGCATCTATGAGAGCAACAGAGCCATTTATGTATCCAAATGGGATAACAGTAAATCTGTACATATGACCGTTCCAAGAGAAGGCAATAAAATCACGAGATTCCTCAGACACAGGAATTTGTGAATACGATGACACGAGGTCAATTGAACTTACAAACTTAGCACCTTGAAATTTCAACAATAAATCATCAATTCGGTTTACTTTCAATTATTTTAATTTAACATGCTTATTCAGCTCAGTCAGATCAACTACGACTCTAGGTTTAGTGGTGTTTTTCTTAGGTACACAGAAAATTGGGTGGCTATGAATTGACACTGCGGGTTCAATAACACCTACTTTTAACCATTCACTAATTTGCTTATCAATGCTTTCTTTAAAATGGTAGGGTAAAGCATATTGCCTCTTTACAATAGGGTCACTAGTATCAACGTCTATAGAATATTCATATAGATTACATCTACCTGGATAATCTGTGAATACATCACGATGTTTTACCAACAAATCAAATAATTGCTGTTTTTCCTCATTACTTAAATGATCACATTCATGTACCTTTTCCCTAATTTCGCTTATTGTTGCTACAGCACACACATTTTCAAAAATAACATTATCATTTGATACCTTATCCCCACAACTTTCCTGTTTACTTTGGCTATTAACATGAGCATTTTGAATCTCATTATCAATTTCCGATATTTGTAAACCATAATACTCGAGTAAAAAATTTTCTTCTACAGCTTGATTTATGTTAAGATCTTTTATTCGAAAATCTTTCGACTCTTTTCTCAACTGTGAATACGCCTGATCTCGTTCATGTAAAACACGGATCCACTCTTGTTCTAATTTACCTTTTTGTGAAACCAAATTATTAATTACAGGACATGCTGAAGATGTATAGTCATGCTTGGGTTCGAACTCTGAACTTTCATCTGACAAGTTATTATTTTCTACAGAAATACCGAACTCAGTATCAACAGGTTTATTTATTCTATCAGCATAAGTCAAAATCTTCTTAGGTTGACTACAACTATTATCTTTGCTATGTGTTTTTTCAATGAGCATAGGAACAACAACAATTTCTTTTCCGTCAGAAAAACTAATTACGTTTTTCGAAAAATCTATCATCGCATGGGCGAGTGTGAGGAAATTGCGACCTAACAAGCATTCTGTGTTTAATTCATCTACTACCAGAACTTGTATGTCGAACATCAAGTGTTCTATTTCCACACAAATGTTTACTTCACCCTTAACCTGCTTTTTTCTTTTACCAGAATAATCTACCAAGAGAATATGTGGTGCAGGTTTTAATTGCGGATGTGAAATTACGGAAGAAATACGTTTCCATGCCTCAAAACTGATAAGGGATGCCGAAGCACCTGTATCGCACAATGCTTTCAACTGAGTATCTAACACTTTACAATAAATTTCTGCAGTGCGAGTGTTATTACCCTTACTTACATTTTCATCAATTTCTATTCCATCTTCAGAAATATCTAAGTCCCAATTAACAACATTATTAATATTCTTACTCAACGTTACGTATTCCACAGGAAAAATTGGGGTGAGTGCATCTTCATTACTAAATTCATGACTATTACTAAGGTTTTCATAAGCTCTACCAGAAGCACTCTCTCGGCAGAGCGTTTCTAGTTTAACGGTGTTTGCCTACTCTGATTACCTGATGATGTAGGAGGAGGGAAGGTACGAGGTTGATTAAAATTTGACATAAAAGGTGGTTGGTTACCAGGATGAAAAGTTGGAAATGGTTGAGGCGTATGCCCACCATTATCAACGCGCCTAGTCTCAGTGTAATGTATACCTTCTTGGCTATCATACTGATTATCGTTTTCAGGATTACGCTGAGAATGAACGTTCCTCGATTTACCTTTATTCTTAAAATGTTGATTTTTACCTTTGCTTTGGGGTTGCTTTTTACCTTTGTTTTTGCTTTGATGTGATTCTCTAAAATTATGTTCATTACTTTCATTTTCTTGGACATTAACCTGATTTACACGAATCTGTTTCTTAAGAAATCCACTATTTGTTCTAAAATTGTCATTGTTTTTTGACAATGTTTCAAGGTTTTGAACAACATTCAACATAGTTTGTAAATCTAAGGATGGTAACAAAACCAATTGTTTCTGAAAATAATTAGGCAGTAACAATTTAATTGTATTCAAAATAAAAGCTTCACTAACGTTTTCATTCAATTCTCGAATTTTATGGTAGCGATCTGCTACGAATTGGTAAACTGTACCGTCGACTTTAGGGTCATACCTTTTGGATTGCAATACTGACATTTTACCAGCTACGACTTGCGGAGATTCGAACTGTTGCTTGAAAGCACAAACAAAATCACTATATGATTTAAAGTCAGGTTTACGAGTAAGGAACCAAGATTTGGAAGATCCTTGCATCAAGAAATCTAAAATATCTAAATACTGCTCTTCGGGAATTTGCATTAATTTAACATTTTTCTCAAACAATTCCAAAAAGTTTGAAGCTGTAATTTCACTTTCGTGTCCTAAGAACTTTTCAAACGATTCAATATCACTACGCTTAATGGGCCTAGCGTTCGTAATCTGAACTGGTTTTCTGTGATGAATGCGACTACGGTTTTTGCTTTTAGGTTTTGGTTTACTATTAGATTCATAACTTGTGTTAGTGCCGCTACTGCTACTACGACTAGTGGAACTTCGAGTTGATGAAGTGTTAGCTACACTACTGTATAGTGAATTAGTTACACTACGAGTATTAGCAATGCTACTGGGTCTAGATTCCACGTGCAAGTTCAAAATTTGTTTTTGCGTTAAGATTAGTTGAGCTTGTAACATTTGCAATTCTTGTTTGAGGTTACCAATTTCATTTTTAACCTCCAAAACAGTACTCTGGATCTGAACATACTGTTTTGATTCTTTTTCCCTATCATTTGTTAATTCTACTACAATGTTGTTACAACGATCTACAGTATTTTTGAGAAAAAGTAACGATTGATTAATCCGATCAACTTCCATGCCGCAATTGTTTACACTACTTTCATTTAGAGTTCCCTTTTGCATGCACTGGACTACCTGTGCTTGGTGAGCTTGAATTTTACTTTCAATGTCTACCAATGAATTTCGATTGCTACGTATTTTCTCCTCAAGATCTACGATTTTACATTCGTACGTGTTAGAAATCTGTTGAAAATCATGCTTCATTTGAGTTAGTGAAGTACAACTTTGGGCTTCAACCTGCTGGATAACTAACGACAACTCATTCCGTGTCTCAATCAGCTGATTGTTCGTTTGAATTTTCATTTCATTAAAACGATCATTCACTTCCGCCTTGGAGTCCCTAACTTCACGTTTCAAATTTTCGATTTCAACTTTAATTTCTACTTTAAAGGCATTGCACTCAGCTTCTACTCTCTGTATACCATTCGTAAGTTCCTGAGTTGACAATTCATGTTTTTCACGTAACTCTGTAATTTCTGCTTTTACACTATTACCTTGTTTGACTAACTCATTATGATTATCTTTTATCACTTGGTTAGTATTAGCTAAATCTGCGGACAGCTTTTGCACTGCTTCAAGCAGTGTTTTGATTTCACTAGGACTTGACATTGTAAAATATTATACTACAAAACTTATGGCATTGAATATAAAATAGTGAAGTTCAAACATTCGCTTTCTTCCCACTAAAGCATCTGTCTTTGTTCGGTGCGTCAGATATAAGGGGAGTGCCGGGTTCGATACTCGTTTATCCCAGCTCGAGAAGACCAACTAATAATAATATTGGGATTCGAACCTTGGATCTCTCAAAGTCTCCTTTACAACATCATTCAAATGCACAAATTAGTAAAGTAACGTAAAAGACTGGCAATAAGCAAGTATCTTCACTCCTCCACGGTCCTAGAATTCGAGCGTAGCACTAACTAGAGACATTTGCCGTTTACCCACCGTCGCTGCTGCGTCAGCTTCAAGGTATACCAGTTAATACCTGTAAAAGAATACAAGGTGGGGTGGCCATTTGAAATTTACGCCAGATGGATAGTGAGAGACGAAAGTAATGTTTGTTCTCCACTGTTTAGAAGTACCTTACCTGTTGATAAACACTTCATGCCACATGCACTTTAACTTATACACATATGAAGCGCTAAAAGAAAATAGGACTTATTAAACATATTTGGTTAGCACCATCATCATTTATAGAAATGATAACAAGAATTTCACATTTGCACTATATTATCATTCAGATTTCACTGTACGTATTACATATGATTCAAAAACAATAACATTTGTAAGTTATGAATAATATTCTACTTAAACGAAAAGATGGCCCAATCACTACGATAAACGACACGTAACCGCGCACGACGGTTCCGACAACTATACGAAATAATACGCGAAATTTCGACCGAACGAAAATAATAAATCGGTTGGTGGCTACGCGGTTTACTGCCGGTACTTCACTTCATCACTATGTGAAGATAAGGTGATTTAAAATCACATGATTTGTAAACTATACTAAATGCTTCACTTTATGTCAGCGTTTCCCATGTTCGAGAACTGATGTTTTTGCGTTTGTCTTCTGTAAGTTTCCTCATTCGAAGAAGTCAACTACAACTGGTGAATGAGTCGATGCTTTCCTTGACATTGCGAATTGTGGGTTTCATTATTTTCTTATGTCGTTTTCATTATTCACTTGTATATCAAAAAGCAATGATTAGTTTCGGTAATTAAACACTAAGACTTTACATATTTCAATAATATTCGTGAAGGCAGAAACAGTACGTTCAGCTCACATGGTGGCACAAACAAGACGCACAGCTTCTCTTCACGCCTCACATAGTAGCCAGTTAGTAGCGCAAGAATACACTGACAAAACTAAAATATAGTTCGTAGAGAGCATTGAGTTTTTTGCATTATTATAATGTTAATAATATATAATAAATGGTCCATAGGTTAATAGAAATCACATTAAAACACTGATAGTTCCAATAAGTTGTGGAACTGATGATTATTGATAATTTTCACATTGTCACGTAAAGATCTGTCATCGTCATGAGGGTTCACTGCGTGGGCGGACAGCACGAGGGTAGCTAAATTTTTTCCTCCAAATATGGACTGACGGGAGGAAGTAAGAGTGTCTGGAAAAGTGAGGTACCTTTTGGGAGAGAAATTCCTGAGTTTTGTTCTCCTTCAACTGTTGATTAGTCGCATTTCATTTCCAAGAATTGACGTTGGAATAATACGAGGGTTGGTTTAAAAATTCATGCCAATCCATCTTGTTACAACAGTTTACTGAAATTAGTCAAGTATTCATGATTTTGTATGTGATTGTTCCCACGAAATGAAACTTATTTAGCTTTGAGGTTAACTGCTGTATCACCGGAACAGTTTTAGAAAATTTACCGAGTCAGTTGGAGATTTTTATTCTGTTTGTTTGTTTATGAAGAAGAATGAGTGAAAGTCATGTAAGTGGAATAGTAAAAATGAAGAAATTGGTTATTTTTGATGTTGTAAGCGACATTGTATGTGGAGGCGGTTGGACCATATCGCGGAGAGATATAATTGTTATGATGTAGTGGCGCGAAGAGGAGTATGAAAATAGCTCGTGTATGTCAAGGCTGTCACATGTCGTGTGTTACGTACATAGAACTGTTCAAAAATAACGAGCGACAGTTGATGAAATTTTGTGAAAGACCAGTATACTGAAAAGGTTGACGGTGTGTGGGAAATGTGGAAATGAATTGTAAATACAGAAAGGAAAAGGAGCGTATTATTTTAAAGCGTCAGGGAAGAAGGAAAACCATTTAGAGGGCTATTTAGCTGAGTACTTGATTATGGAAAGAAGACCTCAAGAAACTGTTGTTCACGATTTTGAAGGTAAGTGACTTCTGTTTCTGCAAGTAAAGCATTATTAGTATGATACCATGGCAAGTGCTATTGAAATGTATATGATTGCGGAAACCAGATGTTTTCAGTACCCTCGCTTACGCGTTTACACATCGTCGCTGACGCGCCTGCTCCCTTCGGGCACACTACCGCGCTGGTCCGCTAGCTCCGCCCTGCCTTGGCTCGGTTAGATAGCATTCGTGCACTTTGTGGCCACCTAGCACAAGTTGGTTTGTGTTTTTTGCACTGTAGTTCTTTATGCTCTTATCCTAATGTGAGGTAATCTAATGTAAGTTAATGTAATCCAGCGAAATATAACTGTATACAGTACATTTTGTTACTTTTTTCGATTTTAATACTGGTCCGGCCATGCGGCAGTAATGCCTTAGCTTTGTAATAAGCGAGAAGAAAATATAAACGTCATAGAAATTACAAGGTTCTAGAACACATGTCCCACTTCCCATTTAGCTGTAATAGAAACAGAAAACAACGTATCCTGAGGTCTTCTAACCCGCTTTTACTTACTGACGCTCGCTAGCAATATTATGTGAAATAAAATTTAAATTTTAGTACAGAAAGGAACCAACCTTGCTAACCTATATGGGGAACCTGTGCTCTAGAACTTCCCCTTAGAAATTATCTGGTTCACACGTTGCATTAGAGCGTACATTAAGTTAGGATAAAAACCGGAAGTTTCAAACTTTTCATCGTGCCATTTTTTTTATAACCAATTAACTAATGCAATTTAGCTATAGTTCATAAAATTAACTGACAAAATAATGGAACTGGCGGTTGACGTGAAAAGTTGAAACTTGGCATACATATAGCCTTCAGAGAAAAATATACAGGATTTTCTTTCTTTTTAGTAGGTGAAAAGGAAGAATGAGTAAAAATCCCATCTTATTTCGGTGTACTTTAAAAAAAAGTCTTAAGAAATTGTATTTGAGTAAAAACTTTACATTCGGTATTCATGTAGGGTTTTCGTAAAATCACCAAAACTATACATTTCCTAGTTCAGTGAGGTTGTTTGGGAAAGTGAAAAATCTTCCCTTGTTATTTATATGGAGATACCTTCTACAGCCCAAAATTATTAAAAATTATTAAGTTAAATGATGTAGCCCGAAGGTTAGAGTGATGCAGTTTGGCATGTTTGTAGCCTTCTGGAAGTAACTCACAAAAAATATCAAAAGTAAATATTTTTAGTTTTTAGGGTAATTTTAAAATAAAAAGAAAGATTTCCGGTTGCTATTTAAATGCATGTTTGTTTTGGACATAAAATCTCATGTTTTGGGTAATTGAAATTGGAACAAAAGCTTGAAATTCGGTATGCTTGCTAGCTTTTGATAGCGATATGCAAGTTATTGACCAAAAATAATATCTAATTATATAGGATTTTTTAATTTTTTTATTTTTATTTATTTATATATTATTTATTTTAGAAAACGGAAAATTCACAGTTATTTAATATCATATCTTCTACATCTCAAAATGCTTAGACTTTTCCTGAATATCTGCGGATGAAATTTGGCATACTTGTGGGTTTATAAGGTGCGAGACCGTAGTCGGAGTGAACGGTGATCTAGGTGCGAGACCTCCAGCTAGCCGAAGGCTAGTCTTCAGTAACACGCACAGGTGCTGCACATGTTGGAATTGGAACACTAGTTGACATTTGCCTTCGAGTTTGACCGGGTTACTGTTTTTTCTTGAGGTTGAAATCGAGCTCAATAGCACCAGTACCCTCAAATTACTTTATTCCTTTTATTAAAAAAAATAGTAGGGGTCATCGTTATTCCACTTTAAACTTTATTTGTTGAGATTACATATTAATGAAAATGTCTGGTCCATGTATCATTATTCAACAGTGAGGTTATGAAGAACGGGAAATACGGTTTAAGGTTGGACCTGAATCACTACTCGGTTTACATCCAAGAGAAATTGTTCTTCACCTGGACTTGAACTCGGGATCCCTTGATTAGGAAGGCGATGAGTTTATAGACTAAACCTTAGGAGACGTGATAGAAATATGTTTAACCGATTTGCATACTTGTGCATATTTTTCGTCACTTCAGGACAAAAACATACACAACTGCATAAGTGAAATCACTTAACAGACTTATAATTGAAATGAGGGGCCACGGTGGCTCAGTGGTAGATAGTTCACCTTTGGTCCCTCGTTCAATCCCAGCTCGCGCCAGTGGGCCGTCTGTCGGAGAACACCGTGTGCGTAGGTTTTTTCGGGGTTCTCCCATTTCCTCCTACTTTCTCCATTCCACCATTTCAGTCATTACTCATCATCACCGTCTCTCTTAGCTTCGGTGTATAAACGTGGCACGTTAAACATTTCATAATTGAAATAAATGGACAATTTCAAAAGATTATACAGATTACAGAAGATTACTTCAATTCAAGTAGTTCACTGCATCCGAAGTACAGCGTTCTAATTTAAATTGCTTAGAAGTGAATAAAGATACTAATAATTTGTGTTCACTCTGGCTGTGAACCATTTATTTTATATTTTTGGCTTAAACCAATTGGATTTTTTAAAACTTTAAACCATCTTGGTTTACACCAACCAACTCTGATAGATAATAATCAAAAATACACACAGCTAGTTTTGTGACTGCTTCCTTGAGTTAGTTACGTTTTAATTATATTCGTTTCGTGCCTATTCATTATTGAGCGACTTACATATCCAGATAGTTTTGTGACCTCTGGCGTAGGGTAGTTACGGTTAGTTATGCTCGTATTGGGCTGTTGCGTTTTGGGCTACCAGATAGAGATTTCACTTCCGAACCATAGTGCAGTCCAACTCTAAATGCAGTAAGATGTATTATTTCTACACTGGTTCTTACCGGGACACTACCTCTTGTATACGGATCTTGAACAATCTTCCTGTAGTTTACTGGAGTTCCATTTTCCTTTCATATACCTCCAAACTTCCTGACTTGGTACTCTGTCTTACGTCTTTGCCCATTCAGTAAATACTGCATCCTTATTGCTTTCCCTGACGCTTTTCCATTGTTTGCTTTAATAAGATTGCATCTACGAGTATCGTTAGCGTGACGGGGACATGCCCCCCATAATTTTCTGTGTCGTGTATAAATTTACCAGCTGGCCAGTATTTTATTTATTTATTTTTTTATTATTATTTGCACTGCATGAGTTACGGTATATCATTAATTTATTTCGATAAAATTAAACCAAATCATAGGATGTAATTAGAAAATAACTTACACATGTGAGATATATCATGTGTTCCCTCCTAATATTTAAGAGCTAATGACGCTACTGATTGTATCAGTTGTACTCATCTGTGGCATGGATTCAACTGTTGTTTTTCTATTTAATTTCCTTTCTAAATCTTCATCGTCCAAGTGTATGTGGCATGAGCTTGATTCCTCGGTAATTTTCACAATTTTGTACATCTTCCTTCTCTTTGTATATAGATACAGTACTACTCTCTCTCTCTCTCTCTCTCTCTCTCTCTCTCTCTCTCTCTCCCCAGTGACTTGGCATTTTTCTCTTGTCTGTAAACTGTTTTCATTAGATCCCATAGTATGCGGTAGGACAACTTCTGGTCATAAGCACCCATGTTTTAGCTTGTAGTTGCTTTCCCTGTCTTCATTTTCTTTAAAGCATATTCTCCTCTTCTCAGCTTATTTCTGAGATCACAATACCTGTAACTCCCAAGATTTGGTGTTCCATTACTAAAGACCTGTCTTTGGTTTTCTTAATTTAGCAGCTGTTTGTTTGTTGATTCTTCTCCATCAACATACAGGGCATAACTGCGGTACATGAAGCTATATTTTTATACTTCATTCCTGGTTACTCAATTAAAAGATATTTTAGCAATAGTAATTATCCTTTCCTCATTAGCATTGACAGATCCTTCATTCCATTCACATATTGAAGTCATCAAAAGTAAGATTTTCCGAAAGACCAAACAAATGAAGAAATAATATCAAGAGAAAAGGCACAGGACAGTACCTCGTTAGTTCTACTTTGCCTCTTCAGGACAGACCTTCAGTTATTTGAATCCCAACTTCCAAGTAGGATAAATACTTTTTGTACATGAAAAATGAAATGAAATCTTTGAGTTTTACGTCCCACGGTTATGCCGGTTAGGCTAAAGGAGACGGTGATGATGATAGATGAATGAAATGGTGGAATGAAGAAAGTGGAAGAACCCGAGAAAACCCACGAGCACGGTGTTTGTCCACCACAGAGCCCACACGGCGGGAGCAGGGTTTGAACCCAGTACCCCAAGCACCGGAGGTGAACGCTCTACCACTGAGCCACTGCGGCCCCCCTTTTTTTTGTACATGCAATCACTAAGCTGTATTTCCGAAGTTTTTTTTTGAAAGAGCCATTTGGCTTAAAGAAGCTGACCCACAACTGAAAGATAGGAATATGGGAAAGATGTCGCTCAGGACCTATATTTTAAGATGCTAACCGGTTTGAATGACATTGAAGAAAATAGCTAAGACGTGACAAAAAGTTGAACATATTTGTATAATCTGCCTAATTTTATCATGTCGTTTTATAAAATTAAATTGAAAGAATGAAGAGTTGCAGGATTTAATTTTTTCTTATTTCAGGGAAGTTTTATTCATATTTCTTTATTTCGTTAGAGCTTCTTCACATCCAGTTTGTTTTGCCTAGCGCTTGTGGTGTGAGGAGTGACGCATTCGATTCCCGAAAGGAGCTCAAAATTTATGTTCACTCAGCATCGTGTACCATAGATTCCGACATAATCTACACCGTGTATATATAGTTCGTTAAATAGGAGCCTCGTGCAATCTGTGTATTTCATTGAATAAACATTTGTTATTATTTCAGAGGAAGAAATCGATGATGAGGCATTCGAAAATTTAACTGTGGATGCAAGAAAGGAATTAATTCCTAAAGTTGGACCACGAATGAAATTTATATCAAAATAATAAATTGTACAAGGAACAGAAGATGAAATCTCCTACTTGTTCATCCCCTGTGTCTTTCCTGTCACACAGCTCAGAAGGCAGTACCTTTAGTGATAGCGAGGTAGAAATAACTGATATCTTATTATTTTTCTCAAGTATAATCGTACTTTGTTATCATTGTACCTGTAATACCGTATTCATAGGTGTATTGTCAACCGTATTACGATTTTAATCGGTAGAGAAAGTGTTGGGTATAATACTCACTATTTTCTTCAGCAAAGTGTTTTACTTGTAAATATAAACACCTTACAGTGTCCAAATTAAAATATACGCGCCTTTGGCGTGGGAAACCGGGGTTCGATTCCCGGCGGGAGCTCATGAGGTTCGGATTCCTCGTTAATCAGTAGGTCCATTTCTCATATAGCCTCGCTGCTGAACGGGACGTTAAACTCAAATTAACCCAAATTAAAATATCTTGGTAACAGTTTCAATGTACTTCTGACACGATCCTCAAATAGAGGAATAGAATGAGAAAATACTACCACTATTTTCCCATTCTATTCCCTCTCTGAAGATGGTGTCAGGAATATACCGAAACTGTCAGGGAAGATGTAATTTTAATTATTACACTTTAATGTTTTAAAATTTGTCTTTTGCGTTCAGTTACTTATTGTACTTGCATTCTGTAAGGATTAGTCTGTGTCAATGAGTAAGTGTAAGATTTGATGCTTCGCAAAAGAAAGAAAAAAATGAAAACAATTTTGTACGTTTAATTCACTCGTAAAAAATATTAGCAAGCTTTTCCCAAACCCAGTCATACTATTACTAACTCAGAACAAAACAAGGAAACTAATGATTTAAATATTTTCTTTGTTACCCTCCTAGTTTTTTCAAACTCGAGTGCACATACGAGGTCTTCAGTGCTTGTGTAGATATTGGCGCGCCTTTGGCGCGATAGACCCGGGTTTGATTCCCGCGGAAGCTCATGTTCCGATCCGACATTAAGCTGTAGTTTCACGTCTCATATAGCCTCGCTACTGAACGAGACGCTAAACTTAAACCAAGAAATCCAATGCACATACTTTCTTCAACGGCAGTAAACTAATATTCTGAACGAAACGTTAAATTGTAATCCATTTCCGATGATTCCAGGAAAAAAGATCCGTAAAAGAGACAATGTTTAAAAATATAATAATTATCCATGTAATAATGTTTGCAATTTAATACTTAAATTATAGCGCACAGTGCAGCAGTTTTACATCTATTTAAAGATAGCAGAAAAATGTAAATGTAAACTTAATTGTAAGTTTGGTAAATGAAAGAGATACAAGAACTTACGAGTACGAATATCATATTCAGAGCCCTAAATGTAGCGAAAGTCCCGAAATGACGGTTTGATTTGATTCTCTAACAGGTTCTTCTAGTCTTAATAAATATATCTCTGTTTCACCAAGGTATATCTCTGTCCTTAACTGCATTCGACTTGATAGATAACAGATTGTTTGAGAGGGTCAATCCTCTGAGAAATATATTATGTTTTCTGAAAGAATATCGGAAGCGTCGATGAAATACCTTTTGAGAATAATTTTTATTTGGTTAGATAATATTGGAAAATATGGAATACCTATCAAATTTCTAGTTAGTTTACTTTCATTTTTACAATAACGCAAAGATTGAACAAGTTAATACAGCCAGTTTTTTCAAGGTGCGGTGATCATATCAATTTTCATGCTCGATGTTGTATTGCAGATCGTGATTTTGGGTACTTAATGTAACAGTAATCAAAATAGCCAAATGTTCCTTTTTACTAAGTTGAAAGACATAGATTTGGCCTTAGTATAAGTTCATGGGCGGCGATTAGGGGGGGCAAAGGGGGGCAGTTGCCCCCCCACTTTTTTGAAGTAACACATTAATGTATATTGTTTTATTTGGAAATGTAAAGTTTTTGTATGTATTACTGTTTCATAGGAAAAAATGGTGCCATATAGTATTTGCCGTTGCATAACCCTTATCATACCAAGGTAAGTTGATCAACGTTCTTAACCAAGGGGGGTCCCTATGGGACCCCATGATTTTTTCACTCTACATTTGTTTCATCTGTGTTATTTTGATGCTTTTTCTTGCATTTTTCAATCTTAGGCTTCGTAGAATCTTCAGTTTTATAATTCTAGAAAAAATGTGTATATATACATTTATACAGTGTGTGTCAAAAATTGCATCCCTAATAATTAATAAATTAACAGAAAAATCTGAGAATTAGTTAGGTATGTATATAAAACATATTCTATTGTCCAAAATCACATAAGACAAACAGAACGTGGTGTCATCTAGCGGAGACATTTGAATTATCGGCATATTGAAAAAGAACATATAATACTATGAGGGGTCCTCGGAGGACCCCAGATCAGTTATTCGTATTTTTAAAATCTTACTGCTTAACGATTTTGTTTCTTTTTACGTTTATATATCTTACTCTGAAAAATGAACACATAGAAAAATCGCGAGGGATGTGTGTGCCATACTTTTCACTTGCCATTTAAAAAACATAGTCTGGGGTCCCTCAGGGATAACTACGTATTGGTTGCCTTTCGTGAAGTTAAGAAAGCTACAGGAATTGCGTTTTAATTGCCACAGAAAATAACCCAAAAATTAACCTATTGGAGCACAACTTTCAATTTAAGGATATAGAAGCAAAACCTGCTAAATCCATTTTTCAATTTTGTCAGGAAACGAAGGAAAAGTAACGCCCTTATGTTTCAGAATTGTTGAACATTTTCTTTTGTTTAGTGGTCACTACTTAATACAAATAAGTGAAATCAACCACTAAACAAAAAAAAAGTTATTCAACAATTGTGGAAACATGAGGGCGTCACTTTTTGTTATTTCCCTGACAAAATTAAAAAATGGATTTACCCCCTTCTTACAAGGGCTCGATATGGTAGTCAGCCGTTTTGAAACTAATTGAGAGAACATTTCGCAAACAAGGAAGTATTTCATAAGTTAATCTTTGATTGCACAAAAATGTACAGTTCCTAAAATGTCTTTTCTTCTTTCTAAAGTAATGAATATTGATTAAAAAGAGCGTATTAAGAAACAGCTTCTACTTTTTCCATTGTTTTGTAGTGTAATATACGAGTGAAATGGTGTGTTTAGGGGTGTACGAGTGTATATACAATTAAATTTAGTGAATTTAACATAATTCTAGGTTTTAGGATTATTTTGTATAAGTGCAGTGTGAAGTGATTTTAAATATTGTGTTTTGATATGTTCCAAGAAAGTGAAAACTGCCCCTAATAGCAACGAACACGTTTTGGGAAGCTGCAAAAGCAAATATTTCTTTAAATGTGGTAGCATATGTTTGTAGTATTTACTGTCTTTCATTTTGTAAGAGTAATAACATACATTTAATAGCCTCTGTGGAATTAAAAATTAAATTGCTCATTAATCCCCAGTTTCAATATAACTTCTACAAAACAGGACTCGTTATTCATTGCTATGATTAATACAAGTATTATCCTTTCTATTTATTTGATTTGTAAATTTGTTATTAAATAATCTGATTACACAATTTCCCAGACAGAATTTTAAGATGTTCATGAGCAAGGAATCAAATCTCTTCTTACACTTTCGTTGTTTTAAGAGTACAAAGGGCTAGTATCTACCTCCGTTGCTTTTGTCAATTTACTTAATAAAATATGAAATACGATATACGGCATTTTAACCGAAAAAGATAGTATCCTATTAGTTATACAACCTCTCGTCAAACAAAGTGTTAGAAACACCCAGGGAAACTAAGATTGATATACAAATATTCAGATCATGTCTTGCCCCCCTTTTAACGTCCAATCGCCGCCACTGTATAAGTTATTTAGTTAATTGTAGTTAAATGTCCCATTTTAGCATTGACGCTATATTAGACGTGAAACTACATTTTAAAGTGAAATCAGAAACACTGTAATGTGTTCGTTGCTCTTCCACTGATAATTTAAGCAGGGACTGCGTGAATTATTCACGCACTCTATTCACTAACAAGCGAGGAGGGCTTCAATGTAAGTTTTGGCATGATGTTACTAAAATGTATTGTATTCCTCTATCCCCTTTTCATCATTCTCTCCATCCATTCTTTATCCCCATCTCTTCTCTTCTTTCCTACGACTTCGTTTGTTACAAATATTACTACTTGCATCGACATGGTATGCAAATTCTGTCGGTAGTGAATTCAGTGTGAAATGACCTAATAGCTATTTTTCCACCATCCAGAAACCAAGAAAGTTATCTACGTAAAAATGTATTTCTAATTATGTGAAAACGTATTCTTTCCCCTGGTTATGGTTCCAATTTGGTGCAAATTTAGCAACATAACCATTTTGAGATACGAAGAGCATTCACTTTTCATATTTGTACTTTTCCTTTATATAAGATCGCATGTTCCTAAAATAATCTGTGCTTCAGATTTGAGGTTCTCTTTATTCTATAGTACATCTACCATTTTAATTTATTTCAAGTATCAGTCTAATAAATTGACTTCATACACCGTTGTCACTCATTACACTTGCACACACACACACACACACACACATACACTTTCTTTTAAGCAAACTTTGTGAATTTTATATACGAATTCTGCGCA
The DNA here is from genome assembly GCF_964235325.1 of Thermobia domestica. Lineage (NCBI taxonomy): Eukaryota > Metazoa > Arthropoda > Insecta > Zygentoma > Lepismatidae > Thermobia > Thermobia domestica. The sequence continues at coordinate 95,933,262 of NC_137457.1, forward strand.
TCCATGTGAATTGATGACTAACTCTCTCTCTCAGGTAGCAAGTTTTGAAGTTTGTTAGACCTTTCAGTGAATAATGACATGCACTTAAAAAAAAAGGACTTATTGTTGCTGTTACAAGGGTTATTTTGAGATAGCCGGACTACAAAAGACTAATCTTCATTTCTGTATCAGGTAACATTGGAGCAAAAGTTTAAACAAATTATAGCTGGTGGAGTGGGGACCATTGGTTCACTTAACATGAAATGCCACAAACTGAACTAAAATGCATTAATAAAATTGACATGAAACTGGTTATGATCAGCACACGTTCAAGAAAAGGCATCTTGAAGTTGTTGAATCTGTGCGTTGTCGTAAGATAAAAACAAAAGTAACGGCAATCAACAGTTGTTAACACTTTAAGGGAAATAACGCGCGTACGCAGTTGCGCTATGTAATTACATGCATTTATATTTTTTAATCATTGTATTTAATGAAGCTAATCATAAACTTTTATTCCAGGTGACAACTATTTCCTTTGGAAGCACATTGTATTGTTACGAGGAACCTTGTGAGTAGATTGTAATTCTATCTCAATGACTTACGTAGAAAAGTATTTTTAATTAGACACATCCAACTAACACCGCTAGAAAACATGTTTAAACATTTATTTTCGGATTAATATTTATCTGTTTTATTGCATGAAAATGAAGAAGGAGCATGGAAAAATGGTAATAGTTAAAGATAAGCATTTTGTGTGCTATTGCAGTTAGTAGCTAACCGAGCGAGCGTGGGTGAGTGGTTACCGTATGCAGAGGTCCCTGATTCGAATCCTGAGGCAGGCCATCGTAACAATTGTTTTCCAGAGTTTTTCTTAGTTTCATTAGGCATATGTCTGGATGGTACCTTGAATATATGACCCGCCTCGCCAACTTCGAAGCTCCTTTCCTTCCTTTGTTGTTATTTGTTTCAATGTGAAATGCCTTTCGGCTGTATTTGGAATGTTGTTAATAAATAGGTAAGATAATTAAAGAGTAATTGCCCCAGTCGCTCGTATAAATTTAAATAGCCCTTATTTCGAGAACTTTCCTACCGTCCTCCCGCATATGAGAAACTTATTATAAAATGCAAGTGACTTTTAACTGAATTTTTTAAGAAAAAAGGAAGAAAAGAAACAATATATACTAATTTTCTTTCTTTAAACAGATTCCATGATCAAAGCATCAGGTTGCTGAGATACTTTTCCTCAAATTGTTAAAAAAAAGTGGTGTAATACACAGTGATGCGATGAGCATTCACAAGTGAGTTCAATTGTGTCTTCAAATGAATATATAAATATTGTTAATTTCTTCCTTACTTCTTATTTCTTACCTTGAGTTGAACATCTCTCGCATTTTATAACATGTTATTAATATACAGAAGATTCACGTGAACATGCCAGTCGAAAAGCTCTTGAAATATTACACTATTATAATATATATTAGCAATTAGGACAGTGGTAAGTTGCGTATTCATATTTTATGATTTTAAACTTTTAATTATATATTCCAGTAGAGAAAATTATCGTTTTTCGGATGTAGACATTATGTGAAATCCCTTGAATTTTATTTATGGTCCTCTGACTGGGACAGATGTGTAGTGACCTGGAAATATTTCAGTTCTTGCTTCCATTATCCTGGTACGACTAAGGAAAACCTCCATCAGAATGGCAGTCCGAGCAGGCCACTTTTGTTTCAATTCACTTTTAAAGCGTGGATGCAAGTATTACTTAAGCGTAGCCGTTACACGGGTATATACGGTCCACTCCTGGTTGTGATTTGTAAAAGAAAATATGTCAAAGTGTGAAGTCCTAACGCCAGCATGCATTTCTGTTTGCTTAGGGTGATTGCTGTTACGTGTAATGAAGGTACTTCAATTAATTTATTTGAGAGAGAGAATAAGGATAGGTTAATATAAAATTCTTACAGCATTATTTTATTTATTTATTTATTGTGTATTCACGTTGATGTAGTGTGTGGTTCGGCAGGATCAAGAGATACATCCACAGATGTAGATATCTGCAAAAATAGCCCGTTGACGGAAGACCCACAAGTGAAGGAAAGTGCAGCAAAAGAGGAATTCGTAAGTTTTCACAACACATTGTTCCTGGTGCAAAATTACCTTGTATTTCACGTAAAGAGCCCATGAAATTGATGAAAATTCACATCCAAAGATATATTTTCACTTGAATGGTTCTTCAAAGATGAAATAGACAAATAAAACTGATTGTAAGTGTCCGTTTATCCTCAAAGAGACTACCTATTATTCGTATTTCCATAGAAGATTTACGTATATATAAGTATGTTGGTATAGCTTGTGTAACCGTTACTAGATTTAAAGTTTAATTTTCCAGATCGTGATAATCAGTTAGTCACACATCTTTTATGACCGCAAGAGTGAGCATGTGTTTGGTAGGACGAACTCAATGTAAACATAACTCATATTCGTTATAACCTTAATGTACTCATTTGATACCACATTCATTCAAATCGGCTCTTGGACTGTTATTAAACTCTTCTACGTGTACGTTATCAGGCATGGCGTGGGGGACCCGGGTTCGATTTCCAGCGGGAGCTCATGTGGTTCGGATTCCACGTTAATCAGTAGGTCCACGTCTCATATAGCCTCGCTGCTGAAAGGGACGCTAAACTAAAAATCAGCTCAACGTTATCAGGCAGGACGGTCGCCCTGCAAGCAAGGCTTTAAAAAAGTAGATCGACTAGTGCTTACGCTTCTAGAATACAAAAAATGGCATTTCGGCATTGTTCGTTTACGAAAACTACGAAACAGATATGAATGAAATTTAAAACATTTGTTTTCTTGTAGAAAAGATTGCAAGTGACATCAAAATAAAATTTCCATGTGAAAAATTGTCAAAGTTGTGATGCGTTGAAAATGAAATTCTTTCTCAGGTAATCACCAAAGATAGCAAAAAAAAAAAATACTGCACCCATTTCGACGAAATTTGGGACATATGTGTACTTTTACACATACATGCTCATGCAAGTTTTAGTTTTTCGTAGAAAACAAGAATTTCTTTTTGTAAATTTTTGAAATAAAATTCGTCTGGTTATTCGTATTCACGTTTATGTTATCTTAACATAAGTGATATCAAATTATTTTATAGTTTTGCTTTTCTTGTTTAAGTTTTGTTTTATTTCAAATTCTATGATCACAAGTACCTTGTTCTAGGACTTGTGGAAGATTCTGAATAGGTCACTGCAAGGAAAAGAAGTATTATCTACGCACAAGAATTTGGGACATCTTAATAGCAGAGCTCGCAGTTTATTAACAGATGTCATCGTTCGATATATTGGCGCAGATAAAAGGTACAGATCGTTTCGTTACAAATATACTTACCACGACCAAACAAACAACAAATGACGGAGCCACATTAGTAGAACTTTTGCTGCAGGAGAACATCAGGGAAGGTAATTTTTTTTTTATTAAAAGAAAATATGGCACTCAGATCTACTATAACTTGAACTTCCGTATGCGAAAGGTGTATGCCACAAAAACAATGGTTTTAAACAAGAAATTGATGTCTCTCAATATTTATGTAACAACAGTTTAACAGTCTGTCCCAGAACAGCTGTAAATATATCTTAAACTCGTTAGATTATTAATAACACTTGCAATTTTATTAAAACTCTGACTTAAGACCGTGAACTAGCAAAGCAAAATCGTGTATAATAATACCGTATTTCAGATTGCGGAAATCTCACTTTTATTACAAAGGTGGGATGAAAAATTTTGCTTGTTGTTTAATATGTCGGGTTATAGTGAACATAATTTGAAGAAGAAGAAAACAAGAGCATATTGACATCTAGGGATCAGTTCTGAAACATTACTTGTTTACATAGTCACTATTCACTTCCATGCACTTCCCCAACTGTGCATCATACCTTCAATGGCGTCGCGGTAGAATGCTTTGCCTATAGAGCAACACCACAATCGTATCGCACGGTGGACATTGTTCTCTGATAAATAGTGGGTTAGGTGTAGATTCAGTTTAGGAAAGATGCAAAAGTCACTAAGTTTAAGATCAGGGCTGTATGGAGTGTAGTGTATCCAAGCTTTAATATTATGTCGGTGGTCAACTTTCCGGTGAAGAAAGGCTCCATTCTCAGGTCTGACGCGCGTCAGTCGAACTTTCAACTTCTTTAGTGTTTTAGTGTTCGATGTACCGCTCGTATACCTTTGGGAAGAAACTCTGTGGACAACGCCATTCACAAGTCAGTATTACTTCTTCCTCACCCTGATCTTGCATAGAGCGTCTTTTACGTCTATCCTAAACTGAAGGAACACTTTAAGGAAACGTACTATTTATCAGATGAGGATCTCCAGCGTTGTGATCGTGATGTCGCTTCAAAGGCTAGGCACTCTACCGTGACGACGCTATGGGAGGATTTGTGCCATTGGTGAAAGTGCATGGAAGTAAGTTGTGACTGTGGAGAAATGGTGTACACATTGTTTATTATTTCATTAAGTATTGTTCACTATAATTATCAAAACGCAACACTGTTCAGCCTACTCCCGTAAGCAAAGAAAATATCAATTACAGCTGCTCCGGCAATTTTCCCTTGTCTCCTTTTAGTCGTAAGTCCGAGCAGAATAAATCAAAACCTAGAAGAAAAATAAATGATAATTGTAAATCGACAACATATCGAGCACTTAAAAAGCTCTGTTATTGTTTTGTTTCATTATTGAGTTCAGATCACGAGAAATATTTCAACTGCTGTGTAGTAATTGAACATTTTTAACCCACAAACGCCCAAGACCAGTTTTATTCGTTAGCAACTGCCTTGAACAATACCGTGTTACATCGAAAACCTGAGAGGAAACCTGAACGAAATTCGTACAACAAGAGAACGGGTAGTGTGCCTGAAGTAGAACAACGGTGGTTTGGCTAAATGAATGATATAGCCCGTGTAACGTAGTGAAAAATAAAGTGGGTCACTGGTGGTACAAGGGGCGTTTGTGGGTTAATTTAATCTCCTAAAGAGTCTGAAAGACTGACTTCAGTGACCAGTTTACATCCCTGAAATCAGTATTTACTTGAATAAAAGTATATGAAGAAGATAGATTCAGTAGGGTTAAAAAGCAGATATGAAACCCCTTTTGTAGCAATGAATGAAACTAATGTTTAGAATTTGTGACGAAAGAGCTTTTCCGCAGCCTATAGTCTTTAACTTGTTGTTAATTGTCTATTTTGATTCATTAAGCTGTTCAATTTATTTCTTTTTATCCGTATCTGTTGCAACTTCCCAAAGAGAAATACATACGTTGACTTTAACCTTTGGTTCTTGAAATAATATACTTCATGTACAGCTTTTATACACGTACTTATAGGCGATAGATAAGTATCGTATTAAGATTAGTTTTCACCTCTATTTGGACCCAATATTTGCATATAAGAAACATCGCATTATCCCTTTGCCGAATCTGGGTAGTTACAAAAGATGGTACTTTTTGTGTGTGTTTTTTTCAGACTGCTGACCATTGCTTACAAAATGTAATTTCCTTTTTTCTTTGATTATTGAATTAAAGTAATATACCGTATTCATTGCGTATCACAGAGCAAACCTCTGCAGGTATGAGAATGAATGCGGTAAGAAAGTTAACACTTACATTCAAATAAATTAGTATAAGGTGGTCCAAAAGTGGGCGTACCCCCTTTTAGTTTCAACAGTATAGTGTTAGTTATGGTAGAATGTCTTTACACAGCTACCTTGAAGTCGTAAGAGTCATAAACAAAGGTATGATCACCATCCATGTCATAACACAACTGAATTCTGCACAAAGTTCTGGCAGATGTTTTGCGGAGATACTCCAGAGTGAACGAGGGTGAAGGCGTGTTCCACAGCTGCTCGTAATTCCTGCGTTGTGTGATATCGAGTGTTTCTTACGTGTTGCTTCATGAAAGCCCAGGGAACATTGTCTGATATCGTCAGATCGGGACTTCTTGGAGGCCTGGCAAAGAGCTGAATGCACAACCTCTTCCAATCCAGCGGCCAGGAAACGTCTGATTCAGGAACTGATCTGATAACTGTTACCAAGCAGAAAACAAATGGATAGCAATGTTGCCAGACAATGCAAAGGAATGTTACCAGACAATGCCAAGCAGTGTTACCAAACAAATGTAGGTAAAACGAAAAACCGTCAGAAAACACCAATTAGAGGTACGCCCACTTACGGAACTAGCTGTTTAAGCGTAAGTTAATTACCTACAAATGTTCTTAATATTTCATTCTTTTCCAGATGCCAGAACAGTCGTAATATTAATACTTCTTGGAAGATATTTCCCATCTGTGACCACGTGTATCAAAAGGAAAGACGGAGGCGGATTATGGAAACCTTCCAAATACGAGGCACAGCAAGGATTCTTTTTTCATGTCAGAGTATGTACCATTATGTAATATAATGTATTAATATCTACACTTGACTAAACGAAATATGTCATTAACATTTAATTAATGATTGGAGAAGGGAGAACATTGCACGAAACCTTATCGAACAAACAAACAAACAAACAAAAAAAATAAGCTTTTCTGGGAAAACTACTATGCTCAAACAAAAATATTGTGTAAGAAAACACCATTTTCATCAAACCACGATCCACTCTGACTCACCACGTGTCACCATGATCTACTGATCTACTTCGATCTACTGACCGAATATGTCGAGAGTGGATCAAAGTGGAATGTGTAATATTGAGGACTACAATGAGTCAGTTGTTATTGTTGGGTTAGGGTAGTCATACGTAACAGTGGAACATGTAAATGTAACCCAAGATCCACTAAAGTATACTCAAAATTATCCCCACGTGATCCATAGCCAGACCCGCTCCATCTTTGATGTGCACTCAATTGATATGATTATCATACCATATCAAGAGGATCATATTGGTGCTACATGGAAACAAAAAAGTTTGTTTAAGGAAAGACCACCTCGGGACAGCACGCCCTTGGTGGAGTGAGCTATCAACCATATTTTGCAATATACATGACTCTTCTTCATGCAATTAGTAAAGCATATATCGGTGTATGTGACGCGATTTGTATCTTACGAAGATATCGTGAACCTAAGTTGTGTAGATAGAAAGGATATGCGTAAAATAGGAAAACACAATATTCATTAGTAGCCCCGCGTGACGTAGTCGCTAACGCCCTCGCCTTTGGTGCGAGCGGTTCTGGGTTCGATTCCCGGTGGGATCACTCGATCAAAGAAGTGTAACAGCTTTTTCAGGCCAATCATCCTGAGTGTTTTTTCCTGGGTTGAGTGAGTTTTTTTTGTTTTTTAATCGCGTCGGATAATATAAACACAGTGAACGATGCTAAGAATGCCGGGATGGTACCTAACACACAGGTCCCAGACCGCTTCCTTCCGCATCCATTTCTTTCTTGCTTCCCCTCTCTCGGATTGTGTGCTCTCCGAGGGACGACATCCCGCAAACGTGACGAACTTAAGGCCGACCTAAAAGTTACTCCTTCGTTGCTAGTACACTTATCTCCTTTGTTGGGCGACTGCGTTCGATTTCCCGGGGGAAGGGGAGGGGATTTTAGGATGTTATTCTTATTTTCGGTTCCACTGTAGGTTTATGCCTTATGAAGTACCCGTGATGAAACCCTATATTCCAATAACAATAGTAAACGCAAAAATGCTGTAAAACTTTCGGTGAATGCTATGTAAACTTTCTAAAACATAAGTAGAGGTTAAATATGTTTATGGCCATGGATAAAATGTTTAATTGGCTCAAAACAGCTTTTTGCCAGTGTCTTTAAAAATGTTCTTCATTCAACCCTTCAAATATTGTAACTATGATAGCACTCCTTTCTTCATTTTGTGGCATAAATAAGTAAGAAGTGTTTATACTTGAGGTAATGATTTGTGTGTAATATCAATCTTATAAAAATACTAAGCAGCACGTAGGGGAACTGCACCAACCTTTTCGAGATCATTATTTTAAAAACTAATTCATTGATATTGTAGCATCCTTGCTTTTCAAATTTCCGCAAAGGTTTTTTTCTTCTTCCTGGAGATGTGTAACATCAAGAATTGCGGTCATTGAGGTACAGGATATAAATTTATTTTATCTTTAAAATATGCGTGCTTACGTTATGTCTAGATGTGATTCCAAGTTTGCAAATTTAATTGAAATATTTATTACTGTAAATGAATCACTGATTGGAAAAAGGGAATAAGTGCATCAGACCTAAGTTTTCAAAAACGCTAAAAAACCTTTCCGAAGCGTTGTTTCTATTTGTTGCAAAAAGTGTATAATTAATTACTTGTAGCAAAAGAACTAACAAACACTAAGACAAGAAGAAGAATCTTGTATTGCATCATTGCAATTGGTTAGATAAGCTTAAAAATGGAAAAAATATTCCCTTTTTCCAATCAATTAGAGTTGGACACAATTGTAATTGTGTGTAGGGCATGTAATGTGCAGTTTATGATAGAAAGTTTTGAAAATATGCATGCTGAATACAATGTTGTATGTAAATCTTGGATATATGTATCCGAACTATCACGCATGCTAGGCTTCTAACACTGTTATAGCCACCGTTCGTTGTTTTTTTTTTTTTTTTTTTTTTTTGTAAAGCACATGTTATTCGTACAGCAAGAAAAGTAATACAATAGACAGCTGAAAAAATACGTAGCAAAATACGTTGTCAAAATAGAATGACTTTACATAGGGTCCTATCCGCCTGCATCTTCGTCTCCTACAGTTTCCTGGTCAGTGGTTTTCCGTGAACAAATCATCCTATAAAACTTTTTGTATTGGTCAGGTATGCATTTGATGATTTGTGAAGAATCGTTTATCTTTTTCTGATTGATCGGGACTTGCCAATCGTATGCCTTTGATGTTGGCAGTGGAACGTTTGTGACGTTACTTTTGAGTAATCGAAAAATATCAGTTCTTAGTTCATTGATAAACTTATGAGCTTGCACATAACCTAGAGATTCTGCTTTATAAACAGTGTCTTTATTTACGTACTTGGAATTTCACTGTTTTGTCCACAATGCTACCAGAAGATTTCTTGTAAAACGGTTACCACCAATGTTTGAAATCTAAGATTTCTTCATTGACAACTTCGTAAACCTGAAATGGGGTATCAGTATTTCTTGCATTCGTAATAATGTGGTTATACTGTGCTGGTAAATAAATGCGATTGTGTCGTTTGAGTTCTCGTTTGATTATAACAAAATTTCGGTCACATGGTAAAAACTGTGGCCTCTGACAGGCAAATATTGCTGTACAGTGGTAAAGCGTTATGACACGATCAGACTGAAAAGCATTAATGTCATTGTATGACTAAAGTTTTGGTATTTTATGATCACCACTTGTATCACTGAAAACACGTAAATCTGTAACTGATTGAATCAAATATTTCTCTATAGATAGTGCAATGCGAAGACAAGGCGAAGTATCGTAACGTCAGCAGAGTGCTCTAATGCTTGTCTACATACACACAGTCTCACAGTTATGGTGGTATCCTATAGTAATTTGAAGAAGGAAATAAGAAACGTAGTTATTCCCTTTTTCTAATCAGCGAGATATTTTGTCTTCTACATTGGTCATATAGAGTTGCCCAAACAATCCTATTTTCTACTCAACGATGTAACTATCTTAAAGGAACACATCTGCTATCTCAGTTTAAAATCGCAAAAAATTGTACTTATTCCCTTTTTCCAATCAGTGGTTCAAATGTAAACCATTAAGTGTAAGCTTAGGACAATTTTATTTATGTCGCAGTTATCTATTCACGTAACTACTGTCAAGTTTATAAGTGCAATAATTCAAATTGTTTTCTTTGTGAATTTCAGATTTATTCTCAAACCTTATACTAAAGGGTAGATTCCTCTAAGGAACTTTACTTAATTTTCACAGAACTTCTCTTAATTGCATCGGATAATATAAATACAATGAACGGTATTAAAAATGTACAACTCAAGGGGTATAATAATACATTCGAAATACTGTCATCTTAACCTATATTAGTTTTCAAGACATTTCATATCGCGCAGAAGTGACTCGCGTCAATTATGACCTCATTACATTACATTTCTATTATAGAAGAATGCCTGAAAACAGTTGGTAGCAGTTTAATTGGATTGCTATATATATTATTGGTGCACCTCGTGTTTAAAATACAAGCTCATTTTAATTATACGAGTATTTGTAGTTTTTGGAATTTGATAACGTGTTAATAGGTGTGTAACGTGATAATAATTCTGTGTACATGAGTTACAGGAAGCGTCAGATCTTCAAACAGAGTTAGAAAGGCATCATCTAAAGATGGAGCGCTTTGGATGTAGTGTGCAGCCCATGCCCGTCGTTGTCGCTTCAAAAATAGACGAACCTCAACCCTTCTACGTGAGTATTGAGGATAATCTCTACAGAGTTGAAACTACACTGAAAGCAATCGATAGCACATTCAAGTCGTTTCAAGTACTGGATGCAGAATATCCGAAGAAACCGGAACAGGTGTGGACATTTGTGCAGAAACATATGTACAAAATTGAAAATGACTGCAACAAGAATTTTCCTTCAGTGAACACGCTTATCTCTGAAATATCAAAGATCTAGTACCGTGTAATGGCGGGAAAGGTTGTTTTCCGATAATCATTTAGTTTGTAAAATAGTTTTTTCATGTATATACGTTCTTTTTAGTTTGTAAGATGCCTAAGTGTTTTGTTTGTCATAGTGACTTAAGAACGGGTCAGTCTCTGTTACTTCATTTAAAATTTTGTCACAAATTAGGTGCCATGAGCCCCTTTCGTTGTGGGGAATCATTGTGTTTACGCGAATTTGATAACGCCAATTCATTCCGCAAACACTTGCTGAAACACGAAAGAACAAGTACTGGTGGTGATGGGAACCAGCCTTTTCGTGGATACCAAAATGAGGTGTGTCACATCAATGTTGATAGACAGTTGTCTGATAATGGTGATATACCAAATGAAACTTCTGTGGAAAGCCTTTCTCTTGAAAATTACCGTGAGGCTGTAAAGGAGGAAGCCCTTCTTTTTATTACTAAACTGTATAGTCAATGTAACTTAACCAGAACTCATATACAAAACCTTTGCGACTGGGTACACGGGTTTATGGGCGGTAGTGTGATGCAACTGCTAAGAGAGAAAATTTTACAAACGCTTCGAGGAAATCATGTTGATGATAATACAGTAACTGAAGTAATGAACATGTTTAGTATAATGTCCAGTCCATTTTATAGCTTGGAAACCGAATATAGGCGATTTGGCATGTTAGAGACAATGGGCAGTTTGATAAAACCAATTGATTATGTTATTGGACAGAAATTATCTTCAAAGAGAAAGAAAGGCGAGGTTTCGATGGAAACATTACAAGTGCTTGGAAAGTTTGTGCCTATGCGAAAAATGCTTAAACGATTTTTGGAGTTACCGAATGTTCTGTCAACGTTACTCCACTTCAAGAACAGTGCAGATCAAGAGACTGAAGTACTTTTCAGTAATGTGCAAGGACTGCATTGGAAAAACGAGGTAACGGTTTCTGATGATCGTTTGATATTACCTTTATTTCTTTACTTTGACGATTATGAAATTAACAATCCATTAAGTGGGCATGCTGGTACAAAAAAGATAGATGTAGTTTATTATACAATTGCATGTATTTCACCGTAGTTTTTCGCGAAACTATAGAACATATCTCTCGCCTTACTCTTTCATTCAAATGATAGAAAAACTTTCGGTAATAAAGCAACCTTTTCAATTCTTATTGAAGAGTTGCGTTTCCTAGAATGTGAAGGTATATGTGTAATGTATAATGGTTCAGAAGTATAGATTTATTTTAAGTTGTGTGCTATTACAGGTGACAATCTTGGATTGAATTCCGTTCCTGGCTTTACAGAGTAATTTTCCGCTAAGTACCCTTGCAGGTTTTGCCTTACATCAAAAACTGATTTACAGGCGCAGTCAAGAGAAAACATCCGGAATTTGCGGGACGTTGAGAATTATGAACTACATGTAATTCTCGGAGGTGCTTCACAGACAGGAGTAAAAGAGAATAGCACTTGGAACATGTTGCCGAGTTTTCATGTTACCAAAAATTACAGTGTGGACGTGATGCATAATCTCTTGGAAGGGGTGGGAAACTACGATATGATGCATATTTTGAAGTACTACATCAACGAAACACGTCTTTTCACAATGGATATTTTAAACAGTAGGATTTCGGCCTTTGCAAGCATGTCAGATGACGTAAATAAGCCGGCACCTTTATCTTCTGAAAATCTTGAAAAGAATAAATTAAACTTGTTTGCTGCTGAAATGTTATTTCTCATAAGGTACTTTGGTTTGATAATGGGTGACTTAATCCCCGAGGAAAATATCGTTCGGAAATTTTATAATCTGCTAAGAGAAATAACAGTCATATGAACATCAAAAGTTATTCACGTAAACACTTCTGAATTGCTTTGTACATTAATTGAAGAACATCATGAGATATACAAATCTTTTTTTCAGGATACATTAAAACCTAAGCATCATCATATGGTTCACTATCCACATTTAATGTGACATATAGGACCACTTGTTTTCACATGGTGTATGAGGTATGAATCCAAACACAAACCGTCCAAGATTGCTGCCCGTATTGCTTATTGTCGAAAGAATGTTCTAGAAACTATAGGTTTGAAACACCAATTGCAGATATGTTATAAGTTCTTTCAGAAAAAACGGTTTTCATATTCAACAAGAAATTGGACCTGGAGCAAAGATATACCTTTCACAAGATCAGAATTTTCCATTGTTTTCAATGTGTTTACCTCCTTCGTTGTTGAAACTTTGTCGGTCAGCAGTTTGGTGCATATACAACGGATTTGTGTTCAAGTGTTGCATGGTAGCGTTCGAAATTCATGAAGATGGTTTAAACTTTTATAATATTAAAAAAAAATTGTTAGACGAAGAGTCGCACATTGTCCTTCTATGTAAGAAAATGAAAACAGTTGGCTATGACGGTCACTACTGTGCATATCATTTGTCTTTCACGCAAGAGTGGATCTGCATAGCAGTAAATTTGAATTTTGCAGGGCCTCCTACGTATTATAAGATAATCGATAATGACAACATATATGTTTCTCTTTCGGTATGATTTTGTGTTGCATGTGGGGCTGTGTTTTCTAACATAATCGTAATAGGGCTCGAGCATAAGAAAATGTTTCCTAATCCATGTGATGTTCAGTCAAAGAATGTTATATCCACTAGCAAAGCATTTGCAATGAAGCATACATTCCTGTACTACTAGATGTTTTGCCTGCATGATCCTATGGCCACCGAAGTAGGAACTAAACTTTTAAAAAACATGGTTGGTTCTATGTAAATTTTATACAGATTTTTTGTTCGGAATAGAAAAATGTTACATATCGAGTGTAAGGAAAAGATCGCACAGCTTGGACAGAATCTGACTCTACAGCTGAAATGAAACGAAAATGTCCTACGATATTTTGTCCTCCGAGGTTCCCTTTTGAAGTGAGAGACGGGTAAAATTTGGACTATGAGGTAACAACTTGCGGTACTCTGAAGAAACACGTGATATCGGCTTTGGAGTTTAGCTTAAGGTTTATCTAAGGGTTATCTAAGGTTTTTTAAATCAGTTTTTTTTATTTTAACAACAAAATGGCTAGATATGAAACGGCATGTTTTGTCATGATCTGGGCACAGAAAGCTTCCTTTTGTACATTTATTCAATTTGACATTTCAAATGTACGTTTTCATCTCTTCACATTTTCCCGCCACATTTCAGACCTTTTGCTGCATCCGATATTCCATACTTTTATTTTAAAAAAAGAAAAAGAAGAAGAAAAAGAAAAATGACAAAGAGCTTTTAAGTTAGGTACCTTCGTTTGAAGTACGGCACTTTCCTCTACTCCACGATAAACACCATTCCAAAGTCGCTGCTATCAAGTCTTGTTACCGACAATCCGTGCGATATTGCCATACCGACCAAACTTTACCGGTTTCTCCCTTCCAAAAGGGGGCCTTAAAGGACGACTTTATAAAGACATTTTCGTATCGTTTTAGCTGTAGAATCAAGTCTGTCTGCCTGTACTACCTTTTCCTTACACCCGATATATATAAAACCGCTTTGGAAAAGGAATCCGTGTACCCAGTCCCAAAAGTTTGTATGGGTTCTGGTTCGTTTATAAGAATGTAACTTGGATTTGCTAATGAAAAGGATTTAGTGTTACCGAAATTGTTTAAAACAGAAGTTAAACAATATTGCATGAAAGGAAGGTAAATCTTTGTCTGCCATCTTTAATTCTAAGTATTTTTTTTAATTGGGAAGGATGTCATGTGACACTAAGTTTAAACTACTAAAAAGATATTTATGAAAGCAGTTTTTAATGGGTTTCTGCAATTCTAATATAAATGTGTCAAAGTCAAGAACCGTATCTTGGGAAGGTGTCCGTCTTAAGAAAAAACATATGATGCCATTAAATTCCCATTAATATTATATGGTAGTATGATGTGTCGTACGTCGAAAAGAATAGCTTTTATTGATTGCAAATACATTGCTAGTGGTCATAATATTTCTTCGTTCAAAATCTCACAGAATTACATAAACCATTTACTATAACCTTTACTGAGTTCAAACTATTCTTTGTTCTAATTTTAGAGTTGAAAATATGCTATTGGACGTAAGATTGAATCCAGGACGTCAGCCTGACGATTCCTGTTCTGATCCTTGGTGCACTAACAAAATTTTTACTCCTTAAAATGTAGATACTTGCAGGAGCTGCCCCAATTTCTTTGTTATACATTTTGTCTCCTCATTTTATTTTAAACTTATAAAAATAATGAAAGGTTCTAGGAGAAATCGAATACTATTAAGGAATGAAAACCACAGGCGTGACGTCACGAAAATCAAATGCCATTAACTCTTAAAAAGAGATAGGTACGGAAACATGTAGCGAACCTATGATAGAACATGAATCAGTAGATGTTCTTTCGTATTGTAACGTTTATATTATGTGTTACGAAACGTTACGCTAACGATGGTTCTAATTATTGTCCCTTGTATTTAAGTATTTTATTTGTCCTTGTGCCTTTTCTTACAAGTCTTATTACTGCTTAGCAAATACTTTCGTATTATTGTTAGATGCAAATAATGCATATTGTACCAAGAAAATAATTTCAGAAAATGTAAAATAATAACAATTTCTTCTAACGGAAATATTCGTCGTGAAATTGTGTCGTTTGTAATCCAGTCTGTGTGGGCATCTAATGTAAATTTTTGTTTGCGTTTATCATGTTAAATAATGTCATGTATATGATGGGGTACCCAGTTTCCGCAGTGTCTGTACAGTAAAATTCCGGCAGATGGCTCCTCGTGCATCACTTGGTGGTCAATGCTTAAGCGACTTTGTGCTAGAAGATCACGTTTAATTTTTGCATATATTTCCTCTCGTGTGTTTCGTGATGGCAGTTTCGTTTGAGTGTTGTATACTGTTAAATCCTCGGCCCTTGAAGTTGATTTCCATTCTGAAGAAGACGAAAATGTTACACGGTGCAGAGTTGGGTAAATCCGATGGAAAGTTAGTAGTATATTTTTTTTCACAGTCTTTACAGCTAGTCTCTACACAGCCTTTACAATAACCCTCCCATATTCTCTTCGTGGTACAAAATCCTATGCCGATTGACGGGTATCCTGAACGGACATTATTTTCAACCGATGTTCTGTCACTTTTAACATGCTCTTACGTTTGACCATGGCCTAAAGCATCTTTTCCAAATGTTGACTTCAACATTTCATGTGTTTCTGAAGCAGATTTTCTAGCTTTACCTAGTTTCATAAATTTCGTCACCTTCAATTTCGCTGTTACTCAGCGCATAACTGGGGGAAGATACGCTTAAAAACTAAATGCGACTTCCTAGGACAAAGCCGCTTAGGGCACTGACTCACAAAGGATGTACGAGGAATTGCTTGGTGGTGTTTAATCATTCTAGCTTAAACTTCACGAGCTGCAAAACTATTCTGAAAACTTTTCAGTACTCCGTTATATACGGTACACTTTAGAAAGAAAGAAAAAAAAATTGAGAGATTAAATGACATTAGAAATACGAACTACCAACTCCAAAAAGCTTTTTGAAAAATAAGTAATAATAAAATGATAAGGAAAATTCAGTTGACATAGCGAAACACTAATTCAGTTCAATCTTCTAAGCTTTATTTTATGCATGTTTCCGTATTATTTATCAAACGTAGGAAGAAACACATTTATTATGATGTAGGTATTGACACTAAGGAACTACATGGTAGTTACAAAATTTTCCATTTAAAAAAAAAAGCAGTCTTGTAACATGTTTTGTATTTTTTTCATATTATTTACATTTTTAATGGAAACGGTTACCAAGTTTCAAAAGAATTGTGTATATTTGTTAAGTTGTACTCATTTTTTTTCTTCTTGGTTTTCTGTCTCAGATAAAACTTAGCAGTTTTGGTTGAAAAATGATTTATTGTATTAGTATTAGGAATGTGGAAAATAAATTAAAAATAAGTGCAATATGATCTTACAACAATAAAGCATTAGTGTTATATTCATTAATAATAAAACGATTCAGCCATAAATCGTAATATAATATATTCATTATCAGTAAAACAGTAAGTCTGCGTCTAATGGAATAATACATATACATATATATCTGTTTTCTTCTGATGCCTGTTCTGTGTGAATCAGTTTTAGCACAAATACTTGCCACTAAATTTTCAAGTTTGAATTTAGAATGTGAAATGAATCAGCATTTAATTTCATTTGATATTCATTTACATGCTCCTTACTAGAATCAATATATTTCTTGCTTGTATGCATATCGAAGTCGTAAGGAAATGAACTTTAGAACACTAACTCTTCTACTATCATTGACAGAGTTGATGTACCATATTCCGCTCAAGGGAGTAAAACTTTCAAATTTGAATATTTCATAATTTTGTGTTGAAACGTAACGGATATGGTGGAGGCGGATTATCCTGCCAAGAACGTTTTTCTTTGTAGTTTTAAGGACTTTACGAGGACCAGGGTGTTCAAAGTTCATTTTCCTGCGAGTTCTGAATCACCATGTATATATGTGTATTGTATTAAGTGAATCTTGATTCTTCAAAACTTCTAGTTTATGTAATTGGGGTAATTCTTAGTATCCAAATTAGAATTATATCTTGTCTAACAGTCTGGTTGTACACGTGACAGCATCTTCAGATAGAGAAAAATAGGATGGGAAAAGAATGGATTACAAAATTGAATACTTCGAGTTCTTCTCAATTTCCTTACCCACTATTTGCCATCTTATTTCCTCTCTCTGAAGATGGTGTCAGATGTACACTGAAACTTTAAGATGAAAAATAATTCTAATTTGGACACATCGTCAGTATGTGTCTTCCGTGTTCAGTTACTTGGAATAACTGTTATTTAGTAACATCCACATTTTATAAAATACGTGTAAAAATATTAAGAAAGAAATGTAAATCAAAAGTACGTTAATATAATAATATATGTCTGGTTTACTATTTTTTTAAACCGTATATTTTCATTGCATTGATTAAAAGATTTATATACTTTCATAACTGCATTATTGTAAAGTTCCTTTTTTGGTATTACAGTGGTGCATTTCTAATTTTTCTGTAATGTATACTTGATTAAAGGAAAATAAAAGTAGTTGTTATAAATGCTGTGTAATTTCTGATCTACATTGCATACCACCTCAGTTCCATTGTTATAGAAACAACACTGCATGGTTACGATAGCTATAAACACACCACCTTCATTCTGCTTCATATCTAACTTCACAGAAGATAAGACAAAAGTATTATTAGAAACATTTCCATTAACCATTTAAAGAAGTATTGAAATGGTTACTGGAACTGTTTCTAATAATACCTTTGTCTTATCTTCTGTGAAGTTTAATATGAAGCAGAATCAAGGTGGTGTGTTTATGCGTGTTGTTTCTATAACAATTCCGAAATTGTTCCACACACTATGCTAGATTGTTCTGTTAACAATCTAGCATGGTAACAGCAAACATACTTTATCTTCAATATTACAATATGGCATGGCTACCATAGTAATATAATTGTAGATATAGTCATATAATATTGCAACTACAGCAATATTGTATGGTTACATCAAGTATAAAATTTGGTGCACCTACCCTGCTATATGGTTGTCTCAATACGACAGTATTGTTAAAATAGCCATACGGTATTGTAGGTACTGTAATTTAGTCTTGCAAATACAACAATATATAATGGTTACAATGACTATACGGTATGGTTGTACACCTGTTGTCCAACCATCTAGTATCTTTGCAATACCTATACGGTATAGTATTCGAACGAATATGGTATTGTAGGCAGAGCTATAAAGGAATAGTTGGGATGTAGCTGTATTGTAATGTGCATGGTAATATTGACTATTAACTCCGATTATAGTTAAATTTACAATACAGAAATATGGTACTATTGCACATATGTATGGTAACAATAACCCGGATTTAATAGCCATACCTGTATGCTATTACTGGCCATAAGCATAGCTGTCCCTATATAAGCAATACTATTCTGGTATTATTAACCATTTAATGGTTATGCCAACTATACCATTTTTTAGGGTGTGGAGAAAGAGAGGAATAATTTATATACACGGATTTTGAATTCGGGAAAAATGATTGAACAGCAGTCGTATTATGACGAAAATTGTGATTTTGTGAAACAGAAGAAGGGAAAGGTTTCGAATTTCGAGGATCACATTAGCCAGTTGCCGAACTAACGAACCACGAACCTTGTAGTTATCGAACCATGTTTCTAACTATTCTGCTACGGAGAACTCTATGTACTCATTCACATACGTTTCCTTTAGCAACGTTTAAAGCTAACTTATTGGGATATTCCAAAAGTTGACTCGGCGGATGAGCCGTTCTGATAGGACCAAAATCTCTTGTAACTTTGTTACAATGTATCCTGACGGACATAAATCATTGATCAGGTAATGGCGACTGCTTTGAAACAAGCGCAGAGTATGAAATATCTGTGGTTTCGTTGTGGACAAGAAACAAACTTGTGAACAAAGATATAAGAACAACTCGAGTTATTGACATACGTTTTGCTGAAGGTTATTCACTTATATCATCATAATAGAAATACGAAAGACGTTCTGAAACGATGAAATATAACACAACTTTGCAAGTGGATGCCAATAAACCTAGAGTAACGAATACGTTTACCACGTAGTGATAGTTGTTCAGTGGCCAAGGCGCTGGACCATTAATCTGGTGGTTCGTGGTTCGAATCCAAGTCTGGCTATAACGCTCTAAACTCAATTCCTCTTTCTTTTTAAGCTAAATGGAAAGTAGTATTCATAAAACCAGTTTGGGGCCACTTCCTCAAACCAGGCTTTTTTATATATGAAATCCCCCAGCATAGAATCACATCGAAAATTACAAATCCACTACTAACCATAGTACTTTAACAAAGTAAATTGAGTAATTGCACTGCATATAGATATTTATGACATTTAAAAATCAAACAAAGAATAAATTAATTATTTTGAATATTTTATATTTAATAAATCATGAAAAAGTGTGTAATTTGTGGAGAATTAAAACAATACCAAGAGTTCTCTAGAAATGGTAATACAAGACGAGATGAGTGTAAAGCATGCCAGAATAAAATGAGCAAACAAAATGATGAAACAGAAAAAATAGGTGCGTTTGCTTATCATGTTGTAAATCCTGAACAATTATCTGAAAAAGAATTTAGAGACACAAAACGAATTGAATGATATCAAACTAATGTTTTTAGAATTTTACATCGACTATAAGAATGGAAAAGTTCAACTTGATGAAAGAGCAAAATATCATCTTAATAAAATACACGAGCTGTGGAATAATGCATTACCCTATAAGAATTTAGACTACTATTTCAGTTTTAAGAACCATCATATCTTTATCAATCATATTAATAATAACAAGTGGATTGATTATATAAGTGCATTTTTGAAATGGAGGGTAAGGATGATGCCTTATTCAAATTGGGAGTAAAGATAAATAAACTACTGTTTTTATGACATTTAAGATCATAAAAACTTACATCTAAAACTTATAACTTATAGTACTGTCTTTGATTGAAAAATTAGTTTTTGTTTGATCGAAATCAGTTCACAGATGGCTGAATGATGATAAGTTAAAAAGTTAAGTATGTTGATTCGCTCTTACATACTAACACACAACCTGCTCAGCTACATATATAAAAATTGCCTGGAGCATGCATGCATACTACCATCCCACACAGCCAGACACCAGATAGTGGTTGAGAGAAGAAGAATGAGCATATATGTACATGAGATTTATAGTCTCTTTCTCTTTCCTTCTCCTCACACTAATATACATATATGCATTAGCCTCTTCCTTCAACAGAGCTTCTAGCTAGCAGTAGACACCAGATGGAGCTATTAATGATGTAATCCCACGGCGTGAGACTACGCAATAACTATGACATAATCCCACCGCATGGGACTACGCAATAACTATGACATAATCCCACCGCATTCGACTACGTAATAACTATGATGTTCGTTGATACACGTCATTATATCCTTCCACCTTCAGTAAGAAAGAGAGAGAATGACTTACATATAGCTCAACATGATTTCCTCAAATAAAAGAAAGAAATTCACAACTCACATGCTGTTCTCACAAGACGACTTTACCATGCAGTGTATCCAACCCAATATATTTTTTCGGAACGTTCCAGGATTTTAATTTTTCAAGATATCGCTTTAAAACATATAGGGATGAATTCACCCCATTACTAATAAATATGATAATTGTTAAAAGTGAGTTGGCAACACTTGAAGTCCCACCCCCAAATCACGTTATTATTTAATTCCTCGGTCCCTAATTAACCGATTTCAAAAATTCAAACGGCAAATGAATACTAATAACATAACCAATTTTTTAAAATGCATAAATGGTTACATAACCCACAGGATACTTTTCCCTTTTTCAATATCTCCACAAAATTTCAACAAATCGAAAAAATAAAAATACTATCATAATTAGAATAAAATTTTAAGACTGTTTTAAAGAATAACATTTTCCCGAAAACTCAAAAATAAACCCGTAAAAAATTCCCGAAATTTTGAACTTGCCGTAAGATCGTCAAATATTAACCGATTTTCAAAACTCAAACGACAATCAATAGACAAATAAATTTCCTATCTATTGAATGTCTTATAAATTGCATAACTCTAAGGATATAATTACAAAAAACTCAAATAAATCCCTTATTTATACATGTATCTTTAAAATTCAAATGACATTATGTTCTGTATATCCAAAGGTCTTAGTTTTTTATAGTCTGATACTATAAAAACACTTATACACATAAAATTACAAGTTCGGATATTGACAATGAAATCAAAAACACTTATACACTTAAAACATACTTAAAATTACAAGTTCGGATACTGATAATGGAATCGTCTGCTAACCTCGTTCTCTATAGGAAACAATGACTTCTTAAACTCTGTCCACTGATCATAATTCAAACTGAATAGACAGCCGTTAATATCAAAAACCACTTGAACTTCGGTTTGCACATTTTTCACAATTACATTGAAATTATTAGTAAGTATAAATTTCTTTTGAGGATCCATTCTATTCACTCCATTTTTTACTTCTGACAACATATTTTTGATCATTTTTTGGATTTACAAAACCGATCATTATTTGAAATTTACATACAGAACTCAACAGTTGGATAATTATCTTTTAAACCAGTGTATTTGATTTTTATTCCATCTTTAACGATCTCATCAATCATTTTATCTGTTAAGTGTTTTGTAAATCTAGGTGGAAGAAATACCTTAAACTCTTCACATTCAACTAAAACACTCTTTCCAAACTTAGTTTTAATCTTTTCCATTTTCACAATCTTATATTCTGTATTTAATTCTAATTCTCTTAATCCAATAACCTGTTTTTGTTCAAGACTTCCAAGTTTATTTAAAAGTTCAATATGACTCGCCATATTTATTATATAGATTTTTTTCTAATAGCCTCGAATTTCGTTAAGTATGTCATTGATTCTGTTAACAATATCTCTTACATTTTCATCTGTTAATTCACCATTCATGAGCTTAATTACATTAAGCTCATCTTTAAACAGCCGAATTCGATTCACCATATTTTTATAATATTCTTTCTTTGAAGCTATATTAAACCGTGTTGATAGACCAGTGATAACAGCAGAAGCCGAAGCAAATGCAGTTGTAATAATTGAATACACTGTAACAGGAATAAATACATTGATGAACCCTGTAGAAGCTGATAATAGAATTGATAACGTAATAAGAGTAATATAAACACATTTTATTCTCTTAAACTTCCTTTTGTTTTTCATTAATAACTTCTCAAGATTTAATATAGTATCTTCAATTAACACAATTAAATTCTCACGTTGAATGTTATCTGGAATAGTCATTTTATTAAATAAGTTTTTATGATATTATCATAAAAACACTTACAAACTAAACAAATCTAATAAACATATTATATAATTGATTTATATCTTCTCAATTATTTTTTCTTTCTCAACATCATACTCTAAATTTTTCTTACCAATCATAACAACATAGCAAATTGTTTTATCTGGTACATCGCTTTCAAAATTAACAGTCAGTTTCAAAATTAGTTCTATCACTTACAGTTACTGATTTATGCTTGCTTGTGTTAATTACGAACATCGGCCTATTTTCTAAAAATTCCTTAGGATAATAAAACATCTCAGTATTTCCAATTGTAGCTCGCTTATATACCGTATACATTTCATAAACTTTCAAATACTTATGTTTTGCAAAATCTAAGTTTAAAGATTCTAATGGGAAAGATTCATTTCTAGAATTACGAAAATGGATATTCTGAACTTTACAATGATCAAAATAGCTTGAATCTCTTGATTATCATTTCTATCAGTTTGGAAAAAGGCAATCACAAAATTAGGCATATCAAATTCACTTGAGTTAAATTGTGTGGTTAAATCGAATTCTAAATACTTTCCACTAACAGTCTTCTGCAAACATTGATACGTGTTAAATGAAATATGAATTTTACCTTCTTTTAACATATTAGATCTTAACAAGGTGGCATAGTTAGGTTCATAATTAACAATAGGCATTCTTAACTCCATATTTGTAATCTTAATTTTACCTGGATGTGGTTAATCATTCTCATATGTTCCATCCTGCTTTTTTGTTTTCCAAATAGCAAATGCATTATCATCAGAACAACTTCTTTTAAATGTATATTTCAATCCTCCTTTCCACATAATATCTTTAAAATCTGAACAAAATCCTGGCAAAAGTCTTAGCAAAAACACTATTTCTTTATCTGTTCTTGCCCATGTAATTCCTTCCCATCCACATTCATCATAGTGATTTGCCTCTGGTTTTGAAATCGTACATGTGTTTACAGCTGTTGAAGTTAAACCAGGATAATCAATAATATCCAATATCTGACCATGCTTACTAACTTGAATTTGAGAAAACAAATGTGAGAAGAAATTATTAATAAGTCTAATATTTTGACCAGTAGTATATTCTCCATCACCATCTCTACCTCCAATTTCAAAAGTTACATAAATATCAGCATAATAAGGATGTATAAAGCCATCACCCACGTCAATATCAAATTCAATAGACCTGTTTGGCTTATTTAAATTCTCGATTGTTTTTTGATTAGGTTTAAAGGATTGTAATTCATATGATTCTATCTTATCCATATTTATTATAAAAAATATTTGTAATCGTTTTATGAATTAAGCCCATAAAAACTTAAATATAACTTCTCCAAATATCCTTATTTCTATTCACCTGACTAATAATTTCTGAAAAACTATACCAATCTGTAAACATTTTTAACACTGTAATGCATAAATGTCCACAAATTACCTCGTTAAAATGTTGTATACGGCTGCTATTGTACTCTATATTATGACCAAGATATTTTACGAGTGTTTTTGGTGGATTACCTCCAAATGAATCAAACACACACTTTCTATTTCCTTTTTTCCAATAACAAATCCAATGCGATCCTATATTTTTAGACGTATCAAAATTAACAATACCACACTCATTCTTGCTTGATTGTTTAGGCAATTCATCACTCATAAATACACCTCTAAAGTTTCTTATCTTAAGTTTTTTAACAAGTTGT
The DNA here is from genome assembly GCF_964235325.1 of Thermobia domestica. Taxonomy (NCBI): domain Eukaryota; kingdom Metazoa; phylum Arthropoda; class Insecta; order Zygentoma; family Lepismatidae; genus Thermobia; species Thermobia domestica. The sequence continues at coordinate 95,957,523 of NC_137457.1, forward strand.
ATTAGATCTAAATTACTTAAAGGTTTAATTTCTTCTTTTTCTTTACTGTTTTGGAGTTTACGTTTTTTGAAAGCTTACCACCTAGTTTTTCTTCCATTGCTAAGTTATGTCGCTTTTGTTCCTCTAATTCCATTTTATTCTTTTTTTCATCATCTACAGTCTTAGCGATAGCAGCCGCACCTCCAGCAACAGAACCTAGAGCACCTATTAAAGCTAAAATCGTTGGAATAGTAAATATAAAACCACCATAATGAACTTTATTATCATTTGTCTTCATTTCTTTGTTTATTTTCTTAAGTTGTGGTATAGAAAGAGATAGATACATACATTGTCCTTTACTTAGTTTTGCTTCCTTTTGTTTGAGTTGTTTGTTAGTTAAAATATGATCTATATTTAATTGTTTAAGTTCCTGATTAGGAATTGTAAATGTAAAACCTTTTAACTGCATATTTATTATATAATTAAAAGCTTTTTATGAAAAAATTCCATAAAAAGTACATATAAACCTAAATCTAAAAAATACTTATAAACCTAAATCTAAAAAATACTTATAAACCAAATCTTACTTTTGTTACTTATAAACCTAAACCAAATCTTACTTTTGTATTCATCACTAAAGCAGTTCCAAGAGCAGGTAGTTTTTCAGTTATTAAATTAGCATCTTTAGCAAAAACTCTTTCCCAAGCTTTATTTTCTAATTCCTTATCTGCAATATGTCTTGATTCTGTATCTTTATTATCCCTATAGTATATATCATGTTCTTTACAAGCCTCATCTAATGGATTAATACCTTTATCACCTCTTTCTAATCTTTATTGTAACTTAGTAAAAGGTCCGCAAAATTCATAACCTGGTATATGTAACTCTGGAATTCCTTTCATGTTTAAAATCTTATTCATTAATCCTTTTCCATATTTTTCACTATTCCAAAATTTTGGTGGCATCGTATTCAATATGTTTATCAAATAACCTATACCTTTTGGATCATTAGGTATAAATTGTGCAAGTTTAGAATTAATCATATCCACTATGCCTACTTTCTCATTATAAAAGTTATCATTTCCAGATTTTTCTTCCCCATCAATAACAATCAAGCGATCAATCAGTTTTATCACATCATCCATCCATATGTATTCTTTTGATAATTCGTTATATACCTTTATTCCTTCTCCAGATTTTGGTGTCTTTTTTGAAGGTGTTGTTGGTTTTATATATTCATCCCAAATAGGTTTGATAATTTCTTTATATTTTTTACCTTTACTAGATTTTTGTTTTCTAGTACTTGGGTCATTATTATGAAATGCAACACTCGAATCAATTACTATTTGTCTATATTTTTCTGGATCATCATCATTATAATTTGTTGGATTATGTTTTTCCAATAATTCCCATAAACCTCCTGTTCCTGTATAATGTCGATTATTAATAACTAAATCATCACCATGAATTTTAACTTCCGCATTTCCTATCATATGTATAATTTTCCCATCTTCATCATATGGTTGTATTCCAAAACTTTTATCATCTCTAGTTGCATAATATCTTGAGGCAATCTTACCAATATGAGTTGTTGCTAAAGATTCTATTCCTTCTACTTTATATTTAATTTGTTTTTTCATGTGTTTTATTTCTTCTGTTATAGGCGTATCACTTTCATTTATAGAACTATCATACATAGGCTGTGTTTCTAATAAGCTTGAATCCACTCTCGCACTTTTATGTACAACTGGAACTAACTCTTGAATTAGATTTTTATTTTCTTCTGCTACTTTTGATATATCTTGCCCTAAATCTTTAATTGCATCAATAACAGGTTGATCTTGTTCTTTAAATTTTTCATACTTACGTCGATTACTTTGTTTAATTTCCTTAAATCTTTTAACAAATTCTTCTTTTAACTTAATATACTTCTTAGCTTTATTAACATCCATTTATTATATAAAGAAAAAATAAAAACATAACATAACATAACATAACATAACATAACATAACATAACATATACGTTCACCTGCGTTCATATACGTTTTGTTTACACTTTTAGAAATTCTTTAATTTTATTTCTATATTTATCATTATTCACCTTCCTAGTCATATCTATTGTTAAGAAACCATGTTCTTCACTCCAACACTTGCTACATAATGATTGTAATTTTTCAAACGACATATCAGATGCAACCAATTCATCATATATATGTTTTAAATTTACATTGTCCTGTCTAAATATACAAATAAAGTTTAAGTTGTCTCTAATTAATTGTTTTGGTACTTTAGAATATGTTTGTCCAAGATAGAAACAGTTCAAACCCTTATGACGACCTCGAGTAAAATATTCTCTAACGTGGTTTTGTTCTTCTAATATGAAATCATCAAATACTACCACAGAATAGTCCTCGCATTCATCTAATGGAATAATCTCTTCATTGTTTCCTTTTATTATTGCTATTGTGTCTTTAATATTACGTTCTATATCTCGAAAAAGTTGTATTAAGTGTTGGTATTTAGGTTGATTTAAACTTTTAGAATATATATAAACATTTGCATATTTTAACCATTTAGGTGCTAACAAAAAATTATCAATCATTAACGTCGTTTTACCACAACCACTAGGCCCAACTATTAAACATCTTATATCATCAGGTAACAACTCTCCATTCCTCTCACTCTTCGCCGTTTCTTCCGTTAACCTTACTTTAATATCCCAATTATCCATATTAGTTATTTATTATATAATAAATGAAGGTATTTAATTTAAATGGTTATTCATCTGTATTAAACATGTCATTGCATTACCCATTTGAAAACGATTTAGAAGTAGCTGTTGCAGGATTTTATACAACATACTTAACTCCAAACATTACAGAAAAGAACAACAAATTAACATTTTGTAACAGTAACTCAAAATTTACAAAACAACTCATAATTCAGCCTGGTCAATATAGTTTACAAGAATTAGAAGAATATATTAAATCAAACCTTCCATACTCCACCGATATTTTAAAAGATATTAAATTTACTGAGGATAGAAGGAAAAATAGAGTTAAAATATTTAGCCAGCAATGTAATATAACCTTAGATACCATTAATACTGTATTAGGTTTTAATGAAAAGAACTTGACTGAAAAGATAGAGCATGTTGGAGATAAGGTGCCAAGGTTTCATCCGTTTGATACTATAAATATTCACTGTGATTTAGCAGAAGGTATGATTTTAAAACACAATGATACAACACACAATGAAACAGACTTAATTGCAACATTTAGAACAAATGCAGAGTTTAGAGAACCAATTATATATGAACCTAATGAAAAGATATTTTTCCCAATACATCACAATAAATTTAATAATTTCAAAGTTTCAATTAAAGATGAGAATGGTGATTTGATTGATTTTGGTAGAGTTCGTATAACTGTTTTACTTGCTGTTAAATAACTCAAATTATTATATAATAAATATGGATATTTTTGGTAATTTTAAAAGTAAGGTAAGTAATATTAGTGAAGAGCAGTTAAGGAATTTAGATAATGTGGTTAAGAATGAAGAATTTGAAAAATATAAAAGAGACTCACATCAACATTTAATGAGTCGTACAAATTTTAAATCTGAACTAAATAAAATTTTCACAACAAATTATAGATCCTGGATTGATTTTACACAAAAAAAGATTAGTTAATATAACTAATGGTATTGATCAACAAGATGCTATTACGTTAAACCAGCTCGAGTCTGTGAAAAGCGATATTAACAACCAATTAGAAAGTGATAGAAACAAATTTGAAAATGTTTTAAAATCATTACAAGACACACATATAAAGAAAGATGATATTGAGGTTTTAAAAGGTGAATATATGGAAGAATTTAAAAAAACCAATAATAATGTTACTATTCTATTTAAAGCAAAAGTTCCTGTTTCAGAATTTAATCAATATAAGTCAGAAATATCATCCCTGTTAAATACACTTACAGCAAAAGAAGATTTTCAAATGATGAAAAAGGAAACTTTTAATCTAATTATGCAAAATGAAACTATAAATTTATTATGTCGATTGAGAACTAGAAATGTTCCAAATCCAATCTTCAGAATATTTAATTTATCTAATGATTATGAGTTTCTCTACAATGGAAAAATAATGCATATGGAATTAAGTTTGGATAGATACTTTTTAGATATATTTTTGAACAATACTTTAGTGGTAAATTTGCCATTAAACATTAAAAAGGGTGATAAAATTATGTTTCAATCACAAAAAAATTCAGCTATGGAAGAAGGAAAATTATTGGAAGTTATTATGTATATAGAAAGAGAATCTTAATTATTTTCTTTTAATAAATAATGATGTATTGTGTTAAGTGTAAGAAATCAACAGATACAAAAATAGATAACATTAGAATAGAACAGACAAAGAATGGGAGATATGTTAAGAAAGGTATATGTATTGTATGTGGTACTAATAAATCCCAATTCATTAAAAAGCGCGATTGACTATATGAAGGTGAAGGTATTAGAGAAGATATAATAGAAGAAATGCATAAACCATCTAGAAAGAATTATCCTAGGTTAAGTGTTATTGTTAAAGGTATAGATGACTTATGGCAAGCTGATCTTGTGGAAATGGATAGTGGTGTGTTAAAAGGTGTTTCAAAATTAAATAAAGGTTATAAGTATTTGCTAACGATTATAGATGTGTTTTCAAAATATGCATTTGCTGTTCCTGTTAAAGATAAGAGTGGGAAGAATGTTACACAAGCATTTGAATGAGTGTTAAAAGTAAGAAAACCTAATAATTTACAAACAGATCAAGGGAAAGAGTTTTACAATAAAGAATTTGAAGATTTGATGGGAAAAAACAATATCAATCATTACTCAACATATAGTGGTAAAAAAGCTTCTGTTGTTGAAAGATTTAACAAAACACTTAAACAAAATATGTGGAAGAAATTTACTGTTCAAGGTAATTATAAGTGGTTAAAAGTATTGCAAGGTTTGGTTGATGAATATAATAACAAAGTACATAGAACAATTGGTGTGAAACCTATAGAAGTTAACAAGAAAAATGAGCGAACAATATTAAAGAAAGTGTATAAAAAAGAATATAAGCGTGTTAAACCTAAATACAAATTAGGTGATCATGTTCGTATAAGTAAATCGAAAGGGTTATTTGAGAAAGGATATACACCTAATTGGTCAACAGAAGTATTTGTTATTAGTGAAGTTATTCCATCTAATCCACCTACATATAGAATTAAAGATTTAGAAGAAGAGGATGTACAAGGTAGATTTTACGAACCAGAACTATTAAAGACGAAACATAAGGATGAATACTTGGTGGAAAAGGTGTTAAGAAGGAAAGGTGATAAAGTATATGTTAAATGGTTAGGATTTGATGAATCACATAATAGTTGGATAGATAAAAGTAATGTTGTAGTGTAAATATATAATGTCTTTTATGGTTATTATTACATAAAAGGTTAGTATGAATAGTGAATCATTCCACTTGTGAATGATGATTGTTTTATTTGTAAGGGAGACTCAATCAACCTTCTAAATAAAGTAAGAGAAAAAGTATGATTGTTATGTGGATGGAGATATTTATAAAGGTAAGGGTTATGTAAATATAACTTTTATGATTATTGATCATAAAAGTTTAACATTAATCTACACTAACCTTATTCTACATAAAAACATGCTATCAATATCTAGAATAAACCGGGTTATCAATTATTATGTATAACCGTTCTACACAAAGGACAAGTGTTATTATTTCCTAACCAGGTAACCATACACTCAACACAGAACACATGTTCGCATGCTGTTTTACACAATTGAGTTTTTGTTTCTTTGCATATGGGACATTCTTCTGAGTTTTCTATTAAGCGTAAACCTGATGAAAGTAACATTAGTTTCTTTCTAAGGCTATCGCTAACATGTCTATTTAATCTTAAGAATTCAACTATATTGATCTTGTCTTTAATTCTCATTATAAAGCTTTCAGAAAAACTCCTATTCCAACAAGTATATACTATCTCAATTAAATCTAAACCTTTGCTTTCAAACTCGAGAATGAATTTTTCGCTTTTATCATCTAAACTAACATTTGGCCAATAAACTTTATTCTGGTATTTTCTCACATGTGTTTCATCTAGTTTCGGTGTAATAGCTCGCCAATTGATAAGAGAATTAAATTCGCTCAAGAAGGCTGTTTGTTCTTTTCTTTCAATATGACACTTTTTAGAAACTGCATCCCAACAGAGTTTATCTTTAAAGGTTCTTAGGAACTCAAGTGTGAGCAAATTTGTAAGATAAGAGATTATATCCCATTGTAAATATTCTCTGAATTGTGTACAAAAATTAATAGCTTGTTTCTCTGTATACTTTGTCCAGTTATTTATTTCAGTGAATGCAAGCCAATCAATCTCTTCTTTAAACTCATTAAGAAAATCTTCCGTCATTTGTCGAGCATATTCATCAGTGTAGTAATACCATCTTATATGTTGTCTTACATGTTCTTTATGTTTTAATACGAATTCTGGTTTTAGATGAGAATAAGACCTTGATCCATACTTTGGCTCACACAATTTACCCCAGAAAATCATATCGCCATACTTATTAACAATGCTTTCGTGTTTAGTCAGATCTTTTCTTCTTGATAATCTAACCCAATCAATGTGTTCTTTGTGATTTTCAATAAAAGAAAGTGATAGATTATGTTTAAATGTAACTGAATACCAATTTATCTTGTTTCTGAAAGTATGTAGAAAGTTATTGGATAAATCCTTTATTTCTGAAATTTGTCTCCATTCTTCGACATTTCGATTATTAAGCACATCTATAACTATATTTTTACAAAGTGGATTTTCAAAGTAGTTTACGATATGTTCAGGATTTAATTTTTGAACCATGTCTTTTATAGGTTCAGTTAGTTGTTGTGAACTTGTGGTAGTTGTTCTGTGTTCGTTGATTAAGGTTATTAGTTCTGCTTTTGTAAGCTTTGAATAACCTCGTATACCCTTTTCTTTACATAAGTTTTTCAATTCAGTAACAGTATGTTTAATTAAACTCATAATTACTCTATCGTATATATATAAATTTTAAAGAATAATGATCATTTTTGCTAATTGTCTATATAATAAATATGAAGACACATTTTGATTTATTACATGATAGACTTAAATTAATTCATCATGATCTTAAACTCATAACAGCATTACTAGAGAGGCAAATACTGTTAAAGGAAAAAGAATTATTAATAATACAACAAAAAACATCTGATTTGGATAGTGATGATGAATATAAAAATGGTAGTGATGATTATGACGATGATGAATAAGTTTACAAAAATGATGTAATTTTAATATGTGTATATGTAACTTTGATGGGATATTCTCATCAAAGTCGTGTTCTAATACAACGCGTGATATGTAGACAATGGCAGGAGTGTACAATGTTAAGCGTTGTGTTAGGATATATGGAAGTAAAATAATACAAAAATGACTAGAAATAATTCGGCGAAGATAAAAAATTGAGTAATAGTAAGATTTTCTATATAAAACGATAGAGTAATTATGAGTTTAATTAAACATACTGTTGTTGAATTAAAAAAACTTATGTAAAGAAAAGGGAATCAAAAGATATTCCGGATTAAGAAAAGCAGAACTGATAGACCTTCTTAAACAATATGATGATGAACAGATTAGAAATATATTCCCATTTAAAGAAGAAGTATTTGAAAGACCGAAACCGAAAAGATCTAAGCTAAAAGTTGAATTGAAAGAAACATCATTGAAATATAGATTACAGACATTTAGAATAGAAAACGTTGATGGATATAAAGATCCTTTGAAATTCTTAAGTGCAAGTAGTAGGATTGTTAAAAATAAAATCAAGGACAGTTTTAAACTTTTCAATGCGCTTAAAGTTAATATGTCATTTATTTGTAAATTTAAAAAAAGAAAATACGATACAAGAACATAATTTTAAAACTTCAAATGAAATAATACTCGAATTTACAGATTTAGATGACTTTTGTAAAAAAGCTTCATACAAACTCATAAGAGAAATGGAAGAGTTTCAAAGTAAAGGATCTGGATGGATGTTACATTCTATAGACTTTTTAGAATTAAGAATTAATAAGTATGTATCAATGAGAGGTTCCTCATACATAGAACTTCCATACATGATTAAGAAGAGAAGAGCATGTGTTAATATAAAGAATAATGATCAAAAGTGTTTCCTATACTCAGTCATATCTGCATTATATCCAGTTAAACATGGGCAACATGGAGACAGGGTCTCTACATATAAAAAACATGAAGATAAGTTTAGAGATGTTTTTAAAGATATCCCATTTCACGTACAAATCACTGATATAGCCAAGTTTGAAAAAAGAACTGATATTTCTATTAGTGTATTTAGTTTTGATAATAACTATTCAATTTTTCCACTTCGAATCGCACAAGAAAAGAAAGAAAAACATATTCATCTGTTATATCTTAAAAGTGAAAAGAAAACTCATTATTGTTGGATTAAAGAGTTGTGGAAGCTTGTAGGCAATCAAATAACTAAAGATGGTCATAAAAGATTCCTATGTGAAAGGTGTTTAGCTAAGCATTTTAAATCAGAAGAGTTATTAAAAGAGCATGAAAAATACTGTGGATTATATTCAGCTGCAAAAATCGTTTTACCAAAAGAATGGAATAAGGTACTTGAATTTATTAATTATAAACGATCTTTGAGAATTCCATTTACAATTATTGCTGACTTTGAATCACTATTAAAGGAAATTATTACATGCCAACCTGATCCAGAAAGATCTTATTCAAACGCATATCAAGAACATAAACCAAATAGTTTTACATAGTATGTCAAAAGCACTTTAGATTCTTATAAAAGCAAACCAGTAGAATATATAGGAGATAATGTATCAGATGTATTTCTAGAAAAATTAAAAGAAGAAGCTATTAAAATTGCAAAGATTTATGATACTTATAAACCTATAAATCACCTTACAGAAGAAGAAAGAAATACATATGAATCATCTGAAAAATGTCATATTTGTGAAAGAACTTTTGAAGAACTTCCACGTTTATTAGAAAAAAAAATAGAGAGGTTAAATATTTTAACTAGTTATTTAAAAAAGAAAATCGAAGAAGGTTATAAACATCTAGAAGAGGAATTGTATATGAAAAAGGATGATGATGATATTGATGATATAGATGACATATTAATAGATATAAAAGAGCAAAAGGAGGATATAGAAGTTATACTTGATGAATGTACTAAAGAATTGAAAAAGACTATCTTATATATAAAAGAGAACGCACAAATCCTTTGTTCCCTCATCACGCTAATACGGCTGAACCAATTTCTTTCATTTTTGGGGGGTTATTAGGATTTGGACCCTAGATGGTTTTTATCATATCACTTTAATTTTTAATTACCAGTGTCTTGAGATAATTGACCATTCAAGTGTCCATAACGTACAAATCCTTTGTTAGTTCATCATAGGTAAAAATAAACGTATTTATATGCAACCCGCATGACCGTGTCACTCGGCGGGTTAACATAAATGACAGGCGATATAATGTTAACATTTACTGGAATCTACTATGGTTTTTATCATATCACTTGAAAGCGAAAAAGTAAAAATTATCTAAGTAACAAAGTTTATTGCGTTCCGGGGTGACCGCAGCGAAGCGGGGCGGGTTAACATAAATGACAGGCGATATAATGTTAACATTTACTGCAATCTTCTATGGTTTTTATCATATCACTTGAAAGCGAAAAAGTAAAAATTATCTAAGTAACAAAGTTTATTGCGTTCCGGGGTGACCGCAGCGAAGCGGGGTGAACGCTGCTAGTAAACAATATAAAATCATGTATAACCAAATTTGCTGATCATGATCATTTAACTGGAAAATTTAGAGGAGCTGCTCATTCTTATTGTAACATAAAATATACAAACCCAAGATTTATTCCTGTGTTCATTCATAACTTATCTGGATACGATACACATCTATTTATAAAAAGTTTAGGAGGCGGAGAATTAGAAGAAAAGATAACTATAATACCTAACACAGAAGAAAAGTACATTACATTCTCCAAAACGATAAAATACAAGAATAAAGAAAATAAAGAACGATCAATCCAATTAAGATTTGTAGATTCGTTTAGATTTTTATCAAGAAGTCTAGCTGAATTAGCAAAAAATTTAAAACCAGAACAATTTAGAGAAACATTAAAATTCTTTCCTAAAAATGTAATTGATTTAGTAAAAAGAAAAGGTATCTATCCATATGATTATGCTGATTCACCTGAAAAACTAGATGAACCTGTTCCACTATCTAGAGACAAGTTAAAAATAGATTAACATTAGAAGATATAAGTGACGAAGATTATAACCATCATCTATTAATCTGTAAAATATTCAATTTAAAAACCTTAAGAGAATATACTCAATTCTACAACAAAACAGATGTACTTCAATTAACAGACATTATTGAAAACTTCAGAGATACAGCTCTTAATACATATAAATTAGATCCTGCATGGTATTTCACAAGTCCAGGCTTCTTCTGGGATGCAATGTTAAAGATGACACAACAAAAATTAGAATTGTCAACTGATTATGATAAACTGCTCTTTATAGAAAAAGGTATAATAGGTGGAATTTCTCAATGTTCAAATAGATATGCAGTAGCTAATAATAAGTATCTAGAAAATAATAATCCTAAAGAGAAAAGTTCTTACATAATGTACATGGATGCAAATAACGGATATGGATGGGCTATGAATCATCATATGCCTTATGGAGAATTCGAATGGAAAAAGGTTATTAATGGTGTAAATGATAAATACTGGATAAATAAAATATTAGAGACAGACGATGAGTCTAATACTGGATATATACTAGAAGTCGATTTAGAGTATCCAAAAGAACTTCATAATAAACATTCAGTTTTGCCATTAGCTCCTGAAAATTATATAAACAACAAAAAACTTCCAAAATTATTAACAACACTTTACGATAAAGAAAACTATATATTACATTATCAAAATTTAAAATTCTATGTGTCACAAGGTCTCAAAATTAAAAAGATACATAAAATATTAGAATTTAAACAATCAGGCTGGTTAAAGAAATATATAGAATTAAATACAGAACTTAGATCGCATGCAAGAAATGATTTTGAAAAAGACTTCTATAAACTAGCGAATAACGCAGTATTTGGAAAGACTATGGAAAACATAAGAAAGAGAGTAGATATAAGACTAGCACATAATGTAGAATTAGCAGAGAAACTAATAGCTAAACCTACTTTTAAAGATAGAACTATATTTTCCGAAGATCTAGCTGCTATTCATATGTATAAGACAAAAATTACTTTTAACAAGCCTATCTATGTTGGGATGTCTGTTCTGGATATATCTAAAATTTGTCTATATGATTTCTATTACAATGTGTTGAAGAATAAATATGGAGATAAAGTCAAACTATTAATGAGTGACACAGACTCGGTTATAGCACATATAGAAACAGAAGATGTATATGAGGATATGAAATCTATGTATGAGCATCTAGATACATCTGATTACAAAGATAATAACAAATATGGGATAAAACAAGTTAACAAGAAAGTATTAGGAAAATTCAAAGATGAACTGAAAGGTGAAATCATAGGAAAAGTCGTAGGTCTCAAATCAAAGATGTATTCAATACAAGCACCTCAAATAGACCTCGAAGATAAAGACTTTAAAAGTAAATTTGATAAAGACAAATGTTGTAAAAAGGCAAAAGGAATAAAATCGAATATTGTTAAAACAGAAATAACTTTCAAAGATTACGAAGATTGTGTCTTAAAAGATTATGAATTATATAAAATGCAAAATACTATTAGGAGTAAAAGACATAATGTATATTCAGTAGAAGAAAACAAACTAGCATTAAGCTCTTACGATGATAAAAGATACATATTAGAAGATGGGATACATACTCTAGCTTGGGGCCATTATTCGATAGATTTAAGGAAAGAAGATTTACTAACAAAGCTAAAAGAACTAATGGATAGCTATTTCAAAGGGAGACAAGAAAAAGAAAAGCGAAGAATTGAAAGTTTAAGAAATGTTTAGATGTAAGTTTTAGATGTAAGTTTAGGTGTAAAATTCTTTTATGGTTATATATCATAAAAGTAAATTGAAGATGTATGGGGTCAATGTGGGGAAGATGTAATTTTCGATGTGATTCTATGCTGGGGGATTTCATATATAAAAGAGCCTGGTTTGAGGAAGTGGCCCCAAAGTGGTTTTATGAATACTACTATGGAAAGAGTGTACTACGTCACACACACTGCTTTAGACAGGAAGAAGTGGAGGAGGGGGAGGAGTTGGATTGAATACTAGAAGCAACTAATCGATTGAGACATGTATTTCTGGATGTATATCAAAACGTGCTAAGAGTTTGTTATTAATCTAGACTTAGAATTTGTGTAACAATTTCTATGCCGCGAACTGTACTAGGAATCACGTTCATATATTCACCTTTCTATAGGCGCCCATTTGGTAGACTTGTCCACCGCCCTCGTTAGTATCCCAGCACAGACCATTGAACAATATCCCTTTTCTATGTAAAGGGCTTTTGAGAAGTTTATTCCTTTTTTCAGTATACAATTGCAATCGCCTGAGATAGGAACAACACGTAGATGTGATTCTGTAGTGGATTATAATCGAACAAGTTACCTCTTCCAGTTGTTGTCTGCACGCATGAAGTATATGGCGAGAGCACGTGCCATTACATTATTATAACCAGCAGCATGCCTCGATGTTTATATAAACCCGGATCTCGTCGTCTTGTCGAATACCCAAGTCCAAATTCATTCCATAACCGAAATCTTGATCTATATACCTCATTTTTTTATTTTCGGTTGGAAAGTAAACGATACTACTTTCTATTCATTTATTTTTATCAGTTCCAATTAAAAATAAAACATAGAGATTATGGTGGGAGAAATGAATAAATGAATTGGTGGCGTTTCCTTGCACTTTCTTCATTCCACCATTTCGTTCACTTTTCATCACCACCGTGTCTTGTACCCTAACCGGCATATACGTGGGAAGTAAAACTAAAGATTTCATTTCTTGTTTGTTGGTATAACGTATAAGATAACTAAACATTTGATTTAAATAAATGAGAAACCTAAGATATTGCATGTTACTGGAATTGCGATTTAATTCAATTCAAAGCATTATACATGCATATAATTGTTCAAGTTTCTTTATAAAGATGCAGATTATGAATTATACTAATTTTTTCAACGAAATGAAATTAAATCTTTAAGTTACACGTTCTATTCTTATGTCGGTTAGGTAAAGGAGAAGGTGATGAAGAATGAATGAAAAGTGTGGAACGATGAAAGTGAGTGGAAACAGGGGAACCCTGAGAAAACACACGTACACACGGTGTTTCTCCACCTCAAATCTCACTTTGTGCAAGCTGAGATCGAACCAAGGACACTATGCGCCAGAGGTGAACGCTCTACCTTTAAGCCACCGCTGCTGTATGAAAAATAAAAATATTTATTCTGCTCTCTCTCTCTCTCTCTCTCTCTCTCTCTCTATATATATATATATATATATATATATATATATATATATAGATAGATAGATAGATAAAGATAAATAGATAGATAGATAGATAGATAGATAGATAGATAGATAGATAGATAGATAGATAGATAGATTTAGATATATGTATATATATCCTCACGACATTGTCAAGGCTCTTTATTTGTATTTTACATTTATTATGGCAAACGGGTTTTTCGGACTGACCTATGCGGTCGTCCGATCATCATCCTTGTTCTTCGCGCTCACAGTCATTCGAAGACCTTAAAACGTACTCAGTACACAAACAGTTTATGGTTGTGAACTCAGAAAGGCTGGTACTTCTGCTTGCCAAGGTCAAAAAGTGGGAGAAAAAAGCGTGTGTAGAATGTCAAGAGTGTGCAACAATGACTGATATCTGTAGGAACATATTCATTTGTAGTACGTGCACATTCAGAATGTAGCACTACTGTGGCACAACGCATATTGTAACTATATAACTCTTGTATACACGACTCCGAAAGTGCATTACCACCAGCAATTCTTCTTTTCCTTCAATAGCAGGCAACCCACAAAGCTCGGCGTTTAAGTTGTTTGCTAGTTGGAAAGGCGTTGGACCAAAATCTCAATTTTGTAACAAGTATATGAGTGTGGCAAACTGCAAATAAGAGAATTAAAACAAATTTTTAAGAATCACAATTTTATTTTCGCGACGGAGTTAATTGACATCAAAAGTTACATGATCTTACTTAAGCAGTTGAAACAAGATGAATGACAAGAAATAGATATCAGAGGTAATAATTTCTCTCCTCCCTTCCCCCAAAAAATGAGGAAATACGTGTTTCGTATTTTCTTTTGATAAAAACGGTTGGGTGGGGCACCAACCCCTCCAAACATTTGATCACGAAATATCAAAATTGCTAGTAACAGTATGTCAGATGTGTGTAAAGGATATGAAGAATTACAACATAAATTTACGGATGGACAATACGCTAAAAATAAACGGATACGTTTTTTTAATTTCTGCGGAAAAACGGTTTTGGGGGGCAAAAGAACCAACCCGAAATGTTGAATATTAAAGCCCGAGAGGCAAAAAGAAATGAACCGAAGTGAATGAAATTGTACACAGATATTGTAGATGTAAACTGTGGATACGACTTTCGTATTTTCCAGGAGAAAAGGTTTGGTGGGGCACCGACCCCTCCAAACCATTGATCACAAAAAATCAAAAGTGCTGGTAAGTTAGATATGTGTAAAGGACATGAAGAGTTGCAACGAAACTTTGTTAATGAACAATAGGCAAAAAAATAACGAATATTTTTTTTAATTTTCGGAGGAAAACGGTTTTAGGGGCAAGAGACACCGTCCAAAATTTTGGAATTTGACCCAAAAGCGAAGAAGAAGTGGGTCGAAGTGAATGAAATGTGAATCAATATTGTAGAGGTAAGATGAGGGAATATGTGTTTCGTATTTTCGTGAAAGAAAAAAAACTGTTGAGTGGACCTGGGCGTTGAGTGGCGGAAGTGCTGACCGAAACGAATGAAATTGTATGTAGATATAGGACATGTAAAATATGGCCTTTCGTGTTTCACAATTGTCTTATCTCCATCCGATTGTTTTATCACATTTTGCAGATCGACTACAAGCACAAACAGTATAGCGTTTTTTATAGTATTTCAGGAGGCACCTTTAACCAGGCCCGTGCTGGCCCACCGGGACACCGGGACATGTTCCAGTGGGACCTCCGAAACATCACATAATAAAAGGTGGTACAAGTTTATAGTTTTTTAAATAATAAAGCTATTCATAAAGAAATCGCGATAAGTACCGAGTGCTAGTAACATAAGGTGTCCTTTCGAAACCACATTAAAGATAAACTGTTTTATTTATTCTTCTGTATGCCACTGTTCTGTACAATGAATAGCGTATTACTGTTGGTAAAGAACACTTGAAGGGTACAGTGCGCCCTATCGTAAGACGCCCTTGCTAAACCACATCAGAGAAAATCGGTTTTATTTATTACTTTGTATAGCACAGTTCTGTACAATGAATACGTACTACAGCGTATTACTGTTTCTAAAGAACCTGTGAAGGGTAAAGTTCGCCCTTTACGTAAGGCGCCCTTGCAAAACCATATCAAAGATATACGTTTTTTTATTTTTCTGAATAGCGCAGTTCTGTAGAATAAATACATACTGTTACTGTAGATAAAGAAACCCGTAAAAGGTACAGTTCCCTGCGCGTAGAACGTCCTGCGAAACAACACATTATAGATAAGTAGTTTGAGTTGTTCCGGATTTCAGGCGTGTATAGTAGATTCATATAGTGGCTGTTGTTAAAGAACCCATGAAGGGTAAAGTGCATCCTTATACAAGACGGACTGTAAAATATTACATTATAAATATTTAAAAAAATATTCTTCATAGCATTTTTGTATTATACATTCATACAGTTGCTATTGACAGAGTAAAGGTAAAGGGCACAATTACTTTTTAAAAAAAATATGTATAAAGTCAGTAAAGCAATTAACATGTAGCTCTATTTGGTAAGATAATATAGGACTGCTACTTATTTATTGAAAAAAAAACTTTCAGAAGTAAGCGCAATCAATATTGTGTAGTTTAAACAATTCAAGTTTTTCAAAATATTAATTAAGAATTTTATTGTACCTTGGTGTTCTAAAGCAGTGATCGAATAATCAGTGCCTATTGTATTTCTAAAATATAGCTATATTGATGTATTTGTATATATTTAGCTTTGTTTTATTTGACAAGAAAAGAAGAACTAGAAAGTGTTTCTGTGGTAAAGACGTTTTCACAGTTTAGCTATTTAATACATAAAATAGGGCCCATATATATATATACAGGATGTAAGTTAATAAATATAATAAACGTCGAGAGGTGAATCCTGACACCGAGATAAAACGAAAAGTATAGACCAACCTGGGTGCAAGAATGAGTCCTTTCGAAGCGTAGATCACACAAAAAAATATCGGAAAAGTGTAAACACACCCATAACACCAGAACAAAACATCTTCCAATTCAGGTAAAAGAGAACATAAATAATCTTTGGTCATAGATTCAATTAGTGCAGAATCGGATATAGTGTCGTGGCGACGCAAGGTTGACTCCTAAAGAAAGTGAAATATTCCTTTGAGTATTTTATCAAACGTTGAATGAGGGAAATAAACAATAATCAAATCAATATTTCAACAATCAAAAGTAATAGTACATCGTTGAAATTAAAACCCATAAAATTCGAAAGAAAGATCTATCTGGTCTCACAAGGGAAGAGAGGGATATTATATATTGAGGTGGAACATGGTTTATATATCAATCGAAAGCATTAGTGACGCCTATTACGAAACTGTAATAAAAAATTTCCGAGTGCATATACTGTGCGAGTTAGAAGAATATACGGGAGGGAATATATTCTAGGGAAGAATATACGATCCCTAAAAATCGCAAATGGTAAGACAGATGCCAAAAAAGGAAAACACGTGCTTGATCATTTTAAAAATACTATGTATCATAACAAAAATTGTTGTTCCAGGGCCATCCGTAGGGTCCCAGGCGGGATCCAACTCAAAAATTGCAAATTGTGATGGTATCAATTAGCATATCGTTGGAAAGCTGTTGGTAAATGAACATCGACGAAAAAAGTCTCTACTCTCTAAAATTACTATGTGCAAAATGGCGGCCGGTCAAAATGTTAGCAAAAACGTCATCATAAAGTCTATGGCCACCCTCATAAATCTGAAATGGTGAGACAGATTTTCAAAACAGGAAAACGCGTGAGCCATCATTTCGAAAGCAAAAATATTTTGTCCTAGGATACTACGCAGGGTCCCAGAAGGAATCATACTCAAAATTATCAAATTTAAAGGCGGGTCAAATAGAATATTGTTTGAAAGCTGTTGTTAAATTAAACATCTACATGCAAATGGAAGTAGTCATTCACTGTGCATGTAAAATGAACTACGATTTAGCACCCTTGTCAAACACAAAAGCCTAGAAACTCAGTTTCAGACTATATGCAAACCATTTCCGATGCGATCTGATACGATATTTGGTGAAAATGAAAAAAAAACTTGCAATTAAACATGCATATGAATCGGACCGTACATACATCCGGACCAATAATAATACAGTTTCCTAATGAGCATAGCTAGTGCTTTCGATTAATGTATAAACTGTCTTCCACTTCGATATATAATTTTCGTTCCTTTTCGTTTTTCTGTTCTTGTCGCTTCTTTTCTTTTTCATTCTTTCGGTCTTTCTTTCTTTACACATTAATGGGCTCCGAAGAGTAGAGTCTTACAGTAGGCGTCATTTTCTTCTTTTACGTTGCGTACACGAATTAAAGTGAAAGCAAATGAACACTCGATTACAGAAAAAAAAGAACTATAACGTAATATGTTTGCACAGTGTTATCGTAGAGCGTCCAAACTTGTTCCATCTGCTTTCATTTATCAACAGCTTTCAAACAATTTTTCTATCTGACCCTTCATGAAATTTGAAAATTTTGAGTACGACCCCTTCTGCGACACTGAGGAAGACTCTGGAACAAATATGTGTACTTTCAGTCATTCTACTTTCAAAATGATGCCTCACGTGTTTTCCTGTTTCGACATCTGTCGTACCATTTCAGATTAAAGAGGGTGGCCATAGACTTTACAATTATGTTCTTGCTGACATTTTGACCGGCATCCATTTTGCACATCGTAATTTTAGAGAGTCGAGATTTTTTCGTCTTCGTTCATTTTGCAATAGTTCTATAACTATATGCTACTTGATCTCGTCACAATTTGCAATTTTTGAGTTGGATCCTGCCTGAGACCCTGCGGATGGCCCTGGGACAGCAATTTTTATTTTGATACGTTGTACTTTTAAAATGATCAGACAAATGGTTTCCTGTTTTGGCATCTGTCTTACCTTTTGCGATTTCTAGGGGTCGAAACGGACTTTCTGGACTCCCCGTATATTCTTCTAACTCGTACATTATATGCATTTGGAAAATGTTTATTACAGTTTCGTAATAGGCGTCATTAGTACTTTTGATTAGCGTATAAACCATGTTTCACTTCGATATACAATCTCCTCCTCTTTCCTTGTCAGTAAAGAATGAACTCTCGGAGGAAATGTTTAAATGAAACGACGTCTTTAACGTTCACAATTATATAGGCTAGTGATGACGGATGATAAATGAGCGGCTTCCTTTCCAAATTAAGAGTGTGTGAAAATGGAAAAATAACAAATATTCAGATTAGGTATAAAACGACTTTGCATAGGACAGTCAGGATGCATGTAAAGAAACATAACTTGCAGTATCAAAAAAGGCAAAGATCGTGTGTGATGAACGAAAGTACACCGGGTTCTCCTTATTACACAGGGGTTCCCAAACATTGCGTGAATACACATTGGGTATAAGTAAGCTGCAATAAAGGGTTTCCTAGCCGTAATATGTAATTCTGTGGAATAAGGTACTTCTGTGCACAGAAGCAATAAAAGCTGACGAACAACGACATCTTGACACATTGCATAATGATACAAAGAAATGCGCTGGGACAGGATAATTGATTTATCCGTTAGGTGAATCTTCTTCCAGGGATACTTTTGAGGAGCTTTTCCCCTCCCTTGAAGTTGGCAAACCGCCATTTTACACTAAATTATGAAAAATTACATTGTAATAAACCAAAATAGCGTCCTATTGTAGCCCACTTACATTTGGTTTTGTCACTGCTTGAAGAAATTTCCTGGAAGAAAGCTCGTAGGTATTACATTCAAAAATGGCGGAAATTCTTTTTTTGCTCTCTAATGTAAGTTGGAACTGGATGGAGTCTTTACACGGAAGAAAGAGAATCTGGAACTTTGGCCTACACTTGGCAGCACGTACGTAGCTAATAGTACTTTCATTAAGGGATGATGCTTTGGTCGCACACTACGGAAATACTGTCCCTTGTGTGGCAATTGCGAGTGGCTCGCAAAAGGATGTCTTGCAGTTTTGTTGTGGAACTGTGTCAATCAGCGTGACTATGTTGTAGTAGACATCTATGCAATTTGTGAGTAATATACATAGTCCGATGCTCTGGTGTTACGTATCGAAGTGCTATATAACAGGATAAGGAGTTTTGCGTTCAACGGTAGAGGGTTCTATCGGTTGTTTAGAAAGTCGTGTAAAAGTGTAGACATCGGTGTTTAAGCAAAAGGGACGGTGTTAATATGTGTATGCCTGCGCAATGGCAGATTACTCTGGCCACGAACTGGCCGATATGCACCTTATTTATGGAGAGACAAGGGGAAGTAGCCCAGAGACAACGTGTTTGTATCGTGACCGTCGCCCTCAAAGAAGAGTAATTTTCCCTGTATTTTTTCACGTCTCCAGAGAGATACGGTCTTCTCAACATCCCCTAGGTGAAATAAGAGGTAATCGCACCATGGGGCCGTAGAATTTGAATACAGGGTATTGGGAATGATCAGAGACGGTCCTAAAAGTAGCAGTAGCCATGTGTTAGGCGTACATATCCAGGTGCCAATCTAGTGAACGATCAACAACAGGGATTTAGTGTGAGGTATGGTAGATAATTTTGTAGTAGGACTGCATTTATTACCGACCCGTCTATGTACGAATACGCGTCTTTTATTTTAATCTTTTTTTTTTCAAAATTATTAGAACATGTGGCCTTGAACATAAGCTATCAGATGTGATCCCAGCATGATAGTGCACCTGCACATTTTAACGGGAATATGCAGACCTATCTAAATGAATTATTTCCAGATCGTTGAATTGGGACTGTGTTATGGTCCTGTGTTATGATCACTTCGTGCACCCTACGTCACGCCCCTCAATTTCTTTTTTTTGGGGGGGTATGAAATACTTTTTTAGCCACGACAGCCGAAAAACTTGTTGGTTCGAGTTAATATAGTTGCGGCAGTCATCTCCGAAATTTCGGGTGTGTTTCACCGCACGCGGAAAAAAAATCCTTCGCCGATGTCATCTTTGCAATGCGGTCAACGTCGACAGTACCAGAGTGTGAACTGTTATTCTTCACAGCTGTCTCGTGTACACATTCTGCATTACACAAATACTGGAAGGTACCTCTGAGTATTTCACAGTTACCCTACTTTGGACGAAACAAAATAAATCGGTAGTTTGAAACTGTATTTCTTTCTATAGTTGTATAACACCCGCAACAGCTTGTGTTTCGTCAAAGTTTCATTGCCTCTCTGCTCGGAATCATCATATTCCACGGAATTACCTATTACGAGGAAATGTTTAATGTAGCTTACTTTCGCCCAAATTATATTCACATAATTTTTGGGAGTCACTGTTGTCACATGAAGACCCATTTGTACTCTCGTTCATCATACATGATATTTGCCTCCTGACTGTATTATGCACAGTCGTTATAAACTTAATCTGGATCAAATTATTTTATCCATTTACACGTACTCTTAACTTGGACAGGAAGGTGTTCATTTATAATCCGTTACCATTACCCTCCATTTAAATTCTTTTTCCCAGAGTTTGTTGTTTGCTGAGAAGAAATAGATCAATCAAACATGTGTATCTCTCTTTCAATCGAATTCTAAGTGTTTTAATTATCACTTTTAATAAAATACTCGAAGAAATACTCCACTTTCTTTGGGAGTCATCCTTGCACAACCCCCGTACATCCGACTTTACACGAATTCAATCTACGACTAAAAATAATGAACATTCTCTTTTGCCCGACTTCGATCACCATTTTATTCTTGAGATGGCTGCTTTTACATTTTTCCGAAACATTTCGGGTGGTCTTAGCTCTGAGGCATTTCTACACGCACGTTTGTCTATACTTTTCGTTTTCGTTTTATCTTGGGGACTGGAATCACCTCCCGGGGTTTACAACATTAATAAAATTACACCACACACACACACACACACACACACACACACACACATATATATATATATATATATATATATATATATATATATATATATATATATATTCATGTTTGTTTGGGCGCCCTTTTGGTAGACTTGTCTACCACCCTCGTTAGAATCTCAGCACGGGCCTGCCTTTAACCCTTACAAAGTTTTTGCTCTTAAAGAACACGTTTCCATTTATATCCAGTTTGCTATTCATCCGCCAAATTTGAAGTAAAACGGATAGGGACACTTGAGAAACACGAAATGCCTTATTTTGTATAGGGACTATAATACCTACACTCAATTTCATTTGTTTAGGTCCAATCCTTCCTGTGCTATTACGGTAATATTTACTTTTTTCTGACGGGGCCTAGGCCCCAACAGTTCTTCCGCAAGTATTAAAACACGTTTAATTTATTGTTTTCCAAATGGTCCCTAAACAAAATTTCGTTGCAATTCTCCATATTCTTTACGAACCTTTGACGTATGCCTATTTGCACTTTTGATATTTTATAACCAACGGTTTAAAAGGTACGTGACTCACTCAACTGTTTTTTCAGGAAAATACGAAACCTAATTATCTCATTTTACGTCTACAATATCTGTGCACAATGTCATTCAATTCGGTGCATTTCTTCTTGCCTTTTCGGCCTCAAAATTCAAAACTTTGCGTTGGGGCTTTTGCCCCCTAAAACCGTTTTTATCCACAAAATTAAAAGAAACATATTCGTGTCCTTGCAACATGTGCCATTCCAATTCTTCATGTCCTTCAGGCACTTCTGACATACTGCTATTAGCACTTTTGATATTTCACAATCTAAGTTTTTAAGGGGTTTGGGTCTCAGCTGAACGTTTTTTTAAAGGGAAATAAACTTGTATTCCCTCATTTTATGTGTACAATATCTGTGCACAATTTCATTCACTTCGGTTCAGTTCCTCTGGCCTTTCGGGCCCCAACTTTCAAAATGTAGGGTGGGGGCTTTTGCCCCTAAGATCGTTTTTCCGCAGAAAGTTAAAGAAAACCTTTTGGTTTATTTTTCCTTATTGTCCCTATACAATGTGTCGTTCCAATTTTCATGTCCTTCAAGCACTTCTGATATACTTCTGACATATATTAGCACTTTTTATATTTCGGGATCAGTTTTGGAGGGGTCTGGGTCTCACATAAACGGGTTTTCTCTTTTCAGGAAAATAAGAAACCCGTATTTCTCACTGTGACGACGGAGAAGAATTCACCTCTAGAGGGTTAAATGGCTGAAGTCTTTTTAGTTTGTCCAAACCGAGCTCCTTTAATCGTGTATATTCGCCGATAACACCATTGGATTTGATAAAATACACTCGCTATGTAATTTTATTACAAAATGACGTGTGCCTGTTTACTTTATTTCATAGTTCTCCCATATTCACTTTCTAATGATCGGCGACAATTTCCACTTAAGAGGACTGAATACCGAGGCCATTTTAAAAATGTTCCCCATTGATTTATATGAGAAACTATTCCACTTTTTGAGCCGAAACGAGACGGAATTTCAAGATTATGATTGTACTGATTTCTTCTGTGTAATTATTAAATTGTATGTATCTTAGTGAAAATTAATTTATTTGCTATACAAATTTAATATTAGTATATATAAAATTAAAATAGAAAGAAAAATGTGCTAGTGCACATCAAAAGCCTTTGATCTATTTCTGCTTGGAAATTGAGAGAAACGAAAAAGCTAAGGACAAATTACATTATCTTAGGTAAACATGATGCAGTACTAACGCAATAGGTTAACATTTGTAAGTGAAATTAGTGATAATAATCGTTAATTGCTCGTTTTTTGTAACTACATCTTATGTTGCCATCTAGTGGCGAGCAACAGAACTCAGTGATGAGTGGATATTGGTCTCGCAGAGGAATATCAAGCTCGTATGTTTCTGCTACACTCAAGTGCTAATTCAAAGTTCTGTACCTGTGTGAAGAAAATCATGCCACGAATAAGTAAAAAACGGTCGTTTTTATCACGAAGAGAAAGAAAAGAAGCGGATTGAACTTAAAATCTTGGAGAGAATAACAAAATATTGTAAGCGAAGTTCAACGTAAAATATACAGTATAATATTTGTCATTATAAAGAAACCATGAATGCAGGTTGGAAAAATTACTCAGAAGTTTCAGCTCGTATTTGTTTCAGGCCGGCTTGCGTGTGGCGTTGCCAATTCTTCTGTAAGTTTTCTGAGTGCGTCACAGTCACTATTAGATCAGCTGAGGTAAAAAAGAAAAACTGCTCGCACAATCAGCGAGTCGTTATTATTCTCACTATATTTACCTTTTAGTTTCTTACTATATTATTGTTTATAACTAAGCCATGACCTTCTGTCCAGATCACAGTCATCTCTAGTAATCAGTGCCAGATCTAGGAGCAAGGGACAAACGCTCCGAGCGGCAGTTTAGAGGAAGGCAATCTGCCAAAAGTAAAAAGTAAAAGCTCCTAAAAAGGGAATACAATCACTTATTGAATTCAATTTGGCCTAAACGTCTTTCAAATTTCAATACCAGTATGCCTATGCGTTTGTAATGTTAATGCATACAACCTACCTTCCTCTGGAATTCAAAATACGTACGCAGGTCTCCATTGAAAATTAACAAAAAGAAAAATGGACTACGTGATGCGAGACCATGGTGGCCGTCACGTCGGCTAGTGTTGTGTAGCTAAAAAAAGATGACTCTTCTCTTCACTGCCACGATCAGGCCCTTCAAACTCTTTTTGTTTTTTCTATGGAAGCCAGTACTGCCTATTTGGGAAAAGTAGAGGATTCCTAGTGCTAAAGGGGTTCCTTCAACAGTTCTGTTGGAAACTGGAGGAGGGTAGGTGGATAGTGTCATAATATTTTGCGTTGCCCCCTGGGAAATTATCTAGATTCGACTCTACAAATCCACATATATGTAAAATTGAAAATCACTATGTTTGTGACTCTAAATCTTCCGAATCGTCCCACCGATCTTGATCAAATTTGGAACGTGGATGAGTTTTACGGCTAGGCTGGTTTTAGGCTATTCATTTTGATTGTAAAACCGAGGGGAGGCGTGTAAAAATATATAAAACTTAATATCTCCTTAACCACTCGACCGATCTTGCCCAAATTTTCAACATAGATGAGGCTCAGGCCTGGGATCGTTTTTATAATTTAAATTTGACGGAGCAATGTGGGGAGGAAATGGAGGGGATATGGAAAGAATATATATATATATATATATATATATATATATATATATATATAAAACTGAAGGTGACTATTTTTGTAACTTAATAACTCTTAAACTCTATGACCGACCGCAATCAAATTTTCAAGATATATGAGGCTTGGATCTGGAAACATTTTTGTAATTTCACTTTAACGGTACATCCTAGGGGGAGGGAGCTAGAGGTATAAATAGAAACTAATATAACCTAATAAATTTGAACCACCCAACCAATCTCGATCAAATTTTCGACATTCATGAGGGTCGGACTTAGGGTGTTCTTTTATAGTTTCACTTTGACGAGCCATCATAGGGGAGGGGGAAGGGGAAATATATGTAAAAAATTAAAATAAAAATGACTGCCTTTGCGACGTCATCACTCTTGAACCACCCGCCAGATCTAAATCAAATTTTCAACATACATGAGTTTAGGGGCAGGAATGACTTTAGGCTATTCACTTTGACGAAGCAACGTAGCGGAGGGAGAGATAAATTTATAAATGATGAAAATGACCGATATTAGTGTTGAATCCATAGTTTTCGGGCCAGATGAGACAAACAGTGACACTTCTGATGCTGTTTCAATCCAAGTTCAGCCCTAATAGTTGGGAAGGGGGAGCGTACAATGAAGGAGAGGGAATAAACATTTAAAAATGATCAAAAGTTACTATTATTAGAGTCGAATCAATAGTTTTAGGAGTGGCTGAGATTAGCAGTGACAATTGTGATGCCGTGTGCCGCAGCACGGCAGAGGGGGAGCTATATATAATAACAAAAATTGAAAAGACCAATATTAGTGTCTAATACATAGTTTTCGGGATCTTTCTGATGAACTTTGACATTTTAGATTCGGTTTAAATGCAAAATCAGCTCCATCACTTGCGGGAAGGGAAGAAAGTGATATATAAAATTATCGATAATGGCCACTATCAGTGTCGAATTTATAGTTTTCTGGGTTGCTTAGATGTGCAGCTGTACGATCGATCCGGTTCAAATACAAATACAACCAAACAACTAGAGGGATGGGGAGGAAGAGATATTTAAAATGATCGAAAATGACCGATAATTAGTGCTAAATCCACATTTTGGGGGGATCGCAGAGATGAACAGTGATACTTTCGATGCCATGGCCCGCAAAATTGGGGAGGGGAAAATATACGTATAAATGACCGAAAATGACCAATTTTGATGTCAAATCCATGAATTTTGGGGTCGCCAAGATGATCAATCTCCTTTCCGATGCTGTTTAAATCGATGCCATTAAAAACGAAAACAGCATATTTCACGGGTACTGAACACATGAAATACGGAATTGTGCATCGAAATTTTTATTTCAACCCAGCGAAACGGGTAATATATGCTAGTAATACTAATAAAGCTCGGGTACTGTCCTTTCTCTATTTCAAAACCACCTAGCTTTAAATGTCTTTCCTATAATATCTATTACTGGGACTATCAGTATGTATTTGTTTTTTCGTTATACAACATCAAGGTTATAAAGGAAGGTCTACTTAATGTGGGTTCGGAGCTTGAATCTGACAGGCCGTTCCCAACCATGCTCTCTTGCCTGCAGAAAAACTGGATTGCAGGGCAGAGCCTAAAGCAAGAAATTTATATCTCTTTTGCTAAAAAAAATAGTTCGCATACTAGTCATAGCACATGTTTAGAAATTTTTCAACCTCTATTCTTCCTTTTGTCTGATTAGTTTACTGAAAACATGAAAAACAAACTAGGTCACAGAGCATAGATTTGCAAAAGACTGATATGTTGCATTGTAGACCGTACCGTTGATGATTTTGGAAGGTTTCCAGGCACAAAATTCCCCTCGGAGTTATCTCCTTTGGTGCTCAGTATGAGTTGAGTTGATTTTATCGTCCATTTCTGCAGCGGAGGCTATATGAGACGGGACCTACTGATTAATCATGAAATCCGAGCCACGAAGAAGCTCGGAGTGCATATTAGTAAAGAAGAAAACACATTATGGGAATTTTAGTGCAGACAACTAAGTACGACGGCTGTTAAATGAATACTTTTCATGGTCAGTCTTAATTGATAATGTCATTTTTATAAAAATAACACTCTCTTTTCTGTAACTCACTACAGTATACAAGTTAAATTTCACGCAGTGTGCTAAAGAGGGGAAGGGATTACAACGTACGATCAACTGACTTTGTTTCCTACCCGAGAATCTAAACCTTTCTTTTAAAATTTAGCGTTGCAAAGAACCTGTGTGATTGAATGATAGCTACACATACATTGACAAAATGAAAGTCTTAATTTTGGTACTGAAGCTTCCTTCAGCAAACTGCACGCAGGCGTGGTTTCTGTTCCTGGTAACATTGTGTTTAAAAATATCAGACACAAAGTCAGTTGTCAGTTGCTTAGTTCTTCGTAAAACAACTGATAAGACCTTTTTTCTTTTATACAAGTAATATTGTTGTTTGAAGCCTGTTTATTCCTTATGAAAACAATATATGCAGATTCACGGAAGGCCACAGGAATTGTAATAGAAAGTTGAAAAAATATCTATACCATTCAGATCCTTTATTATTATTATTATTATTATTATTATTATTATTATTATTATTATTATTATTATTATTATTATTATTGTTATTATTATTATTATTATTATTATTATTACATATTTTTCGTTAGTCCTCACAGCAATTGGTATTTAGAAGCAGGGGTAAAAGTGTGTTTGAAGGCGGGGTACCCCTTCCCAAACCTTCGGAAAAGTGTGCACGGTGTCCCCAGTTCCTAAGCAATTAAAATGGCAAATATAGGCATGGGGACGGCTTGACGTAATGCTGCTACTTACCTTTTAAGATGATTCCATCCCATCTCGACTAATCCCATCTCGCCTAACGATTTATCAGCCACTTTTATCTTCAAGATAAGAATGTCTACCATTTTAGGCGAGACGGAAATTCCCATCTTACCTAATCCCATCTCTCCTAAAATAACGGTAGGATGCAAGGAAAGAATTTCTGTTCTAAAGAGGGAATTCCTCTAGTAGTATTTTACCCAGATATTTCAATCAATATTGGCAATCTCTGTCAACTACAATATAAATATATAATAACTACTATACAAGAAGAAAGCATAGGAGGAAGGCGAATTAGTGAATTTAGTTCAGTTTTGGTTTGTTTTGGGAAAACTGGAAATTGATTTGCAAACTTTCGCATAGAAGACCCGGCTCCGATTCGCGGCGGGAGTGCAAGCAGTTCCCATCTCACGTTAAACGATAGCTCCATATCTCATGTAATTTTTCTACCGAAGGGATGAGAAACTGAAATCTGATCCAATAACAGATAGAAGAGAGGTAATAGATAGAAGCTATTTTTTTGAAAATAATTCGTAAAATGAGAATGTAGGAGAAATCAGTATAAACCCGATAAATCACACGGGTACGATGGTACTTACTACTAACTTTTATAGTCTGGGATCGAACGAGGTCCGTTCTGCACCAGAAGTAAGCGTTCTATCACTAAGTCAGCCTGCCCTACTTTGGTGGAAACACTATGATTCTGACAGATGTATAGATATACTAAATATTGAGCCCGATAAACCAACATAGAAAAGTGCAGACGGTCAAAATGTGTTTTTTCTGGAGTTTCGTTCGTGCAAAAATGGCAAATACGTTTATCTATATCAGTTATTCTTAACTGCATGGCCGTGTCTCTTAGGGATTGAGGGAGAACACGGTGACTTAGTGATAACTGCTTTTCCTTGGTACGTGGGTACTCTGGTTCGACCCTCAGCCAAGAAACGTTGTGGTGGATACTATCGTATCGTATGTGGGTTTTCTCCGAATACTCCAATTTCCTTCCACATTCTCATTCCATCATACCTTCCATCAACATTTACTTCCCTTAATGATTGTCTCACTTAGCTTAAATGCATAATCGTGGTTCGTTAAAATGAAATAGTTTGTTTCATTTTACAGGGGATGATTACAGTTTGTCGGTGGGTTACCGCTAAGATTATTGAAGGTACCGTTAAGAAGGTTGTATTATTGATACTATTATTGTAAGAAAGAAGGAGTCTATAGGGCTCATAATTTTCGAAAGGGTGAGAACTACAATATTGTACTTTGATTGTAAGGAATGCTAAAGGCACGAACTAAATTCGATTTCTGAGTCTTTTAGCACTATTAGTCGTATTATGGACAAGAAGTAACTCAAATATCTACAAACCAAGAAAACTATCAGTGAAATTTGATGTTCGACAGTGAAATATAATAATGTACAACTTGGATATCAAATTTTGACTTTAGTTTTCTTGGCTTTGGACACGTTCAACTTACATCTGTTTTCGTAATTGTACAAACTTCTAACATACGAAAATCAGTCCCCTATATTTTCGTAAATAACTATGAAGATTATCCTAAATCTAAGAAACAAGTACAGATAACGATCACTAAAGTTCGTAATTGACTTTTGAGAACATGCTGGCCGTAACTGATATATCACATCACTACCTTTAAATTTCCAAAAGTATCACAAATTTCACAACAGCAGATTTCAAGATGGCGCCGGAGGTTCGTTATCTAATCTGCCATTCTTCTGTTATCAATATGTGAAACTGCCACCGTTTGCATTGTCCATCTTTCACTATTTTCACGATTCAACACTTTATTTGATGTATTTCACTAACATAGCATAGCCCTTCTCCCATCAATTTGACCCATTCCCATTCTTGTGACGTCAGCCCTTATAACTTTCCACATATACATATTTCCACATCATCTATCAGTCACACTGGGTCTCATCCCGCAACTCGATTCATCCATTTGGACCCTTTACTTGACAGACAATTCCTTATTGAGGAACAGAGAAAATAGATCTACAATGACAAGTAACACTTCCCAAGTACAAAATTCCGGTTTTAATAAAATTTGGCAGGTAGATACTACTCAAAAAATAAACGAATACGTGTATTTTTATTTTCTGCGGATAAAAAGTTTTAGGGGGAAAACCCACCCAAAATTTTGAAGGTTGACGAACGAAAGACAAAAACAAGTGAACCAAAGTGAACGAAATTGTGCACAGATATTGAAAACGTAAAATGAAGAAATACGGGTTTCGTATTTTCCTGGAAAAACGAATAGGTGGAGCACGGACCTTTCCAAATCTCTGATCACGAAATATGAAAATTGGTAATAACAGTATGTCAGAAGTGCCTAAACGACATGAAGAATTGGAGCGACACTTTGCTTGGGGACAATAAGCAAAAAATAAACGAATACAGGTTTCTTATCTTCGGAAAAACAGTTTTAGGGAACAAAGTCCCCAACCAAAATTTTAAAATTTGCCACCCGAAAGGCCAAAGAATGTGGACCGAAGTGAATGAAATTGTGCACAGATATTGTAGACGTAAAATGAAGGAATACGGGTTTTGTATTTTCCTGGAAAAACAGCTCGGTGGGGCACGGATTCCTCCAAGCCTTTGATTATGAAATATCAAAAGCGCTAATAACAGTATGCCAGAAGTGCCAAAGGAACATGAAGAATTGCAACGAAATTTTGTGTAGTGACGAGATGCAAAAAAAAACTAATGCTTTTTTTCATTTTCTGCGGAAAAACGGTTTAGGGGCAAAAGCTGCCACAGAACATTTTGAAACTTAACGAAAAAAAGGCAAAATCAAGTGGACCGAGGTGCTTCGTGGCGGAAGGAGTGGACCGAAGAGTATAAAATTGCATCTAGATATTTAATATGTGAAATAAGGCCTTTTCTGTTTCACAAGTATATCCATTCGATTTCTTCAAATTTGGCAGATCAACAGTAAGCATAAACAGTAGATATAGTATTTTGTACTATTTCAGGAGGCGCCTTTAAAGATTACAATGTTTCCGTGAAGAAATGTTTGGAGGGGTCCGTGCCCCACCTAATTTTTTTCCCAGGAAAATACGAAACCTCCTTCCATTACTTTATGTGCAAAATATCTGTGCACAATTACATTCACTTCGGATCACTTCTTCTTGCCTTTCGACCGTGAACTTTCAAAATTTTGGGTGGGAGCTTTCGCCCCTAAAACCGCTTTCCCGCAGAAAATAAAAAAACGTATTCCTTTGGTTTTGCGTATTGTTCATACGTAAAGTTTCGTTGCAATTATTCATGTCCTTTACACACATTTGACATAGTGTTATTAGCACTTTTCATATTTCGTGATCAAAGGTTTCTAGAGGTCCGTGCCCCAACCAACCTTTTTTCCAGGAAAATACTAAAACCGATCCTCATTTTACGTCTGCAATATCTGTTCACAATATCATTGAGTTCGGTTTAATTCTTCTTCCCTTTTGGGCGTCAAATTTTGAAAATTTCGGTGGGAGCTTTTGCCCCCTAAAACCGGTTTACCGCAGAAAATAAAAAACCCGTGTTCGTTTATTTTTTACGTATTGTCTATACACAAAGTATCGTTGCAATTCTTCATCTCCTTTACACACATCTGACATACTGTTTCTAGCACTTTTGATATTTTTCCTGATCAAGGGTTTGGAGGGGTCCGGGCCCAACCCAACCATTCTTCCGGTTAAATAGTATACTCATATTCCCTAATTTTATATCTGCAATATCTGTGCACAATTTCATTCACTTCGGTTCAATTCTTCTTGCTGTTCGGGAATCAAATTTCAAAATTTTGTGATAGAGTTTTTGACCCCTAAAAACGTTCTTCCGCAGAAGATAAAAACACGTATTTTTACTTTTTGCGTAGTGTCCATACATAAAGCTTCGTTGCAATTCTTCATGTATTTTACAGACATCTGACATACTGTTACTAGCACTTTTTATATTCCCTGATCAAATGTTTCGAGGGGTATGTGCCCCACGCAACCCTTTTTTTTCAGGAAAATACGAAACCCGTCATTTTACCCGATTACCGCATTTTACGTCTGCGATATCTGTACACAATCTCATTCACTTCCGTTAACTTGTTGTTGCCTATATGGTATCAACTTTCAAAATTTTGGGTGGGGCTTTTATATTAACCCTTTACGCTATGTATTTTTTCTTTTTTATGAGATTCTTTTATGTTGAGGGGAAAGAGAGCAATGCTTTCCTCTGATAGATGTTTCTTTCCATTCATATTTATTGAACTGCTTAAGTAAGAACATTTTGTAACTTTTGATGTCATTTATCTCCGTCACTATAATAAATTTGTCATTCTTAACAATTCGTTTTATTCTCTTATTTGCAGTTTGCCACACTGATACATTTGTCACATTGTTGAGCTTTGGTCCAACGCCTTTTGAATTGGCAACCAACCCACCCGCCGAGCTTTTTGGGTTGCCCGCTATTGCAGGAAAAGTAGAATTACAGGTCGCAATGCACTTTTGGAGTCGTGTATACTCCGCTTGTAGGTCTATTGGCGTAAGTGACGACCGAAACTATGTTGTCAGCACTGATTGCGATAAGGCATTACTGTGCTGCTTTTGCTTTTCTTTTTTCTCCTATGCCATTTGTGAGACACCTGTTATTTTTGCTTCTTACACGCTCTGAAGAGGTTCCTGCGGAGCGAAGTGTTTATCAAGTTAACTACATATTCTTATTTACGATAGAAATATAAGTACTTCGAATTATAATACAGTTTTAAATTGGTTAACTATTAAAAGAATACAAAATTTAAGCTGTACTTGTAAATGTATATTAGTCGAGGACATAGCTACTGACAGTGTTGATTACAGATTTCCCCATGGAAGAATTTCATTGCACTAGAGATGAAAAGCACTACTGCAAAATTACTTGTAATTCATATTGAATATGATATGAGGCAGTGTTCATTTCAGATGTTCCAGGGTGGTGGGATTGAATAAATGATGGGTGAATATAGTACTGCGAAGATTCTAAATCACATTGAGTACACTCGGAGAAATGCCCTAGGGGGAATTTAGAAGCTCTAGGAACCCCAAGCGACCCTATACTCATCACTGACTGCCAATTCAATAATGTGTTTTGTGGAACTTATATCCATGATCCCATCCTTTATGTCCCCCTGGAACAGGACACTTGATACTTTCTCTATGCTAAAGTTTTGTGCTAGTTTTATCCGAAAACTTGAGTTTGGTGCTCTCATCAGTGTCGAGTTAGTTAATTATTTAAATTTAGGATTCCCTTTCTGCATCGAGGTTATATGAGTCGTGGATTCAAAGATTAAGATGTAAATTCGAATACAGTAATCGTTCAAATTTTGTAAGGTACTCCCACGGGAATCGAACGTGGGACGCTGTGCACGAACGGCGCGCAACCTAGCTAATAGAACAACGAGGAGGGCGTCACGATGTTTTAATCTTATTAAGTTGTATTTACGTCTTACAAGTTGTGTGTACTTGTAATAGAAGAAACAAACATAAGTTAAGATTATAAAAAAATCTTAACAAAATCCTTATAAACGTTTAAGACCATGTTGAAATGGCCAGAAATCTCTCACTCTTTCTCCCGTCTACTAGTGCATT
Source organism: Thermobia domestica (assembly GCF_964235325.1). Taxonomy (NCBI): domain Eukaryota; kingdom Metazoa; phylum Arthropoda; class Insecta; order Zygentoma; family Lepismatidae; genus Thermobia; species Thermobia domestica. Next base: position 95,990,712 of record NC_137457.1, read on the forward strand.
TTTAAGAAATCGCTACTGTGTGTCCAGGGAGAAAAAAAAGGCCCTTCACTCCATAACAAAATTCAAACGATACAGAACATGAGAAAAATTTACAATTTGTTACGCTTCGTGACATAAAGGGCTCTTTTAACAATTGTGGAGGTGAGCGCAACAATGATCTAACCCACATTTTTAAAAATGGAGAAAAATCAAGTTAAACACGAATACATGTGTTTTTTGTACAACGTATATATGTACGATGTATGAGAAATTCAACTACTTGTGGTTGCTTTTGGTATAATGTACAAAAAGCACATGTGTTTAAGTTTAACTTGATTTTTCTCCAATTTTTAAAAATGTGGGTTCGACCACTGTTGCGCTCACCCCCTCAATTTAACCATCTCAAACTTTCAATCATTTTGTAGCATTTCACTGATTGTAAAATTACCAAAGAAAATGAAACATTTCTGACAATATCGGAGAAAAAACGAAAAAATAGAAAATGATCTATAATCTTAGTATTAGAGCTTCTAATATTTAAGTATTAGAGAATAAGGAGATGGGTGCAAAAGTAACCAGCGACATATTTCGAAAAAAATATTTTGGGAAGGGCTTTTCTTAAGAATATTTCGTGTTTAAAAATCCCAGAATTTTAGGGGGAGGGGTTTGAAGGTTTATGAGTAACATGTGATTTCTTTCCTATAGAAATTCTAAAATTTTGAAGAAGTTGTGCCGCCGCCCGCCCGTCGGCGTAAATCCGCCACTGAAGGTAACTGTTCAACCAAGAGAGCGAAAAGTTGTTAAAAATAGCGCTTTATATGTAATGGATAATCCTTTACTTTCGTACATGTTTGTGACATATATTAATTATGTCAGAAAATGTGCCTGAAGAAATTTCAATTACCAATATTGCCCATAACAGACAAAAAATGTTGGTTGCCAGGAAATGTGAGGCCAGGATGAACCAAGTTAGGTTCAAGAGAACAATATTTGAGAACAGTGACGTCGCCAGCTTTAAGTTCTTAGGGGGGGCAAAGGAGGGGCAGATACATTTTCGGGGGGCGGCTATTTGTCATACCAAAAATGACATTTATTACGTTTGACTTATTTTACATTACATTGTGTATTTCATTGCTGTTTTCGTATTAGACCTATATGATTATAAATTAAACTTATTGCAAGTAAAATTTGTAACTAACCAATAAGTAACGTCTGCACATGATATATTTTTCAATATAACCTTTGAAACCTAAACATAAATTTAATTACTTTCGCGTATGCTACAAGTAACACATTCGTCTAGTACTATATGCTACGTATATATCTTCTCTCTCTCTCTCTCTCTCTCTCTCTCTCTCTATATATATATATATATATATATATATATATATATATATATATATATATATTTATATATATATGTGCGTGTGTGTGTGTGTGTGTAGCTACTGAAAATTTCGTCGTCCAATCCAGAAGTGTAGGTACTAAGTAGAAAAATGAAACTGTAATTTAGAATAACATATCTCTGTATGTACAATACAAGTTTTAATATTAATAATGAAATTCTTGTTTCTCAGGCCTCTGAAGTGATTATGTATGCCCAAACAGATAATTTCACGAACATCCAGATCCTAACTGTTATAACATTTTTGTTCCACCAAGAAAAGTCACCTAAGTTAATTAATTAGGAAATGAGTGAAACACCACGGGACTCTCCTCCGTTATATACAGTGGTGAAGTGAGTGGCTTAGTATAAACGTGGCGATTTCTCAACAAATTATGCTTTACATCCAGGATGATTAAAAGCAACGACTCTTCCCGAAATCATCGATGCAATTTGTGACATTATTCTTGCAAATTGCAGCATTTCAGCCAGTGGTGGATATAGGCCAGGGCCGGAGGGCCTAAGCCACCCCAGTTTTTGAGTGACAAAAATAATTTAAGCTATTATTTATATAGTTTTTAAAGTGTATAGTAAACTCACGATATACTTATTATAGTCTGCACCCCGCTTTATCAGTTTTTACCTTCTCAGCAAAACTTGTGTCAGAGATTCTGGGCATTTCTTTGGAACTCGTCGGTAGCACAATTCAAAATGACTTGGGTATGCGCAAGTTCTCGGCATAATGGGTTCTCAAGAAATCTATCAGGAGAATAAAAGAGTGACGGCATTAAGAGAAATCTTCTTCCAATTTGACCGTAATGCTGATCAATTTCGCTCACGAATAATATGGTTGTACCACTATGATCGTGAAACGAAACAACCGTCAATGGAGTAGTACACTCATTTCTCCATAGCCCCAAGAAGTTCAAGACACAGAAATAGGTTGAGAAACTGTTTGCAACATTCTTCTGGGATAAGCATGGAGTCGTACTCATAGACTACCTCCGTAACGGTCAGATATTAAATCCAGAATCTCTACATTACATACAAAACCTTTCAGTTTTGTATGTAATGTAGAGATTCTGGATTCAATGCCGCGGAAAATTCGAAGTTCAATGCCGCGGAAAATGAAAAGAAAGGATTTCTGTTCCTTTAGGAGAATACAAATGTCCATCAAACCCCTGTGAACACAACTGACATTGCATAATCTAGGACTTCAATGTCTAGATAATCATTCTTATTCCGCAGATTTAGCTCCGTCTAACTATTACGTGTACTTATTTCCCAAACTTAAATACCACTCGAAAGGACGCCATTTTAGATCTGATAGGAGTAGTGCTACGAACAGTGATGCGAGGAAATTTTCAGATTTTTTAACTTTTCTGCAAAAAATGGAGCACTGCACACGGTAGTATATTGACTCTCGGGGGAAGTGTAGAAGAAGTAAAACTTCACCATTCCACGTGCGCTCCTTCTGGGTTGGGCTACGAATTTTTCAGCAGTTCCTAGTCAATATGGTAGACGTCACTTCAGTACTTTGAGCACTAGTATAAACCAATTACTAACTAAAGATCAGCACTCTGACAATACGTTTTATTGGGAACCAATTTAATTCCATAAATTTTTTATTATCATTTGCAGGAAGGGATACACAACTCTTTTTATCCCCTTCAAAAAATTAAGCCCTGGTAGTTGCAAACTAAGCTGTTATAAGCACATCCTCTGAATATTGAAAGCTGAGAAAAAAGAAGTATAGAACCTTCAAATAAAACAAAATATGAAACTGAAAACTTCAAAACCTAGATAAATACAAACAAGTTACGTAACTGGTTTTACATTTCTTTTGTTTCCAATCGAAGATGATCCAATGAGAAGAAAACAAGTTGACCAAATCTAGTAGGCCTATTGTTCGCTAGGCACAATAATTAAAAATCATAAGAAAGAAGTATAATTAAACTTTATCTCAAAAGGCGCTAAATTAGAAAACAGAAATATGCATGCATACCTAAAAGCTCAAAGAAGAAAGCTTGAGGACTAATCTACCACATAGTAAATGCATGGAAAGTAGACTACAATTTGACAATGAGATTGGTTATGATACTGATATAAAATACTACATGTAGAATGTTTAAAGATTGTAGGAGTCTGGGGGGGCAGTCCAGATGGCAGTCAGGGGGGCAGAAGTAGCTACTAGGGGGGCGCTCGCCCCCTTGCCCCCCCTCTGGCGTCGTCACTGTTTGAGAAGGCTGGAATTGAGCGATAATGAGAATTGGGAATCTCTTGAAAGCGAACCAAATTACGAATGCACGAGTGTAACTCATGAATAGCTGAAAGCTAATCTCAACAGTCCTCTAAAATAACGAGTCAAAATTATATATGCATAATCAGTGCACTCAATACAACCCTATCTAAGTAAAAAATCAAAAGTAGTTTTACAAAGTTTATAACTTAATATACATCGCATCAAATGAATATCAGCAATAGTGCATAGCAAATCGGTGTGATAGTAGGATGTGGGTAACAATCATGTGGTGGTAAAGAATAATATGCAATCTGACTTTAAAGGAAAAATCGTGTGGTAGCTTCTCAATGAAACGGAAATGCATTCTAGGAAACTCGATATTCAATTGTTCCCTGAAAACATACAAGCTGCAAAAGAAAACAAACATGGCAAGCCTAACTAATTCGGTCGCTCCAGTTCCGTCCTATTTACCATAGCCTCCTCTTCAAGAGGCAGCTTACCCTCAAATATGTTCCAACACGTAGGCCTACTGTATACATGACAGACAACAAGCCTGGCTTTGACTTCACGAGCTACATCAATTATTCGACGCGAGAGATTTTCACTAAAAAACATCGGCGTCTACACTTTGAATCAGCAGCTCCTTCTTGCTCTACATCTTGCCGTTTTTTATCGAAGGTTGCCACGTCAGAAACGCAACTGGCTATCGTCATAAGGCAGTGTTCCAAAAAGTGTAAAAGTTCTATTTACAATATTTTATTAGAAATAATCAGCCCGGCTTTAGGATTTTAATTTTGGGTAGGCCCGCACCCTCGCTTATGGATATATATACACATTTGATTGATTAATGATAGTAGGAAATTATTTTTACAATAGTGGTTTATGCTATTTCTTAAATAATTATCTACCATTAATATAAATAGTGGAAAATATATTTACTCTTCATTGTATCTTTTAGCATTTATATATTTATCAAAATTTTTGGGTAAGCCCGTGCCTACCCCTCCTCCCCGCTAAAGCCGACACGTGAAATAATGTCTTAATTGTAACGAACCAAAACAATCTTGTAAGCTAAAGATAAGTAAAAATTCCATTTCTTAAATATTAAATATACAAATAGCAAGTAGTTTTCTTCTGTTATTTTATCTCAGAAACTATTCAAAAGGTATATAAGCCAAACGTCATTTAGACCGTCACATGTGAGAATTCGGCTTCAATCTTTCTACTATTTTAGTTGTTCTATTAACTTTCTCTGCAGTAGAGTTGAATGAAATTGCTAGTGTCTGGAGGTAGACAAATGAGTACGCGAAACGAAGAACAGAGGAATATCTGAAATTTCAAGAATGAAGCTCTCCAATTTTATACTTATCCACAGAATACAAGCTAGTACATACAATAACAGAACCAAAATATATTTAAGTAAATTTAAATTTACAGTAATTCAAGTAATTTATTCTTCAAGTACTCTTCCAGTAATTTAAAGATTTATGAAGTGCACTGGGTATCCAAACTGATGGGATTGAGAATCCAAGTGTTGGGCCTGGGTATACATTTGGATACAAAAAGGTAGCTTAAAAATGCCATGCCTTCTACGTCGTGGTGCTATTTAAAAAGTACACTATAAAAATACTTTTAAAAAGCTCTACTGTGCCGAATTTTCACGCACGCGATAGAAGCGTGCTTTGCTTGCGATTAGGCAGTGTCTAAAACCATAGACATTTTTGGTGGTGAATTTTGACATTTTATAGAACAACATCTTCCAGTCTGTACTTATATTCGTACAGATAAAATGAATCGTGACCCAAATGCAAAATTTCGTGACTTTTTCTTGACCTTCATGACCGTTTTCTGATTTCGTGATTTTTAAAATTACTTTCGTGACTTTCTTGACCGATAGACCAATAATCCAGTATGATTTCCGGCTTTAATTTCATATACTTAGAACATGAAATATAAGAGACAGCGAGAAGAGGTTTTTTTTTTTTATATAAATGAGTTAGCGTTCTTAGAGGAGGTACCATCTTTTCTTTTACCCTGTAATCAAACGTAATTATTAGAAACCAACTACTTCCAGTTTTAACGTTCATCGTTGTACAGTCTTGTTCAATAAATCTTGACCACCCACCCTGCTATGAAGGATGATATTCTTGCAACCACAATAGGAAATTATAATGCTGTGGCTCTAAATAAACGCCTTAATCTACCAAAGAAAATTCGCATTTATTTGATTTTATTCTAAATGTAGTCCTTTTCAAAAAGAGGTGATTGGCAAACAAGACTGTATATGGCAAACGGCAATAAGTAGCGCGACACGGTTTTTGTATTCCATTAAGCGTCCCTAGAATATATTCCATCTTCACTCTAATCACTAGACTATAACATTAAATGGTTCATATCTACTTCAACTCCTGGTTTGAATTTTAGTTGAAAAAAAATTGGTTGGTCCTGTTTACTGTCTTTAAGACATTTTGCTTTAAATGAGAAGTCCTAAAGCCAAATTTCATTTTGTAACTTTCAGAGATTCCGAGATACCGATATGCTATTTTATGAGTAATAATTGCTTTTATCACCTTTTTCCTTCCCCTTTATTACTAAGAGATAAAAGAAATGCTGAAACACATGTTAAATTATTTTAAATGGGAAATCCAAATACCAAATTTTAAGTTCCCAGTCCTACACGTTTCGGAGATAATTGTATCTTATTAAAATAACTCTCACCCCAATTCCTTCTCTTTTCGTGAATTTTCAAAAAAAAATTCTTAGTGGTACCCCCACGTCACAAATCCTATGTAGGTGTAAATTCAAAGTTTCTAGATACTCCCTAGAGCAATGGCTCCTAATCTAGGGGTTCGAGTCTCTGACAGAACTAAATTCAAAATTACAAATATTACGACTGTTGTAACAAACATGAAATTAAATATCATTTAAACACGAAATAACTTTTGTGTAAGGGCTACTTGTTCATTAAGGATAAAACTGGTAAAATATAATATTCTACTGCACTACAATGCTATGCAGGAGTCTTGATGGAAATATATATACATTTCTGAGAATATGGCTATTATTATTTACTATTATTATATGCAACCTCTTTCTTCATATGGGTAGAATAGATTTATGGTAAATATTTGAAAGTTATATTTAATCACCCTTTTCACGATACGTAACTTATTTGAAGAAAAGTGTAATAAAACCAATAGCTCAACCATGTTCAAAAATGTGTTTCATACGATGCAGTATTTATTATTTGCAAGAAATCTAAATTCTTTTCTGTTTCACGATCCTTTTTTTTTCAAAGTGAGTTAATAAAATAGAAATGACCCACCTGCTAAATACGTTTAAAAATTTATTTCAGACATTTCAAACACTTTGTCATGTCGGTCACTTTATGAATGCAAAACGACAAGTTAAAAGTTTTAGAAATGGCCCTGTAACCTCTTTTGCAAACAGAATTTCCAAAACGCTGGGCATGTCCACATGACGACTTCTTTAAGTAGAAAGTTTATATACCTAGTTTCATCTCTTTGGCTTGGAAGATATTTAATTTTAGGCGTAATTATTAACTCTTCCACCCTCTTAGGATATGAATTTTAATGAAAATGGCATGGATAAATCTCGGATTCAGCCAAGTTCTAACTATGTTCTAAAATTCTCAGTCATTTTTCATGAGATGAGACAGAAGTGGAATTTTTGAGAACGCTGGGTTGCATGCCTACTTGGTTATTTATATTAAATTTCATCTTCATAACATGAGAGATTTGTAAGATACTATATTTTTAGCAAATATTTTAGACTTTGACCCCCTTTCCTTTAGATTACGCATTTCAATGAAAGTGACACTATGAAACCATACTCTAGAATAGTTCTAAATATGTTCAGTAATTCTCCTCGAACAGTTCAGTCCTCACATCTATGATGATGAAACAGCGAACGCCGATTTGAATGTCGAGAAATAATTAAATTAATTTCTCCCTCCTTCTGCTTACAAGGAAAATTTCGAAAACTCTGAAATAGGTATTTCATTCTTTTCAGTTCAAAGTTTATATACCAAATTTCGTATTTCAAATTTAAGCGAATTTCACATTTCATGACATTTTCTGAATAAATAGTGGTAAATTTTAATATTATAGAAAGCATCTCTTTTCTCCGTCTTTAAGAGGGCAATTTCCGGAAACGTACGTTCAATTATTTTTAGTTAAGAAGTCAAAGCCAAATTTCCCATCTCAAACGTAAGCAAATGCAGAAAGTTTGATAGGTAGACTCTATCATCCATCCTCCTCTTAGGACAGAATTTTCGGGAAAGCTGAACATGTAATGGTTTGTTTTTAATTGAGTTTAATTTTGAAATTGCACGTGTCCAATATAAGGAATTCTTACATTTATCATTTTCTAAAAATAAATGAAATAAAATACACTTGAAATAATATTGTTATACGAATTACTCCTTTCTTGTTTAGTTGCGGAATTTTCAGAAACTGTGAGAATCATGTTCAGTTATTTTTGATGGTTAGTTTATATCCCTAGTTTCATCTTCCTTACTTAAGCGGTTAGCAAGATACACTATCCTTTTAAAAAGCTATTTACGCCCCTAAAGATACATATTTCCAAAAATCCTTCCTTATCCCTTGCTTTCGTCACAAAGAGTATCTTGCTAATTATAGTATTATGGCTTGGTCGATAATGAGTAACTAATACTGTCTTATATACAATATAGATTATTAATATTATTGTTATTATTTCACTGTTCTGCATGCATTGTGATGTTTTCAAACGAATGACTTTTCTGAAATGTACTTTTACACTGATTTCAGGTAATTATGTAATCACTTCATTTCTATCACGTCAGGTTTTTGAGAATTCGGCTATTCAGAAATCAAGGTTTAGTGGAGAAACTACTTATGTTCATGGGGAAAACTAGTAGAAAACATGAATATATTCTAGTAAGTGCTAGAAGATTGACATTAATTTTGCTATTTGCGAGTCCTACGATGTCTTGACTTACATCCCGTACTACTTTCTCTTGGTATAGGCAAAGAAATTTTGAGATTATTTGTTTTTTGTTGAACAAGGATCAATGGTTTATTGCTGTGACATACCAGGACTCATAAAATGGGTTGGTGTGACTTACAACGCTTCTGAACGGAGAAATTTTATCGATTCATCGAAATCAAGTTGAAAGGTGTCCTACTTAACAACGGTGTCCTATTTATCCTTAGATCTATTCCTTTTGCATATTCTATTCATATGAAAGAGACATATGCAAATGTTAAGTGTTTGCTACATTGTGTAAACTACAAACAACACCAATTGCTTTCGTGTGGCGATTTAAAAGTTATAGGCCTTCTGCTGGGATTTCAATCAGGCTACACCAAACATCCTTGTTACCTATGCGAATGGGGCAGTAGTGCAAAAGATGGATATTAGGTTAGGAAAGAATGGTCACTCCGAAATGCTCTGTCACGTAGAGTGAAGAATGTTGAACGTGGATTAGTAGTGGAGCGTTCAAAAATTTTACTCCCTCCCCTACATATAAAGTTAGGCATCATCGCACAGTTAGTTCGTGCTCTAAATAAGGCATTAAGTGTTAGCAGTAAGTAAGGCATTTAGTACTATGAGCTTCGAAACCTCAGCTGTATATTTACTTGTCCACAGATAAGAAAACTGATGAACCATCCACGTTTTCAGAATCCCATGACCCGAATGGAGAAGAAAACATGACAAACCTTCATGAATTGCGAATAACTTCGTGGGTAACGCAAGAAGCTCCGATTACGAACTTGTTATAGAAAAGTTGCTGCAAGATCTTAGAAATGTTAAGTGTAATATGAGTGTCTAACTACAATTTTATATGCTCATTTCGAAAATTTCCCACACAATCTTAACGTTTATAGTGAAGAGGTATAACACAATTGGATTGTGTTGGGTTCGGTTCCGGTTCGGGGCAGCCATTCTTATAACCGGAAGAGTTTGAGTCTTACCTGGTCCCATTCGGGATAAGCTAATTCACATACCCTTCTGAGTTCGAACCTTGTTCGATACGCCTTACCTGCGGTGGATTCTAGCAGTTGGTGGAAGGAGGACATTCACCGGACAGCTGACAACACTAAAATAAAACATGCGCAAACCTCCAGACGGGATCTCGAACCAATGTGACACTCAATTGAGGTTGCAATTTCGGGCGCCCACCGTCCTCGCCACGCCTGCTGAATCAACAAAATATTCACAAGTAGTTTGATGGAATATCCACCATTTCAGTAGTGATTTGTGTAGAGCACACAGTAAAGGTAATTGTAAACCAAACATGTACAATGTGCAACTTTTATTCAATAAACACAAGTTATGTAATACTTACGTATACAATATTATTACATATTATTGTGAAATTTACTCAATTTGTACTACCATATTGCAAGCCCATATTAATTTTCGTTTGGAAATTTTACGAAGAAGTAATAATGAATTATTACTTTTTTTCTTTCTTTAAAGAAAATAATCGATGGTAAATGCCGGCTGATACTTAAATTATACAATGCACAAACACTTAACACACGCAACTTATTCACACTAAATTTCGTTGCACTAGAAATTGGTGGCTTTGGGGGGGGTCACGTTGTCATTCCCATTGCTGAAATTTTGATATAAATGCTTCTTGATTGATCAATGGTCATCATTTAGGCTCTGTTTCAGTTTTTCTTTCTCAACTGCGAATACATTCAACTATTTGTTTCTTAAGGTTCCATGCTCACAAATCATTGCTTTTCACTATTTCGAATGTCAAGCGCTGTTTTATATATCCTTTGGTTTTACATAAATTTTACATTTTTATACTTACTTCGACGTTACTTTTGTATGTTACGTAACTAGATTTAAAATCCTTTAATAGATGAAGGAAGAAACCTTCGATTCTTAATGAACACGACGTATGCAAAACAATTCAGCCAGCAGCAATTCTTGAGCACACCCGCCTTCTTACTGGGCGTCAGTAAGCTTGCGCTATACATAACAAAATGATATTTTAAAAATATCAATAGTAAATGTTTTTTTTATAAAAAATATACGTGTTAAGAGGTGCTAAATGAGTTCACCATTAAAGCGAAATAATTGAAATGTTAAAAAAAACAAAAATAAGTCTCGATGATGTTTGGATTCGACGAACTATGTTTTGCATCATTTTGACCACATTGCACCTCCTTTGTTCGGTGAACAGGAAGCACGAGTCATCACTCACAGGATTGCCAACTTATAAAAAGAAATAAAACTAGAGCACAGTTTGCGTCGACGAACAGTACATGGAGCCTTATTCCAATTCAGCCAACAGTAACTGGGAAATTTAAAATGGAATGGAATTGAGGGGGGGGGGCACACGCTCACAAATGGCGTGCGACACGGACGATGATCTTCTTTGAAGATTATCAGAACCCTGGGATCTTGGGTTCCCTTTTCTTAAATTTATTTTTCCGGTTATTATTCCTCTTCTTTCTTCCATTATTAACATTTGATTCATTATGGTTCACTAACACTTTACACAAACGTAGATGGGCTTTTTATTTTATGGGCTATTCACTTTAAATGGGCTTTCTTTTTTTGTGTGTGTGTATGCGAAAATATAAAATTACATTTGTTCTTATAAGACAATATTTCAATATGAGTTGAATAATATTGATTATCTATTATATTTTCATTTTATATTATATATTATTCATATTCTATTTATTAACATCAAACTAATATATTTCTTACACTATTACTTAAGTTATAAAATTTCAATCTTTTTTTTTTGTAAGTATCTGACTCGTATTATTACACCTCACACTAAATATTCTTATCATACTAAACACATAAAATTTTCAATATTTTAAGAAAAATGACACATGAAATGCAAAAATAACCTTTTTATGAATATATGCTTCCTTATAACTAATTCTCAAAATAACTCCTAATAATGTAATATTTCCATTCTTCAAACCTTTAAAATACAACATTTAAACAACACTATATCAACTTACAAGTTAATTTTCAAATATAATGCAATATATAGTGACATGAATATATGAAATGAGTTCTCTCATTAGTAAATAAATTTTTAAAACATACTACATATTAAGAACTTTATTTTTACACAATATCGAGTAACATACGTTTTGTCGAGATTTAATAAAATTTATCGGCGCCTTTGAGATCCACAGCTAAATTTTTACAACGTAATAATTCAGCGATGACTCTCTCTGATCACTCGACTAGATCTGCCTGGCTAAATTCTAAAGAAACCTACCCACAATGAATTATTTGTTCTACCACCCCGAGATGAGGCCGAATTATAGAATACGAGGTTAAAAATTTAAAATAATAAAGTATGGGATTTACCAAAATAGCTTACTTCGAGCATTACATAAATATAATGTTACCCAAAATATATAAGGGGGGGACCTCATCTCCATGACTTGGCATATTTCTTTGCTGGTTTTCCATTACTTTGGAAAAGAAATATCAACGGCCATCTGGAAGTCGCATAGCGGGTCACAGATGCCTGCATAAATCATATAAAACCTTTTTTTTTACATTCCTTGTACTTGCTCATTTAGTGCCACATAAGGATTCTGTAGATTTACTAACGCATATTCCAATACATCAGATGAACATAATTTTTTTTACAGTACAGAAAATTCAAATACTTATCAATATCTAACAATTTCTCTAAAATTTTATGTATTCGTTGGTTATTACTTCTCGATTGAACACTTTGAGATAAACATACTGGTGTTGTAGTTAATGCATTGCAAAGAACAGTTTCAACACTGCTTTCTAGATCTGAATTTTTAAATTCGCTTGAAATTACATCATGGTATTTCTCAGAACTATGTTTTACTGCGAGATCTAACCAGATTTTACGAGTTTGTTTCGTAGGTTTCCACACCTTAAGTCTATCCACTGAATGTGAACCTTTTCTGAATTTGATGGTTTGTTAACACAAAGATAGGGTCCTTTGAACACATTGAAAAATTTGGAAATTTTCTTGTCTGTTGCGGAACTTAAGTTTGTCTGTTTCAAAAAAACCAGATCATTCACCTGTATTTTGTGTTTACTCTCCTGTTGTGAGTTATACCTTTCATTTCGCTTTCGAATCACTTCCTTTCTTTTAAAATCAGCCATTACCAATTTATTATCCCAACTTTCATTGTCATTTTCGTTTGTATCATTCGTAAAAATGCCAAAATGTTCGAAGATAGGTTTTTCAGCCTGTATGTTCAAATGTAAACTGGCTGGACTCGCGCCAAGACTGCTAGATATAGAATAGTTCAGCAACACAACGACTTGTGGTATAAATTTCTCCCATGACCCATGATCATCTTTACAAAACAGTCTGAACAACCTGTTCGTCTCCCGATGGATTCTCTCCACCGCGTTCGACGCCGGATGGTAAGGCGTTGAATAAAATATCTTAACACCATATTCTTCCATTTTCTGTTTGAAGTTTTTAGAGATAAAACAACTACCATTGTCCGCCAATATAGCTGAAGGTATTCCTAAGTGCACAAAGTCAATGTCTCCAAACATTTAACTACGCACTTCGTAGTAGCGTTCCGGATCGGATAAAGAACAAGGTAACGGGTAAAGACGTCCAAAACTGAGAGTATAAATTTACACTTTGAGGGAGATGGCACAAGAGGTCCGATAATGTCAATCGAAATTAATCTCCTGGGGCCTTTCACCTGTATGGTTTCTAAAGGTCTCGCCGGGGGTCGAGTATCGACTTTAGTTCGTTTACACTCGAGACAATCGTTAATATAGTTCATCACGTCTCGCCGCATAGATTTCCAATAACAGATCTCGCTGATGAAGCTTACTGTTCTTTCGCACCCGAAATGTCCACGGTTATTATGCATTTCTTCAATTACCAGATTTACTAAAGATGGTGGAATGCAAATTCTCCAACTATTGGGAAAGTGAAAATTCTTATACAACAATATACCATTTTCTAGTTTGTAGAATTTTTCTACATTTCTGTTTTGCATCTTACTGTAGGGATCGTTCGGTTTCTCTAGAAATTTGATAATTTTATTATACTCAGGATGTTCCTTTTGTTTTTCGGTTAACTCCCCTGGTGTGAGATTTCTAAAGAATGATGGAAGTACTTCTAAATTGTTTATGTCCAAAATTTCACTAGGAGGAGCTAAAACTATCCTGGACAATGCATCACTAGCTACATTTTCACTACCTGAAATGTGCGTTATTTCTAAATCAAATCCCTGTAGTTCAAGACTCCACCGAGCCAAACGAGAGTTCCAATGGCGAATTTTATTCAAAAACACTAATGAGTTATGGTCTGTGTAAACTTTCACATGATGGCCATATAATAAATGTCCCCATTTACGTACGGCTGTAACGATTGCATACGCCTCTAATTCCGTGATAGTGAAATTTCGCTGTGCACTATTCAGAGTTTTACTATAAAAACCAAGTATGAGTTTTTCACCGTTAACTTCTTGGAATAATATACTTCCCACTGCTATCAAAGGAACTGTCAGTCACTAAACAAAAATCGTGATCTAACAGCGGATGATTTAACAACACTTCTTCAGCTAACGATGCTTTTAACTGGGCAAAACTTTGCTCACATTCGTTAGTCCAAACCCATTTTTTATTCTTTTTCAGAAGTTCGAACAATGGATTGGCTAAATGAGCGAAATGATATACAAATTTCGAACACCACTCAAACAAACCTAACACTCGCTTAAGTTCCTTTACATTCTTCGGACGAGGCAAAGTTCGAATTGTTTCTACGTACGACGGATCCTTTTTCACGCCTTCAGGTGTGACTACGAAACCAAGAAATTGAAAACTCGTATTGCAAAATGAAGATTTCTTTAAATTTACAGTCATATTGGCTTCTTCTAATTTTGTAAACAACAGGTTTAAAATTTCTAACTGTTCATCGAAAGAAAATGTTGGTACAGAAATGTCATCGATGTACGTAACTAATTTATCAAACAATGCATGACCTAACACAACCAAAAGACAAGCCATTAATCCTACGCCTCCGTTTGCATATCCAAAAGGGATAGATGTAAATCTATACATTTTACCATTCCATGAGAAAGCTGTATAATCTCTACAATTTTCAGAAATTGGAACTTGTGTATAACTTCCTACTAAATCAATATTTGAAACGTACTTCGCAGCCTGAAACTTTAACAACAGATCATCAATTTTATTCACCTTCAATTGTTTTATTTTTACATGCTTGTTCAAAACAGTTAAATCCACCACTACTCGCATTTTACTAGTATTTTTCTTCGGTACGCAGAAGATTGGGTGTGAATGGATTGACACACAAGATTCTATTACGCCACATTGTAACCACTCATCGATTTGCGAATCAATATGTTCTTTGAATTTATATGGTAATGTATATTGCCTTTTAACCAAAGGTTGATCAGTGTCTACCTCAATTTCATATTCAAATTTGGTACAACGTCCGGAAATATTTTTAAAAATTTTCCTATGTTTCAGCAACAATTTGAACCATTTCTCTTTCTCAAAATCAGATAATTGAGCTTCCCTAATCTTTTCCCGTATCTCTGAAATTGGAACAAATTCACTTTCAATTTTACTATTAAATGTGTTACAGACTGCAACTCTATCTAACGATTTACAATGCGATTTTTCGATCTCATAATCTATTTCTGACATTTGCTGTGAATAGTAATCAAACAAAAATTTATCTTCATTAGCAACTTCTAAATTTAACACTTTCATTTCGTTTTCATCACTACAAGAATTACGAATTTTACTATAAGCTTGATCGGAAAGAACAACATGATTAACCCATTCTTTTTCTAATTTTTGTTTTTCACTTACCAGATTATTTACTATGGGACACTCTACATTCACTTTTCCAATCTCAAATAAAATTTCTGATTCACCATCACTGTCGTTAGTAGCATTCATTTTAGTTTCAATACCAACTTGAGATACAAAATTTACCTTTTTCTGTACATCACCTTTAGTCAGAATTTTTGTAACTTTCATGTTGTCAGCTTGACCACCTAGCATAGGTACGTTAACGATTTCCCCTTCCTTTTCAACCGTAATAGAATTATCACCAAAATCTATCTTTGCCTTGGATTGTGTAAGAAAATTTCTACCCAATAAGCAATCAGTATTCAAATCAGAGACAACTAGCACACGTACGTCAAAACTAGCTTTCCCTATTTCAATACACAATATTGTTTCACCTTGCACCTGTTTCTTTTTCTTACCTGAAAAATCCACCAACAAAATATGTGGAGCTGGTCGCAAGTGAGGGTGTGATATGATTGACGCTATACGTTTCCATGTCTCTAACGACAAAATACTAACCGAAGCTCCAGAGTCACACAAGGCTACTACCGGTTGATTTAAAATATGTACTTTTATTTCAGCTGACCTAGCTTGACTATTAAATTTCTGTTCTTCATCACTACTTTCAGATGAATCAGTGTCCCAGCTTACTACATTCACTACATTCTTTCCAATTACAACAAACTCGCATTGCGAATCATTTTTGAGTGCATTTTGACATTCAGTACCAAAATTACCATTTACATTACCAACTCTGCCAACCGCACTCGCGTTGGAGAGCAACTTTATTTAAATGTTGATCTTTGTTTTGAGGAAACATAACTCTTGGGCTATAATACGGAAATTGTGGTGCAGATTGAGTATATGTAGACGTTGGCTGTGTTCGGTTCATACCTTCATCATGGTTACTATTTACAAAGTTCACCCTTTCGTTTTGATTTGAATTTTCATACTCGTGATCGTCTTCGTAATTACTACGATTATTACCCTGACCTTCATTGCGATCATTATTCCTTCTATGATTATTCTTACCTTTGTTCCAATGGAACTTTCTCTTGTTCGGAGTTCCCTTTCTTCTGGGTCCGTCAAACTTACCTTTACCTGAGTTTTTGTGGTTTTCATTACCATGATTTCCCCTTTTATTAAAATTCTCGTAATTCCCTTGCACTTCATCTACCTGATTAACACGTACAGTTCTACCATAAAAATTGTTTCTATCATTAGTATTTCTGCTGTCATAATACAGTGCTTCAAGATTTTGTATAGCTGTTAAAAATGAACTGAAATCTAAATTTGGGAACAACGCTAATTGTCGTCGGTAAGAAATAGGGATCAACTGTATAATTGTATTCACAATAAAAGTATCTGGTATATTAGGTGACAAACCACGTATCTTATTGAACCTTTTGTGAACAAAGTCGGTAACAGTACCATCAGTTTTTGGGTTGAACGCTTGCGATTGCAACACTGAGAGTTTGCTTGCGATGACTTGTTCAGAACCAAATTGAGCTTTGAATTCTTTAGTGAAATCTTTAAATGAACGAAATGTACCTAATTTTGACTTGTACCACTCACGAGCGTTACCGGTAAAAATGAACCCTAGTACATCTAAATATTGGGATTCAGGTACGTCTACAGCGTGCGCTGCGATCTTAAACTGCTCTAAAAACGAAGTTGGTGACTCATCATCTTCTAAACCAGAAAACTTTGGGAACATTTCAATGTCACCATGACGCAATATTCGTCGTTTAGCCCTTTTTACGTCACCCCTTTCTGATTTTCTTACTTTAATACGCTTCTTTAATTTTGTTGTCTCACTAGCTGTGGAAGAGCTACAATCTGTTTGGTTGGCACTACTAGTTTCTTCCTTACTGCTGTATTTTGACTTATGGCTACTCCTATCGTCACCGGATATACTTAATCTACGCCAATTACGCTCACTCCCCTCTCTGCTAGCATGTTCAGTCAATGAGGTTAACTTCGTTTGGGTTTCATCTACCTTAATTTCTAAACCTAACAACCTGTCACCTATCAAAGCAATATTTTGACTCATATTGACGACGTCAATACCGGGAGGGATAGTGTTCTGTGACAAAGTGTCAACTCTACTGTGCAATACAGCGACATTTCTTTCTAACTTGTGGGTCGTATCACTTAATCCCACTAGCACTTTTTCTTTATTTTCTAAATTACCTTCAATTTTATTTACTGACCCCTCGATTGCTTCAATTTTCTCAAAAGCTCGGTCCGCCTTTTCTTCACATTTACCCAAATCGACCGTAATGTTCTCAAGTTCTTGATAATTCTGAAGTGTTTTCCCCCATATTTTCTCACATTTATCATTTACCTTCTCACATTTCTCGTCTATTTCTTTCGATATTTGTTCATATCTACCTACACATTCCTTTCTAATGATTTCTAATTGCACCTCAAGCTTATCATCAATCTGCTTTTTTGTTATTTCAGAAACTTCCACTATTTTGTTTTCTAAAGACTCCCGTACGTTATTAGTTTGTTCGCTAACCCTTTCAATTTTGTTTTCTAAAGATGCATTACTTTTTTCTATTTTATTTTCTAAAGATTCGTTGATTTTTTCAATTTTGCTTTCTAAAGACTCGCGTAAATTTTGCATTTCTTTATTAGAAGCAGCACTTTTAGTTTCTAACGACTCGTGCAAAATTTGCATTTCAGCTTTAATTGCATCTAACAGTGACTTAACGTTACTTGCATCCATTTTTCACAATTACGTAAAAATTTCTAAGTACGAGTCAGATACTTTATACCTTTACGTTTCTACACATAAATCACTACTTTTGCATGTACGGTGAAGGAGTTCTGTTCCTGTTTCGGAGCGCCATTGTTATAACACAATTGGATTGTGTTGGGTTCGGTTCCGGTTCGGGGCAGCCGTTCTTATAACCGGAAGAGTTTGAGTCTTACCTGGTCCCATTCGGGATAAGCTAATTCACATACCCTTCTGAGTTCGAACCTTGTTCGATACGCCTTACCTGCGGTGGATTTTAGCAGTTGGTGGAAGAAGGACATTCACCGGACAGCTGACAACACTAAAATAAAACATGCGCAACCTCCAGACGGGATCTCGAACCAATGTGACACTCAATTGAGGTTGCAATTTCGGGCGCCCACCGTCCTCGCCACGCCTGCTGACATCAACAAAATATTCACAAGTAGTTTGATGGAATATCCACCATTTCAGTAGTGATTTGTGTAGAGTACACAGTAAAGGTAATTGTAAACCAAACATGTACAATGTGCAACTTTTATTCAATAAACACAAGTTATGTAATACTTACGTATACAATATTATTACATATTATTGTGAAATTTACTCAATTTGTACTACCATATTGCAAGCCCATATTAATTTTCGTTTGGAAATTTTACGAAGAAGTAATAATGAATTATTACTTTTTTCTTTCTTTAAAGAAAATAATCGATGGTAAATGCCGGCTGATACTTAAATTATACAATGCACAAACACTTAACACACGCAACTTATTCACACTAAATTTCGTTGCACTAGAAATTGGTGGCTTTGGGGGGGGGTCACGTTGTCATTCCCATTGCTGAAATTTTGATATAAATGCTTCTTGATTGATCAATGGTCATCATTTAGGCTCTGTTTCAGTTTTTCTTTCTCAACTGCGAATACATTCAGCTATTTGTTTCTTAAGGTTCCATGCTCACAAATCATTGCTTTTCACTATTTCGAATGTCAAGCGCTGTTTTTATATATCCTTTGGTTTTACATAAATTTTACATTTTTATACTTACTTCGACGTTACTTTTGTATGTTACGTAACTAGATTTAAAATCCTTTAATAGATGAAGGAAGAAACCTTCGATTCTTAATGAACACGACGTATGCAAAACAATTCAGCCAGCAGCCATTCTTGAGCACACCCGCCTTCTTACTGGGCGTCAGTAAGCTTGCGCTATACATAACAAAATGATATTTTAAAAATATCAATAGTAAATGTTTTTTTTATAAAAAATATACGTGTTAAGAGGTGCTAAATGAGTTCACCATTAAAGCGAAATAATTGAAATGTTAAAAACAACAAAAATAAGTCTCGATGATGTTTGGATTCGACGAACTATGTTTTGCATCATTTTGACCACATTGCACCTCCTTTGTTCGGTGAACAGGAAGCACGAGTCATCACTCACAGGATTGCCAACTTATAAAAAGAAATAAAACTAGAGCACAGTTTGCGTCGACGAACAGTACATGGAGCCTTATTCCAATTCAGCCAACAGTAACTGGGAAATTTAAAATGGAATGGAATTGAGGGGGGGCACACGCTCACAGAGGACGTTGAACGCTTTTAACAAGATTTAAAGGTATCGTGACGTGATGGGGGGGGATTGATGTTATATTCGTTATCAGCGGCCTAAAATTATAAAAAGCCACTCAAGCCAAAATCGTCCTTACATTTTTTGATATTGCAGAGCTATATTCCAATTTTTGTTACTATTACTGATGATTTGAGAATACAATGCTCCAACTAAAATTGTAGAAACTATAAAAGACATGCGCGAATGATGTGGGCATGAAGTATGTAGGGCTTAAGAATATGGGTGCTTGTTAAAAAGGTTGAAACCATTGCCCTAGAGGATCGCAAAACTTTAATTTAGAAAACACAGCGTCTTGTATCATTTTCTACTTTTTAACAATACAACGAATAATCCATAAGAACATTGTACTTCTGATAAATTGCCTCGCTGAACAGTACTAAATGATCACCGAAGGCTAACGTGAAATGGAGGCTCCACACAACTAGATTCACTTCTTCTTTAGTTAACTAAAAATTAAGCATAATACCGAAGTACCATTATGTAAAAAGTGAGAGTGTAGAAAAATGAACCTTTCCTCTAACAGCTAAAAGAATAATAGTACCTGGACGCAATAATAATAATAATAATAATAATAATAATAATAATAATAATAATAATAATAATAATAATAATAATAATAATAATAATAATAATAATAATAATAATAGACCAGGATAGCTGCTGCGACTAAGTTCCTGCGCACGGTAGCTCTTGAAAGAAATCAAATTTTTATTTATGTATTTATTATTTATTTATTGCAAACCATGGGTAGAGTAATTATTTAGGAGAAGCTAGTTAATTGAAGTGATCCATAACCGGAAGTGATAAATATCAACCATTTCCAAGTTTTAACGTTGACCACTATAAAACGAAAACGCTTTTCGGTAATCGATTAAGCATTCCCAGAATACCTTTCATCTCCTTTCGTTACCAACCGAAAGTCGTAGAAATAAACCATTTCCGGTTTTACGTTGAACAGTATAGAGCAAAATCGATATTAGCGACGAGCGTTTTTCTGTAATGGTAAATCCTTTCGATTGGATCTGGCAAGAAATTACCGAGAAATAAATTACTGCACGCAAATCAAGCCCAAAACTTGGCCAAACTCGACCACAAGATGTAGCGGTCTTAAGTAGGTTGAGGGCTGCCCAACCCCGATTTTTTTTCCAATTCGGCCAATAGTTATAAAGAAAATGCTGCTTGCTAATTAAGTAGATATCGAGAAATAAGGTATGAAATGCAACCCGTTTCCACCCTGTTCTTGGCCGAGTTTGACCACAGAATAAAGCAGTACTTATTCCTTAGCGAATGGGCTAGTAGCTCACAAAATTTAGAAAAGATCCGACCAGTATTTAATTTAACAATAAACTCAAGTAAAAACGGTAAAGAGGATGACGTAATATGTTCTTAATTAATGCTGATATCGGAATTTGTATCATATTTCTTTCACTTCTGGTATTAATAGGGAGATTACTGTCGAGATGGAATACACTCTCGGGGTACTTAATGAATTACATAAAATCCCTTCTAGCTCTCCAATCTATAACACTCAATTTATAACCGGAAGTGATTGATATCTGCCAATTCTGCTTTTAGTATAAAGGTTAGAATCGAGATAGAACATATTCGTGGGACACCAAATGATTATAGAAAACCGCTTCTCCTTATCTATTATCTTTTCTAATCTATTGCGATTAACACTAAAACCGGAAGTAGTTGGGTTTTTCTACTTCTGGTTTGCTGTTTAAGAGATATAATAACTTACCTCTTCCCACAACGTTAAATTGATTCCATAAAACTGCTTCTCCCTATATCTTATAGTTTATGCTCTATGTATGTTAAATTGAAACTGGAAGTTATAGGTGAATTCTACACTTCCTTTTCACTAGAGTGTTAAGCACAAAGGTGAAAATTCCTCCTGGAACGCTTTATCGATTGCCGAAAACTGCTTCTTACTATCTATTATCGTTTACGCTCTAAGTGATCAACGTTAAAACCGATAGTGGTCCAGTTTTTTACCACTTCCGGTTTCACTAGAGTGTTAGGGTGAAGTTGAAGATTGTCCTTGAAACGCTATATAGATCCCTGGAAACTGCTTCTTATTATCTAATAGTGTTATTGCTGCATAGTGATCAACGTTCAAGCCGGAAATGGCTCAATTCTAATACTTTCAGTTTTACTAGCTTGTTAAATGTGAAGAAGGTTATCCTTGAAAAGTTTAATTGATTTCCGAAAACATCTTTTCGTTATCTATTATCGCTTTTGCTTTATAGTAATGAATGGTATTACCTGAAATATCTCATTTCTACCATTTTGTTTGTTGAATCACCTTTATTAATGAACTCCTTCGAGAAAATCACACTATCTACTTATTGTAAAAAAAAAAAAAAAAAGTAGAATCTGCTCATCCTTTCAAATGTTATTGTTCGAAGTAACGGACGTATGTATGTACGTACGTAGTAATATTTCGATATTACAAGTTCCACTATATGATCCTAATAATAAAAAATCTTAAAGAGGATCAGGTTATATATTCTGAAGTGGTTTGGGGACCAGAAGTTCTAGTATATGTATTTCACTTCCGATTTGAGTAGAGAGATTACTGCCAAGATGGAATATACTCTTGGAGCACTTAATGAATTACCTAAAAATCCTTCTCGCTATCCATTCTATAGCGCTCAATGTTATAACCGGAAGCGATTGATTTCTGCCACTTCAAGATTTATTAGAAAGATTGAAGTCGAGACAGAACATATTGTTGGGACACTTAATTGATTTCAGAAAACCTCTTTTCGCTATCTAGTATCGTTTAAATCTGTTGTGATCAACACTAAAACGGGAAATAGTTTAGTTCTGCTACTTCCAATTTGATTAGAAGTTTAAAAGAGAAGACGATATTTATTCCCACAATGGTAAATTCATTCTTAAAACAGCTTCTTCCTATCTCACTATGTAGATGAATTGGAAGCCAGAGATCATAGTTAATTTCTATCTCTTTCGGTTTTACCAGGATGTTAAGGATGAAGCTGAAAGTTATCCTTGATACCCTTTATCGATTGCCGAAAACTGTTTCTTACTATTTATTACTATTTCCGCTCTATAGTGATCAACGTTAAAATTGGAAATTACCCATTTCAACCACTTCAAGTTGGCGAATCACCTCCATTAATGAACACCCTCGAGGGGAATCACCTTACTTATTTATTGCAAAAAGCAGAAATAAAATTTTCACATTCTTCCAAAGTTATCGTGTGCAGTAACGGCGTATGTACGTAGTAATATCATTAAATTCCATTAAGCGATCCAAATTAATACTTCATATACCCCCGTCACACACACACACTAGCATTTGTAAACACGAAATTACACCTGGTAGTATCCCCACGCTTACGCCGGAAACTAGAAACACACACACACACACACACAGAGAGAGAGAGAGAGAGAGAGAGAGAGAGGGAGGGAGAGAGGCACCATTACTCACAAAATTAATCAAAACAGAAAAAAGAAAAATGTTGTATTTCAAAGATTGGTACCACTGCTGCGTGTAACACATGAAATTGTTCCATAATGATTGATTCGTAATATGATGTATATGATTTTCTTAATGGTAGTATAACAAAATGCCTTCAAATTAACCATAAAATAAAAAGTGAAATTTATTTCTCAAGTTTTGTAAAATAGAAGCCGGCGGGCATTATGGGAACAGTCTACAATAACAATATATGCAAATAAATAATAATATACTTCACGTTTTGCAGTGGGTGCATTAAAGGTTCGAATAGTGTTTGGTTTCATAAATATTAACTCATGTATATATATACATACATGCTCATGTATCAAGAGCATGAAAAAACATTTTCATTTTGGACGTATGGTTTCAAGATGGTATTTAACACAGAACTACGTTCTTAATGAGTTGAGTGGATTTGGAGTGTAACGTTCCCTTCAACAGCAAGACTATATGACACGTGGACGTATTTGTTAACGTAAAAACCGAACAACGTGATCTCCCGCCGAGTGGTGATGAAGATTATTTTCACGCAGCTTTCATTTATGCCACACATAAACTTCGGAAGACAGTGCCCAATATTTAGGAAGGTTTTGAGTTAGCAATCATATGCTAAAGTGTGGACGTCTACTGCCATTTGAAAACATAACACTTTGTACCAGGTTGGCAACATTGTCAACCCAATAAGCTCAAATCTTGAAAGGTTTCATTCTCTATGTTAGTATAAATGTATTTGCACAGGCATAATTTCGTGTGATTGTATTATTCTTGTATTTTTGTAGATTTCCATTTACTTTCCCATACTGAGCTATTGTAGGGAAAGCTACAATAGCTGTAGGGAAAGCACTTCCGTAAACACATCGGAAGTGTAGCTCGGAAACGAAGCGGTATCAGACCAATGTTCATAGGAACATTTTTAGTTATATGGATGTCCTCAATCATCTTGTCACTTTTGGCCATTCATTAATGATACTCCAGATTGCAGCCACCGCTTGTCTACAGTGAGCTTACACGGTCGTCAGTTTAAATTATGTTCCTCATACTCCCCATGTGCCAAGTTATCAAAATGAAACTTACTTGGAAAAATTGTACTGGTAACCATAAAACATACGAAATATGAAAAACGTATACAATTTTAGTTCGAGTACATACCGCGTGTAGCGCTTCGATCGGAAACTGTATACGTATATGGCAGACAGCGAATCCATAGTAGCACCATTGTAGCAACCGACGCGACTATTGGTACTCTTGCCTGGCTGCTTGAAATGGCTTTTAATTATTTCATAGGGGGAATAGCGAAAGCCAATTAAAAGCCTGCCCGGGCAACGTAATCTATGATTCTCTCTCTCTCTCTCTGTCTCTCTCTCTCTCCCTCTCTCTCTCTCTCTTCATCTGCCTTAGCCCGTGTGTGTGATTTCATTCCACAGGAAGTAGTTGGTAGATAGGTATTCGTGACATCATACCGTGAAGAATGGATGCTATCGAAAGACATCTTCCGCGCTAAAGAAAGACATAGTTTTCGAGGTTGCTGAGCTCAATGGTGAAACTTAAGATCTCGTGTACTTTGAAATTTAACTTTCATCTGCTTAGAAAAGGGACCATAATAGAGGGATGTCAAGACATGTCAAAATAATTTTAAACAATGACCGATATTAATGTACGTCCATTAAGGCAGCCTCCCCCCCAGCTTTTCAGACTCAATCGGAAATGGTCTCAATCGTTTGTACATCGTTTGTACAGAAATGCGCAGGCCAATGTTTTGTTTCTATGCTGTCAGGGGCTTCAACAGACGAAAACCACGGGGAACTGTCTAAATGGTAGCCCCACCATGTTCGACTGAACCACAAATTTTCGCGATCGCTTATATATCTGTTGTGCAGAAATTTGCAGGTAAAGTTTTCTTCGGTACAAAAACGAAAAAACTTTAGATTCCAACGTCGTTACAATAAGATCAATGTAATGAATCACACGATAGTGTGAACATACCAATCGACACAATAGTGTGTACAAAGTCTTGTTAGTAAATACTCCATAGTATGTGACACAAATAGGGGCGCGTTTGGTTTCCTTCCAATACATATTGAAGATAATAACTGTTTTCTCTTTTAATTTGCGGTTTCTGTTATAATTCCTTCGTGTGAGAAAAGTTTCATCTACTTTCACGGTTGTTCGTGGTCCTCCTATTTGGATGTTTTTAAAAAGTAATTTTCTACAAGAGCAATTTCTTGATTTGGACTCTTGGAAGGGGAAAGGAGAATTCTAGAATTTTACCTCTTTTAGTTTCTTGTTATAGAGCCATGCAGCGGTAAAAGTGTTGGGGCCGCGGGGGGACGTTGTCCCCCACTTCTGGATAATATCTGTGACCTCCCCCACTTTCTAAAAAATACAATGCAGAAAGAGGCAGGGGTACGGCATGATGTCTACCGTACACCCTAAATTTTCAGATCCACTTTTACCCCTGGAGCCATGTATTACACTGGTATAATATAATGAGTTCAGCCCTTTTTGTTTCAATTTGGTACTATTTTCAGCCCACACCACAGGTAGGCTGTGGCAACACTGCTGCAAAACAGTCGGCTATCTCTTCGACAGACATCTCGATATCAATATTTTTTTGGCAATGAAATTCATTCCCCGTCTTTGTTGCTGTATAATATATTGGAAAGCTGCTGAAAGAGCTGATACATTGTCTTACAATATGTAAAGATAAGTGCTGTATGAATACTCAATTTCAATGCACGACGGCCATATTGGTAAAGTTAACAGAACTATTAGCGCTTCGATGCTTAATTAGGTTATATGCAACAATGTGTGAAGGAAGTCTCAGGAAGGAGGTCATTTTCAAAATTGTGTTAATTTTGGATTTCTAGTAAGAAATTCGAGTGGCTTTATTTCAACATTTTACCAACATGTTTGGATATCTACTTATATGTGAAAAGATTTAAGCACAACACGCTACTTATGAATGATACCTAACTGTCAAATTATGAATGAATTTAAATAAAATTCGAATGTTTTAATTTTGAAAAATGACTAGTAAGGAAAATAGTGGTAAATATATATATATATATATATATATATATATATATATATATATATATATATATATATATATATATATATATATATATATATATTTACATCAGCTAATGCTTATGACAACAAACACTATTCGAAGCTTTCATGCAACCACTGCAAAACGTGAAGTATATTAATATTTATTTGCATATATTGTAAATGTAGACTGTTCCCGTAATGCCCACCGACTTCGATTTTACAAAATTTGAGAAATAAATTTCACTTTTTACTGTTATACTACCATTAAGAAACCCATATACATCATATTACGAATCAATCATTATGGAACAATCTCATGTGTAACACGCAGCAGTGGTACCAATCTTTGAAAGTTTCATTTACAACTTTTTTCCTTTTTCTTTTTTAACTGATTTTGTGAGTAATGGTGCATTCAGTATAAAGGTACAAAAATATTTTCTCTCTCTCTCTCTCTCTCTCTGTCTGTCTGTCTGTCTCTCTCTCTCTCTCTCTCTCTCTCGCTGTGTGTGTGTGTGTGTTTTTGTTTCTGGTTTCCGGCGTAAGCATGTGGATACTACCAGGTATACATTCGTGAGTACATATTCTAGTGTGTGTGTGGGTAGCGCGGGTATATGAAGTATTAATTGGGATCGCGTAGTGGAACTTATCGATGTTAGTACGTACATACAAACGGCTGTTACTTCACACGAAAACTTTGGACAAATGCGAATTTTTAAATTCTGCTTTTTGCAATAAACAAGTAGAGTGATTCCTCTCCAGGGAGTTCCCCTAAATGGTAGCCCCTACCATGTCCAATTGAATCACAAATTGCCGCAATCGCTTGTACATTGTTTGTACAGAAATATGCAGAAATTTTCGTTTGTACACTATTAGGGGCGCCGCCAGAACGAAAACAAAGTGGAGGCTGTCTAAGTGGTAGCCCCCCCACCATGTCCTATTGAATCACAAATGGTCGCAATCGATTGTACTTCGTTTGTACAGAAATGTGCAGGCGAAATGTGTGTTTGTACACATTTAAGGGCGCCGCCAGAACGAAAACAAGTGGGGGACTGTCTAAGTGGTAGCCCCCCACCATGTCAAATTCAATCACAAATTCTCGCAATCATTTGTACTTCGTTTGTACAGAAATGTGCAAGCGAAATTTTCGTGTGTACACAATTAAGGGCGCCGCCAGAACAGAAAAAAATGGTGGCTGTCTAGGTGGTAGCCCCCACAATGTCCAATTCAAGCATAAATTTTCGCAACCGTTTGTACTTCGTTTGTACAGAAATGTGAAGTCGAAATGTTTATTTGTACACAATTAGGGGCGCCGCCAGAACTAAAACAAAGTGGGAGGGCTGTCTACATGGAAGCCCCCTACCATGCCTAATTCAATCACAAATTGTCGCAATCCTATGTACGTTCTTTGTACAGAATTATGCAGGTAAAATTTTCATTTGTAGACAATTAGGGGCGCCGCCAGAACGAAAATAAAGTGGGATCTGTCTAAGTGGTAGCCCGCCACCATGTCCAATTTAAGCACAAATTTTCGCAATCGTTTCTACATCGTTTGTACAGAAATGTGCAGGCAAAATTATTGTTTGCCCATAATTAGGGGCGCTGCCAGAACGAAAATAAATTGGGGCTGTCTTAATGGTAGCCTCCACCATGTCCAATTCAACCACAAATTATTTCAATCGTTTGTACACCGTTTTTACAGAAATTTGAAGGCCAAATTTTTGTTTGTACACTATGAGGGGCACCGCCAGAACGAAAACAAATTGGGGGCTGTCTAAATGGTAGCCCCCACCATGTCCAATTTAAGCAAAAATATTCGCTATCGTTTCTACATCGTTCGTACAGATATGTGCAGGCGAAATGTTTGTTTGTAAAAAATTAGGGGCGACGCCGGAACGAAAATAAAGTGGGGGGCTGTCTAAGTGGTACCCTACACCATGTCCAATTGAATCACAAATGGTCGCAATCGATTGTACTTCGTTTGTACAGAAATGTGCAAGAAAAATGTATGTTTGCACACTATTAGGGGCGCCGCCAGAACGAAAACAAATTGGGGTTTGTCTAAGTGGTAGCTCCCCACCAATATGTCCTATTTAATCACAATTTGTCGCAATCGTCTGTACTTCGTTTGTACATAAATGTACAGGCGAAACTTTTGTTTTTACACAATTAGGGGCGCCGCCAGAGCAGAAAAAATGGGGGCTGTCTCAGTGGTAGCCACCCACTATGTCCATTTCATGCACAAATTTTTGCAATCGTTTATACTTCTTTTGTACAGAAATGTGCAGGCGAAATGTTTATTTGTACACAATTAGGGGCGGCGCCAGAACGAAAACAAACTGGGGACTCTCTAAGTGGTAGACCTCGATCATGTCCAATTCAATCACAAATTGTCGCAATCGTTTTTACGTCGTTTGTACAGAAATGTGCAGGCAAAAGTTTCGTTTGAACAAAATTAGGGGCGCCGCCAGAAGGAGAACAAAGTGGGAGCTGTCTAAGTGGTAACTTCCCACCAACATCTCCAATTCAATCACAGATATGCGTAATCGTTTGTACTTCGTTTGTACGGAAATGTGCAGAAGAAATGTTTGTTTGTACACAATTAAAGGCGCCGCCAGAACGAAAACAAATTGGGGGCTGTCTAAGTGGTAGCCCTCGACCATGTCGAATTCAATCACAAAGAGTCGCATTCGTCTGTACGTCGTTTGTACAGAAAAGTGCAGGCGTAATGTTTGCTTTTACACAATTAGGGACGCCGCCAGAACGAAAACAATGTAGGGTTCTTTCTAAGTAATACCCCCCACCATGTCCAATTGAATCACAAATTGTCGCAATCGTTTGTACATCGTTTGTACAGAAATGTGCAGGCAAAATGTTTGTTTGTACACAATTAGGGGCGCCGCAAGAAAGAAAACAAAGTGGGGGCTCTCTAAGTGGTAGCTTCCCACCAACATGTCCAATTGAATCACAAATTGTCGCAGTCGTTTGTACTTCGTTTGTACAGAAATGTGCGGGCGAAATTTTGTTTGTACACAATTAAAAGCGCCGCCAGAACGAAAACAAAGTGGGGGTTGTCTAAATGGTAGCCCCCGACCATGTCCAATTGAATCACAAATTGTCGTAATTGTTTGTACGTCATTTGTACAGAAATGTGCAGGCGAAATTTTCTTTTGTAGACAATTAGAGGCGACGGCAGAGAGAAATTAATGTGGGGTCTGTCTAAATGGTACCCCGCCCATCAAGTCCAATTCAATCACAAATTGTCGTAATCGTTTGTATATCGTTTGTACAGAAATATGCAGGGTAATTTTCGTTTGTACACAATTAATGGCGCCGCCAGAACGAAAACAAAATTTGGCTGTCTAAATGGTAGCCCCCACCATGTCCAATTCAATCACAAATTATATCAATCGCTTGTACATCATTTGCACAGAAATGTACAGGCGAAATTTTCGTTTGTACTCTATTAGGGGCGCCGCCAGAACGAAAACAATGTGGGGGACTGTATAAATGGTAGAAACATTAAAAAAATGTGTCACATATATGGAGTATTTTTCTAACAGGACTTTGTTCACACTGTTGTGTGGTTTGGTATGGTCACACTATCGTACGATTCACTATATTGATCTTATTCTAACGATGATGGAATTAAATGTTTCTTTGTTTTTTTATGTTTGTATTTATACTTACAATCATTATTGCTGAGTTAGTTTATTACTCCTTGGCTCTTATTATTAAACCTATTCATTATTTCTTACGTGAGCTGAAACCTTATGAGAAAAATTTGCGCAGAAACCGTTATTCTCATCTCGTACAGGAAATTGATAAGTGGAAGATATAACAAATTCACAAAGTAGACAGTTAAAGGGAAAATTATAACACAGTATTTTGTTTTATTTGATCATCTTCATTAAACTCATTTTGGAGAAACTATAGAATGCATGGTGAAGTGTTTTGGTGCATTCAGCATTCTGATTTCCGAGTAGAGTTGCTAACTGGCCGGTATTTGCTGTGACTTTAATTAAGGCTGGTGACCGGTACAAACTTCTTATTAGCCCCCTTTTGACCGGTATTTCGGAATCTGCAATCCAGAATATAACATTGAACATCGAAATTTTTCAACAGTGCCTTTAGAAACACAAATTTCTGTTGTATTATACATTATCGATATATTTTTTTAATGTATGGCAGTTTTTTATTTATTTAACATAACAAATTTGATAACACTTAGATTTTAGTGTAAAAGAATTTTATACATTTATTGAGAGTAGAAAATGACTTTTTAAAGCAATTTCCTTTGTTTGAGGTGTAAGTTTATAGAGCAAATTTCATTTTACGAATCGACAATTGTTACCTAAAGATTATTATCCAGTGTTATTCATCTGTTTGGATAATATTAAACAAGTGGCAATTGCTTGTAAATACAAAAACGATCAATACAGTCTTCAGTTTCTCATTTGTACAGAGAATTTTGAGGGTGTGCCGGTAATTTTGTTTTCCTGAGTTGGCAACTTATTTACGAGGTTTTGTTTCAACTCTGCTACGTAGTGGCTCCGTACTGACACTCCGCATGCAAATAAATATGTAAGGCTACCATACGCCCCGGTTTCTTAAAATTTGTCCAGGTGTGCAGAAATTTTCCTTCTTGTCCTGTTTTTTTTTTCTTAATTATTATTATTAATTACATATCAAAATTTCTGAAAAGATAATAAAATCGACTTTTTCCTTTTGCTTTCAATTCCGACAATACTATAGGAACAATTTGATTCTAATCTTTATTATTATTCCAATCGCTGCTTCCCCGGATATAACATGCAATGTTTAAGTCCTCCTAAGTAGCACTCTTATCACTTAAAGTAAGAATGTATAGCCCGAGGTGGCAACAAATTCTTGTGACGTTGCAGACCAGCCTCGACAACACATTTTTTTCTGCTTCAGAAAAACAATTATGCAAATTGCTTTCTTTTAGTTCGCATTTTAGGTTAACAAAAATAAATCAGTCCATTGAAATTTGGAAACAACTTCATAAATCTGGATTTTTTTCTTTATAGAAATGTAGAGCATGTAATGGTGGTATGTGTAATAATACTGAAAATATAATTTTTGCCTAAATATTGTATGTTCACGGATTGTGTTTATATTGTATAACAGCTTCAAGCTTCTATAATAATTTTTAGCACTGTTGATTAAGTATGGACTATATTAATACATTATTTTAAGTTGTATAACTAGTGCGATACTGTAGTGAAATTCGAAAGATAAAATTAATAAAAAATCCAATATTTCCTACTAATTTGTAAGATGTCCCGTTTTTTCTGTTTTCAAATATTATGGTAGCCTTAAAGTATGCTAAAGCATACAAAATAAATTGTACTGTAAATTGTACCCCTCTGATAGTGCTCTCAAACGGGTCAGGTTACTAGTCGGGTCGGGTCGTCACATTCCTCACTTATTTTCTATACGGAATACTATAGATAGCTTTGTGGTAGAATTCATTTCGAAGTTGGTGAATGAATGATAATTGTGGCTAATTGAAGGTCAAATAGTAATAAAATTTTAATTTAATCCTATATTAGCTAATTGGCATTGTAATTGTAATTAATATTACTACTGACTTTTTTCCTTTCTGCGTTTCAATGTCAAGTTAAATGTCACGTTAAGTGAAATTGAAAGGAAATATCTAGTTAACGTCCCACGTTATGCACCAACGCTAAGAGAGACAGTGATGATGAGAAATAATTGAAGTGGTTGAATGAAGAAAGTGGGAGGAAATGGGATAACACCTATGCACATGGTGTTTGTCCACCAGAAAACTATCTTGGTACGAGCTGGAATGAATACCCATGGACCTTCGGGTCAAACATCTGCCTTGGGCAGGACACATTATTATTATTATTATTGTTATTATTATTATTATTATTATTATTATTATTATTATTATTATTATTATAACTTTAAGAGTGCCCAAAAAATTTCCGCCGCCTTTTCATCAACACCTTCGAACATTGGTATGTAACCTAAGACGTACCTGGAATATCAAAAATCGTCTCCATCAGCCTCGACGACCTTCTGCCGACGTTCTGGAAGGCTATGAATTCCATCGCAGTCGAACTTGGTGGGTCGTTAAGTGAAGAAGGTATCAAGTGTATATTGAAACTCTACTAGTGATTTAAATTGGCGTTCTCTAAGGTGATTGTCCAAGGAATGGAACAGGTGATAATCGGACGGTACAATGTCCGTGGAGTATGGGGGATCCAATAGTGTTTTCCATCCAAGGCGTAGAATGATGTACTGGGTCATTTTAGCCACGTGGGGCTTAGCGTTGCCTCGTAACAGGAGGACCCCTTTGCGATTCAGAACTGCTGGATCCAGACAGTACACAGTGACAGTACACAGCTGCATTGATGATCTGACCAACTGGTAGCAGTTCCGATGGACGATTTCTCGAGCAGTCCACAAAATGCACAGAAGAACCTTATTCTGGTGTAGTGCTAGCTTTGGCTGTTTTTGAACCGGTTCATGGGATGCTAACCAAAAATGACGCGCTGTGGAGCTTCGTACAGGACCCACTTCCCATCACATGTCAACACCCTGTCCAGAAATTGCTCCACCATCAACTTGGGAAGCACTGCAAGGTGTCTGCTCGCGTTGCTTTCTGGCTCCAAGTCAAATCATGTAGGACCCATCAACCCAACTTGCAGTGCTTCCCAAGTTGATGGTGGTTGTGCGGAATGGTTTCTCCACTCACACTGAAATGTAGTGCCAGTTCCTCACATGTCTGTCTTCCCCTCAATTGCTGCCTGAATATCTTTATTTTGAACATCTGTTTGTCTTCCGGCACGTGGTGCGTCTTCGAGTGTTTCGTCACCGTCCTTAAACCGTCATACCACTGCACTCTCCGCGTAGTCACGACACCCTCACCAAAGGCCTGTCATATCTTCCGCCCCGCGAAGCAGCAATTTGAACTCCTACAGCAAACAAGCCCTTATGACGCTCTGTGAAGGCCCCATGTTCACTCAGTCCTTACGCACGTTCACGGTGTATCTGAACAGCCACAACCAGGTTGTATGTTGGATATACTTACTAGTGTTGCTCACGAGACCAGGTTTGGGGCATTCTCGTCTCGAAAATGTGTCGTGAGGGTAGTCTCGTCTCGAAAAGTGCATTGCATATGTTTCTATTGAAAGAACTCTGTCTCATCTCGTACCCCATCATGAAAATTCTGTCTCGTCTCGTCTCATCCAACAACTGACCTTCACCTTATATCTATCCGCATTCAACTCACGGTGTGAGAGCCAATTGAACACATACCTCCACAAAGAGACAGAACTTTCTTGGTTACCTTCAGATTATTATTATTATTATTATTATTATTATTATTATTATTATTATTATTATTATTTTTATTATTATTATTATTATTATTGCTGCGGTAGTGATTTGACTTTCTCCGCAATAAAATACATGCTAATTTTATATAACGTTGCAAATATCGTCTAGATAAATTAATCAAGAAAAAATAAAAGGTAATTCCCTACAGAATGATA
Organism: Thermobia domestica; assembly: GCF_964235325.1. Classification (NCBI taxonomy): domain Eukaryota; kingdom Metazoa; phylum Arthropoda; class Insecta; order Zygentoma; family Lepismatidae; genus Thermobia; species Thermobia domestica. The sequence goes on from NC_137457.1 coordinate 96,024,626, forward strand.
TTTAAGTGCAATTAGTTCCTTATGATTCTATCAGACAGCAACGCTGTTTTTAAATAGAAAAATCGGAATGTTAACGTGATGAAATTTTTGTTTGTTACACAATAAAAAATATTAAAAGAAGTTCTATATACATTCCTTACTAGAAAATAATGTTGTCTTCAGAACTTTTATTCTTTTAGTCTTCAGAACTTGTCTTCAGAACTCAGTCAAATTTTATTTTGACTTTCGAAGTTGATTGCCCAATTTTAACCTTGGAAATTTGGATGTGGAGTAAAATAAAGGAGTTAGCAGGGAAGAGAGGAAAAGGAATTAGGAAATGCTGAAAAAATGCAAGAGACGAGAGCAATATTAGACGATATAAGGAAGCGAAAAAATGGTCGGATCACAAGTTTCGATCTTGCTAAGGGATTGCATTCTGAGAGATGTAGTAAAGGGGGTGATATCAGGAGAGCGAGAGTGTGTAAGAAGGTTGCAATTCATAGATTGTAATAAGGAGGGTGGTACTTTATGTTGGGTTGCGAGGCAGATATTAGCGGGAAATCGCAAAAATGGAAGCTTCTTACCTAGTTCAAGGAAACTGGCCTGTCATTAATGGCAGAACACTGAGGAGGAGTATTAGGATATATATACTACAAATAAAAAAGCCGAAACAATGGTTTATGCATAAGAATTGGTCAACATTTTTTTTCTGGTGGCAGTTTTGTAAGGTTCTAGCTCTCTCAAACTGGTTAGATTGTAAGGTCAGGTCACTCGGGTCGGTTGTCGGGTTAGGTCACCTCGGGTTGGTTCACTCGGGTCACTTTGGGTCGGGCCAATCGGGTCAGCTCGGGTCGGATCAGTCAATTCGGGTCACGGGTGAGGTGGGGTCGGTCTTCAACACATAATTTCCACGAAAATTACAATATACCACGGTTTATACCTCATTGGACTTCCAATAAAACATTTTCAATGATGTGTATACCATGTCACCATTTTGTATCAGGGAATTTCTAGAGGGATTTTGTGGGAATTTGATGGAGTGTAGATTCCTGTGTGTGTGTGTGTGTGTGTGATACCTTACAGGATACAAGATGTCGAGGAAGTGTGTAAATAAACCGGACAATTTCTGTTATGTATGTAGGGAGCTGATATTTAAATCACAAAGTCGATGTTTTACTCCACTTGTGAGGAAGTGTTATCAATTATATTTTGGTTGTTGTGTAGGAGACCAGGATAAGAACTGGGTTCCTCACTACATTTGTTGTACTTGCGTGAAACGAATGACTGGGTGGGCAAATGATGGACGAAACATGAACTTCGCAGTACCGATGATCTGGAGGGAACCAAAAGATCATTCTTCAGACTGCTACTTTTGTATTACACAGATAAAAGAAATAAGCAGTAAATCTAACCACACAGTACAGTACCCTAATTTGCCATCAGCAATTAGGCCAGTTCCACACAGTGCAGAATTACCTGTACCAGTACTTCCTCCTCATCTTACGGTAAATGAGGATTACGTACTTGAGGCACCTATTGAAGTTCCAAATGAAGATGATGATCCTACTTATGTAGGAAGCACATCTACATTGGATCCCCATCTGATAACTCCGGGTGAACTAAATGACCTTGTACGGGATTTAAAACTCACCAAGACACAGACAGAACTTCTTGATTCTAAACTTAAAGCTGGAATCTGCTCCATCCTGACACTAAAATGTGTATTTTTCGAAACCTTCATACAGAGTTTCAAAACTATTTTTCTCAAGAAAATGATTTAGTGTATTGTAATAATGTCTGTGCTGTGATGGATACACTTGGACATACACATATAAGTACAGAGTGGAGATTGTTTATTGACTCTTCGAAAACTAGTTTTAAGGCTATCCTTTTGCACAATGGCAACAAATTTCCTTCACTGCCTTTGGCTTATGCAACTAATATGAAGGAAACCTATGAAAACATCGAAATAGTGTTAGAAAAAATTCAGTATGGGAAATACAAGTGAACCGTTTGCTGTGATTTACAAGTCATTTCTTTGTTAATGGGTTTGCAGCTTGGTTATACGAAATATTGTTGTTTCCTCTGCGAATTGGACAGCAGGAACAAAGGGGAACATTACATCAAGAAGGAATGGCCAACGCATGTATTAAGTCCTGGACAGAAAAATGCTGTTTATTCCTCACGGGTGAGCCCTGATTAGATAATTCTACCTCCTCTTCACATAAAGTTGGGGCTCTTCAAAAACTTTGTTAGGGCAATGGACAAAAGTAATGCAGGATCTTGTTACCTCAAGGAAAAAATTCCTCGGGTTAGTGACGCTAGGGATTTTTGTAGACCCCTAAATAAGATGTTTGATTCGTGACCAAAAATTTGAGGATCTCTTAACTCTGGTTGAGAAAGCAGCTTGGTGTCCATTTAAATGTTTCACAGAGATTTTTTTAGGAAACCAGAAAGCCCCAAATTACCGTGAAATTTTGAGTGATTTACGGCAATCATTCAATGAAATGGATTGCAACATGTCCCTTAAAGTTCACTTTCTAGACTCCCACCTGTATTTCTTTCCTGAAAACCTTGGTGCTGTTAGTGATGAGTATGGGGAACATTTTCATCAGGACATTTCCTCCATGGAGAAGAGATACCAGTGACAGTGAAGTTCAATAATGCTAGCTGATTACTGTTGGACACTTAAAAGAGATGTTCCAGAAACCAAACATAGAAGAAAGTCGACAACTAAAACGAATTAGTTGAGGTAAGTAAGTGTCCATTTATTAAGAAGATACCACTCACTTCTTCTGTATTATATAATAAGTAGATATAAAACGGTGACACGGTGTATACATCATTGAAAATATGTATTATTTCAAATCGAATAAGATATAAACCGTGCTTATATTGTAATTTTCGTGGAAGTTATATGTAATTTTATCTGCACTAATGAATATTGTAAAATAAACAATACACATAGCATATTTTTATATAAATATGTTTATTTCTCTAGATAGTATAATGCTATTCTTATGAAACTTAGAGGGCTTACTAAGTATAAATCAAGCTAACATACAATGTAATTTGTGCATTTATATACCTAAGGTACCGAAGCAACAAGTATGAAAATGGTTTTTAGAAAAAAGATAAAAGAAAAAGAAAAGAAATTTGAGGGGAAATTTTCGAAAACACCTCTGTCACGGGAAAACTGAGGGTGATGGAAAAAAACTGATTGCAGATTCGAATTCCACGTGAAACGTTCTATTAGAATCAGGTATTTTCTTCCGTGTGCCAGAGAAAAAGAATTTTTTTTGACTAGTGTAATAGGTACCATTTTCAAACTCAGCAACCGTTATTAAAAACGGTTAACGTTGATCGCAGATATTAAAAATACTCACGTCCGTATATTATTTAATACAAAAGATGTATAAACGATCAACGTTAACGTATTTAATTTCTGCACAAACGATGTATAAACGATCGCGACAATTTGTGGTTCAATCGAACATGCTGGGGCTAGCACTTAGACAACTCCCCTTTTTTTCGTTTTGTCCACGCACCTGATAGCGCAGAAAAAAAACCTTCGCCTGCGCATTACTGCTCAAACGATTTACAAACAATTGAGATAATTTTCTTTTGAATCGGACCTAGGGAGGTGCTACCAAATAGGCAGCCTATACATTGTTATCGTTTTGGCGCGCCCGCAATTGTGTACAAACGAAAATTTCGCCTGCAAATTTTTGTACAAAACCGTAACAAACAAGTGCGACAGTTTGTGGTTGAATTCGACATGGTGGGAGGGCTATCAATTAGAGAGCCCATAGTTTGTTATTGTTTCGGCGGGGCCATATTTATGTGAAAAGGAAAATTTCAGCTGCACATTTATGCACAAAGGCGTACAAACAAGTGCGACGGCTTGTGGTTGAATTAAACATGGTAGGAGGGCTAACATTTAGACAGCCCCCGACATTGTGTTCGTTCTGGCGGCGCCCCTAATTGTGTACAAACGAAAATTTCGCCTGCATATTTCTGTACAAACGATGTACAAACGATTGCGACAATTTGTGATTGAATTGAACATGGTGATTAGGCTACCACTTAGAAAGAACCCACTTTGTTTTCGCCCCGGCGGCGCCCCCTAATTATGTACAAACGAAACTTTCGCATGCACATTTCTGTACAAACGATGTACAAACGATTGCGACAATTTGTGATTGAATTGGACATGGTGGGGGGCTATCACTCAAACAGCCCCCCGCTTTGGTTACGTTCTGGCGGCGCCCTTAATTACGTACAAACAAAAATTTAGCCTGCACATTTCTGTACAAACGATATAGAGACGATTGTGACAATTTGTGATTGAATTGGAAATGGAGGGGCTACCATTTAGACAGCCCTCACATTGTTTTCGTTCCGGCGGCGCACCTAATTCTGTACAAACAAAAATTTCGCCTGCACATTTCTGTACTAATGATGTACAAACGATGGCGACGATTTGTGCTTGAATTGGACATGGTGGGGCTATCACTTAAACAGCTCCCACTTTGTTTTCATTCTGGCGGCGTCCCTAATTGTTAACAAACGAAAATTTAACCTTCATATTTCTGTAGAAACGATGTAGGAACGATTGCGACAATTTGTGACTGAATTGGAAGTGGTAGAGGGGCTACCATTTAGACAGCCCTCACTTTGTTTTCGTTCTAGCGGCGCCCCTAAATGTGTAAAAACAAAAATTTTGCCTGCACATTTCTGTTCAAAAGGTGTAGAAAGGATTGCGATTATTTGTGATTGAATTGGACATGGTGGGGGGGCTAATATTTAAACAGTCCCCCATCCTTTTTTTCGTTCTGGCGACGCCCCTAATTGTCTAAAAACGACAATTTTGCATGCAGATTTCTGTACAAACCATGTACAAACGATTACGACAATTTCTGATTCAATTGTACATTGTGGGGGACTACCACTTAGACAGCCCTCACATTGTTTTCGTTCCGGCGGCGCACCTAATTCTGTACAAACAAAAATTTCGCCTGCACATTTCTGTACTAATGATGTACAAACGATGGCGACGATTTGTGCTTGAATTGGACATGGTGGGGCTATCACTTAAACAGCTCCCACTTTGTTTTCATTCTGGCGGCGTCCCTAATTGTTAACAAACGAAAATTTAACCTTCATATTTCTGTAGAAACGATGTAAAAACGATTGCGACATTTTGTGATTGAATTGGACATGGTGGGGGGCTACCATTTAGACAGACCCCACATTGTTTTCGTTCTGCCGGCGCCCCTAAATGTGTACAAACAAAAATTTTGCCTGCACATTTCTTTACAAAAGTGTAGAAACGATTGCGATTATTTGTGATTGAATTGGACATTGTGGGGGGCTAACATTTAAACAGTCCCCCACTTTTTTTTTGTTCTGGCGACGCCCCTAATTGTCTAAAAACGAAAATTTTGCATGCAGATTTCTGTACAAACGATGGACAAACGATTACGACAATTTCTGATTCAATTTTACATTGTGGGGGACTACCACTTAGACAGACCCCACTTGCTTTCGTTCTGGCGGTACAATTAATTGTGTACAAAAAAAATCTCGCTGGGCATTTCTGTACAAACGATGTAGAAACGATTGCGACAATTTGTGATTAAATTGGACATGGTGGAGGGGATACCATTTAGACAGCCCCCAGTTTGATTTCGTTCTGGCGGCGCCTCTAATTGTGTACAAACAAAAATTTTGCCTGCACATTTCTGTACAAAAGGTGTAGAAGTGATTGCGATTGTTTGTGATTGAATTGGACATGGTGGGGGGCTAACATTTAAACAGTACCCAACCTTTTTTCGTTCTGGCGACGCCCCTGATTGTCTAACAACGAAACTTTTTAATGCAGATTTCTGTACAAACGATGTAGAAACGATTACGACAATTTCTGATTCAATAGTACATTGTGGGGGACTACCACTTAGACAGCCCCCACTTGTTTTCGTTCTGGCGGCGCTCCTAATTGTGTACAAAAGAAAATTTGGCTTGCACATTTCTGTTGAAGCGATGTACAAACGATTACGACAATTTCTGATTTAATTGTACATTGTGAGGGACTACCACTTAGACAGCCCCCACTTTGTTTTCGTTCTAGCGGCGCCGTAATTGTGTACAAAGGAAAATTTCGAATTCACATTTCTGTACAAACGATGTGGAAACGATTCCAACAATTTGTGATGAATTGGACATGGTGGGGAGGCTACCATTTAGACAGCCCCCCGTTTTTTTCGTTCTGGCGGCGCCTCTAATTGTGTACAAACGAAAATTTCGCCTGCACATTTCTGTACAAACGAAGTACAAACGATTGCGACAATTTGATTGAATTGGACATGGTGGGGGCTACCATTTTGACAGCCCCGCACGTTGTTTTCGTTCTGTTGGCGCCCCTAATTGTGTACAAATGATAATTTCGCCTACACATTTTTGTACAAACCATGTACAAACGATTGCGACAATTTGTGATTGAATTGGACATGGTGGGGGGCTACCACGTAGACACCTCCACTTTGTTTTCTTTCTGGCGGCGCCCCTAATTGTGTAAAACGAAAATTTCGCCTGCACATTTCTGTACAAACGACCTACAAAACGATTGCGACAATTTGAGATTGAATTGGACATGGTGGGGTGGGGCTACCATTTGGACAGCCCCCAATTTGTTTTCGTTCTGGCGGCGCCCCTAATTGTGTACAAACGAAAATTTCGCCTGCACATTTCTGTATAAACGATGTACAAATAATAACGACAATTTGTGCTTGAATACGACATGTTTGTGGGGGGCTTCCATTTAGACATCCCCTACTTTGTTTTCGTTCTGACGGCGCCCGTAATTGTGTACAAACGAAAATTTCGCCTGCACATTTGTGTACAAACGATTGACGCCATTTCCGATTGAGTATGATAAGGGGGGATGGCTGTCTAAATGGTCGTTTCCTTTTCACCTCTGCTGTAATTAAATTCTTCCTGAAGAAAATCTGTAATCAGAAATCTACCATTTAGACACCCCACTTTGTTTTCGTTCTGGCGGCGCCGTAATTGTGTACAAAGGAAACTTTCGAATTCACATTTCTGTACAAACGATGTGGAAACGATTCCAACAATTTGTGATTGAATTGTGCATGGTGGGGAGGCTCCCATTTAGACAGCCCCCCAGTTTTTTTCGTTCTGGCGGCGCTACGTCCTTGACTAATATACCTTAACAAGTACAGCTATATTTTCATATATTTTTCAACAGTTAACCAATTTAAAAGTATCGAAAACTAGAATATGTAGTCAACTTCTTAAATACTTCGCTCGCAGGAAGCCGTTCAGCGCGTGCAACAAGCAAAAACAACATGTTTGGCGTCTCACAAATGAAAAAGGGGAAAAAAGGAAAGCAAAAGCAGCACGGCAGTGCCTTATCGCAGTCAGAGCTGTCAACATAGTTTCGGTCGTCACATACGCCAATAGTCCTACAAGCGGTGTACAAGAGTTATACAGTTACAATATACGTTGTGCCACAGTAGCGCTACAGGCGGAATGTGTACGAACTATAAATGAATATGTTCCCTTACAAGCATCAGTCACTGTTGCAGCCTCTTTACATTCTTCACATCCTTTTTTCTCCCACTTTTTGACCTTGACAAGCAGAAGTGCTAGGCTTTCTGAGTTCACAACCATAAACTGTTTGTGTCCAAAGTACGTTTTCAGTTCTTCGAATGACTGTGCGCGCGAAGAGCAAGGGCAATGATCGGGCTACTGTATACGGACGTCAGAAAAACCCTGTTGCAATAATAAATGTAAAATACAAATATAGAGCCTTGACAATGCCGTGAGGATGTATAAATATATATATATATATATATATATATATATATATATATATATATATATATATATATATATATATATATTATAATTAAAAGATGAAGGATGAGCACCTGACTAATCCAATTAAACTGGTATCGTCCTATTCATCTGGATGATAAAAGGTTTTCCCTGGAGGAGCCTGGATGTTCTGGAATCAGCCAATAACTGAATCTTAATCCTGCTGGACTGCTAGGGGCGTCGAGTTCTCTCTGCGATGATGCGCCTTTTACGATACTCTTCTACATCTTCATGTCACTACTTAGATGTCAAACTCAAAATGTGTCTGCGGCGATGAACCGGCAGAATGGTATTCTCGGGACATGGAGTCGGTCTTCCTCCAATGCTGGGATATGGTTGTCTTCGATGACCCTCCACCTTCCTAAACTTCTTGGCGAATGCTCCTAGTTGATGTGTCCTCCGTGGTTTTGTCTGGCTGCAAAATTGTGACTTTGGAGTTCAATGAATGAGGAAGTATCAGGCTGTGCGTAAGGTACGCGGAAAGTGAAGAAGGAAATTAGTCGTGTTTGTTTACAAATATGTGATTACAGAAGCTGTCTGGAAATGTACAATCTTAATAAAAGGTTTTAATTCCTATGGATTTTAAAGAGAGTTCATGATTCTGTAGAACATAGCCGCAATTTAATAAATAATTGAATTTGGCGAAGTAATTTAAAGTTTACATAGTTATCACACAATCATGTCACTATGATTACACTGATACTTCACAGTATATGCAAAAGTGTGAGAAGTAAGCATGAAGAAAGAGGCAATTTTGGAAATGGCTGCCATATTAGATTTCGAGTGAGAAATTTAGCTGGCTTCATATTAGTTTTTGAGCAACATTTGGGTACCTACTTGTATGCAAAAGGAATTATTTGCTTTAATTAACCAGTATTTGGTCCTTGCTTATGGGAAAACCGTTGCATTACAACAGTCATATTAGAAAATGGCGGCCATAATTGTTATGTATAAAAAGACCTACGTGGATTTATATCCATTCGTTGGAGAGCTTATTTCATTTTCTGCCAATACATAAAGAAAAAAGTTTTAAAATTCTGATATAAATTCGGTATTTGAATAAATGTGTGAAAAAAAATCTGGAAGAAGAGGCCATTTTGGAATGGCGGTCCTATTGGATTTCTATTGAGAATTGGATAGATACTTGTGGGCAAACAAATTTGTTTCATTAAATGCAGTATTTTGATCCTGTTGTACTGAGATGCAGCTGTACTTGTTTGCATAGTCCTTCAATTGCCTCACTGCGAAAATGTTAGAGCAGTAAGACAGAACTTAGAAATAAGAAAGAAGTTGGGTCAGGTGCTTCTTGGCCCGATATGAAGACAACATTTTTCATGTAGTTTTTACGTTTCACTTGGTACAGTGGATTACAGAAGACATGACATTATACATAAGAAAACTGTTTATTTCACCTTTATTTTTGGAAGAGCATAATGTGTCATGAGAAGGTCGGCGGCTACAAGAGGGCAGGGCAGCTGCATGGTAAGCTCCACGTTGGCACTGTGACAGCAACCATCACTCAACCAATCATCAGAAGGGGCACGGTGGCTTAGTGGTAGAGCATTCACCTCTGGAGCATGAGGTACTTGGTTCGATCCCAGCTCACACCAAGTGAACTTTGTGGTAGACGCTTCGTGTGCGTGGGTTTTCTCGGGTTCTCCCATTTCCTCCCACTTTCTTCATTCCAACATATCATTCGTTTCTCATGTCTCCTTTAGCCTAGCCAGCATAACCTTGGGACGTAAAACTTAAAGATTTCGTTTCATTTCATTTCAACCAATCATTGGCTCCCAGTCGGGTTCTGTCCCAAAAACGAGTCAGACTCGCCTCGGCCGCCAAAGCTGGCACCACAAACTGTACGCGGCCGTATGTAGAGGCTCGCCGTCAGCAGCCGTTTTACTCATGGGGTTGTTGACAATATATTTTCATATGTGGTATTCATACTTAAATATATAAACATATGAGATGAGGGTGGTTTGTGTCACGAGATGTTGATCGGATATATTATATAGAAACTTTCCGGAATTTCTTACATGAAGGCACTGGCGGATCCACGTAGTAGGCGGAGAGGAACCCCCGAAGGTCTATTTGCCTATTTTTTTAACATCCAGCATTTATCTTTGGGAAATACAAATATGGTCTTTTAGCGACCGATCCAATCTGTGTGACAAGTTTCGCATTCTTCCAAAGTTATCGTGTGCAGTAACGGCCGCATGTATGTACGTAGTAATATCATTAAACTCCACTACGCGATCCAAATTAATACTTCATATACCTCCGCTACACACACACATACACTAGCATATGTACACACGGAATTACACCTGGTAGTATCCACACGCTTACGTCGGAAACTAGAAACACACGTATACGCACATTTGGGTACTTGTTAGCTCCGAGTTGGCAGACCGACTTGTTGGAACCATATGTGCATAAAAAACTAGAAGATATACAAAAACGAAAGTGAGATCAAAATGCATTAATTTTATTCATATTTGCGGTGGGAAATACTTATGTCGCTATTTCTGGCAGTTTCTTGGGAAACACGTGTGGTGCCGTACTATATTTATTCGATCCTGGTGCAAACATCACCTGCAAGATATAAATGGCACCGGTACCAATAACATATCTGGACCATCTAATGTTACACACATACACACTATTAACATTCTTCTAGAGAATTGCAGGCGGTATGAGGACCTCTACAGTGTTGCAATATTTCAGTTATCTACAGTGTAAAATAATAGCACAAAGTAGAAAAGTACACACAGTTTTCGGGAAATAAGTCTACAAGAATTTAAAAATATGTGGAAAGAAACTACATAGTTGTTTATATTTAAATTATCAGATATCCGTCAAGTGAATTTATCCTTAAATCTGGCAACCACGTTAATCCGGGAGAAACTCTGTGTGTTATGTCTCCACTTCGCTTTATCGGAGTAGAAGTGGGTATTTGAAAAAAGTTCTACCGCGAAAGAAACAACTCGTTCGTAAACGGGTTCGAGGTTTGCTATAATCACAACTGCTTGCTGCATTTGTTAATAAACGCTTAGAAGGATATATCCACCTTTTCAATTTACTCTCCCGCCATTCAAACAGTTCCTTTACCTTCTGCGTGACGATGACGTAGTAACATTCTCACGACAGTGAGACTATTTTTATATCACATTCGTTTATAGAAAGGAAAAGCATAATATCTGAAGTGTTTCGTAAGAAAATGTTAATACAGAAACATAAATAGGTTATGCTGAGAATTTTAACGCGTAGCTAATTTTTGAATTTTCTTGCTAAGTACTTAGACGTTCAATATGGGACATTTGGAATTGCTTTTCGGATAGATGAGCAGGACTTTTGATGTTACTCTTGTATTGATCATATGAATTTAAATGCATTCTACATTTGACACTTTAAGCAACAACTTAATTACATTGAAACAAGAGCACTCAGTACAAAAATTGCGCATTAGAAAATGACAGACAACTTTGTTTCCACAGTTTGTATGTAATTTCTAGAATTAAAAAAATATTGTTGTAATAGTCTTGGTCACTGTGTAAGATAATTCTTTTGGCCATCATTATTATATTACTGAATGCGTCTCTAACAAGGAAACTTACGGAAGTGTAACCCACCGATTTGAATGAAACTTTGCAGATTTGTACAACATCGAAAAATAATCTACACGTATCTTTTCTAATTTCTACAATGGTACGGGTTTAAGGTCTCCCGATAACCCTTTGAACGTTAGGGAGGGTTTTGAAGCATAGACAGAAAACAATCATTTAATATTTAAGAAACAAGCTAGGTTTTAGAACAGCTGATTCAAAATCTGACGTCAAAATTAGAAAATTCAAAATTGCGGATCCAATATGTTGATTACAATTAACAAAAGTCTTCTGGCTTAAAATTGTTTTCAGTTGGCCAAGAAGAATCATAGTTGGCAGGAGTTATTGCGAGAAGGTTGCAAACCGATTTGAAACCTTTATGTTTGATTAAAGTGAGTTTTGCACCTATCACTATTCGAGGTGCTTATTTAAAGTGTGGCTCCTCACCTCTCACTGTTTGTGATGCTTATTGAAAGTGAATTCCCTCGCTTCTCACTATTAGAGGTGCTTATTGAAAGTGAGTCCCATCGCCTCTCACTAGTGGGGGTGCGTATTTAAGTGATTTATATTATATTTGAGTTCCGAGTTAGACCTCAAAAGAGTATCTCAAAATAGAAACCATTCCTGCAGGAAAAACTGGATTTAGCATCTTGATGTACTCTTCTTTAGTCCCTGGAAAAACATCTTGGGACATTTTTCTGGCATTATCCTTCTCTATAACATAAATTAACATCTCCGTAATAATATAATTAAGATCCAATCTTTGATTCATAAATAGGTTTTTTCTCCCACATTTGCAAATATTATTAGGTATCTGTGATACGAAAGCGGTTATTTGTAATAAAAACCTCCTACGTTTGACAATCCCATAACATTTTATTTCAAAGATTGTGCATCATTTTGCAATTTGTGCGCAGTTATTGCTGTAATAAGGTGTGCGTTGTGTAAACTATGTTTATGCATCACACATCGTTTTACAGAGTATCATTACTGTAAAACGTGTTTCAATAAATTTATAATTATAGCAACTGAGGATATATGAAACTCGGACATATTGATAAGCGAGGAGACTCACTATAAACAAACGCCCCGAATATGAGAGGTATAGAGATACACTTTAATCAAACATCTCGTTAAAATAAATAGAGAAAGGTGTTTCAAATCGTTCTGCAACCTCCTCGCAGTAACCCCTGCCTGCGATAGTGGATAATTGCTCTTGGCTAACTGCAGACCATTTCAAACCCTTCACTTTTGTATTTGTAATCACCATATTGGATCCACAATTTTGCATTTTCTAATTTTGACGTGAGTTTCTGAATCAGCTGTCCTGAAACCCCCCTGGCAGTATGTTTTCTTTCTACATTAAGTAATTGTTTTCTGTCTATGCTTCAAGATCACCTCTAACGTTCAAAGTGTGTTTCTACTCTTAAACCCGCACCAATGCCGAAATAAAAAAACACGTGTCGATTATTTTTCGATGTTTTACAAGTCTACAAAGTTTCATTCAAATCGGTGAGTTTCACTTCCGTAAGTCTCCTTCTGAGATAAACATCCTATCCATAAATGTTTAATCTGTCTCTGAAATTAACTTTTTAGATTAACATTTATCTAAAACACGCATTTTATATAATATTTGATAATATAATGCTTTTCTCAATATTCACTATCGCTCCCGTGCTCTGGAAAAAAATTAGTAGTTTAACGTAATCTTTTGTCGTGCGAAACGGAACGTACATGGACATCTCATGTGCTTCCGCAGCTTGATTGAAGGGTTGGTTTGGATTTTAGCATGCCTTTTGAGCACTGAATCATTTGACACGAACTTTCGCCTTATCGTTATGTCCTAACCCCTTCAGTTCTCACTCGGAATGTTGTTGATTTCAGTTGAGTGTCTCTTTCACCAGCTAGCCTATATGAGACGTGGACCTACTGATTAACGTGGCTATCGAACCACATGAGCTCCCACCTGGAATCAAATTCGCGTCTTGGGCCGAACGTGCATATGCCTACTATATAACAAAATTGCCGGCTTGTGAGTTGGAAGTGGTCCGATCAGAATCACAGTCTAAATCGTTTTTTGAATGTGTATCCGAGATCTGAAATTGAATCTAAATTGGGAGATAGAGTTCTTGTGATTCAGCGTGTTAGAAAACAAGTAGTTCCCCATCTCTATCCGGCATATCAATATTAGTAAGTGAAAAGTATTGGTAAGATACCGAAATAGAACATTTATATTTCTTCACAGGTAATTTCAGTGAAATTAGGGTTGCCATCCTTTCGGCGTTTGCCGAGCATGTCCGATATTTTGCGATTTTTCAATCTGGAGTCATCATTTCAATTATTTTTGAATAGTCTGGCATATAATCATATTTGTATTTGTTCAATATTTTGCTTGAAAAATTAGTATGTTTCTCAATTGCGTTAGAAAACTGTCCTTCATTGGTTTTTAATCAACTCTTTATTAAAATTGATTCTCTAAAATGTGTCGAAGTCCAAACTTTAAATTTGATCTCATCTAACTCGGGAACTAAAAGACTGCACATCATATTTATTTCACATGATTTACACCTTGCCAAGTTTGATTCAGATCAATGAGTTTGGTTGAAGTTGTACTCTATAACTCCCTTTGATCTTTCAGAAAATAATCAATGAAAGACGAAACTATAAATGACGAAAGTTATATAAGCATAGACATATAGCATATAGCTTAGGCCTAATAACTCATTATGTGTCTCTTATCTTATATGAGTTCTTAGTCTAGAATGAACATTTAACTGTTGCTGAAGAGTAGCGATAGGTATTTTTCAGAAGTAACAATAGCATTGAAATTTCCAGCTATCAAGTTTGTTTTGCGATTTTAGCAGTACGGTAATGCAACGAGTAAAGAGTGTTTTCTCTATGTGACAACTTGGACTCGTCGTCACAATATTTTCTGTGAACTTCTATTTTTGTATCTAAACTTTTGAGGTACCCTGTTGTTTGGACTCTACAACCATCGGGGATTTTTGGATTTAAGAAATACGTTTTGCTATTGGTGTGAAATGGATTATTTTTATGCGGAAATAATACAAAAATAAAGAACTTTCTGTCTTTCTTTTTTTCTAAAAAGAAGAAAAAAAGAATAAAGAAGAGACATTAATTGTGAAGAAAAAACTGAAAAGAAATCAAATGAAAAGTAATAGAGATATTTTGTATAGAGTTTTATGTTTTTATACGTCAATAGTCAACTTTGCACCATTGCGCTCTTCCTCGTGGCTCCTGCTTTGCTTTCCTCGTGCCAGAAGCTAGGAAGAATTGAACGTTGCCTGAGATGCTATTTCTCAGCACCGAAGCAATCCCATCCGTGCTTTTTGTACTGCCACGTCAACGAGTTGCTGTATGCATGATTGAGTGGGTGTGTTTGAAATCTAAGAGGGACTTATTCTAATTGAATTCGTTTCTGTTTTTGTGGTTTTTGCTTTTACGTCGCTTGGAACTGTGAACGAAATTTTTGGACTTTCTAAATCATTTTGATTATCCATCGTTTGGATTTATTTCCGTTTGAGAAAAATTATTAGCTGTAATTTCTTTTGAGAAGAAAGGAAAAGAAAGCCCAGCAGTTAACGTAATTGCGGTAAGTGAAGAAATCTTATTTTGTATTTCTTTCTCACTGTATTTCTTTAGGGTTGTTAAGTTCTCTGCTTTAAAGGAGTTGAGTTTTCATATTTTGTGTTCTAAATTCGGTTTGAGGTACTATTGTCTTTGGTGTAATTTGTTGATTTAATTTAGCGTTCCTATTGAGTTCCTTTAATCACTAGTATTTTTGGTTAATTGGTTTGAAGGTTGAGTTAAATTAGCGTCCCTATCGAGTTGCTTCAATCACTAGTATTTTTGGTTAATTGATTTGAAAGTTGAGTTAATTTAGCGTCCCTATTGAGTTGTTTCAATTAATAGTATTTTTGGTTAATTGGTTTGAATGTCGTTTTAATTTAGCGTCTCTATTGAGTTGCTTCAATCTCTGGTATTATTGGTTAATTGGTTTGAAAGTTGAGTTAATTTAGCGTCCCTATTGAGTTGCTTCAATTACTAGTATTTTTGGTTAATTGGTTTGAAGGTCGTTTTAATTTAGCGTCCCCATTGACTTGCTTCAATTACTGGTATTTTTGGTTAATTGTTTAAAGGTTGATTTAATTTAGCGTCCCAATTTAGTTGCTTCCATTTCGACTATTTTTGCATAATTAATTGGGAGGTTAGTTGCTCTAGTTTCTCGTCTCGTTTAATTTGTTTCAGTTTCAGGGTTTTTGTGATTAATTAGGTTTGAAGTTCGGTTAGTTTAATTTAGTGTCACAATTCTTTTCGGTTTTGAGTAATCTTGCGTTAATAGTCAATTCTGTAAAAGTTTTTTTTTTATTTAGAATCCTTTTTTTTGTCCTTTCAGTTTAGAGTAATTCTGTCGTAGTAATTTAGTTTATGAATAGTTTTTTTTGTGTCCCATTCGGATTGTTGGTTTCGAGTACTTTTACAACATTAGCCTAATTGTTTGAAGGTTTCATTCATGTATGTTGGTACACTAGATTATTATTAAAGTTCGGTACTCTTGGTTTATTTAATCTATTTGAATGAAGCTAGCTTTCATATTAAAATTACGGAAGAATAAACTTGATTCTGTACTCTAACTTCATTTGTTGCTGTTGGGGTTTATTTTGTATTCAATTTGGTATTGTTTAATTGTTAAATCAACCATCTGAATTGGTTCATTAAAAATTTTTGGTCCAATTTTTTTACTAATTGATTTACTTTGAATTTATTATTTTTCGTTTGTTTGATATTAATGTTCCGATTGACGTTTAAGTAGCAAATTTTATCAGTCCACGTAAGTTTGTTGGTTTGAAGTTTAGCCTAGTTCTGTAAAATCTTCGGCCACATCTAATAGGTTTCTAGGATTTTCGTTGTTCTATGAAACTATTTATTGGAAGTTTGCTTGATTTTGAAATTTTCGGATTCCTGCTTTTATCAGTTTTCTGTAGTTCTATTTTTTTTTTTTTTTGAAATTTAATTATATTGGTTTAGCTTCTGTTTAGGATCTTTCAATTATTATTGTTTGATTTATCTGTTATTGATAACGTTTCTTTTGAAAGTTCTCGATTTGGAAAGCTTTCCAGACTAAACTTTTAAGTTTAAACACCACTCAAAAAACTTTTAAAACTGGTTGATTAACTGTAACAATTTAGTCTCCGAATTATAGCAATTAATTATTTGATTCAAATCTGTTTGGTTAATTTTAATTCATTTTTGCTGAGCTTTAAATATATATATATATATATATATATATATATATATATATATATATATATATATATATATATATATATATATATATATATATATATATATATATGTATGTATATAATCTAATTTGGTTGGTTGACTATTGGCTTACTTATAAATAATTCTATCCATTTGGAATTTGATTAGATTTAGAAGTTTGTTATTGACTACGTGACCAAATTAAATCATTCTATTTGAAATAAGAAATTTTGATAGATTTGGGAGGTATTAGTATTTATTAATTCTTGGAATTGTTGTTATACCACGGATTAAATGAGATTTGAATTATATACAGGGTGATTAAAAAGTAATATTTGTTGTAATATTTTTCTTCAGTTTTAATGCAAACTGTTAAAGAAAATAAATTGCTAAATTGAATTTAGTTGATTCTGAATTAATATATTGCTTGTGCAAATCCTTAACACATTGTTAATTTTTGGCTTTTAGATAATTTACTTAAGGGTTAGAGAGACTGAGAGTTTTTCGGAAGCACGGTTGTGATTCTTAAAGCACCCCACTGTATTGTGATTTGCCGAATCGTCCTTACTTGTAATTCTTATTACGGATTTTTGTGGGATTGTTGGACGAACTAGATAGTTTCTCACTTTTAAGCGCGGGAGCGTTACATCTAGTCAATGCTTAATGTAAAAAAAAAGCTCGTTAATACAGTCAGTTACGGGATCGATCATTGTACTAAAATGTACGTAGTTTAATGAACATGAATTACGAAGCATTCTACAAATACTTGTTACAACAACATCATGCACTACTTCGGTCAAAAAATGCTTTCCCGGGCAACTACAATTCTGATTGAAGAACCAATGCAGATTCAACATCATCCGCACAATTATAAGGTAAAATGTTTTCAAATTTACATGTACAAAGTCCAGCTTTTTAATAAAAAGTCAGCTGTTTGCTGAAAGAATGTCCACTGTTCGACAATTTCGATGTAATAATCTTACAAAATCGTAGAAGGAAGAATGAAATGAGAACAAATATTGACCAGTTGGTAAGTGTATTTATATTCTACAGTCCAATCAAAACATCAAATGCAGACCTCCCACTACCACATCAGTAAAAAAAGAAAAACAATCACAGTATGAGTGCAGATAATAAATAATTAACATGACTTTCGCTAACTCTCGGGATGAACCTAAATAGACGATAGGTTTCAGAGAATCGGATACGAAATTTTTCAACCTCTAATTTTAAACCAGAAAACGTACTAGTATCGGGATAGCAGCTTAAGCAATGCACACGACAGCACATACACTAACACCAGGGCCGGATAAAGGGAGGGAGTTAGGGAGGCTATAGCCCGGGCCTCCAGGTGAATAGGGTCCTCAAATCTGATCAAAATCTCAACTGGCTTTCTAAAAAAATCATGACGATATAATCACCATCATAAAACAAAATGACCAAAAATATTAAACACATTCTCTTAACTTTCCTACTGTACTTTGACAGAAATTTATTACGTGAAGTCAGCAGGGGCCACATATTTTTTTCTAGCCATGGTCCTCCAGATAAGTTAATCCAGCCCTGACTAATATCTTACGTACGACGGAAAAGCATTAGAAAAATGGAAATATTTCAATTCTTTTCCCTGTTAATCAATCTTAAACCAGACTCTTAATAAATTATCTTGAAATACGGAAACTGAAGTAACGTTCTATTAAAACAAAGATTCTTCTTCTCTTTTAAACTTTAAAATTCCTTTCACATAGCACGAGTGCGCAAAATTCCGAACAGTGGAGAGAGTTGAATTGATTTGGCTATGTATTCTTATGGCTGCGTGGAACCTAAACATTGTTCAACATAAGCTCTAAACTCCGATAAACACAATATTTGTATGCTTCCGCTTGTCACAAATACGATTGGCTAATGATGTATCACTCCCACTCCCCACGGGGAGGACCAAATTATACGCGTGCATTAAGACAATACTGTTTCGTGTTGTCCAGATACTTACAGCAGCAGCAGAAAAGAAAGAAAAGAAACTCGAAAGATAAAATAAAAGAAAGTATTTGAATTTCGCTCTTAAACAATTGTTGCTTAGTGAGTAAAGGTTTGCCTTGTTGATGTTTCACCACAACACTCGCGGAACCGGGATTCATGCCAGTCATCTTTCAGACTTTAAAAGCAGAACACCCGTTCACAATTGAGTTGGTGCCATAATTATTGCGCATGCTTAGAGTTTAGTTCTATTGTTTCATTAGCCACACTCGATTGCAATATTATTAGCTAATGCGTATTATATTTTTGTCATTTATAACAATATAGCAGTTTTATATGAAGCTTCATAGTAAAAGTAATAATGCAATCACATGAACTATTTTGTAGAGGAATACAAGTGTCGGTAGGACGACAGCAAAATCAGCAAGATTTAGTTTCACGTGGCTTTGTTTATCGCAGTTTAGAGCTTACGCCGAACAATGTTTAGGTACATCATTGCTGTCCAGAGTCCAATCAACATAGCATGCAGTGGCGGCATCATGATATCCACCCCTCAAAGAAATTCAAGGTAATGCAATCAGATGGGAAGATTATGGCAATTTTTTCTCTGGAAGGGGATATAGTAAGGGCAGACTTTTCATTGATTATCTTCAGGGTCCAACGACAATTACTAGTGACTATTATTCCCAACTGATTCCAAAAGTAAGGCAGGCAATCAAGGGGAAACCCAGCTACACATGAAAGTGCTGCTGCTGCAGTACAATGCTTCTACTCACAAAAGTCACCTTTCCTCCACCGCTATTGACGATGTCAGGTATGAAATATTTGAGCACCCTCCCCACTCTCCAGATCTTGCTCCAAGTGACTTTCACCTGTTTCCCAAGATTAAGTAGCACCCACGAAGAACAAAGTTTGCCAACAATGAGCATGTTATGCAGGCTTTCTAAGAATGGCTTTCAGTATAGCCGTCAAGGATTTTTTAAAACTGGTATTCGTGCTCTAGAACATTGTTGGGAGAAGTGGATTATAGTGAAAGGGGACTATGTGGGAAAATGGAAGATCTTCTATATCAGGAATTATCGAACACTCATAATATCATTCACCACTACCTACATTGCCTAATTCACCTATATGTACCGATTTTCCTTCCTATAGAACGTGAGAGGGGCGGTTTACAACTCCTATGCATAAAATTTTGCCTCTCCCGCATTGTACGGAGAATATCTCGCGAGGATACAATGTCTTTAGATTTATTTAGTATGTGTTTTTGCGAAACCAAATCATCATCACGTCTTCAAAGTTTGGTAATATTGTTGGTGAACTTTTGGTGTTTGACGTTTTGTCAAGCGTGCGTTCGCAAGACAGCTCCACGAATCGTATACCGAAATCTTTCGATGTATCGGAGGTAAAGCAAAACTTTTATGTGATTGATGTAGAGCCCCGGTCGTTTGGTCACTGCAGGTAAAGAAAGAAAACAATCTATAACCCAAGACAGCAAAGAATAGGAGTGCAGACATGGAGAATAGGTTTTGCAACACCTTACAAAAATAAACAAAAGTTTTCAGTAAATAACTAAGGTCTGGCAGCAACTTGGCACAGTGGTGACGAAACCGGTTTTGTCTTATCCATCTGTAGACTAGAACAGTGATAGGCAAACTACGGCCCACGGGCCAGATGCCACCGGCTGAAACATTCTATCAGGTCCGCAATATGAAAAATGAAATGAAATCTTTAAGTTTTACGTCCCATGGTTATGCCGGTTAGGCTAAAGGAGATTGTGATGATGAGAGATGAGTGAAATGGTGGAATGAAGAAAGTGGGAGGTAACGGGAGAACTCCGAGAAAACCTACGAGCACTGTGTTTGTCCACCAATAGTTCCGCAGTATGAGTCCTGATCTACAGAATTTAACTTCACTTCTGAAAATCCGTAAATCCCACTTTAATCAATATTGTGAGAAACTTGAAGAAATGTTGTACAAATTTCATTTACCACTTCCACTTTATAGCCTTTCAATATTACAAGAAGTTTTTTTAAGAAAATGTATAGGCCACCTAAATGTTCTTTTTCTTTGAATATTAGCCCGCCAAAGTGTTTTTATTTTTTCTTTTGGCCCCTTCCTAAATAAGTTTTCCCATCACTGGAATAACACCCAAGCCCTGTGCAAAACAGTTTCGAGGTTCACCCATCCTCCAGGGGTCTGGAGGATTGCTGCTACCACCTGTTTGCTTGATAATATTATTAGCACTGTGGGTTTAATTAATAGTATGCATGCTTGCGATAGAAGAACACAAATTTATCGAATTAAAAAATGGTGATTTAAAAAAAATTGGATCATTATATAACAATTAAGAAGCATTTCTTATCAAAAACAGAGAACCATTATGGCAGCCAAGTTTTGCTTCTCATCGTTCTCTCTAACTGGACCTGATACAAAAAATGTATTGATTTTATTATATTTAAGTCAGATATACGAGGGGTGTTCAAATGGAAAGGTGAAAGACCACATTGTGGATATAATCGAAGTCTTTGTTCGAAAGGAATTACCAGACGCCTGAGCACAACTATCCCACTGTTTATGCTATCCAGTGGATGTGATAGCAGCCAGTCTTCCACTGTTCCTTTCAGTTCTCGTCCGAGTTCAAGCGATTGCCTTTGAGATGTCTCTTTAGCGGATCAAACAGATGGAAGTCGCAGTGAGATATGTTCAAACTGTAGGGCGGATCTGCTCCCATTTCAACTTATTCAGTATACTTCGTGTGACCTGCGAGACGTGTTGATAAGCGTAATCGTGAAGCAGAATCACTCCACTTTCTCACTGACTTGTTGGACACACAATCTCTCCCGTATACAGTCACCATCCGGCGATGAATATCGACCGATTAAACCCCTTTTTCCAGTCAGAAATCGGATAATACCTCGCTGCTCCTCAATCATCGAATGTTTCATTGTGAACGCTATTATTTTCTCACACACACTGCCGAGTCAATTCAACTTGGACGGAACACATAATTGCCTGATTCTCTCCTGCATGATGTGAAAGGCAGTCACACATGGGCACAACGAGGCCGGACACTACATTCTCTCCTTAGTTGTCCCAATACTTTCTTTCAAAGCGATATATTCCTATTTCAAAATACGACGTTTGGTTTCTATGACGTTTCGTGCCTTTTCATTTAAAAATTCCTTGTATATATGACCTCGGAGTACGGGACTTAACAATGAGACCGCGAATGCACTTTTGGTATACGTAGTCCCTCACACATTATCAATCAATCCACATAATTGCCGCCATTGTATGTCCTTCGTGACAGATCATGATTATGGTTCCAAATCAGTTATGCTGACTTCAGACGTTATAAAATCCCACTCGTGGTGTAGAAATTCCCATTTTGCTCTTGGATTTCCCATGTTATGCTAATTATAAATTTACAAAACTTGCAAAATAAGAAAAACAGAAGTACTGAATGCTATTTTCTGCGATATGTAATTAATTATCCGCAAATATAGATTTTCTACTTTTATCAAATAGCTTTTAAAGAATGATTTTCCTTGAAAGAAGGAATTTAGTATGTTGCCAATATATATATATATATATATATAGTTTTCAAAACTCATTATTTCTGTCACACCTTTCTGCCATCATCTTGTACTTGACGTAGCAAAAAAAATTAATATGAAAATAACAAGAAAAGGAAATAGGAAAAATAAAAAACGTCTTGATTTCACAGTATATATTTTCAATGCCAGAGCACAATTTAAGTTTGTTGGCGGCCGATAGCAGTTTTTTAAAAGACATTTTGCTCTGCCATGTGTTTGTAAACATAAAAATACAATTAACCTGATTTTAGATTGAAGATTTACTAGGCTATTGTTGGTCCATAAAATAATTGTTGGCGTCGATAAGGTGTAAAAATCCCACATAAACCTACGCTGCCAATTTCGACGAAAACTTCCTCTATCATTTTTCTAAAAGTAAATGTTAAAAAATCCTACAATATGGATTTATCCCACAAGTTGGTATCATTGGTTCAAGTTTTAGTGGTGGTAGTTGCTTCAAATACAAACCCGAGCAATGTATTTTGGATATTACATTAGTGTGCCTCTTGTGATATAGCCTAGGTGTTAAAAAAAGAGACTTAATTCCAACCAGTCGATGAATGAGCATCGTCACTGATTGGTCATTTTCACACATTAGAAAACCAAAAATAATTTGCGATTGGTACCATAGTGCTAATGAAATGTCATTATAAAAGCCCTCCAAATCTTGGTTTTAAAAAACAACTCAAGTGATTTTATAAATAAGTATTTCATTAGTAATCTAATAACAAGGAATAACTCATTGTTCCTGAAAAAACACAAGGGGTAGTTTACTCAAGGTTTTTCCCAACAATTTTCTCAAACGATTCAGACTATTTTGTTCAAGTTTTGTAAATATACGTTACATTAATTAGCTAAAAAATATTGCTAAACTCGTATGATCGAAAATGATCCACAATATGTAGTTTACTCTTGGGGAGAGATTTCCAACGATTTTCTCAAAAATGGCTCAGGTGCCTTTGTTAATATTGCAAAAACAATTACTTTGTTAATTGCTCTAATATACAGTATGACATATCTAATGAAAATATTTGAAGTGGTGGTACATTTTTTGGGAGGAAGGGTGAAGTTCAATTGAGTTTTCCAAGACAAATTATTTTATTCCTATTTCCCAAATACAAGTTTTAACAGGAACTGTGGCCTAACAGTTTAGGAAATTGCAGCGTCAAAGTGTAGTGCGGTGGCCCGTACCTTTCAAAAAATCAAGGCTTAAACTTCTCCCTACTCCTTGTTTATCAAAGCAGGATTCTGTCCTTAATAGTTACACAAGACGATAATTTTATCATTTTCATTAGCGTTTCTGTTGTTCTCCTAAGGTTTAGTTCATGAGCATTAAGCATTATTTTCATAATCAAACATCAAATTAAGCAATAATGTTGTAATTTTCAGCCGTGGTCGTGAGATTTATAATCAATAAAATCCTACTGGTGGTTTTGATTGTATGTAAATCAGTGACATAGCCAAGATATATATTTAGAAATTTCGACTTTATACTGAAAATAAAAAGAGTTATCGAACCTACATTACAGTGTGACTTACAATCTTCGCCTTACTAATGTATTTCCAATGTTGTGACGTCGCTGGGAATCTATCTTGAAGCAGCTTTGACAATGACTTGAAGCAGCTTTGACGTATTATATACGATATATACGGTATACTGGTATATCCTTCAAATTAAACAGCAAAACACTGTCAACGTTTAACACTGGACGCCTTAGAGTGTGGAGCGGAAACGGCAGGAGCGATTGGAATAAATCCGAGATTTTAGATTGAAAACCTTCTATTTCCAACAACTTTCCTTTTTCTGTTGTTGCATCTTTATCATAACAAAGTTCTCTCTTTTGATGCACCCAGTATACTAGACGAGTGATCTGCAACCGGCGTGCCGCGGCGCCAGAGTGCCATGGGAAGGTGAAAAATGTGATGCAAAATTTTAGACATCGTAAGAAATTATTTCTCGAGTTATTATTATTGTTATTAGAGCCTATTATTATTCCAGTTACTATGCTTCATACGCTTGTATAGTTTTTCGTTCTCATTCGTATTTTGTTGTCTATATATTACTTTCGTCGGTTGTTGGAACAAAAAACGAAGAAGTTTATGACTGCTACGCAGTAACGACACTAGAAGGGAAAAGGTGAACGGGCGCCTTCCGATCACATCGTCCACCTTCCGTCCTCGTGACAACCCTCGCCTGCCAGGCAAGCTGTATGATCACACAGCAGCTTTTGGGTTCATAAAAATATAACTGGGTTTCCAAAAATGTATCTGCATATTCAAACATACCCCTTCCCCCAAGAAAGTAAAGCTGTTGTCGTCATTGCTCCCACGATGCGTATTTCGCAAGAAGTACAGATAGCTAATTATAAGATATCCGAACATACCGTTAAGACCAATAGATCACACACAATAGCTGAAACGTTGTTAATGCTACTTGTAAATGGATGGTGAAAATAGTCCTAGGCTTAGCTAATAGTGAAATTCCAAACTTTCTCTCTCAGCCGACAATCAGTCTCCGAGTTCGTTTTCAGCTAGGTAAGGGCACGAAAGATACAATTTTGTTATTTAACACTCAGTGAAATGCAGTTCGTAGAAGGAGGGACTATAACAGAGGCCAGTTGTTGCATTAATGTCTTCTCTTTATGTTCGTTTGTTGCGTGGAGCTATCGGTCCAAAGTTTCGTTTTATGAATGTCAATGCTTGTCCGCATCGTACAGCTGCAGTTGCCGCCCTCCTTGAGGAAGAGGATATTCATTAAATCTGATGGCCAGCGTATTCCCTGGAGTTGAACCCATTGAGCATGCTTGAGATGCTCTAGGGAGACGTGTTGCCGAGGGTAGACCTCCAACAAGTACTCTTCCAGACTTTCGAAAAACTCTCACGGAAAAGTGACAGACCCTGCAACAAGAACTGTTTGCCCAAAGACGATTTTTTATTAAATGGTCTGTATTTGCAAAAAGAAAAAAAGGAGTGACAAATACCCTCTATGTCCTCCCAAAATGTCGTTTCTGGTGGTGAGGATATTTTCTCTTCTAAATCCGCGATTTTTAATGAAGCTTAAATTTTAATAAAGTCACTTAAAAATTTGGCATTCTTAATAGATACCATTAATTTTTATTTTCTTTTACATGTTATTAATGACCAGAGTAGCCTTAGTCTCCTCTTAAGAATATAGAAGAACATAGTAGAACGATAAATACTTATAGAATACTGTATTGTGAAGTAACTCTGTATTGGATGTAAAGTGAGGATGATATAATTGTATAAATTCTAATTTAATTGATTAAATTCGATTATTTTTTAAATAACATTATTAACGAAAGAATCATGAAGTCTTCAAAAGTTATTGGAAGAAAACTTTGATCAGGATTGTACATTCTCAGACACCTGTTGTAAACACATTTTTTCAATAAACTCGACTAGCTTCCTTCTTTCCTTTCCGCATACCTTCAAGCATAGCCGAGTCCAATGATACTTCCCGATTCATTGGACTCTTAGGTCATCATTCTTGAGTTGAAAAAAACCACGAGGAACACAACAACAAGGGGTATTCGACACACGATACAGATAGGTGCAGGATCATCGGAGACAAACAGATCCCCCATTGGAGGACAACCGACTCCATAAGTCAAGAGTACCATTCTGTCGGTTCATCTCCGCAGACACCTTTAAGTTTGTTAGCAGAGTAGTGGAATGAAGATGTGGGGAAAACATCATTGGAAACGCATGAAGACGAGAGAACTCGACGCCCCTTGCAGATCAACAGGATAGAGATACAGGTGTTGACTGTCTCCAGCTATCCAGGCTGCTCTAAGGGAAAATATTCTTCATTCCAGATGACTAGGACGACGCCAGTCTCGATGGATTTATCAGGCTAGTGATCATCCTTTATCTTTAAATCATAACCTATTTCTCTCTCACACCTTTTCCCTACTAGTCATTTTTCAAAGTTAGAAACACTTGATTTTTTTTTTAGATTCAATCATAATTTGGTTCTTAAGTACCGTGTTGTGCATCAATACCATCCCCAATTGTTACATTATTCTATGAGTATTTTTAGAGATTATTCTGAGCTACAACTGATTTCAATGCTCCGGCACATGGATGGAGATGCTGTGAGGCTTACGCCGTTGTAACGATTCCAAATTTCTAAATATTTTTCGATAGTTAACAGTTACAAGATAAAAACGGTGTATTTTGAGTAATTTTTACAGTGTAATTTATAGTTTGTCGAGAGAAATTCAGTAGAGTTATTTTTAGACCATCTGCCCACCTTCGCTACGTTTATTCATTTGCTCTGTTAGAGTAATTATTGTTTTATTATTTCTTAGTTGAATTATTAAGTGGGTGAGAAGAGAAAATTTTGCCAAATCATTATATTTTGTTTTTCTTTCTGTTAGTATATAAGAAGTGTTATTTACATTTTGGTTTTGGATATACATATATACATACACGTATTAGTTAAAATATTTATTATAAGTTTGATTTTGAAAATAACAATAATGGAGAATACTAGTGCTATATCTTCTGCTTTAGATCATTTAGTAGAACCCCCAAATTTTCCGGCAAATTGAACGAGTCAGTTCAGTCATTTTTAGTCATTTTGAGGATTTTTCTGTCCTTCATAACCTACGTGATGTACAGAAACGTCATTTGTTGACGTATTGTTTAGAAAATGGGGCTCGTGCTTTTCTCTTAGCTTTACAATCGACCGCAGAATATGATAATCTCATGTATGTTCAAATTAAGAAGAAATTGATAGAGGCTTATGAAGATAACATAGTCTCGCAAGTTTTAGAGCAAGTAATGAGAAATAGAGAGCAGTTAGATTCTGAATCTGTCTTAGATTACATTTTTCATAAGTGGAAATTAATACTCGAGTACGATCCGAAGATGCCAGTGACCGAACAAATTAACTTGATAATCAATGTGTTATTGCCTTCGTTTTATTCTGTAGTCGTAAGAAAATCATATAAGACTGTTATTGAGTTAGCAATATCCTTAGGTTTAGAGGAAAGAGTTAATTTTCTTGTCAGTATGCGTAGTCAGCGATCGAAGTCCTTGGCAATAACAAACGAATACAATATACATCGTGTTAGTAATAATGCTATACAGCAAGAAGAAAATATTTTAGATATTAATATTCAGAATGTGAATGAAACTGTAAGTCAAACTGAAGAAAAAATACCTTGATAGCTCAGTTAGGTGATATAAAAGTCCAGTTACAAAATCTCGTGCAACGAACTGCGCTGGCAAAAGTTTCTCACGCACACAAAGGAAAATCTGTGTGTATACAATCTTTCGCGTTTGCGCATTCGCGCATTCGCGTTTGGAGTGAAGAAATCCCATTCATGCATCCTCCTCTCATTCATAGCTTCCTGCTTCTGTCAATGCAGTCAATGTAAATGAGAATGTTAAATCGAATAATAGGAATAAAGTAGACAATAATATGTGTAATAATGTTAGAAATAGTAAGCGATATGAAGCTGATTTGCCTCATGTTAAAGCATATATTGATAATAAGCCACA
Source organism: Thermobia domestica (assembly GCF_964235325.1). Lineage (NCBI taxonomy): Eukaryota > Metazoa > Arthropoda > Insecta > Zygentoma > Lepismatidae > Thermobia > Thermobia domestica. Next base: position 96,052,497 of record NC_137457.1, read on the forward strand.
TTTATTTCTATTGGATTCAGGCAGCACTGTCAGTATAAATTCTGGTAATACTTTAAGTAATAAGCATAAAATACTCAAAGGAACGACTTTTATTCGTGGTATTACTGGAAACTCTCAAGAAAGTGATCAAATCGCTTTAGTGAAATTTAAATTAGGAGGACAGTATTTTACGCATCCTTTTCGAGTGTATAAATATTTTCCGTATAATAGCATAAAAAAATCATCCTGCAATGGTTGATCACAATAAGAATTCTTTTAGTTTTGTTAAATTTGTTATTCCTCCAAGAGTTGCATTCCCGCCATACGTATCTTTTGATGAAATTTCTAACCATATAGCGAAATTATATAAACCTCAATTTTTGGTGGATCGCTCTGTTGTTTTGCCTCCAAATTCAAGTGTTCAAGTTACATTAAAGAAAGTAAATGATCTTGCAGGTAATCGCAATTTATTAGTTCCCAATGAGTTAATAGATACGCAGGCAGAAATTTTTGTGCGTAAATCAGTTGTAGACGAAATTCATCCAGTAATTTCTGTAGTTAATCCTACCAAAAGTAAACTTTACTTGAAAAAATATGTTGTTTTGGGTTCTGCCGAACATATTATCAGTAATGCCAACTTCAAGAAACAAAATAGCACTAATAATAAAGTACATAAAGTCAATGCAGTAGATACGAAATCTTTTGCTGAAGGTTATGATAAATATCGTGTAAATGTTAACCGTGAATTATTGCCACATCAACAACAGCAATTATATGATTTAGTAGAGGAATTTTATTCTAGGTTTTCTTGGAATGAATTTGATTATGGTTGTGCTAGAGGTTTTAAGCATAAATTGAATTAGTAGACAATATCCCAGTAAATCGACCCCAATTTGCGATACTATTTCATCTACGGGATGAGATAAAGAAACAAGTAGATATTTTATTGAAAAATAAGATCATTGAGCCTAGTATTAGTCCGTATAATTCTCCGCTAATGCTTGTTAAAAAGAAAAATGGACAGTATAGATTTATAGAAGATGGGAGATATATAAATAAAAATGGTTCCTGACAGTTTTCCGGTTCCTCCTATCCAGGCTATTTTGACTAATTTTGGAGGACGCAAATATCTGTGTTCTAGCGACGTTTTTGGAGCATTCTTTAATATTATCCTCACTGAAGGATCTAAACCTATTACATCTTTTTCGATTCCGGGCGTGGGATCATATCATTTAAATTTTCTGCCTCAGGGGGTCAAGACATCTACTAGTGGTATGAACAGATTAGTGAAACTCACCCTAGGTCTTCCACAAGATAAAATATTTGCCTATGTTGACGATTATTTTTGGTCTATTGATAATTTTGATGACATTGTGCTGTTAACTTGTATGTTGCTTCAAAGAATAAAAGAAATTGGTTTAAAGCTTTACCCCGGAAAAAACAAAATTGGGATTTTTTCATTAGACGTTTTAGTTCACGCTGTCAGTAAAGATGGGTTGTCTATTTCGAAACGGATAATTAACTCAATTTCTAACTATCAACGTCCTAAAACAAAGAAACACGTCAAAAGTTTTTTTAGGAGTGGCTTCTTTTGTTCGTTCGTATTTACCTTGTTTCAGTCAATTAGCAGCAGCGTTACTTTCTTTGTTGATAAAGGACGCTCCTTTTCGTTGGAAGGAAGCACAGGAAACAGCATTCAATAACATCAAACAAGCCATAATTTCAGCACCATGTTTAATGAGATACAAGCCTCATTATCCTCTGAATCTCTATTTCGATGCCAGCAAAGTCGCTCTTTCTGGACTAACCAAACAACCTCAAAATTCACCTGACGATACAAATTTTGTACCTGTTAGTTACTGTAGTCGTGCAACGTCTCCTAGTGAGAGAAAATAACACCCATATCAGCTTGAAATACTAGCATTATTGTACTCATTATGTTCATTCAGTTACTTTCTCTTGGGACGTCATTTTTATTTGAAGACAGATTGTCATAGTTTAATTTATTTGAACCAAACAAAGAATGTAAGTAAAATTTCCAGATGGTTGAGTGAAATTGAATCGTATAATTTTACTATTCACACATCAGTGGCTCCAGTAATATAGAGGCATGCGCCATTTTACGTTTTTCTAATGTCCCTAGAGATTTGGAAGATGAGAAAAAGAATCAAGAAAATCCTAAAATTTTGTTTATGCAGAACACAAATTCATTTTCAATTTTAAATGAGCCAAATCTGGCAATAGAACAGCGTAAAGATCCGTTTTTTAAAGATATTTTTTCTTGGCTGGACCAGAAAGAAAATAGAAATCCTAAAATAGCACGCCAAGCATTATATTTTACTTTTAAGATGGCATAGAAAACAGAAAACTTCTCAAGGTATAAAATTTTTAGTTGCAGATCCTACTTCTTTGCGTTATAAAGTTTTTAATGCTTGTCATACGTCTGCATTGGGATCATCTCATTCTGGATTGGTTCTCCGTATGATACATTGCTTACTTATCCCTCAGTTCCCCCCTTCTATCGAGCCCACATAGATGTAGCTAGGAATTATTCCCCCAATAACATGTTAAATCATAAATATTGGTAGTTGTAGTAGAAAGTTGTACTAGATACATAATTGCAGATTCCCTTCCGGATGTTACAGCAAGTACTTTGGTTTCATTTCTTTATCATAAAGTAATTATAAAGTTTTGAATTTTCTATGAAATTGTCTTAGACAAAGGCAGTGCATTCACTAGTGGACTATCTAAAGAAATATGTGCTATGATTGGTGCTAACATGCGTTTTGTTAATGTACATGGACATTCCAGTAATGGTGTTTGTGAAGTTAGTATTAGGAACATAGAACAACGTTTGAAATCAGCTTTATGTGACAAAGGTTTAGGAGAATGGATTGACTTATTACAACCTATAGTTTTTTCACTTAACGTCACCAAGAACTTATCGTCTCAAATTTCACCATTTGAGTGTCTTTTAGCTTCAAACCCAGGTTACTTCATCAGGCAATTTTAAATACCCCGTATCAGTACAAAGATAATATCACTCGTTTACAGCAACTACAAGAGATTAGAGATAAAGCGCAAGAAAATCTTTATAAACGTCATAAAACGGCGACAAAAGTTTTTGACAAGAGACATACGCAATCTGTTTTTAAGGAAGGAGAAAAAATTTGGATTTTAGACACCACAAGAAGAAAAGGTCACGCCAAACATTCAGCGGAATGTTTATTGGTCCAGGCATAATTGAACGTGTGGAAAATCCAAATTCATATTTTGTAAGTATAAGACCGCCCGAGAATCTTACAAGATAGATAGCATAGCAGTCCACAAATTGAAGAAGTTTTATGATAAGGAAAACCCGGAAGAGGAAGACCACCTTGAAGACACTGACGAAGAGATGCCTATCAACGCCTGCACGGAAGACCATACGATGAAAAATAAGAAGAGTTGCGAACACTATCAAGGACCACCAACTGAAGAGATCTTCAACCCCAGGAAACAATATTTGGAAGAAGAAATTGTTATCCCTTCTCTTCATATCAAAGATGTTGTGATTGCCGAAAATCTACCAACGTGGGCAATTATAGGGAAGAATTTTACAGATGAAAAACCGAAATTTGCTTGTAATACTGCGATCAATCAGAAGATTAGTATTTATAAAGGTAACATAGTGGACATAAAAGCAGATGCCTTAGTAAATTTGACGAATGAAACCCTAACTCCTTTAGATGGTGAAGATAAAGCCATTCAAGACGCAGCTGGATCTGAATTTTTAGAAGAATATTTGACCATATCATCATTCAAGCCAGGAGAAGCGAAAATTGCCAATGGTTATCGTTTACCAGCTAATTATGTAAGTATGATATGTGGACCACGGAATTCAGACAATAAGATTTTACGAGAGACATATAAAAATTGTTTTAAAGGGAAGTTGGAGAATAATCTTTCTACAATTGTACTACCCAACATTTCGACTGGAGCATTTAAATTTCCGAAGTTGAAGCTGCAAAAATTGCCTTAGCTACAACAAAAATATTTTAGACGAACATCTTAATGACGTAGAACGTGTCGCATTTTGTGTTTATGATAGAGAGAATTGGGACATTTATCAGCAATTACTCCCCATATATTTTCCCATTGATGAAGAACCTATTAGTCTGTCTGTCCACACGTAATTTGTATGTGGATTACTTTTCTTGAAGATTGGATTGTGAATAAAAATATCTTGTAGATGGATGATGAACTTTCTTTTAGCACTGGCCACGCTTAGAAGTTAGTTTTATCTTGGTTTTGAATAGTGCATCCAAATCCACCGGTAGAACACTTTGAAACGTATAACACCTTGAAACTTGAAGTACTTCAAACAGTTAAACAAGAAATCTTCGAATCACCAGGTTAGTTACGATCAGCTAGCCTCGTTAACAAATTTGGAACACGTTAGTATCTTCAAGAATTGTAGCATTTCATTTGATTGGACAGCGTATCACTACAGAAGTTCCTTTTTTTAAATGTGACTATGTGACGAATGAAGAAAATCAACGACACGCATATGGATAGATGTTTTAATTGATACATTAAGAAGATTGAAGTCAAAATTGCAAGAGCCATGCTCCATCCCTTCAGATGTCTAGGATTTGATGCCATGATTGATGTCCAGCGTTCGATGCCCGAAGAGGACTAGATTTAAGAAGAAAGAAGATGAAGATAAGAAAAAAATATATATTAGTTAGGGTTGTAGGTTATATGTGGTGAATAGTTCTGTAGTGATGATCTCATAAAGTTTGATTACAGCTAGTATACGGGGCTATAACCATATCTTGGAATTCTTTTCCAGTCTACGGACGCTTTAAGCCTAAATAACATAAAGCTCATTTTTCTCAAACTCAAATCAGTACCCTTCTTGTGCAGTATAACTTTACTATCTTTGGTTAGCTAGATAGTACCATAACGTTTTTTTCTTCTCGCGTATTAGTCACGTTTGATATTGAAGTCATTCTCTGCATTACAGGAACATATACATATATATATAGAGAGAGGTCTACATTTGATTATACTACATTCATTAAATATTTATTTATTTGATTATGATTGTTTATTATACGTATCTAAGTTTTGATAATCTGTGTTAGTGATAATTAAATTTAGTATTATCCCTACCTTTCATTTCCCTTCCCTGAGCACTAACGGGACTCCACACTAACACCTTAAAACACGTGTCACTCACAATGATATTATGCAAGCACTAATGTTTACTTTTCTTTTTCTTACTTTCCACCTTCCCAGAGACGCTGTCGTTACATATCACAAGGTCAACCTACTGAACTACATGGACTGTCTCAGAAATATATACTTAGCAGTTTGGAATGAATGATTAGTTCAAACCAAACAATATGGTATACAAACAACTCTTTTATCTAACACAAACATTTTTTAAAAAAAATTCTTCAATATTTTTTGTACCACTGAAAATTAAAATTTTCGTGTATTTTTAGTTTCGAGGAGAGGGTGTGAAGTAACTGTGTATTGGATGTAAAATGACGATGAGATAATTGTATAAATTGTAATTTAATTGACTAAATTCGATTATTTTATTAAATTACATTATTAACGAAAGAATCATGAACTCTTCAAAAGTTATTGGAAGAAAACTTTGATGAGGATTGTACATTCTCAGACACCTGTTGTAAACACATTTTTGTCAATAAACTCGACTAGCTTCCTTCTTTCCTTTCCGCATACCTTCAAGCATAGCCGAGTCCAATGATACTTCCCGATTCATTGGTCTCTTAGGTCATCATTCTTGAGTTGAACAAAAACACGAGGAACACAACAACAAGGGGTATTCGACATACGATCAAGATAGGCGCAGGATCATCGGAGACAAACAAATCCCCCATTGAAGGACAACCGACTTCATAAGTCAAGAGTACCATTCTGTCGGTTCATCTCCGCAGACACCTTTAAGTTTGTTAGCAGAGTAGTGGAATGAAGATGTGAAAAAACATCATTGGAAACGCATGAAGACGAGAGAACTCGACGCCCCTTGCAGATCAACAGGATAGAGATCCAGGTGTTGACTGTCTCCAGCTATCCAGGCTGCTCTAAGGGAAAATATTCTTCATTCCAGATGACTAGGACGACGCCAGTCTCGATGGATTTATCAGGCTAGTGATCATCCTTTATCTTTAAATCATAACCTTTTTCTCTCTCTCACCTTTTCCCTACTAGTCATTTTTCAAAGTTATAAAGATTTGAATTTTATTTAAATTCAATCATAATTTGGTTGTTAAGTACCGTGTTGTGCATCAATACCATCCCCAATTGTTACATTATTCTATAAGTATTTTTAGAGATTATTCTGAACTACAACTGATGGCACAGCACAGGCACAGTATAGAATGCTGACGGAGAGATATAGAATATACAGAAATATAGTTATATAGAATACTGATACGAAGCTAAATCTACTGATACCTCAATCTACGATAAAAATGCAACTGAAACTTTATCCAAACTGAAATAATCAACAAAACTTTTAAATACTTTTTTCTTGGGTATTGTTGTGTTTGAAAATAATTGAATCCAATGCTTCATAATGGCCTAACATTTTATGATAAAGGGAAACATTCCTGCAAACAATAAAATGAGAAAGCTTGTGATCGCTGACGGGTACTGCTGAAGCTCTAGGCTACTCTATCGAGAAATATAAAAATGTACAAAGTAAAAGAATAGCTCCTCATTAAAAGACAAAACGTTACCGGATGAGCACAGAATAACTCCATATAAGCATGGGCATCTCTTGAATGTAATAATTGATGGGTACAATAAAATCATTATAATGCTTGTAGACTTAACTAAAGTTAGCATTATAATACTTGTAGATTTAACTAAACTTACGCTGAAATGGTAAGGAAATTGAATGGATATTTGAATTAGAAGCTAATGAGTTTCAATTTTTAGTCTTCCAAACTATGTTATACATAAATATCGGAAATTTTACAAAACGGCTATACCCATCCTTCCATTTGTCGACGAGGATTAAAGCAAAACTGGTAAGATATATCGAGAAGTGGTTTTCGAAAATTGATTCAGCGTCTCAAGAATAGGCACCATCTTATCCTCCGTTAATCCACTATTGAAGTCCTAAGTGGTAAAAGTCAACCTTATGCAGTCTCAACATTGATCGCCTTAAAATTAGCACAGTAATCAGCAGGGCCCGGATCTTGTTGACAAGTCAACTTTATTCTGTTACGCACAGGACAAGGCAACTTCAAATAAAAACTTTATCTATCAACTCTAGGTTCTAAAAATATATTTTTTAAGGTCAACTTTTGGTCACTTTTTGCCATTTTGAAGTTTCATGCCACTTTTTAATATTTTAAGGTAACTTTTAGGTTATTTATGGCTTTTATTCTTTTTCTTCTACATAAGGAAATCTTAAAATGAACATTATTTACGGAAAAACACTAAGTTAAATAATAGCTTTCCCTGCTTCGTGACTATTACAGCGGAAAGACTGCATTCCTAACAAGCTAATGAACACGAAATGTTGTTTAATAGCAATAAAGCATTTCTTATCTTATCTAAGCTGTAGCTGGTTGACGAAGGTAGTGGGTCTGTAGGTGGCCAAAGCAGATGGATGTGATCACGTGATTAACCAAAAATAAAAGGCGTACAAAGATTTTAAACAGAGCTTTTATCTATTGTTCTCGTGTATACAGTTTACACTTGTGATCTTTTATTCTTTGAGTGTGCTTCCTAGTTTCGACTCAGAAGTGGAGTGACGCTTTCAGTACGTACAATGCCGAGGCCTAAACCATCTACAGCTTCTCATTTAAGACAGATTGTTTCTGAGTTTGGTGAGGACGTTTTTAGTACTGACGGTTCAATATTGTTTTGTAAGGTATGTAAGGTAAAAGTGGCAGCATAGAAAAGATACACTGTGCAAAAGCACATCAGTCGCGAGAAACATTTACACGCAATAGAAAACAAACATACAAAGAAGTGTTCGCAGTTGTTACTTGTGGAGAGTGCTTCGAATAGTAAAGGCAAATCCTCAGAATTTTCAAAAGAGGTGTGTGAAGTTTTTATGTCTTCAAACATTCCTCTTTGGAAACTTAACAGTGTGAAGTTGCGGAATTTCCTGGAACGTCATACAGGTCGTTCCATTCCAGACGAATCGACTCTTAGGAAAATTACATGAGAAAAGTGTTACGAGGACACAATAAGAAAAATAAGAGAACTTCGAAATCAGAAAAGTTTTGTTTCTATAGACGAGACTAGTGATGTGGAGGGACGGTATATAGCCAATGTTATTATTGGGTCAATGAAAGCCGACGAACCTAGCAAAATATTTTTGCTAACTATTGAAGTGTTACAATCTGTCAACCATTTTGCAAAATGTAGACTTTTCGATAAATCGATGTCCCTTCTTGGCCCGAAGATGTCCAACATGACCATGTTCTTTTTGTAACAGAAGCTGCTCCGTATATAATTAAGGCTGCTAATTCAATAAAATCATTTTATCCAAAAATGATTCTATGTAACGTGCTTAGCTCATGGTTTACACCGAGTGGCAGAAGAAGTACGGGCATTTTTCCCTAAAATTGATTCCTTGGTTTTGAATGTCAAAAAGATATTTGTGAAGGCTCCATCCCGCAGAAGGGCATTCAAATCTGCCGCACCAAACATTTCTTTGCCACCACAATTTGTTGTTACGAGATGGGAAACCTGCATCGACGCTTGTGTTTATTACTGCGATAATTTTGATGTAGTAAAACGTGTTAACTCATTTGAATTACAAGATGTAAACGCAATCCAATATGCCCAGGATCTGTTTTCCGACAGTGAAGTACATTGTCAATTGGCATATATAAAATCGAATTTCGGTTTCCTACCTACATCCATCATGCGTCTTCAGGAAAAAGGTGCTCCTCTTGCGGAATCCTTACTTGTAGTTCAAGAAACAAAAGCAGCTATGGAAAAAGTGTCAGGTGATGTTGGCAATAGTGTTCTGTGTAAACGTGTGCTGGAAAGAAACAACGTATACAATACTTTGTGTGCAATTTCAAGTGTACTACAAGGTAAAGTGTTATCCTCCGAAGTTGAAGATTTAAGCCCCAATGACGTAATTCATTTCAAATATGAGCCTATAGCTTCTGTTGACGCTGAAAGGAGTTTTTCCAAATATAAGAGTGTGTTAGCGGACAACAGGCGGTCATTCACTCAAGAGAACTTGCGCATGTTTACAGTTATCTACTGTAATGCTGAATAAGGTATGAGTTAAATTTCGTGACGATTATAAAGTAAGTTCCTGAGTTAGTTTGTGTCACAGCTTAAAAATGTTTATATGTTGCTAAAACGGATAATACAAAGAAATGCTTAACTATTTACTAAATTGGGCAGTGTAGTTTTAATAATATTGCCGAGTTTTTTTTTACCAGACGCAAATTATCAATGGACTGCAACTAACTGACAAAACATTTAAAAATGAATGAGAAATGGTAATTAAAATCCAATAGATATTTAAAAAATGTCAATGTTTAACGAAATAAATATTTAAAAATGCAAGTTTCAAGGTCATTTTTTGTGAATTTTAGGGTCATTTTACAGGAATTTTAGTGTCATTTTATAGGTTACTTTTTAGAAACATTTAGGTCAACAAGATCTGGGCCCTGGTAATCACAGTAATAATCAAAAATCTTTTCAAAACTTTTCGCAATACTATGATTATTGTCAATGCAGATGACCTATCTGGAAACATCTCGTATCATTGGCTACCACTCATGTAACTTCTCACTTGAAAAGAGCTACAGAACATGTTGTTTTCGGGAAACAATTCAATTTTTGAAAGATTTTAGAATCTTCATCCATATGGTATTAAAACCGAAAGCATTATAAATTTAATGTTACTTCCAGTTGAAATATTGATATCCATAGAAACAACGGTAAGATATATCGAAAACCAGTTTTGTAATCGATTCAGCGTACAAGATAGGTTTCTTTTTACTCCGTTAATATGCTGTTCAAACAGAAATGGTAGAAATTAAGCATAACAAAAGCTGTACTAGATATTGGCAAATAGTTTCCAGAAAACGATTCAGTTTCTCAAAAAAAGAATCTGTATTTCTTTACTATAATTCGAAATTGTAATATTTTACTACTGTTTCCGATTTCAATATTGATCTACACAGAGGTAGAGAGAGAGAGAGCGAAAGTAAGATATAGAAAATGCTATTTCTGGAATCTATTATGCTGCTAAAGAATAGATTCAATCGGCTCTGATAAGTCTCTATTCAACTGGAAGTGGTAGAGGACAACCGTATCCGGTTTCAAGATTAATTGCCATACAATAAAAGCTTCAATATATAACGACAAGTTTTCTTTTTTTGATTGGATTAAGCGTGTTAAGGAAATATATCTGTCGTCTGTTTGCTAAAACCAGAAATTATTACTATGTCTTTTTTCACATGAAAACCTACTTGAGCGGTAGCCAATGAAACGCGATATTTCTAGGTACTGCGACAGATATTGACAAAAATCATAGTAGTACGAAATTCCGTGTGTCTATATACTCTCTGTCATCTGCCCCACAATGATGACAACGTCGCTTCACTGCTATTAAAGGAGCAGGAAAAATTCTCAAAGGTATTTAACTTAACATTTGAAAATAGCTATAGTTAAGGTTTCAATATTAATCTCCGTACAGAAAGAAAACCGTAAGGTATATCAAGAAGCAGTTTTCTGGAATTGATTCCCTATTCCAAGAATAGCTCCCATTTTCTCCGTTAACCCTTTTCTAAAACCGAAAATAGTGGAAATAAACATTTTACGGTTTCAACACTGATTACCGTAGAAAGAATGTAGTAACAGATAGCGACAAGCGGTTTTCTAAAATTAATAGAGCATCTCAAGAAAATATACCATCTTCACTCTCTCACTCTATTAAAGCGGAAATGGTAAAGAAATTACTACTGCTGCTAGTGTCAGTATTGATCTGCATTGAGATAAAACTGAAAGTTATGTATGAGAATCGGTTTTCTGTGATCGATTCAAGGTCCCAAGGATCCATTGAGTCTTTGACCAATTTACTTAAGAAGTGGTCAAAGTAAACAATTTTTGGTTTTAACGTTAATCTCTATACAGCAAAAATGGAAATAGATAGCGAAAATCTGTTTTTTTTTTTTTTGGACTCGATTCATCGTCCCAAGAATATATTTTTTCACTCTTACCTCGGCAGTAAAGGCGAAACTAGTAAAACCGAATACTACTTCCGGTTTCATTGTTAATCTCCATAGAGCTAATAAGATAATACATACAACTTTTTTGTTGTGTCTTCAGCGTCCGAAGTACATGTAATCTCTAATCTTATTCCTCCATTGTAATCGAAAACTATATATCTCCTGCAACCAGTTTTAATATTGAATGTTCATAGTTTCGAAGTGTACCGTGTTCACATTGTGACAAGAAATACAGTTGTTGTGTCTACTACAGTATTATATAATTCATTATTGCTCTTTGCCATCACAAGTAGACCACTTGAAGAGAATTTTCATCATTGCGATTCTGAGCAATTTTATTGTACTGATATGCGAATTTTCAGTTTTAATACCATCATATATTGTAGTTTTATCCCTTTTCCTCTCCCATGTACTACCGCCTCCTCCACAATACAATTTTTTGAGCAGTGATGGCCTAACTTACTTTTGTCTCCAGTTACGTTCATTTCTTCTCTATTATTCCCTATGGGCTCCGGTGAGTGGGATCCCTGTTTTGATTACGCCAAATAAACTTTGTGGTGGACAAACACCGTGTGCGTGGGTTCTTGGGGGTTTCTCAGTTTCCCCCCATTTTCTTCATTACACCATTTCATAACCATTACTGTCTCCTTTAGCCTAACCGGCATAACTGTGGCACGCAAAAGTGAAAAATTTCGTTTCATTCCCAATGGGCTCTTTGGCTTTACGTTTTGCATAGCTACGGTCGCATTTTTTCCAACACAAAAATTTTGAATAATTTTAGTTTCCTTCTTTAGTTCCCTTGTAGCTAAATCACTGTCGTTACAGTCTTCGGTGCAGAAAACCTGATTCGAAAAACATTACTCATATTACTGAATAAACTAAATTAACCAACGCTACTATTACGTATAAGCGCTAAATAGCTTTAGAGCACCACCATATGCAGACAATCAGACGGCAAGGCCATTCTACAAGAAATACTGTCACTCATGCCTGCATAGGTCGAATGCCTGCATGTCACAGGTATGCTTATCGTTTGCATGAGCTTGTATGAGGCTACCGAGTAGTCCCTTCTTAAATTGTCATAAATAAAGAGTCCAAGGGAAAAGGGGATGTCTATTTTTACAATTTTTTCAGGAAACGACTTTTAAAGTTCAAAACATTTTAATTCGGAAACTAGTCGTGGAAAATGTTTCAGATTTGGTTTACAAGTTCTCTATTATATTGGAAACTAGCTCACAAAATCTTATGTTCAATGTATATTATTGTAAGTAAAAGAATACAAGAAAACTGACATGAGGTTGGTATATACTTGGAAAAACGGGTCTATTGCAGGCAAAATAACGGAAAAAAGAGGCAATTGTTTATCAAATTATAAATAATATTATTAAAAATATGACATCTTTGTTCTTCTTTACTCCGCTAATTACTTCTTACAGAGTTTCGTATAGAAGGCTTAAGCGTATAGGCTGCATAAGACATTCAAAGCATACAGATCCTACCATTTTTCTTCTTAGATAGGCAACTTTTCTTTAAGAAAGAGGAAACGATCTTGTAAATCCAACCAATAATTATGATGTTGGTCATAGCATCCTATTCAAACTGTTCTCAACCGATTTAACCCAGTTCTTTAATGTACAACGAAAATCTTGGAAATGTACTTTTATCCTCTAATGAATATCAAGTATGGGAGAGTAAAACAAGGAGAACAAGTGAGGTGCAAAGTTTCATTGACTTCGTTGACCTGAGAGTCAACGCCTTATAAACGACTATTTGACATTGCTGACGGAAATGTGCAGTTGCTTAAGCAAGTTTGACGACATTAGAATTTTACAAATCGGGTTCTGGAACAATAGTTATATACTTTAACTCATTTAATAATAATTCATTGGATATATCTGTATAGCAAGCCTGCCCATGACAGATCAATATCACGGTTGCATAATATGATTTTTACAATCCTGGCCTTCTTTTCATTCGATTTTCTTTTTATTTCATTGTAATGTATATGCGGTCCTTAGCGCATTATTGCATTGTTATTGAGTTGTTGGGTTGAATTTCAGTCTAGCGGCCCTTTCAGCAGCGAGGCTATATGAGACGTGGACCTACTGATTAAAGCAGAATCCGATCCACACGAGCTCTTACCGGGAATCGAACCCGGGTCTCCCGTTCAGTGTTGCTGTACTATATTTCAACATTAATACAATTTATGGTATAAGCGTCCAGCTTTCCGATGCGAGTCATTTATGGATTAAAGAATTCTCCCTCCAATAAATCTGGTTGTGGTGGGCCATTTGTTAATAGTAGGTGAATCACAGAAGAAAACCAAAGTCCATTATAAGTCTCCCTAGGTATCACAAAACATGGGTGACGTTTCTCTACTCAAAGCTCATGATTGGCCTAGAGTGGAATGAGCATTTTTCCAAGTACAGTGGTTGTAAGAATGGTATCCAATCTCGAATTATGAAGCTGTCAAATTCACTTACTTGAAAGAAAATGATCCCCTGCCTTTCATGTGCAATGCAATGAAGGCATCTGAATAAAATGTAATCTTTATTTTGACCACTGCAAGAGTATAAGAAAAGCTCAAGATTATGGATGTTGGGAGATGATTTGTCTTACTATTTTTTTAAAGAAATAGATTGTTGAAGCTACATTTAGCTGTATGATCAGTCAACACTGGAACATAAATACAGTTGAACGTTATCGACAAAAGAGACAGAAAAATAAAAGTAAAATGAATTCCCCTTTCTTCCACTGTAAGTGATGACGATATATCCTTCTTCCATTTTAAAAGGATTTTTAAACTGCTATAGCAGGCTAACCGTAAACCTTTTCCCTCTTTTCGATATATTGAACGAAACTCAAAGCGTGCTCAACAATATGGCATGAAAATCGAAATTTCGCCCAAAGGTGGACATCCCGCATTTCCCCCTGGACTCCTCAAACGTTAAGTAGACGGTTGCTATATTTTCTGTAGTCGAGTTCTTTCTATAAAATAACATTTTTCTTCGTTTATAAATTTCTCAGCTGTGAACAGTTTCAAAAAATCATGACCTTTGTTGATAGTCGTAATTGCAATACTTGGTTTACAATTTTCGTACAAGTTCTCAACGAATTTACTCGTTCTTCAGTTATTTTTTTCCTGTAAAGATTTGTAAAAGCGTGTTAATGTCTTTGCTCTGTCTGTGGGATGCTATGGTTGAGCTTTTGCATTACCTACCCATACCTCAGGTGCGGAAAACGTCTTTGTATTCAATGCGTTTTCTCGGTGTTCTTATCTTTCATAACGGAGACAATTGGGCCATAAAATACCTGATTTCCAAAAATGACGACATAATCACCGGCACTGGCACACCCGGTATGCGTCAGCACAAAATCTACTTAAATCAGGATATTTGAGCCTACAACGACACAGAGCCGTCGACATGTTTCACTGTTGACATTGTGTCAAAGTGTCAAGAAAACTGAAAGAATACAAGAAAACTGACATGAGGTTGGTATATACTGGGAAAAACGGGTCTATGGCAGGCAAAATAACGGAAAAAAGTGGCATTTGTTTATCAAATTATAAATAATATTATTAAAAATATGACATCTTTGTTCTTCTTTACTCCGCTAATTACTTCTTTTAGAGTTTCGTATAGAAGGCTTAAGCGTATAGGCTGCATAAGGCATTCAAAGCATACAGATCCTACCATTTTTCTTCTTAGATAGGCAACTTTTCTTTAAGAAAGAGGAAACGATCTTGTAAATCCCACCAATAATTATGATGTTGGTCATAGCATCCTATTCAAACTGTTCTCAACCGATTTAACCCAGTTCTTTAATGTACAACGAAAATCTTGGAAATGTACTTTTATCCTCTAACGAATATCAAGTATGGGAAAGTATAACAAGGAGAACAAGTGAGGTGCAAAGTTTCATTGACTTCGTTGACCTGAGAGTCAACGCCTTATAAACGACTATTTGACATTGCTGACGGAAATGTGCAGTTGCTTAAGCAAGTTTGACGACATTAGAATTTTACAAATCGTGTTCTGGAACAATAGTTATATACTTTAACTCATTTAATAATAATTCATTGGATATATCTGTATAGCAAGCCTGCCCATGACAGATCAATATCACGGTTGCATAATATGATTTTAAAATCCTGGCCTTCTTTTCATTCGATTTTCTTTTTATTTCATTGTAATGTATATGCGGTCCTTAGCGCATTATTGCATTGTTATTGAGTTGTTGAATTGAATTTCAGTCTAGCGGCCCTTTCAGCAGCGAGGCTATATGAGACGTGGACCTACTGATTAAAGCAGAATCCGATCCACACGAGCTCTTACCGGGAATCGAACCCGGGTCTCCCGTTCAGTGTTGCTGTACTATATTTCAACATTAATACAATTTATGGTATAAGCGTCCAGCTTTCCGATGCGAGTCATTTATGGATTAAAGAATTCTCCCTCCAATAAATCTGGTTGTGGTGGGCCATTTGTTAATAGTAGGTGAATCACAGAAGAAAACCACAGTCCATTATAAGTCTCCCTAGGTATCACAAAACATGGGTGACGTTTCTCTACTCAAAGCTCATGATTGGCCTAGAGTGGAATGAGCATTTTTCCAAGTACAGTGGTTGTAAGAATGGTATCCAATCTCGAATTATGAAGCTGTCAAATTCACTTACTTGAAAGAAAATGATCCCCTGCCTTTCATGTGCAATGCAATGAAGGCATCTGAATAAAATGTAATCTTTATTTTGACCACTGCAAGAGTATAAGAAAAGCTCAAGATTATGGATGTTGGGAGATGATTTGTCTTACTATTTTTTTAAAGAAATAGATTGTTGAAGCTACATTTAGCTGTATGATCAGTCAACACTGGAACATAAATACAGTTGAACGTTATCGACAAAAGAGACAGAAAAATAAAAGTAAAATGAATTCCCCTTTCTTCCACTGTAAGTGATGACGATATATCCTTCTTCCATTTTAAAAGGATTTTTAAACTGCTATAGCAGGCTAACCGTAAACCTTTTCCCCCTTTTCGATATATTGAACGAAACTCAAAGCGTGCTCAACAATATGGCATGAAAATCGAAATTTCGCCCAAAGGTGGACATCCCGCATTTCCCCCTGGACTCCTCAAACGTTAAGTAGACGGTTGCTATATTTTCTGTAGTCGAGTTCTTTCTATAAAATAACATTTTTCTTCGTTTCTAAATTTCTCAGCTGTGAACAGTTTCAAAAAATCATGACCTTTGTTGATAGTCGTAATTGCAATACTTGGTTTACAATTTTCGTACAAGTTCTCAACGAATTTACTCGTTCTTCAGTTATTTTTTTTCCTGTAAAGATTTGTAAAAGCGTGTTAATGTCTTTGCTCTGTCTGTGGGATGCTATGGTTGAGCTTTTGCATTACCTACCCATACCTCAGGTGCGGAAAACGTCTTTGTATTCAATGCGTTTTCTCGGTGTTCTTATCTTTCATAACGGAGACAATTGGGCCATAAAATACCTGATTTCCAATAATGACGACATAATCACCGGCACTGGCACACCCGGTATGCGTCAGCACAAAATCTACTTAAATCAGGATATTTGAGCCTACAACGACACAGAGCCGTCGACATGTTTCACTGTTGACATTGTGTCAAAGTGTCATGGTCCATTATGAAGGCCATCCATGTCAGGTCATATTCATGTCATGTAACTTGGCAGACTGATTGTCGACGCCGGTTGAGGAAGGTGCTAATTGTTTATCCATTATTTGCTCCGCAGTCAGACGATGATTGAGAGTGACTATACGCCGCATGGCTTGGCGAAATCTGTCAACGGCGGTATTGTTCCATCCACTGTTTCACTTCGCTGATGAAGATTTGCCGTCAGTTTTGTAGGTTGTATTCACTTTGGACAATGCACTGTCCTTTGCGGCTCACCTAACAGGCGTGTAAGTTTTGTCGCGCTTGCAGAACTTGACGGAGAAACAATTTTTCTTCCTTTAAAACTAAATAAAACTCTCATTTTTCACTAACACTGCTCAGCTCTCTGTCCATTCATGTTCTTCTACCCCCACGTAGTATGGAGTTGGCCGTATCACGCCACTACCATCGTCTCAGATCTGTGGTGGCCGCGTAATCTTTGGTGACCCAGATATATGACGTGTTTCCAACTCCAGGTCTGACTGTTAAATACTTAAGCATTTGTAGATCTGGAAGAACAAATATTAATACGTTGGGTATATGGGCATTGAGTGGAAGTGTATTTAATGAGTTCGTTGATAGTCCATAGAAAATACAATTTTAATTTCGGATACTCTTAGAAAGACTTACTGGACTTCCGCTTTCATATTCCCTAGTGGTTACATGGTTAGCATGCGCGCCTTAAGTGCGTGAAACCCGGGTTCGATTTCTGGTGGGATCTCATGTGGTTAGGATCCCGCGTTAAGCTGCATTTCATGTTTCCTATAGTCTCGGTGCTGTATAGGATGCTAAGCCCTGAATCAACCAACAACTCTTGCGAAAGGATCTGAAGAAACAGATGAAAGTGATGCAGATATGTAAAGAAAGAACGCTGACTACAAAAACTACTAAAGATGGACTGAGGTTGAGTGTTTGAAATCAAAAAGTTTCAAGTGCGCTAAGTGAAATATGTTTTTGTGGTTTGAGAAAATAGAAACTCTCCTGGTGATTTGCATGCAAAGTAAAACAGATATGAAATACAGAAGAAAGAAGGGACATAATAATAATAATTATTATTACAATTTCAACACCAGGCTCGGCTCCGGAGGGAAGTCATATCCGTAAAACTTAAAAGTTTTGTCGCATCAGACTGAGAGATAAAATTTTACTTACTGTTCCTATTTTTGCTTCCAACAGTCAGAACACGAGAAAGTATTACATCTGTTCGTTTTACGCAATATCACTTTATTTTTTACTGTCGTAATTTATCTTACAAACCGCCTTTGGTAGACACCTTTAACATATTGTGCTTGTATTTTGATAGTTGAAAACTCTAATATACATAGTGCACTAGATAACAAATATACTGAAATTTACATGTTTACTTTATTTTTTTCCATGAGGAAGGTTCAGGTTATTAAAATAAATATATCTAGGTACTCTCTTCTTACAAAACGTCATTTCTATGTTTTATAACACTCCAATTTAAAAATATACAAATTTGATTTCCTACGATACAAATACACAAATATACAAAATTTGTATGATTGCAGATAATTACCTGGAATTAAAGAGGTTAAATAGAAAATATCGAAATATTGTGAAACATGGAGATATTAAAGCATTAAAAGTATCGAAGAATCGTAATACCGTAATCCTGAAAAATACTGAAATATTAAAAACGTCGATCTTAAAAGGTTTCGATACTTAAAAATATCTACCAATCGATATATCGTAATATCGCACAGCTGTACGTGGAACCTGTCACCGAGGATTTTCTTTTAACCACTGTTCCTCTTCAAGGATGTGGTTTCCCCGTAAAGTTTGTAGAATTTCCTCACTTTGACCGTCACATAAATGTTGTTAATCGCGACACACTCAGCATACTTACCACTTTCACGACGCTAACACCATATATCGGAGCTTTAATAATTTGGCCTCATTGTAAATTAGTTAATTTATTTTACTTTATGACCGCTTGCTCGATACAGGCACACTACTATTCTACTGAGACTCACATAATACGTAGTTAGCCCTATCACCCCCACCAAGAATCAAGGGTTGCGGTCGCTGCCTATCCTTTGCCCACCCAGACATCTTACGTGTTTCCTACTCCATATGTTTGAATTAATTTAATAAACCTGTATGTGACATATCTGTAAACTACGGTTGTGCTTTTTTTATTTGTTAAAGGTTAAAATAAAAATTTAGTTTATTATTATTTTTAAACTAATGAGTTCTGTTTGACAAAAGAAGGAAATAGTGTCAAAGTTGGAACATAAAGTATGTAGGTATGTATGAATCTGTGCTCTGCAAATGTGCTTGTAAGTATTCAATCTTAGACCATTCTAGTGTACCTCTTAGGATACATTTGTTTTTGCTCTTGTTCAAATAAATTAACTTTTGCTTCACACATTGGTCCAAGACCTTCTTACATGTAGCAACAGAAAATCGAACTACGTGTGTAGAAAGAAACAATAATTGTGTCCCGATAAGATCACGCTCTGTGTATATGTTTTACGCTAGCCTATCTTCCATTCATTTATCACAATCTTTGTTTCTGTTCCCATCGTTTCTGGAAGTACGAGTTGTAAATATATGCATATACGTTTCTCCAATTGTGATCAATGCCTCCCCTGATTTCAACCCACCTTCTGCTCCTTAACTATGTCATGTGACAGGCAGGTTACTGTGAGTAGACGCGACTGCGCAAACGAAAATTTCAAGGTTGCGTCTGTACCAACAAGCACTGTGTAAATTTGCTTGTGTGTTTATTCCCCCGCACGACTCACGTCCTCTTTCCACTCCTCTTACGTTTCTCCATCCCGTAAGCAGAGCAGTGCCAATAAATGCGGTATGCGACGTATTTACACACCGTTTCTTAGTTAAAGTGTGAGACCACCAGGAGCGAGCTAATTCGAGAGAACATACACAGATTCTCACATTTTTCTATAATTATTGGGACCTTCATGAAATTCGGCCAGGATGACCAGAGGGTAGCCACGAAGACCCTCTAGGCTTAAAAATTGTTGGCACCGAAAAATGTACCAACAATTCTTCCTGTCCGAACTGGTAAGGTGTTAAACCATATGCAGGTACCAACAAGGATAGGAATACGGGAACACACACACACACACACACACACACACACAGAGAGAGAGAGAGAGAGAGAGAGAGAGAGAGAGAGAGAGAGAGAGAAACGACAATCTTATTGCACTTTTATACTGAATGCGTCATTACTCACAAAAGCAATCAAAACAGAAAAAATAAAAATATTGTTCTTCAAGGATTGGTACCACAGCTGCGTGTAACACAAGGAATTGTTCCATAATGATTGATTCGTAATATGGTGTATATGGTTCTCTTAATGGTAGTATAACAAAATGATAGCCTCCCCCCCCCCCCCACCATGTCCAATTCAATCACAAATTGTCGCAACGTCTGTTACAGAATTATGCAGGTGAAAATTTCGTTTGTACACAATTAGAGGCAGCGCTAGAACGATAACAAAGTGGAGGCTGTCTAAATGGTAGCCCCCCCCCAACATGTCCAATTCAATCACAAATTGTTGCAATCATTTGTACAGAAATGTGCAGGTGAAATTTTTGCTTGTACACAATTAGGGGCGCAGCCAAAACGAAAACAAAGTGCGAGGGCTGTCTAAATTGTAGCCCCGAAACATGTCCATTAAATCACAAATTGTTTCAATCATTTGTACAGAAATGTACAGGCGAACGTTTTGTTTCTACGCTATCAGATGCGTTGACTGAATTAAAACAAAGGGGAGCTGTCTAAGTGCTAGCAACACCATGTTCGATTGAACCACAAATTGTCGCGATCGTTCATACATCATTTGTGCAGAAATGTACAGGTAAAATTTTCGTCTGTACTAAATAATATATGGAGGTGAGTATTTTTAATATTAGACCTAGAATTGAAGATAAGGGGTGGGGATTGCAATTATTATAATTATGTATATATCTCGGGATTGGTCAAAGTTAGAGATATGAAAGTTGTTATTTCTTCTTCTCATTTCAAATATTAAACCAGTGTATCGTGTTTTAACGTTTTTTGATACTTAACCTAGAAAGTAAGAAAGGGGGTGGGGCTAAAGCTGTGTAGTACCGTTTTTGCTGTTTAGCGATCAACGTTAACCGGTTTGAATAACGGTTGCTGAGATTGAAAATAGTACCTATTATTAGAACGCTAAATCGATTGCAAAACACCAGTTCTCGCAGTCTCCTATTCCGATAATCGTGAATCTAATGTGAATGTATTAAGTGGAGTAGGTGATACACGTACGGACTTAAAAAATATCGTAGTTGCGAAGAGTAGAAACCGAGGGACAGTCTGTGAACCGAACTCATGAGCCGTCCATTTGCAAAGGGTGAAAGAAAAACTGTGTGGGTCCTTATTATACCCATTTAGACATTAATTTGATTATTTCTATATGCCACTCTATGTCGATAAGTGCTTAACTTGGACTTACAATGCCGTTGGGGATGTCCCTATCCACTTTCTGTTTTGCATTATTCCTCCCTCTGAACCCGCATGATGATGGGGCTAAAATGGTATTTAAATGGTATCAAAAGTATCATTATTCTTGTCAGACGCCCCTGAACTATGGATTGGACACATTACTTTTACATGTAATCTCCATCTCTCCTAAGAGGTCAGAGAGAGTTCGCAAAATGTAGCGATCTTTATTAACTAGACGATAGGCTACTCATTCACCGAATTTGATTTAGATCTGAGCAGGAGTTACCAAGAAATAGAGTATCGCATACACACATCAGCACCCATAGCAGGATCAGAGGGGGTACAATTTATAGTACAATTTATTTTGTATGGTTTAGCATACTTTAGGGCTACCATATTTTTTGATACCAGGAAAAACGGGATATCTTACAAATTAGTAGTAAATATTGCACTTTGTATTAATTTTATATTTCGAATTTTACTACAGCATATCACAAATTACACAACTTAAAATAATGTATTAATATAGTCCATACTTAATCAACAGTGCTAAAAATTATTATAGAAGCTAGAAGCTGTTATACAATATAAGCGCAATCAATGAGCATACACTATTTAGGCAAAAAGTATATTTTCAATAATATTACCCATACCATCTCACATGCTCTTTACATCTCTATAAAGAAAAAAAAATTCAGATTTATGAAGTTGTTTCCAAATTTGAATGGACTGATTTATTTTTGTTAACCTAAAATTCAGGCGAACTAAAAGGTAGCAAATTGCATATCTGTTTTTGTGAAGCAGAAAAGAATGTGTTTTCAAAGCTGGTCTCCAACGTCACAAGAATTTGTCGCCACCTCGAGCTATACATTCTTACTTTTGGTGATAAGAGTGCCAGTTAGGAGGATTTAAACATCACATGTTATTTCCGGGGAAGCAGCGTTTGGAATAATAATTAAGATTAGAATGAAATTGTCTCTATAGTGTTGTCGGAATCGAAAGCAAACGGAATAAGTCGATTTCATTATATTTTCAGAGATTTAATATGTAATTAATAAAAAAAAACAGGACAAGACGGAAAATTTCCTGACACTGAGACAAATTTTAAGAAACCGGCACATATGGTAGCCTTATATACTTATTTGAATGCGGAATGTCAGTACGGAGCCACTACGTAGCAGTGTTGAAACAAAAGCTCGTAAAAAGATTGCCAACTCAGGAAAACAAAATCACCGGCACACCCTCACAATTCTCTGTACAAATGAGAAACTGAAGACTATATTGATCACTATTGTATTTACCAGCAATTGCCACTTTAAAATTATCGAAACAGATGAATAATACTGTAAATTAATCTTAACGTAACAATTGTTGTTTCGTAAAATGAAATTTGCTCCATAAACTTACACTTCAATCAAAGGAAATTGCTTTAAAAAGTGATTTTCCACTCTCAAAATTCTTTTACAATGGAATCTAAGTGTTATCTAATTTCTTATGTTAAATAAATAAATAAGAAAAAGCTGCCACAGATTAGAAAAAAATATCGATAATGTAAATACAACGGAAATTTGTTTGCAAAGACACTGTTGAAAAATTTCGATGTTCAATATTATATTCTGGATTTCAGATTCCAAAATACCGATTACCGGTCATAATGGGCCTAATAAGAATTTTGTACTGGTCAGCGGACTTAAACAAAATCACAGCAATATTCCCGGCAAGGCCGGTAAAATCCCGGCAAGGCCAGTAAAATCCCGGCCAGTTGGCAACCCTACTCGTAAATCATAATGCTGAATGCTCCAAAATACTTCACTATGCATTCTATAGTTTTTGCAAAATGAGTTTAATGAAGATGTTCCTATAAAACGAGATACTGTGTTATAATTTCCCCTTTAACAGTCTACTTTGTGAATACGTTATATCTTCCACTTATCAATTTCCTGTACGAGATGAGGATAACTGTTTCTGCGCAAGTTAGAAAAAAACTGCATTTTTCTAATAAGGATTCAGTTCACGTAAGAAATAATGAATACGTTTAATAGTAAGAGCCCAGGAGTAATAAACTAACTCGGCAATAATAATTGTAGGTATAAAAATAAAGATAAAAAAAATAGATTCCTACATCGTTACAATAAGATCAATGTAATGAATCACACGATAGTGTGAACGTACCAATCTACATTATAGTGTGTACAAAGTCTTGTTAGTAAATACTCCATAGTAATGTGACACATATCTCTAATGTTCCACTAACCAGTACTTTTCAAAGTTGAATGCTTCAACTATATTATTATTATTATTATTACCTTAGGACTTTCAGATGGCCCAACCTGCTACTATGCGCAATATTTTTTCTTCGTCCTCAGTCTTTAATATAGAATTAATCCGAAATCCTAAATCGCGAATTTCGTGAGCATTTTTGTGAACCACCTTTCTTACTTTTTAGGTTAAGAATCAGAAAACGTTAAAACACGATACACTTGTTTAACATTTGAAATCAGAAGTGGAAATAACAACTTTCCTATCTCTAACTTTGAGCAAACCAGAGATATATACATACTTATAATAATTGCAATCCCCACCCTTTTCTTCAATAATAGGTCAAATATTAAAAATACTCACCTCCATACATTATTTAGTACAGACGAAAATTTTACCTGCACATTTCTACACAAACGATCGCGAAAATTTGTGGTTCAATCGAACATGGTCCGGCTACCACTTAGACAGCTCCCCTTTGTTTTCGTTTTGTCGACGCCCCTGATAGGCTAGAAAAAAACTTTCGCCTCTGCATTTCTGTGCAAACGATGTACGAACGACTGCGACAATTTGTGATTGAGTTCGACATGGTTGGGGCTACCATTTAGAGAGCCCGCCACTTTGTTCCGTTTGGCGGCGCCATTAATTGTGTACAAACGAAAATTTTGCCTGCACATTTCTGTACAAACGATATACAAACGATTGCGACAATCTGTGATTGAATTGGACATGTTGGGTGCTACCATTGAGACAGCCCCCACTTTGTTTTCGTTCTGGCGTCGTCCCTAATTGTGTACAAACGAAAACTTCACCTGCACATTTCTGTACAAACGATTGAGACCATTTCCGATCGAATCTGAAAGGGGGGGGGGGCTGTCTAAATGGACGTTTTTTGTGTGAAGTCTAGAGTTTTCGTGGTCGCTGAGATCAATGCTGATACTCCGATCGCATTAAAAGTGGGGCGCAGTGGCTCAGTAGTAGAGCGTTCACCTCCAGCGCTTGGGGTCCCTGGTTTTATCACACCTCGCGCCGTGTGGACTTTGTGTTGAACAAACACCATGCTCGTGGGTTTTCTCGGAGTTCTCCCGTTTCCTCCCACTTACTTCATTCCACCATTTTTATTCATCTTTCATCGTCACTGTCTCCTTTAGCCTAACCGATATAAACGTGGGACGTAAACCTTAAATATTTCATTTTCTTCGATTGCATTAACTTCTAAAATTACCTCATTCGGCTGCTGGACGCGGTTACCGGGGAAAATACCGAGACATGTAAAAATAATCCAAACTAACCGATATTAGTGTCAAATCCATAGTCGTCGAGATCGCTGAGATCAATCGTCAAACCCAAGATCGCGTTTACCTTGAAATTTAGCCCCCATCAACTAAGGAACGGTGGCAACAATAGAGGGGTCATCGAGACATTCGAAAATGACCAATATTAGTGTCAAAGACACAGTTTCCGCGGTCGCTGAGATCAATCGTGAAACTCTGATCGCATTAACTATCAAATTAACTCCAGTCGGCTGCGGGCCACGGATCACTGGGTGTGGCAGATACCTAGACACGTAAAAATAATAAAAAATGACCGATATTAGTGTAAAATCTATAGTTTTAGGGGTCGCTGACGTGAAAACTGATACTCCCACAGGCGCTGACTTATAATATAGCCCCCATCAGCTGGGGGCAACATGCGTCAATTGTCTCATGGAGCGTTTACCAGAATATGTAAGAGTAGTAGAAAATGACCGATATTTTTTTCCCTTTCCTTGTGCAGTTTGATTATATAGATATTGTATCTGATCAATGCGAAGAATGGGTATTACAGCTTGTTATATGTAAGACATTTTCAGAAATTACTGAACGTATTTCAAAAATTGTTTCACTGTAGGAATACGTACCTAACGACAGTAATGATACGCTATATTTTATCCCGAAAAATGAGCCACTGACGCTGGGGACGTTGTTTGTGTTTCAATATATATAAAATAAATTTTCATAAACTAATGAATCATTTTCGAAAGTTCTTTCGCTGTTGGAAAACTTGTCTAACGCAGTGATGATAAGCTACATTTTTTCCGGAAAATGGGTAATCGGGCACTGGAAGCGCCATTTTTGTTTTATTATATACCTAGGTATATATGATTTTTTTTAAAAAAAACTATTCAACTGATTTCAACAATAGTGAAAAACACGGACACTAAGCATTAACACGAAGTTAAAAAATCTGGTTGGTCTAGTGTAATAGATGTTTTACAGCTTCGTGCGTCCTTTCACTACTTACGGTAGTATACAATCTGGGCTAGTTACCTTTTTCGCTGACTTATTTATTGCCTGTTCTCTCTCATATCTATCTGAGAAACCGATAGGCTATCCACGCAGTTATCAACATTACTAATTCCCATTCCTATAGCTATGCATTCCTTATACAAATCCTTATGTACACCCAACTAAAATAGTGTGCAAAACAGTGTTGCCACACTTGGTACAACTGTACCAAATTCAGCCTTTTTTGTCATTCATCGGCCCGTTGGTACCACGCTGGCATTTTCAGCCACATTTTTGAAAACGTTGGTACAATTCTATCCAATTCAGCACAATTTAATAAATACTTGTCACATCTTCAAAAGTGTCAGCATAACATTTCCTACATCTCACGTTACTCATACTGAGTGTTGTACTGAATAAATGTTAAGCATTCATTCTGTGACGTTGCAGCGTATAAAGCGACGAACTTTGTGTGGAAAATTCGTAATTCGAACAATATAGGAAAGAAATGACGCTAAATGGGCGCATCCGCGCCGCGCATGAAGGAGACGAGAAAGAAGCAGTGTGGTAGAAATTTTAGCCTGAAATCCTATAAAAAAGAAGAAGACGACGACTCACTCACACGTTGAATCAAGTGTTAAATATTCTGTTCAATATCCTTTATTCCTCGTTTTATATATGTTTTCATATATGGACATAATACCGTTTTGGTTTATTGGTCACTTTGAAATTGGGGCGCGTTTGGTTTCCTTGCAATACATATTGAAGATAATAACTGTTTTCCCTTTTAATTTGCGGTCTCTGTTAAAATCCCTTCGTGTGAGAAAAGTTTCATCTACTTCCACGGTTGTTCGTGGACCTCCTATTTGGATGTTTTTAAAAAGTAATTTTCTACAAGAGCAATTTCTTGATTTGAACTCTTGGAAGGGGGAAGGAGAATTCTAGAATTTTACCTCTTTTAGTTTCGTGTTATAGAGCCATGCAGCGGTAAAAGTGTGGGGGAACGCGCGGGGACATCGTCCCCCCACTTCTGGAAATATGTGTGGCGCCCCCACTTTCTAAAAACATACAATGGAGAAAGAGGCAGGAAGACGGCATGATGTCTAGCGTACCCCCTACCTTTTCAGATCTACTTTTACCCCTGGAGCCATGTATTACACTGGAATAATATAAAGAATTCAGCCCTTTTTGTTTCAATTTGGTACTATTTTTCAGCCCACTCCAGAGGCAGCTATGGAAATACTTCTGCAAAACAGTCGGCTATCTCTTCGACAGACATCTCGACATCAATATTTTTTGGCAATGAAATTCATTCCCCTTCTTTATTGCTGGATAATACATTGGAAATCAAGAGAAGTAAAGCTGCTGAAAGTAGCTGATACATTGTCTTACAATATGTAAAGATAAGTGCTGTATGAAGACTCAATTTTAATGCATGACGGCCATATTGGTAAAGTTAACAGAACTATTAGCGCTTCGATGCTTAATTAGGTTATATGCAACAATGTGTGAAGGAAGTCTCAGGAAGAAGGTCATTTTCAAAATAGTGGTAATTTTGGATTTCTAGTAAGACATTCGAGTGGCTTTGTTTCAACTTTTTACCAACATGTTTGGATATCTACTTATATGTGAAAAGATTTAAGCACAACACGCTACTTATGATCCATAACTGTCAAATTATAATTAAATTTAAATGACGTGATACATATTATGATTAAAAGATAAAGGATGAGCACTAGCCTGACAAATCCAATTAGACTGTTGTCGTTCTGGTCATCTGGATGATGAGCGGTTTTCCCTGGAGGAGCCTGGATGTTCTGGAATCAGCCAATAGCTGGATCTCAATCATGCTGGACTAGTAGGTGCGTCAAATCCTCGTGGATTTTTAAGCCCTATACATGGCCACTACTAGATTCAGGACGGTCTCTGATCAATCCCAGTACGCTCTCTTCAAATTCAACTGCCTACATAGTGCGATTTCCTCCGGTTTCAAGTAGGAGAAATTGAAGAGAGCATATTGAAGAGAGCGAAGGGGAATATGGAGGAGTGGAAAAAATTGAAGGACAGTTAGTCTCTTTTGAAGGAGACGGTCACGATATAAACGCCTCGCCTCTGGGCTATTTCTCCTTGTATCTTCATAAATGACCTGTATATCTGCATGCTCATGGACAGGGTAATCTACCATTGCGCAGGCACGTACAGATTAATGTAATCAATTTTATTTAGACACCAACGTCTACAGTTTTACACGACCATGAATACCTGGACGCAACACTTTCTATCCTGTTATTCGGCAAGTTCACACGTAATACGAAAGTGTCGGATTCTGCACTCTCACAAGTTGCGTCAGATGCCCACGACAACACAGCCACGCTAATTTATGCCTCCCACAACAAAACGGCTATACAGCCTTCTGCGAGCGTCTCTTGTGTGACAAAAGAGACGATAATTCCGTAAGTGCTGGTATGGGTGAGCCTAAGCAAAAGTGCCACATTTTCTTTCCTCCGTGTAGATATTTCATCCAGCTTCAAACTACATAGAAAACTTCGAAACAGACTTTACGGCACTTGTTGCATGTGTTTTCTTCCAGAAAATTTTTCCAGCAGTAAAAAAAAAAAAAAAAGAAAAAAAGAAAAGTGTGCTACCCTAAGATACTATTTCGGTATATTAACAATAGGAGTGTAGTTTTTCGTAGCTCAGGATTAAGGGGAGGTTTCCGAACTCCAAGAGAAGGAAAAAGGCCCTCAAAAGTCTCCCTGGAAGAAGATTTGCATAATGGATAAATTATGTATACTGTCCCAGCTCATTTCTTTGTATCTTTAGGCAACATACACAACATCTCGTATTTCGTCCATTTTTTAGCTTCCGTGCACAGAAGTATCAAATTCCACGAAACAGCATATTACGAGGAGGAAACATTTTAATGCAACTTACTTTTGCCCAATATGTAATCACGCAATATATGGGGATCCCTGTGTCATATGGAGAATCCCTTGTACACTTGTTCATCATATATGATCTTTTTAGTTTTTGTGTACTACATGTTGTTTCTTTACATGCCACCTGACTCTCAAATGCACAGTCATTTTACACCTATTTTAGTTAAAAATACTTTTACTTTTTTCACACACTCGTAACTTGGACACAAAGCCGTTCATTTGACATCCATTACCATTACCCTAGAAGATATGCCTGTGATCCGTCAATTACTTCATTTAAATTCTTCTCCCAAGATTTCATTCTGTGCTGAGGCAAAATAGATAAATCACACGTGTATATCCCTCTGTCATTCGAATTCCAAGTGTTTTTCTAATTTAAAAGATGTAACATTATTTTTGATTGTTGAAATCTTGTACTTGATTGTTGTTTGTGCTCTTCATTCAACATTTGGTAAAATACTCGATGGAGTACTCCAGTTTCTTTGAGAGTCACCCTTGCGTCGCCACTGTACTATATTGATTGTACACTAATAAGATCTACGAATAAAATAATTGGCATTCTCATTTACCCGACTTCGATCCGATGTTCTGTTCTTGAGTTATGGCTGTTTTTACTTTATTTCCGACAAATTTTTCTGTGATCAAGGTACCGAAAGAAGGCATTTCTTCACTCAGATTGGTGTATACATTTCATTTTATATCCGTGTCAGGAGTCACCTCAAGAAGTTAGATATGTTAATTAAGGTACACCCTGTATACATACGCGTGTCAGTTTATGTATTAAAACCCAAGATTTGTTTAATAACGTCAATAGCTAAACTGTGAAAATTTCTTTGCTAAAGAAACAATTTTAGTTCTAGGAAGAGTTTTTTGTCAAAAAAATGAAGCTAAATGTAAACTAATAAATCAATATAGCTATACTTCAGAAATACAACAGGCACTGATTGTTCCAATAGTACTCTGAAACACACAAGAAAATCACAGGACAAAGGCGCCTTGCGTAAAGGGCGCACTGTACCCTACAGGGGTTCATTACCAACAGTAATAGTATGTATTCATTGTATAGAACTGTGCTATACAGAAGAATAAAACCTTTCGCTTTGATAAGGTTTCCCAAGGGCACCTTATGAAAAGAGCGCACTTTACCCTTCACTGGTTCTTTACCAGCAGTAACATTATATATTCATTGTACAGAACTGTGTAATACAGAAGAATGAAACCGTTTATCTTCCATGTAGTTTCGCAAGGGCGCCTTATGCAAAGGACGCAGAGTATCCCTCAGGGGCTCTTTACCAACAGTAACAGTACGTATTAATTGTAGAACTGTGCCATACAAAACAATAAAACCGTTTATGTTTTATGTGGTTTCGCCAGGGATATTTATGCAATGGGTGCACTGTACCTTTCACGGGTTCTTTACCAAAGTAACAGTACGTATTCATTGTACAAAACTGTGAAATACAGAAAAAGAAAACCGTTATCTTTGATGTGGTTTCGCAAGGGCGCTTTATGCGAACGGCGCACTGTATCCTGCACTGGTTCTTTTCCAAGAGAACAGTACGTAATCATTGTACAAAACTGTGCCATAGAGAAGAACAAAACCGCTTATCTTTGATGTGACATGTCTCGGTGTCTCGGTGGGCCAGCACGGGCCTGATTGTACCTCATAGGAACTTTAACACAATAAAAATTTGTGTAATAACTTACACACTAAGGCACTCAGCATCATTATTTTTCTTTGGAATGATATTTTGAAAACACTTCTGCAGTTGGAATGGCTTACTTTTACATACAGAAGTGTTAGACAAAATACTTTTAGATTTTTGATATTTTTCTTACTTCCGGAAAGAGAAACACAAGATACAGTGGCTCAATAAAGAAGTCGGACATATACATACTTATACATTCCAAGAAGAATAAACATTCCAAGAGTATTCTACAGAGATCAAAAAATACATTTTAATTACTCTATATTATTTACTTATGAAAAATATAAACATCAATGAGAAAACTCAATTTCATGGCTATAAAAAATACAAAAAGTGAAAATCGATGTCAAAAAAGAACTCCGACACTTAATTTGTAGTAAAATTTTAGAATGTTATTAGATATTTTTAATATTTTGTAGTCAATCCTTTATTTTTCACGATCGCTTTCAATCTTTCTGTGATGAATTTTAAAAGTTTTTTGCAGAAGGAAGGATCACCTTTTGCCCATTCAGTCTGAAGTGCTGATTCCAAGTCTTCCTTTGTTCTAATAATATAATATTTTAACTAGTTTACCAAATAAGCCCATAAGTCCTCAATAACATTAATATCAGAAGATTGCGGAGGTGATTCCAGCACATGTGGACAACTATACAGGAGCCACAAACGCACATTGAGTGCTTTGTGCTTGGAATTGTTATCCTGGTAGCACTGGAAGTTCTCCATTATTCCCATTGTTTCAACACTTTGTACCAAATCTGGCTTCAGAATGTTCAAATGCTTTGTTTGATCCATAATACAATCGATTACACAAAGTTTACATGGACCAGCAGAGGACATACAGCCCCAAACCATTACCGAGACACCTCTATGTTTCACAGTGGATCGTAGATTACTCGCTCTCTGTTTTTCATTAGGTTTTCGCCAGATGTAACATTGAGCATCTGAGCGGAACAAATTAAATTTGCTTTCGTCCGCGAATAACACAGTGCTCCTACACGAAAAATCTTTATTTTTATAAGCTTTTGCAAAACTAAGTCTCTTTTGTCGATTGTACTTGCTCACGAACGGTTTTTTACGGGCTACTCTTCCATGTAAATTGTTTCTCTTAAAACAAATCTGATCTTTTCGGGATGCAAACTTTTATTAAGGTGCTCTGATACTTCTTTGGCCAGTTTAGGACACTTATTTTGGAGTTTTTATTAACCTATAGTACAATCTATTGCTCGTCTGACTTTGAAAACACTCTAGATCTACCACTTTCTGGTGTATTTTCCACTGATTTTGTTGATTTAAAACGTCTAATAATATCAAGAACTGTGGAGAGTGACCTACCTACTATTTCCACAGTATCACGAACTGATTTTCCCTCTTTATAATGTTTTTGAAAAAGTTCTCTTACTTCTAAACATGTTTGCCCACGTCGACTTTCCATTTTAACTTTTAAACACACAGTTTCATCCACGTAAAAACAGTACGGCTTCAACTCGCTGTGTTTGGACACCTAAAACTGTCAAGTAGACAAACTCTTGGAAATTCCCCTCTTAAGCCCAAAAAGGAAGAGAGTTGTGCTACCTGTTTGAGTTCTTTTTTGACATGGGTTTTAGCTGTATTTTCATTTTTTTGTATTTTTTGTAATCATGAAATTGAGTTTTCTCATTAATGTTTCTATTTTCCATAAGTAAATAATATAGAGCACTTAAAATATATTATTTTGTTCTTTGAAGCGTACTCTTGGAATGTCTATTCTCTCCTGAATGTGTGAATATGTATATGTCCGACTTCTTTATTGAGCCACTGTAACTTATCTATCTATAGCTCTTAACGATTTTTATTGTTTGGAGATATAAAAATATGAAAAGTCTGCTTCAGTCTAAGCCGGTACTGACAGTTGCTTAACGAATGCTCAGTGATTTAATTTACAATTAGAGGACGACTTCGGCTAATCTTTCAAGGTATGATTTTGCCAAAAGTCATATTGTAGAAATTAGAAATTTAGTAGGCGCAAATGGGGTAGTGGGATTTAAAGATATGAACGAGAAGACTGTTTCTTCGTAGTTCATGAAGGTACGATATTTTGCGATTGGAGCTCTTAGATTTTTCATTTGCTCAGCCCTGTTGTGTGGGATCAGCATAAGACGATGAAACTTCCTAACGATAAAACTTCCTTTCTGTGAAATGCGCTCATAGGCAGAGTCGCTTAGTCATTAAAGCATGTGGTTAATTAGCTTTCTCCTTGTGATATGTAAAACGCTTTAGTAAATTTCTTTGAAGTATACACAATTTGTGAATAATTTGTAATTTTAAAAAACTGTTTTTGCTTCTGACATAAAAGCTACATTAGAAAAATCAATGGGTTTTACCGTATTATGGCAATTCAGATTTGGACTGAGATTATGATAATAATAATAATGTTCTGCCGAATTAATATCTTACTTAAATAAAAATCTTTGACATTTTGTACACTTCAATTCACTTGCTTTCTTAAATACTTTCCAATAAGTGCAATGTAAAATTTATTTATTGTCATCTGACCATTTTAAAATCAGAGAATTAGTCACCACAATGCTAAATAAGTAATTTCATTTTACGATCCGGTCGATATTATGCTGTTCCGAACAGAATATTATTCCATGCTCGATACTACACTAGCGAGTCTGTACTGTTGATAATAAAGTGTATGAACTCACTTACGAGTGTATTTTTTCCTATTACGTTTCGATGCTAGACGCATGTAACCTTCAGGCAGAGGGATGCAAAACTTTTGAATTTCGTCAGTTTTTAAAGTAGCTCTTTAAACGTTTACTTGCCGAATTAAGAAGGAGGTATATATCTACATTTTTCTTTTCTTTTAAATAGTAGTTAACAGAGTTCCATATACTTTCCTTAACAATAATCGCTCGGCATGAGATCATGGGCGTCACCTGAGACTGTTGGTAGCTGAAAAATCTTCTTTTTCAGGGCTTCCTGTTAGCAAGAACTCAATTTTCCAGTGTAGCATGATAGGAGATGCAACTCGAATTGCCCTGTTTTGGAAAATCGAACACCTCGAAAACCCGTTTTTTTTGTGACTCCGTGTTAGGGGTGTACTCGTTCCCTTTTACGAACACTTTTTTAACTCCTATATAACATAGCAGAAACTACGTAAGACTATGAACACAGAGACTACGAACACATATTTTAACAGCACTCCTATTTAACATACCACAGATTACTAGCATAACAGAGAATAATGGGGGTGTACTCGTTCCCTTTTCTGAGACATTTTCCAACCACTATTAAATTACTTAAGACAATGAAGGTATTTCCCAACCCTTATTTAACACAACAGAGATTACACAAGAACGGCTACATAGCATTAGAGTATATCAAATTTTCGCAACGCGTACATATAATAGAGTATTACTTATTTTTCAACCTCTATTTAGCACAGCAAAGAAGACAATACTATGAATCAATAGGAGGGGTATCGTTTATCAACTTCTATGTAGCATAGAACAGAATAAGTAAGATTATGAACATATTTTCTAACCCCAAATTAACATAGCTGAGATTACATGAGACTATGAAATAGCAGATGTAATAAAAGAGTATGACTGACTTATATCTCAACCCCTATTTAACACAGAGAGAATACATAAGACTATAAACCAATAGCAGGGGTGTATTTGTTCTCCCCTACAATCCCTAATTAACATAACAGAGATTGCATAAATACTACATATCCCGAAGGTACTGATCTTCGAGCTCAAACGTCAAATATTTAAAAGTGAATAACTTGTAAACGGAGCAAGTATTGACGTGGTTTCCTTCAGCAGTAGGTCATCAAGTACTACATGTTCCAAAAGTACAGACCATCGAGTCAAAGTTAAAAAATTCAAACCCCTATAACTTATAAACGGAGCAACGTATTGTAGAGGTGTTCCCACATTTAGTAATAGGTCATCCAATACTACATGTCCCAAAAGCACTGCCCAATGAGTTGAAAAGTCAAATTCTTAAACGTAAATAACTTGTAAGCGGAGCGACATATTGGTGTTTCAATTTTTAGTAATAGCTCGTCTAGTAATACATGTCAAAAAATTTGTGACCATGAGGTTAAAGGTCAAATATTTAAACCCGAATAAATAGTTAACGGAGCCACAAATTGAGATGCTGTTTCCATACTTAGAAATTATTTTATCAAGTACTACATGTCCAAAAAGCACCGACCATCAATTTCAGAGGTCACATATTTAAGCCTCAATAATTTTTAAATCGAGCGACGAATAAATTTGTGTGACCTCTTCAGTTTTGTACCAAGTAGAAGAAAATGAAAAATGAATAATGTTTGATGTCCTAATTTTTATACCAAACAGGAAAAGGCAAACCAATGCATATATAACTAACTGCAAATTTAATAACAAATACTATGAAAACTAACTAAGAATTGTATAACTTGTGTACTATTCAAACAAACAAAGAAATAAATTTGAATGGCTAAAATGAAGAAGGTCCATTTTACTCAGCTAATTATTTTATACCGTTTTGTACTATTTAAAAAGCAAAGGAATAAATGTATTCTAATCACAAAAAGCAAACAAGGACAATTGTAATTAACTTAGAATTTATGTACCTTTTGTACTACTCAACTAAACAAAGCAATATATTCGGGTGTCCTATTTCCTTTTGTACCAAGCAGAGAAAAGTGAAGAATGATTATATTTGGTTCGCTTTTTTACTTTTGTATTAACGAGAAAAAGGGAAGAAACGCCATTTTAACTGAGAAACTTATATCTTTTGTTACATTCAAATAAACGAAAAAATAAATTTGGGTGTCCATTTTACTTTTGTACTGACCAGATAAAATATTATTTAAATAAGCGAGGAAGGTCCATTTTAACTAGCTGAGAATGTTCGGTCGTTTTGTACTATTCAAATAATCGAAGATATACATTTTAGTAGTTTATTTACTTTTCTATCAACAAAAAAGGAGGAATACCATTTTTTACTCGCACAGAATTTTATACCTTTTGCACTATTCAACTAAACGAAGGGATAACTTTTGAGTGACCTGTTCAGTTTTGTACTAACGAGAAAAGTAACCATGCCATTTTAACTTTAGATCGCATATGTGGGGTCTGACTAACTGCATAGAGGTAATTAAAAGTGTCTCTTGGTATAATAAATCTGCATGAAATCTTCATCTTTCGTAACATCTTATAAATAAATGTGTTTTTTGCTTACTTTATTTTAGTCTTGTGCAAGCAATAATGTCCGAGATTTCTAGTATTTTGTATCACTACTCCAAGTTTCCATACCAGGAGTCTCCCAGACCCTAATAAACAGTAATTCATTCTTTGTAATGCTATACATGAACATTGTTACATAAATGCATTTTATTGCCACTTAAGTAAAGACTTAAATTCTTACAGGTGTTTATAAATTGCGTTGATGTATTAATACCATTTAAAATCTTAATACTTCTGTATCAAACGAAAATTCATATGGCTATTTAACTATGAAGAAAACTCATTATATTTGGGGCGCGGGGGCTCATTGGTAGAGCGTTCACCTCCAGTGCTTGGCGTCCATGGTTCGATCCCAGCTCGCGCCGTATGGACTTTGTGGTGGACAAACACCGTGCTCGTGAGTTTTCTCACGGCTCTCCCGTTTTCTCCCACTTTCTTCATTCCACCATTTCACTCATCTCTCATAATCACATTCGACATAAACGTGGGAAGTAAAATTTAAAGATTTAATTTCACTTTTTACATTATACTTGCTCTGTGATTTTCTCTGTGTAGTCCTTTTTATCTCAGTTTCCGATATTATGAACGCATTTATGAACCTTCTTGCTACTAATAAACCCTTTTCATTCATAATTTTAATGGAGGAGAGGAAGTACTCTACGTCGGGTGAATTTAGTGGTACATTATTACGTGTGCGTGTAATTTTGTCTTGGTTTGAAGATACGCCGACTAACCAGTGAAAATGAATTCACGATTCACTCAGTCCAAAAGATAGTAACCTTAGAGCAGTTATGTCTGAGTGGCTTGCAGAAGGAGTTTTATCTACTGACAGAAGTCCTGAAGATAGCCATGAGGAGAGTGATGCAGGATAATTCGAAAACGCACAGCATACGTGATCCGTAACAAATAGTTCAAGTGAAATTGAATTTTCTAAAAGCAACGAAACTCGCTTTTGGATTCAGAAGTCAGTGGATAAGGTATTTTAACGAGAAGATATTGTACAGTATACCTATTACAGTACAGCTCACAGACAGACTCATCAACACAATTTGTTTCACACAAACCTGGACCAGCACGCGGTCTCAGAACAACGTCCCCAAAAGAGTGTATAGGAGTATTATCTTGGATGAAATCATAATATTGCACAAGATATGTTTGATATTGCACAAACCTTGAAAGGATAAGCATAGCTTCAAGAAAAGGAAAACATGATAAAATGTTACTCCTACGCAGCTACATGTAAACAGTTAGGTGAATGCTATAGTTCTTACGACAAAACATATCGAACTTTTTTTTGCCAAAATGAGTGTAGGTAATTCTACATAGCATTAGTACTAGTAGCACATAATGAATTATTGTTGTAGTGAGCGAGATATTCACTTAAATTTACTTCCACTCAAATACCTGGATGGGGTCTACTACACCCCACCTATGTAAAGGTGTAAATTTTTTGAGTATGAGTTCTAGGGTTAACAAACTCAGAATTTCTGTACCGTTTTGTACTATTCAAATAAACTTAAGAATGAATTTATGTGGTCTAATTTCGGTACCAACCAGAAAAAAACATAAAAGGACAATTTTCAACTAGTATTTTATATTATTAAATACAATTTAATTATATTAATTATTTATATTAATAAATTTGTAATAACCAGAAAAATCGAAGAAGGAGCACTTTAACTTGTTCACAATTTATGTAGCATTTGTACTAATCCAATAAACGAAAGAATGAATTGAGTGTTCTACATTTTATGCCAACGAGAAATGCTAGTTTAACTAGATCAGAATTTCTGCACTTTCTGTGCTAATCAAATAAATGAAGAGTTAGATTTGAGTAAACTATTCGATTTTGTACCAAGCAGAAACAAACTGAATGATGAATAAACTTTAGTGTCCCATATCCTTTTGTACCAAGCAGAAAAAAGTGACGGATGAAGATATTTTGTTGCCCTCTCCACTTTTGTATTAATGAGGAAAAATGAGCAAGGTCCTTTTTAAGCACTTCAGAATTTATGT
Organism: Thermobia domestica; assembly: GCF_964235325.1. NCBI lineage: Eukaryota > Metazoa > Arthropoda > Insecta > Zygentoma > Lepismatidae > Thermobia > Thermobia domestica. The sequence continues at coordinate 96,090,284 of NC_137457.1, forward strand.
ACCATTTGTACTATCCAAAAAGACGGAAGAATAACATTGTACATACCAGGAAAAGCGTAAAAGGAATAAATTTGTGTAGACTGTTTATTTTTGTACCAACCTAAAATAGGCGAAGAAGGAACATTTTAACTAACTGAGCATTGTATACAACTTTGTACTATGTGAAATAGACGAAGTAATAAATTTCAATGATCTATTTTATTTTTGTAGCAATCAGAAGAATGAGAAGAAGGTCATTTTACCTAGCTCAGCATTTTATATCTTTTTCTACCATTTAGAAAAAAATTGAGGTTAATTTTACTGTCTATTTCATTTTGTATCAATCAGACGAAACGAAAAAAAGGCCAATTTCAACTTGCTCAGCAATTGATACGATTTTGCGCCACTTAACGAAACAAACAAATACTTTCGGCTGTCCTATTTCGTTTTGTACCACCCAGAAAAAGTAAAGAAGATCAATTTTAATTAACTGAGAATTTTATATCTTTTGTGATATTCAAATAAACGGAGGAATAAATTTGGTTGTCCTATTTAGTTTTGTACCAAACGGAAAATCAAAGCTATACAACTTAACTAACTAGTATTTTTGTGATACACAAATATACGATTACATAAATTTCTACCAACGAGAAAAAGCAAAGAAAGAGCATTTCTTCTAACTCAGGAATTATACCTTTTTGTACTATTTAAACAAACAAAGGGATACATTAGTGTGATCTATTCAATTTTGTACCAAGAAGGAAAAACTGAAAAAATGCTATTTCAACTATACCAACATGTTATACTTCTTGTGCTACTAAAGAAAACGAATCAATACATTTCAGTATCTTGTACCAGTAGTTTTGTTCCAACGAGCAAAAAAGTGAAGAAGGATAATTTTAACAAACTCAGAATTTAAAACACTTTGTACTATTTAAGCAATCGAAGGAAAAAAATGTGTGACCTTTTCAGTTGTCCAAGCAGAAAAAAAGCGAAGAAATGCCATCTTATCTAACTGAGAATTCTATAACTTTTGTACTACTCAAATAAACGAACTAATAAATTTTACCAACCTGAAAAAGCTAATGACAAACTTAACTAACTCAGAAATTCTGTACCTTTTGTACTACTCAAATAATCGAAATAATAAATTTGAGTGATTTACTTCATTTTATAACAACGAGAAAAAAGGATACCAACGGGATAAGGACAATTTTAATTAGCTCAGTATTTTGTACCTTTTTTTACTATTTAAATATGCAAAGGAACAAATTTGAGTAGACTACTTAGTTTTGTACCAACTAAAATATTGCGGAGACGGTACATTTACCTAACTTAAAATTTTGTGCCATTTTGAGATATTCAAATAAACGAAGGAATACATTTCAGTGGCATTTTAAATTTGTGTGCCACGGAGAAATGTCTTTTTAACTAAGAATGTTATACCGTTCTGGGCATTCAAATAAATATTTAGTTGTGGTGCTATATTTTGTACTTTTTGTGTTACCCAGAGAAAGGGACATTTTAAAATTTTGCAGTCAATTTTTTGTGATGCAAGTTTGGAATTCAACATTACAATATTACTGTGTTTGTGCACTTGTTCTGTACCATTGAAAGGAAACAAAGGAGAGCCGTTAAGTTATAGTACATTTTAAAATTCCAATGTTTGTACCAACAGAAAAACACTATTCTGCTTACGTAAGGAAAACATTCTTGTGATATTTCGTGCGTGTTAAAACACTGGGGTCACAGACCAAAATGCTAAAAATGTTGCAATGCTAAATACATTTAATTGAGCCTCCTCTCACTAAGTAAGATTCATAGTAATATGGTTAATTTATATGCATTCAGCGAATTAAGTGTAACGTTTAATTATAGGTAGACAAAATAATAACGTGCATGCTAAATTATAACATTTCCCAGCCACTAAGTAAATATTTAAACGTAAGATTTAACCCACATTAGGCCTACTGCTTACAGACGAAAAATATTCAGGTAGAGAGAGTAACGTCATACATTATATTTTAACTTAAATCTTTAGAACAAAGTCTAAAGCAATTATCGTTACTAAGGATGAAGACGTACTAAAGAAAACTAATGAAGGATGACGAATTAAGACAATAATTGAATAAAGAAGAAACAGCATGCTTGGTCGTTTTGGATCACAGTGCTGATACAGGAAAAGGCAGAAGGAAAACTAGGATAGAACAATTAGATGGAATTACCAAGGATAGATGGTATCAAGGTAAAAACCAGCTCACCAAAAAGAGATAAGTTTTCAGATTTCCATTTTGCGCACCATCTATAAAAAGTGCTGAATTATTTGTTGTGAACAGCTTTATTCATTTCAAAAAACTATTATTCTTTGCGTTGCTGCAGATATTTAGGCTCATCAAAATTAATACGCTTTAAATAAAATAAGAAAGAAACGTTACGAATGAGTTACCTAACGCCTGGATTTTTAGTATAGCGAGGGTCCTCAGGTAGAGACTATTGAGCGCATATTCGTTTTTATATAACATAGAGCGCCTTACTAAGGTGGAAGGAAAACGGCTATTAACATTATTTCTCTTAGTTCTTTGCTTTAGTGTAATTTCATTTGGCAAAAGCTGCTAATATTCCGCATTTACTTTACATGACGGGAGAGACAATTAAAATTTATTTTGCAGTGCAACTTTTTTAGTATTTTAGCATATGGCGTGGAGTTTTACCGCACACGAAGTATCACAACAATGTGTTGCTTATTTAAACGAAACAATTTTTCTGTTGATAGAAAATTTCGAACTTAAATATGTAGTATCTTAATGGCTTAATTTGACTGCAAAATTTTAAAATTGCCCTTTCTCTGGGAAACCAAAAATATACAAAATAATACAAAGTATAGCCCACAACTAGATAGACCACTCAAATTTATTCCTTCGTTTATTTGAATCCACAAGAAAGGCACAAAATGCTTAGTTAGTTAAAATGACATTTAAAAAATAAAATTAAATAGGGTACTGAAGTCTATTCTTATGTTTATTTGGATATGCCAAATTCATACAAAATCCAGACCTAGTTAAATGGACGTTCTTCGCCTTTATAGGTTGGTATAAAGATAAATAGTCTACTCAAATACATACCTTCGCTTATTTAAATGGTAGAAAAATGTACATAATACTGAGCTAGTTAAAATGCCCATACTCGTCTTTTTCTCGTTTGTATAAAAGTACATAGAGCAGTTAAATTTATTCCTTCCTTTATATGAGTAGTACAAAAGGTACAGATATTTTGAGCTAGTTAAGATGGTAGTTCTTCGCTTTTTCTGGTTGGTAAAGTTTATTCCTTCGTTTATTTGAGTCGTAGAAAAGTTACAAAATTCTCAGTTTGTTAAAATTGTATTTCTTCGCATTTTCCTGGTTGTACAAATTGAACAGGACACACAAATTTATCCCTTCGTTTGTCCATATAGTACAAAAGGTATAAAATACTGGGTTAGTTAAAATGATCCCTCTTCGCGTTTTCTCTCGTTGGTACAAACTAAATAAGTCACTCAAATCTATTGCTTCGTTTGCTTGAGTAACACAAGAAGGTATAACATGCTGATCTTTTTAAAATGGCATTTCTTAAATTTTTCTCCTTAGTAGAAACTAGAATAGGTTCTTCAAATTTATGCTATCGTTTGTTTAAATAGTATAGAAATATATAAATTCTGAGTTAGTAAAAAATGCTTTTTCTTCGCTTTTTCTTGTTGGTACAAATTTATTAGTTCGTTTATCTGTGTATCACAAAAATAATTAGTTAGTTAAATTGTATTTCTTTGCTTTTTTTCTGTTTAGTACAAAACTAAATAGGACACACAAATCTATTCCTTCGTTTGATTTAATAGCATCATCACCATCATCATCATAGGTATTCTGCCTTTATTGGCAGGTCACTTGCCGCAGCTGAGAAGCTTCCATGCTCCACGATCCTCCGCTAACCTTTTCGTCTTCGCGTATGATCTTTCTTTAATAGCATAAAAGGTGTAAAATTCTCAGTTAATCATAGGGGTCGTTTAAGAGAACGAGTTTTAAAAGTGTTTGATTTTGCGCAGCTAGGCGATGCGAGTAGCATCGCGTAACGTGCGATGCTGGAAAATTGAGTTCTTGCTGTTTGGAGACCCTGAAAAAGATTATTTTTCACCTACCGGTGTTCAGGTGCTGCCCATCTACTGTCGTGTATGGAATTCGTCATGTTCCCATTTGGGAACATTGGACCTTTCGACTTTTAAATGTTGTAGAAATATATTGTTACATGAGTATACTAGTTGACTATTTGGGTGTAAAATTATAATGCAATTTGAATATATATATATATATATATATATATATATATATATATATATATATATATATATATATATATATATATATATATACGTCTTTACTGTGAAGAGAAATGCAATGTATTATTGAATGCACTGCTATACAGCATCACCCAATATATAGTGTGAATATAATGCACTGTAAACCCAATACAATTTTATTATCTGTACAGAAATACAATGGCAATTCAGCATTGAATCAATTTCATGATATTTAGGTAAGGAATCGATGTGAATGCTTTTCTTACATTCGAAACACTTCAAACAAGCATTTTTCCACATAAGGTACCTCTTCAATCACATTTCATTATGGAATGTCCATCACTTGTTTTACGTGATGCAGCAATTGGTGTTCTTGGTCCTGATCTTGATGTGGCTCTCATCTTTTAGCGCATAAGTGTCACAACCACTGCTTTTCTGAACTCTAGGTGCTCACTTTCATTACTGTCATGCAGTTCCAGCTCATAAGCCCAAAAATATAGCAACACTAATCAGGTTATTTCAAAATAGGTTTTAACACCACTTTTGGCAGCGAAGTTTTGGGCAGTAATTTGACAATAACGCCCATATCTGTATTATATGTAACCAAAGTGCAATTCAATTATTACCCAGGTTTCTATAGAGCTTACTTTCTCCAACATGATATTATTTATGTTTTTTCTGTGATTCGACTATTTTCATCTGGAGAAATTTGATATAAATCTGCGTGGTCTTCGAAGATATCCTGTGCTTCACACTCCCTAAGAGTCATAAAATTTCTAGTGTAAGTTCTACGTCACGGAAAGCTCTGTTAGACATAAGTGTATACTACATTCATTCGCAATCATGAATTTTGGCTGAGTGAAAGAGCAAATTTACTAATTTACCTATCCGAGTTACTAAGCGAATGATCCTTTTTTTTTTTCAAAAAATATATAGTTATAAAGATAAATTTCTTCTCTAAAAATGTTTAAGTTCTTACTTTTGTTCGCACGGAAAGTAATATATAACGTGGACAGGAATAACAAACACTTCTAGTGCCGTGCTGTAGAAAATGAGCATCCGGAGCAAGAGTATACGACGGCGCCCCCTGTACATATGAGTCAAATCGAGAGACCATCCGCGTAACCTAACCATGGTTGGAACGGAGCAGAAAACATTTTCAAAAATAATCCCTACTTTTCCTTGATTTCAGCACATTTTTAGCATCTTTTCAGCACGTTTCCTTTCTATTATATATTATCACGGATAACGTGATAATTAATGTTGTTTAATTATCTTTATTATAATAGCTAATGATATTTTAGCCATATCCGTGAATTACCTCACTAAAAAGTGGTAAATGGGATTAGTACTTCCAAATTATCTCTTAACCTAATGCAGAAGATCAGGGTTAAAGTTACCTATGAGTATACACAGTGACATAACAGTAATTTAACTGATTTTTATTGTATAAGATGTCAACCATTCAAAAGTTGGTGTGACCCTTACAGAGCTATTCTAATCCCGATAGAAATATCGATAAGTATGAGTCAGCCACAGCAATGACATACTACGTAGAATTTGTACAAAATAATTATTACATTAAGTTATGATGCCTGAGCAAATCAGAAAGCGCATTCATAGACCCTTTTCTTGTAAACTAGAAACCTCTCTTACATAAACTCTCTTATAAGCATTTCTCAAATCTAATATTAACAACTTTAATTATTATATGCGTTAGAGCATAAAGGAAAAGGAAGACAAATCCAGCCTTATGATAACCTGCGGTTACGAGGATCTGAAAGATTTGCATTGCTTGACCCTAATTATGCATAGAAATATGAAAAGCCATGTATGTAACTTCTATCTTCTGGTCCATCGATGTTGGTAACGACGACAATATCTCCGCGTTACTACAGTGGACAATTGAAAATTTTACCACCTGCCCGATAATTTCCGACTTGGGAATTCGAGACGGATCGAGACTTCAACCGTCTGTGCGCGATTGAAAGACTCGGAAAACTGAACTGACGACTGACTGACTGACTCCAGTGGTTTACAAACCAAGAGTTTTTATATTTACCTCATTCGTTAATTTCCTTTCTTATGTCCTTCAAAACCAGAGCATTCTAGACTATTAAATAATAGTTTTTGAGATGTATGCGGGAAAACGCTGCTTTCACATTTCCACAAAACAAAATGTTTTTGTTATATAATTCTTTGAGTTTTCTGGTGTCCTTCTTCAAGTATATAACTATACCAATAATAACTTATATATGTTTCTTGGTTTTTTCGAAGGTGACATTACCATCCACTAGAATGATATTGAAGTTTTATCTTCGAAATTATATAAAAAAATCGATCAACTCGAAGTTCCTTACGTTTCCGTTATATTCCCCCACTTAAAAAAATATTACTGAGCAATCTTGAAATGAATGCCCTAGATCACTAATTCGAACACAGTTCAATGGTCTCCCTCTATGAGTTCAACAAAGTGAGAAGAGAGAACTGGAAAACACTGGTGTTGTGATAACTTGCAAAACACAAAGCACAAGTTCTGCACACTAGGTCGCAACGTCAGTTTCATGCCTAGAATACTTGAGTCAGGGACATAAGGTGGAAGAATAACATGAACTACCCTTGGTACCAAGAGTGGCTAATGAGGCATAAGGTTCTAAGATAAGTGTATACATAGTTATGACACCTTCAGTACATAAACTAACACACATCAAAACTTGTCCAAGATGGATGAACAACCTATTATTAAATATATCGATTGGATCCGGAAAATTCAGAAAGGTTAAATGTTACATATTAATTATCCTTAAACATTATATCTAAAGCAGATAGTCTTACGCTGATGGCAGGCAAGGAATTGTAAAAACCCGTTTTGTGTTCCATTCAGATTACCTTCATAAAACAATACAAACACAAATATATATACATATATAACGTAATATAAATGAACTACAATTAAACTAAGTAAAGAAAATACATGAATAAAGAGATAGACACGGGAATGTTGAATATTCCAATGGTTTTCGAAAATGCACAAACCTTAGCCTTTGTAGAATCATATGCATCCAAGGTGCACCTGCAATTCCCTTTCAGTGCAATTCGCTCGGAGAATGAGACGTTAATGCAAAAAGAAGGGGAATAAAATGTTAGTAGGCGTAGGGAAGTGTGGTTTGGAAATGAGAGATTTCATATTTTTTTTATTTTTTTAGTATGGGAAAAATAGAAAATACCACCACCAACTAATCCTAGATATTAATTATAATCTAGTTTGTATAAAATATGAAGGACTAACTAGGGAGTCTAATGGTGGAGACGCAGGTCGTGGTGGAGTCGTCAGGGAGTTAGGAACATAAGTGTGTAGCGAAGGCGTTGAAGCAATTGGACCTACCAAACATGCCAACAGAAGTTGGTCTTCCACATTGTGATGTGTGGAACGAGCACTCTGAGGAGGATATGTGAATTTCGACGTAATATTAGATTTGTAAAATCTTAAAGGTCTCCTGGGTCGTCGGTAACGACACCAACAGAAGAATAAGGTGACTGAAAGAGCACATCACACAGTACGCACGCCAGTGATAGTTATAAGCAGAGTTCCCATATCCAAGGGCGTTTGGGCCTTTGCGGAGTGTGCTGCAATAACTCCGAAGAAATAGAAGAGCCACCTGGAAGAGAGAGAAAAAACTCATCTTACAGGCAGTTTAGAAGTTTGAAGTGCAAATTCAAGTTGCATGTGTATTTCATTGCTTGAAATTAATTTTATTTCCAAAATTTAAGTGTAGGAGTTAGAAGGATGTAAAGCATCTAATTTTAGTTACAAAAGTATGCATTTACCTGTGGAAATTCAAGGTGGGGAAGTTCCATCTGCCTGACAGCAAAGTAGCCCTCCCATTGATGCATGAGTCACTGACGCGTGCAACCACAGTTCCATTTTGAGGCCGCGGGATGCGATGGTAAAAGATCAGTGGGAGGGTAGGAAACCCTGAGTGAAAGTTTTTCCACATAATGCAAAGCTAAAGGGGTAGGTTATTAGTATAGATCATGTGTGTTGGTGCGAATGTCCAGAAGATGGCTGTTTGGTAAGTACTAATTACTATTATTTCGTCAAAATTTGGTTAGGAGCGGCGCGAAAGATGTGTATATTTATGTTTCTGTGAAAGAAACTGGTTTCGTAAGAAAAGTAGGAACAAATGCATTCAGTTGGGTGAAAAGCAAGGAAGTAAATTCATTTCCAAAGGAATGAGCTTGCATATTGCAGTGCCTGTTGGAGTGATTTTCTCGTCTCTTTTTTTTTAAGAAAAACAAAATAAATGGTTGGTGATGGAAATAAGGGCAACATACAATCTATGTTGTATCTTTCCTTTTGATTTTTTTAAACCGAGAAAATCAGCCTATGTTGAATTGTTTCTAAATCTTCCTTCTTCTTACATAGATGAATGCATTTGGTAACTAAATAAAATTATGAATTACGCAAAAATTGTGTATGTAATTAACCGAATTAAAAGTATATGTTTTATACCGATCGTCTAAACATAGATATGCCTAATATTATAGTATGTTTTGCTTGGGGGGCTACGCCGACCTGTTGTGAGTCAACCGAACGAATTTGCCGTGTAAACGTATGTTAGTTTATGCGATTACGCATTGTTCGTCGCAAAATTTGAACGAGTTAAAATCACATTATGGTATATAGAAAATTTATTCACATGTAGTAACTTTGCAATGAAATTGCAGAGACGCTGGTTGCAGCGTGGTTGAGGATATGGAATAGCATACATGAGCAAGTAGTATGAATGAAGACGCTTTAAATGTCGTAATTGACCATTTAGAGGGCCAATGTGGTCGGTACGCTCTCGAAATTCCAGGTGGACCAATGTGGTTGGTTGAGATATATGTTGTTGAAAATAGTTAACTCGCAAACATTAAGCAAACCCGTTTTGTTATGTTGGAAAACCCAGAATCAGTGGTCGAAGTGAGACAGTATGTGGTGGTATGCCATACCGCCTCTGGTTTTTCAGTGTTCGAGTAAATAACAGGTATGTTGAGTCAAAATCGTAATAAAATTTACCGGTTTTCTACTTCGGACACTGCCCAGAATTGAATTACAGTAAATGTGATATGATTTGGTATTACAATAATAAACGTGTTCGAGCCAGTGGACATGTGTCTGGGTGTGAGCACAGTAAATGGGAATGCACTGAATCATGCTAGAATTAAATGATATCACGTATGAAATGTAGAAGTAATTCAGGCATTGACATGCATAAATGCACCATATATATGTGTGGTGTAGGATTACTCGTAGAACTGGTAGCTGCACAAGCTACATATACACTGATACGTGTCTGTATTTGGTATAACCAAATATGTAGATAACCTAAATATGTAGATAACACTCAATAGGAAGCTGGTTCATCATAAGCTGATTAAAACCATTACACATGTAGTAGAGAACTAATATGGCTGCCTCGCGTATGCTTGTAGAACGCTAAGCGTAGGACAAACAGTTATTATGTATGAGTACAGTTATGTACATGCGATGAATTGAGGGAGTCATCTGCCCCGTCTCTGTTTACGAATAACCTACGTGGGAGGAGAGTGGGAGGGGTGTCTACCAATGTAGGAATTGAATACTACTGACTACAAGCAAGTGCATGCAATATGTAGGGGAGTTCGCAGAGCGCGATAATTACCGCCAATTGAAATACAAGGTATTACTGGCGCTATACAATGGACATTACCGTGTTGTTTGGCGGTAACATGGCGGTGGCATGTGCGTGTAACATGAGACACACAGAGGCATGTGCCAGACGAGGGGGAGCTTGGGCCCGTGGGCATAGAGCATACAACAGATACTGGTTGCCTCAAGGAGCATATGTATGTGTATATATCTCGTGATCCATTGGAGAACTCTCATTTACGCTTGATGAAATCATAAATTCCTTTGAAAATAATCGTCATACGGCACTAGACAGTGGCGTAAGTTGAGGGGTATACATGGGTAGGTGGTGCATGCGGATTCTCGGGATACCGAGGCAGAATAGGATATATGTGAAAACAAGAGACACAGTCGATCGTTTGAGCATATATACAAGTGTGAATATGGTGCATTTATACATGTGAGGCAAAACGCGTACTCTGTTACCTATAAATGTATTTACAGAGATGGTTTGTACTTCGTCTGAAATTCAGAACTCGGACTTTCAGCCGGTGGTACAGTTTCAAACCCGATTTTCCTAAAGGGGCCTGTTGACCATTCATGTTTACCATATATGAATAACCTCTAGGCGGCTGTGAATTTCAAAGAGGCCATCAAATAGTTGCCGAATGCTATTGCAATCGCCGGGTTTCGTATATAGGCGTTGCACAACTACTTTGGATAGTGGAAGAAACTCTGTAGCCTGCTTCTTGGAATGCAATTTTTCGCATTGCCGTTTAAATATTTGGTTTCTCCGGTACAACACGTAGTTCCGCATTTCAAGAGTTAGCCTCTCGTTATTGCTAAGTTCTTGGTCGGTTGCATTAACCACACGATCAATGATGAACGAAGGTTAGATGCCATACAGGATGGAGAACGGGCTAACGAGAAGTTCTATGAGGGGGGTTTTATTTACACACGAAATGACGGTATGTAGAAAGTTCGGTCAACGTGCGTCTTGCTCCTTGGTAAGGAAACGCAAGGCTTTATGAATGCCTCCAATTCGATTCTCAGCATGCCCAAGGGTTTGATGATGGTGGGGTAACGGGTAACGAACTTCTATACCCACGGTAGACAAAAATTGCAGCGTCTTAGTTGAGATGTTTGTATATGAAAAGGAGAGATGGGAAGGAGTATGGTGTTACTATTGTAGATACATGGAAAATAATAGCAAATTATTATAAGTTATTTATTTTCATATTTTAGTTATTTATTTATTTTTTAAGGACATAATAGTAATTTAAATGAAGTCATGCTTTGGGTTAAGAGATTACTAAGAACGATGTGAAATTGTGATATGTTGGAATAGCACGTGTTAGTGTTATTATTTGTTGTTGTTTTCTGTTTATGTAAAAGAGTTAGGCATGGTTGTGTTTTTATGTTCATGAAATACTGTCGAGACGTTAGCTCGCAGTATAGTGTAAATGGAAATTGCGAAAATTGATGTAAGTCTGAGTTTAAGAAGCATGTAATGAAAACACTTTGTTAGCATAAACACAATTTTGATATGGCATAATATTCAGATTCGCAAAGATTGACTGTCTGGGAATTCTGTCATGATGTGACAAGGTCTCCAACGAAAGTTTGACCAATAGTTGAGGTAACCAACGTCGAGACATGAAACGACGAATTCCATTGTCTGGAAAGAAGAATAAAAACGAAATCTACATTGGATCGAGATCGGTGTTCTATATAAGAGTTTTAGATGAGAGCTTGAAGAATTAGGATTCGACGTTTACAAGTAATAGAACATTAGTAACTACCATCTTACGATGGTTAGATTTTAGTCGGCTACTCGTTATAAAGCCGAACCGTCATTATAAGCATTAGTAGTCTATATATTCTATCGACGTGAGAACGAGATTTCATCCATGGTCACCACCGAGAACTATGACCAACGACTGTCCAACGCATTGCCAAACGTAGTCTAGAGAGGAATCCAGGATTGGGAAATACGTCGCTCCAAGGACCAGCCAAAACATCCTAAGGTATGTGTACCTCAACTATATTGTTGACTGTAATAAAATCTCCAGACACTCGAGTACCGTGATCTGAATTTATTAGGTCATATCCGTAACGACAACACATTACTCTTTACACTTTTTAATTGGTTATAATACATGATATTTTACAGATGAAATGGAGTGTTTTGATTTACTAAATTATCATCTCCTAGTGTAATAGATTTATTGAAACCTGCCCATTTCAGATAATGGGTAGAAACAACTTCTCCGCGTCACAACACATATTTCACCGAACATAATAAGCACAACGCGAGGAGGTTGTCATGGTAGAGGCGACCTTTGGTTCGAAACCAGGGATAGGTAGTTGTGGAGATAAATTTTAAGGTAAATATGCCCACCGTGGCATTGTGGAAGCATCCCCGGGGTATTTAGTAGAAACGTTAAAGGAAATGAAAATCAGTATTAATAATAGTAATAATAGTTTCACCTTCACCGCCCACCCTTACCGTAGGTTAAGTAATATTATTTTGGAGTTTAAATTTAATAAATAAATGAGTGAAAATACAGTACTGACGAGCACAAAAAGCGAAAAAAGCATACGAGTAGAGTTCAATAACACTAGTTAACAAATTTAAACTTTTTGTTTGTTACATGAGAAAAATCACCTGATCTTAAAGGAACGTTTTGCGCTGAATTCGAATATGACTCAGTTTCTCTCCATCACGTACAGTTTTCCCGTAACAGAGGGATTTTCGGGAAATTCCCTAAAAAATTTCCCTTTCTCAGATATTTTATTCCCCTAGCTCCTGTCCCCTTACATATAGTAACATAGAAATTATACCTAAGTATAGCCTTATTTATATTTAATAAACCCTAAAAGTTTCGTAACAATCGCTTTGTTCTTTCTAGAGAAATGAATATATTTGTATGTATACTGTGTGCACTGTTTATTGCACCTGATAGTAATGCTTTCAGATCTCCTGAGTTGGGGTAAAAACGATTTGCTTTATTACTACAAACACAGACATAAAAATGAATATTTACAATAGTCAACAGCACACTTGTATTGCTCTCTGTAAATTAGAAACGTGTATAAAAATAGAATGTACTTCCAACGTATATTTTATTTAAACGTACAGTATATGTATATCTTAATACATATATATACAATTCTCCAATTTTTTTCGTTTTGTTCATGAAATGGTTATCAATATTTGTTATCAAATGTAACAGAATGCAAAAGAAAGAAAGAATGGAATACAGACTCATTGTTGACAACAATGAACTAATGCAGTCTGAATTTTCCACTACGGTATCGTTTCCCCCCTCCCCCCGCGCATTTCTTTCTTTCTTGTGTTCTTGACACCTGGTGAGGGAGTTTTGTACATTTTTATATTGACGTGTGGTTTAACACTACTTCACTTTCAAAGTTGTCTTTGCTGCTAAGAGTGCTTTCATGTTTGATCTTAATGGCATTATACCGAACTAAGACCAGAAGTTTAGTTTGTGATCAGTACAATGGCGTCAAGAGGACGGCGTTCGTGTGTTAACTCACCAAATAGTTTTTGTTATGTGTGTGGCCAGTTTGTAGTTAAAGGACAGTGTAGATCCATTACGCCATCGGTGAAACTAGCATGTTATATATATTTCGGATGTCGTGTGGGAGATCAGGACAAAACTTGGGCACCCAACATAATTTGTGCGTCGTGCTATGTCACTTTACTTGCATGGGCCAAAGGGAAACGGAGGTTCATGAAATTTGCTGTACCAATGGTGTGGAGAGAACCCACCAACCATCTGGATGATTGTTATTTTTGTCTCACAATAGTTAAGGGACATTCTAAAAAAAGCAAATACACAATAAGTTATCCGAACGTTAAATACGCAATTAGACCTATTCTGCACGGGGATGAACTTCCACTTCCCGAGCCCCCTACCAACTGGGAAGAGATATGGCCAAAAGACTCTGATGATGATCATGACCTTGATGAACCATCGACATCAACATGTACATCCAAGGATCCAACGTTCATCCCTGACTGTGTTCGCGAGCCACATTTCATCCGGCAATGTGAACATTAATGACCTAGTCCGTGATTTGCACCTGACAAAACAAGAGTTGGAACTTCTGGGATCAAGGCTCATGCAGTGGAACTTATTGGATGCAGAAACGAACATATCAGTGTACAGGAAAAGGCATGTTCAATTTTCAAGCTATTTCTCAATGCAAGATAATGTGTGCGTATATACGGATATAAATGGGTTGATGGCGGAGCTAGGAATTCCTTACGTTCCAGAAGAATGGAGGTTATTTATCGACGCGTCAAAGGTCAGCCTTAAAGCTGTCCTTTTACATAATGGAAATAAAAAACCTTCTATACCACTTCCGCACTCAGTGAAGATTAAGGAATCCTATGACACCATGTCAACTTTGCAAAATCTTATAAATTACAAGGACCATTGTTGGCAAATATGTTGTGATCTCAAGCTAGTTGGTATTTTATTAGGACTGCAGTGCGGTTACACGAAGTACCAATGTTTTTTATGTTTATGGGATAGCCGAGCTGATGACAAACATTATGAAGTGAAGGAATGGGAACCTAGAGTGAATTACGTACCTGGAGAATGCAACGCCAAATACGCTCCGTTGGTAGAACCTAATAAGATATTACTACCGCCACTTCATATCAAGTTAGGACTTATGAAAAACTTTGTCAAAGCCCATGGACACATCTGGTGAAGTTTTCAAGTATTTGCGAGATAAGTTCCCTAACCTGAGTGATGCTAAGATTTCAGCGGGATGTGTTTATTGGTCCCCAAATTAGGAAATTAATGCTTGATGATAGCTTTGACAGCAAGTTAAACAGTGCTGAGCTAGCTGCCTGGACAGCATTTAAGTGTGTTGTGCGCAACTTTCTGGGCAATAACAAAGCTGAGAGTTACACAGAAATCGTACAGGACATGATACAGAAATACAAAGAGTTGGGTTGTAGGATGTCTTTAAAAATCCACTTTTTGCACTCCCACCTCAGCTTCTTTCCTGCTAACCTAGGTGCTCTCAGCGTCGAACAGGGGGAAAGATTCCACCAAGATATAATGGCAATGGAGAAAAGGTACCAGGGACGATGGGATCCTTCAATGATGGGGGACTATTGTTGGGGTCTTGTTAGAGAATGCAACATTTCTTACAAAAGAAGGAAGTAGTGTACGTTTTTGTAACCCAATGGAAGTTTCATATATTGTGATAGTTTTGATTGTCTTTTCATGACCTTTTGGTACATTTGTATTATTGTTTATTGTAAATTGTCACACTTGTAAATTATATTGTATTATATTTTATATATGTGTTTGTGGTAATAAAGCAAAACGTTTTACCTCAACTTAAGAGATCAGAAAGCATTACTATAAGGTGCAATAAACAGTACACACAGTATACATACAAACATATTTATTTCTCTAGAAAGAATAAAGCGATTATTATGAAACTTGGAGGGTTTGTTAAATATGAATCAAAGTATACTTAGGTATAATTTCTATGTTAGTATATGCAAGGGGACAAGATCTTGGGGTGTAAAATAAACGAAAAGGGAAATTTTTGAGGGATTTTCCCGAAAATCCCTCTGTTACGGGAAAATCGTACGTGGTGGAGAAAAACCGAGTGCATATTCGAATTCAGCGCAAAAAGTTCCTTTAAGAACAGGTATTTCCTTTTCTGTAAGAACACCTTTGTTAACTAGTGTAATTTATTTAGTTTAGGAACGCCTAAAAATCGAAAACAAGTAAGGATAAATGGTCAGAATACAGAAGTGGAGCCTGCTAGTGGAAGGATTGAAGTAGAGAAAGGACGTGTGTTTAATTTTCCAAGTAGCCCGGTAGTGAAATATTTTTCCGAAGATTACCCACCTATTATCAGTTTGACGAAAATTTGTTACATAGTAAAGACGTAAATCATAGTAAAGACAGGAATTCAGAAAGTTTAGATAATAAGAGTAAAACAAATATGGTGTGACTTTTACGCGGATGTAAATAAACTTCCCAAATTTGATTTAAAGAACGATGGTGACATAGTATCATTTTTTGACGACTTTGGTAATGCATGCCAAATAGCAGGTGTCGAGGAAAATGAGAGAAAATAATTACTACCAAGTGAATTTAAAGGTGTTAGTAAAGAGTGGATCAAATTTTTTTAAAAGAGAAAAAATTGGAAAATATAACCTATAGAGAATTAAAGGAGAATATAGTTGAGGAGTTTACTCGTAGAAATGTAAGCTTAGATATAGAGGAGAGAATCAGGGACCGGTTACATCAGGAAGATCAGCCGATTATAAACTACGTTTACGATATGCTCATGACGTGCGGGAGATTAGATACAAAAATGACAAAAGAAAATCGGAATTATAGTTAGTGAACTGCAGCCTTATTACATGGAGAAAGTAGGGACTGTAGTTTATTCGACTTAGGATTAGTTTGTGGAAAATTTAAAAAAATAGAGAAAAATAAGTGCAAGGTAAATAAGAGGGTAAAAAGAGAAACAGGAAAAGTGAAAATTAAAGATTTAGTGAAAAAGATAAGAGAACAAGTAGAAGAAGACGATAGGGATTCAGAGATAGATCGGATAGCGCTTAGGAAAGATAGTAAGAATAAAGAGGAAGCGAAGATTAAGCAAGAACCCCAAAGCTTATCACAACTTGCACAATTAGAGAAAAAGCTAGACCAACTACATTGTCAACAGAGGTGCATGCCCAGATAGCAGAAACAGCTTGCCACAAGCATGATATAAGCTTGTCTTGACAAGGATATAAGCTTGTCCCAAGCTTGTTACGACAAGTCTTTAAGCGTATATCAAGGCTGATTCAAGCGACGAAGTTGACAGGCGACAAGCATATTGTAGGCTTATACTGTAAGATTGTTTCAAGCTTGTCAGCTCAAGCTTATTGCAAACTTGTTACATAAAGCATGCTAAAAGCTTGTTACCTCAAGTTTATTTCAAACTTGGTACGTAATGCTTGCTCCAGGCTTGTTACCTCAAGTCTATTTCAAACTTGGTACATAATGCTTGCTACAGGCTTGTTACCTCAAGTTTATTTCAAACTTTGTACATAATGCTTGCTACAGGCTTGTCACCTCAAGCTTATTTCAAGCTGTCCACTTCAAGTTTAGCATATGCTTAATATCTCTCGTTTATTGCAAGCTTCTCAGTAAAGCTTGATACAAATTTATTTCTGCACGTGAGAAAATGATTTATCTGCTTGGCAACATGTATAATGTTTGATGTGTAGGTTAGTATAATGTTCAATGTGTAAGTTACATAAATGATGGTGTGTATTCTTTAGCCATCTGAGGGTGTTTAGATATTGCCATCACTTTATTGGCATTATTTTAAATATATATAGGGGAAACCATACCATACTTACCATTAATAGTAAACATGATAGTAAGCTATGGTTTCTGCAATATTTTTAAAAGAATATCAATAAAGAGGTGGCAATATCCAAACACCCTCAGATGGCAAAAGAACACACACCATCATTTATGTAACTTACACGCTGAACATTATACTAACCTTCACATCAAACATTATACATGACACCAACCAGATGAATCATTTTCTCACGAGCAGAAATAAATCTGTATCAAGGTTGACACTACTGGACCTCACATCAAACCTTATACAAAATGAAATCAACCTCATATAGACAACAATCCTGCAAAAATAAACGTAAAGGTGAGGACGAAAGAACTTTTAAACCTACATAAGCAATGTTCTGAAAAAGAATAGTTGTGTTCGGTCAAAATGAAAGCATAATAATATATACTTTCACAATCTGTATTATGCTTCTTTCCTTCGTCCATTATGTCTTTGCAGCACGAGGTTCAGGTTTATTTCTGTTGAGTAACATTATTGAAATATCATGTTAAATTATAAATCCATGTCTCACACAACATTGTTGTTGAATATATACCCCATACTCCAGCCTATTGAGATTAGTATCTTATCTCAACATAGAAAGGAACACTTTTCCTGAGTTCCTTGGTGAATATACTATGCGACCTGGCAGATCAGCATCCAATTAGTTTACCATTAACCACAGTTTGATGTTGAAGTTGAGCGTCCCGTTTGAGCACGAAGTTTCACACGAGACACTGACCTGTAGAATCCGAACAGTAATGCGTACAGTGTTTGTAAGGTCTTCCACTGGGAATCGACCACGACCCTAGGCGCACCAAAGACGTACACCACTAGACAAGCGTCAAGGGCTAAGCAAACTTTTAAATTATCAGATTTCAGGAAAGAAAGACATATAAATTAAATCCTAGAACCACTGCTACACAGGGTGCGAAATACTGAGGATGGCCAAAATTTTGGAAGAAAATTTATCCTCAATAATTTACTGGAGAGATAAGGTGACATCGATACTGTCAGAAGTATACAAACTATTTACAGTAAATCTGTGCAGTTAGTGGACAACCTAGTGGATAAGCATTATCCCTAACCTTACATAGTTCAATAATTTTGGATGTTCAATATATGAAATCTTCATTTCAAAACTTTCCAGTGCATTTTTATTTATTTACTCCTACTTATTTATTTACTCCTATCTCTCCCCGATCATAACTGTTATGATTTCGCATCCTGCTGCTACATAATTGAAATAAATTATCCCTACATTCTACGCAATAACTGATATAAGGTTCCATGAAAACAATCAGCTTGTATTACAATGTTATTTATTGAACTTATTTACATTTTTTGTATTATTTCTAAATTATTTCCTTAATTGGGTTCCTCAACTTCAACGGTGTCACCTTCCACTACAAGTTTTGAATTTCTTCGTTCTCTGCAAAATAACGATCATAAATACGTACTGAAAAACATGTAATTGATTGCACAGTTAAAAGAAAACATTCATATTGTTTACCTTATAAATACGCTCTCATTAAAATACATTATTATTCTTTGAAGTAAGTGCCTCACAAGGGAACAGAGTCTGGCACTCGTTTCTCAGATCTGGTGATCCATGGTTTGGAAGCACTCCAAATATGATCTCTATAGCATTACGGTAGAATTTTTTATAGTGAATTAATATTCCCTAATCGAGCTCACCTATTCAGATGTTAGATTTGCAGTGTGGCACTTCTTATTCAAAGTGTCTTGACTATGTCAAATACAATATAATTCATCTTCCCATACTGAAAATTAATAAAGTAATTTTAAACACTACTATACACAAACATTACGCAAACACTATTTCGGTTCAGCGGCAACCCTTATATTCTACATTTTACGTTTTACAGCCTTATTCGATTAAATTTTGACGATCACTCATAACAAACACTAGAAAGGAGAGAATCGCGTTTCTTACAATTACAACATACTCTCCCACAGTCTGATATTTAGTCGTCTCGGGATCGCACGGATCTGTCTGGGTCATACAGGGTCAGGGATCTGACTACTTCGGGATCACGAGTCACGAAGTATGTTACTCGTTTCATCACTGGTACCACTGCATGGTATTTATTCACTTTACCTATTTGAATGTTCTAGTGCCAGTACATTTTCAGTAACTTTTTTTTAAAATTTCCTAGCTGAAAATGTGCATTGTTCTGTGAGAGCATCAATTGAGATAAATCCAGAAAATGTCATATTGACTCACTAGGTACTGTTGTATAAGCACGGCGTTACGAAAAACAAACGAAGTGATCACTGATATAAGAAATCACTGAGGGATGGAAGAACAAATATTTACTTATTTCTTTAATTTTCTCTCCATGCCTTGTATGAAATGCAATCTGATCTCACGATTCACAGGAAAGATAGGTCATAAGTGTGTGAACCTATATACCTTGTATTCTTCACGGAGCAACATAAATGATAAATGATGACCTACAAGGCGTTATCCTGCGTCATGTACAACAGAACGCATGGGAAAGTGTAGTTCGCAATTCACAGGAAAAGTGTAGAATTTACTAAAGTAGGTACCGTGTACACGGACAACTTCGTACCATTTTGTAACTAGTTTGGAACATACCTTAGAAGTTCAATGAAATATTTGTCTTAAAAAAAAGTTACTGTGACTAATACGTAAAGAGGTGTTGAGCAACAATTCACTGGAATTATTTACGACAGTAAAACAAACGGATTTTAATCCTGAGCCTTACAGCGGAGGAATACATCTTTGCAACGTTTCATTCTTTCAAAACACAAAAATCACTGATAGGAAGACATGCATATTGCCTTCATCATACATATCAAATGAAGAAGGGATGACTCATTACCGTAACTGTAACACTAAGTTTATTTGACCCATATTCATAGAACGTCGTGTCGGAGTCATTAGCGTCGTTTCACAATTCATTACAGAGAAGTAATAAATACTCCTGCGACCTATCGACCTAGTTCTTTATATCCCATCTTTGAAAGCAGAAACATTTCTCAGTGTACATGGCACAAGGCAGGAAAATCACTTCATTTACTTCAATCCAGTCAAATTCTGAATGCATTTTAAGACCTATGTCTCTCTATTTATTTTCCTGGTAATTTGTTGTTGAGTGTTTACGCATACGCATACTTTGGCGTGCTCCATCCTATTGAAATTTTTTTGTCTTTGGGGAAAAAACTACTCTTACTTTTTTAAATTTATTTTTTTATTACTGCCACTGCTGAATGAAGTCCTTATCTTGTGGATAAAACATTAACCTTTATTTCTTGTTCTATTTTAGTGTTGATTACTTCTTTTTCATACTGAATAAAGTCTTATATTCCCGAAAACTCGGGAATGTCTTTGTAAGAGAGAAATGTGCATTTACTATTATTTTGTCTTTTAACAAAATTTTCTACCTGCTGAAGTCTTTATCTTCTAGGGAAAAAAAGACTGTTTCTTGATTAGTTTTAATGTTATTTTACTTCTTTTCTATCTCCTGAATGAAACCGTATCTTCTGAGAAGAAAAAAAAACTACAATACCATCTGTATCTTAATTAATTATAGTGCTTTATTGCTTGTTTCTATACTAAACGAAATAATCTTATCGTCTGGAAGATTCTGCAATTGCATATTTCTCTATTACAATGGCATTGCAGTTTTCCAGAATGTAAGATGGTTTTATTTAGTATAGAAAAGAAGTATTTAACTCTAATCAATCAAGAAAGAGGGTGGTATTGTAGTTTTTCTCTCATGAGATGAGTTCGTTCAGTAGATGGAAAAGATGTAAAATAACTAAAATTAGTCAAGAAAAAAAGAGGTTAGTTGCTTTCTGTTTTTCATGCATCAGGTAGGAAATCTTTTTAGAAGGCAAATATAAAAGGAAGGGCCTATCTCTCTATTACTGTGACATCGCAGTTTTCAAAAAATGAAATTTCCTTCAGTATAGAAAAGAAGTAATCAACACCAAAATTAATCAAGGAATAAAAGTTAGTCTTAAAAAAAGATTTCATTCAGCAGATATGAGTAATCAAAAAAATAAAATTAACACAGGTACTTTCTTCCAGAAGACAAGAAAATAAAAATGTAAACAGTAATGAATTTCGATTTTAGTTAAAATTTCCATCTTCCGAGGAAAGTAACAGGCAAGTTGCTAAATTATAAGGGATAATAAAATAATAAATACATACAAGGTAAACATTTTATCTCATTTCACTGTGTACTAATACATGAGTGCGTAAAAATGAACTCATCTCGCTATATAAAATACAAAGACCTAAGTGATTGAGTGACCGACTGATCTTTGCACAGTCCAAATCGCTTAAGATAGACACGTTAAATATGGACAGTACATGGGATTTGTTACGTAGGATACAACTAAGGAAGGATTTTTGCAAATTCGACAGGAAGGGGAGGAAAATAGGTTTGGGACGTATTTTTAAAATATGACCATATCTCCGAATTCCTTAAGGTTACAGACTTCAAATTTGATATTCAGATGTCCCATTTCAAATAATTTGACATATTTAAGCGGTTTTTGATATTTTAGTACAAAGGGAAAAAAGAAAAAAGTTAGAAAGAAAAGAAAAGGAGTGAAGATTACAATTATTATAAGATGTGGAAATCTCTGAATTTATGAAGGTTTGAAACATGAAATTTGGTATTTGCATATTATTTAAAATAAGTAGATAAGAATTTCAGCGCTTTTGAAATATGCCTCGGAGGTAAGAAAGGGGGTGGAAAAAAATGTATGGGGATTATAATTATTATAGTAAAGTATTTAATCCCTTAAGGTGAGAGATTTGAAGTTCAGTATTTCCATTTCTTATTAAAAATACTTTGCCACGTGTTTCAGCCCTTTTTTTGACATAGTAAAAGGGAAAGAAACGATGTGGAGAAGAGAAAAAAAGGTGGGGATTACAATTATTCTAATAAAATGTCGGTATCTCTAAATCTTTTAAGATTTGAAACATAGAAGTCGATATTTGAACTTCTTATTTAAAATTATTACAAAAGCGTTTTATGATACATATCCTAAAAGGAAGAAAAAAGGGAGGTGGGGTCCGGGAAAGTAAGAGGCATTGAAACGGCGGAAATCTCTTTTTCCTCCAAATCCACAGAATTCTATGCATATGGTATTGATCTAGTGACCTATAGATGTGAGAAATATAGTGAATACAAAACGTATATGTAGAGAAGAACGCGTCCATGGATTAAGTTGCAGATCCCTAGCTTATTTTGTGATGGTAAGAACTTTCCAATCTATCTCGTGATCGTAAGGAAAATAGGTAAAACTATACTTACCTACGCAGTAGTCTAGGCTTCGCCTGCTGCAGCCAAAGACCCAATACTTCCTTCACCGTTTCTTCTGTTCGTCGGTGTACATCTTACGAACAGCAGCTGAAAAGAAAGATAGAATTTCAAGCAAATACTAGCGATTTTTATTCTTAAAAAAAACTGTCATTTGAAATAAATTTCCCTCTTAAATAGCTTTACGGAATTATGGTATGGTTTGTAAACATGGATACCTAGAGCTAAAAATAATTCCTATATTATTTTTCCCGTCACCTAAGCTAGGCCCCTATTTTGTGATTTTTATGTAAGGGTACTATAGAAAGTTATCTTCCACCACACTTTTGGTATATTATATAATGGAAAAGTTACATTTTTCGATACAAGTGTAACAAGACTTTCTTCCGGTGCCCTTAGTGGTGATATAGTTTTGAGTCAACGTTTAAAGTCACCTTAAATAACACTACAAAAAACACATTAGGTTTTGGCTAACTTCGTTGTCACGAAAAATTGAAAGATGAAGACGACAGAAAGACGAAAGTTTGACTATTCGCCGTCTTGAAAGCCTGCAACTTTTCTCTTTTTATACTGGAATTATGGTAACTTCGAAAGCTATGTTCTTCTAGTGGTTTATCTGCGTTCTAGTGTTAGACATAAAGCTCTGAAATTTTGCACCTTTAAAATATCGGCAGGGGAGACAATTTGGCATACTATGTAATACTACCAGACTAACAGTGTTGCCAACCCAACAAAGTTATATTCAAAGTGGTAGACAGTATCAAATTTACAGGTATACACGAAAAGTCTGGTACAAAATTATACTTCACAGTAATGATTCCTACACCGTACTTCAATTTAAATTCATTGTCACTATTGATTTTATTTAGCCCTGGAATCATTCCTACCTTGGAATTTTATTTGGTTTTAGATTTTCCGTACACCTTACAAATTCTTTTGAATGCTTTTTCAAGCAAAGATTTGTTTAAATATGTACTTTGCCAGTAATGAATGCTTTGTTTACAACATATAGTGTTGGATCAGTTATCAAATTTCCTATATATTCTACACAGATGTTATATTCACTCAGTAAGGGTGAACACATGTACATATTTTACTACTTGACAGTAAAAGAATCCTAAAGTACTCAAAGCATACTTTATTCATGAAGAATTACTTCTGATTGCTTGGGACGTACTAATATGAGAACACACGTCCAGTACGAGAGAAGTAAGACTTAGTAATTAGCAAACTGGAATTTTGTATGGTTACTAGCATAAATAAATAAATGAAGTTAAATATTTCAGTACAACTTTTCAAATCAACTTACTCTTGATCTTTTTGCACATTTGGGTGGACCCAAAGGTGTGCTTTTTTGCTTCATGATCCTTGGTTTCCTGCCAGAGTAGGAGAATTCCATTGCGAGCTTGTCGCACAAAGTTCTTCTTATTGCATTGTGAGCGAAACCTTTTAAAATCCTTACCACCAATTGACAGTAATACTTTTACCTGAAAGAAAGGAAATTATTTAGATCTAATGCATGCTGAAATCGAAAAGAAAAACAATATATATAAGGCTCCGTATTGTTATGTGTTTCTAGCAGTGGAAAAAAAATAACGAAGCATGAATGAAACTAGATTAATTTTTAGATACAGTAATGTGAAGTGTGAAAAAAAAAGGGCGTGGGGTTCTGAGTTTCACGGAAGGCCGTATCAAATGGGCTACGTGACTAACAAAAACTGTTTGCCTGGGATTTATTTGGTAACTTTCAGCTTTATACACTTCCAAAAGTAACAAGTAACAGTGGGTTAATCAGTGCTGCCAACAAGTAGTGTCAGAAAATAGCTAAATGACGCACAGAAACTAGCTAAAAATGGCTCAACTTACCTTAAATTATAGGTAACAGAATTTAGGAATAAAGAAAGTAAAAATTTGGTACTTTTTGTCTATCAGTTTACAAAGATGTTCTAATATTATTTATCTTTTCATATCATCAAATCAAACAGTTTCACAATACAATTTGTTTCCTCATTGACTAGAAGTAATAAAATCTCTTAAATTATTTTCAACTTCTAATGCTGGGTATGTCTTGATAACACTATTGATCTATCACAAAAATATATACATACACATGCACGCATCTCAACAAGAAAAACCCAACCCAAACTATAAATACACTAGAAACTAATCAAACAAATTGACTATGGAGAAACCAGATCCTAGAATCACAATTTACCGTGACGGATAGGTGAGACTGATAAAAGATATATAATTTACTGTGACAATGTAAGTGCTGTTGTAAACAAAAGAATTAGAAAAATACCAAGATAAACTACTTTTTTTAGGTTTTTCATATTTTCTAAAAAAATGACTGCAAAAGATTTAATTGCCGCCTAAATGACTATATGAGCAAGTATGAATGGCAAGTTGACCAAAATTATAGTCAATAGCTAATGCACATGATAATGGCTAAATTGGCAAAAATGGAGCTGATGCTAACATTTAGTCAAAAGAGAGATGTTCCAAAAAGACGTAAATTAAAAGATATAACAAAGATTTGAAACCTGCTTCATAACATGTACAGTTTTGATAGGACACTTACATATTTCTTTCCGAAGTTAAGATCTTCAAGCTTTCTCTCAAATGTTTGAAAATCATCCAACGTTCGCAGAGGCGGAAGTCCAAGAAGTTCGGATTCTTCGTTTATGGACTCTGCTTTCACACTCACACCATTACTTAGAAGTGTGTCGACCTTCTTCTCGACGGAAGATACTCTTTAACTAAGGTCAGCTAAAGTAGATTGCATTTGGCCAAATACCATTTTGATATCTGCAATAAATTTTAGGAAATATTGTTTTGAAGGTGTTAATATAACTAGAAAATAAATTATTTCACAAATCATTGAAACAATAAAATGTACATTCATGTTCAAAATGATTGTCGCATATCTATAACCGTCTTCTTGTAAGAATATAATTTGATGAAGATTTTGCAGGATAATTTTAATACCGATACAATGTGTATAATCGAGAAATGTATATTTGTGGAAAATTTTATAGGGAAAGAATTATAAGCACGTAAATCAGAATGAGTAAAATAAATGGACAGGAAAGTTTTATTTTCGTTTTATTGTTCTTATTTACTGCTCTTTTGACATGAAATTTGCCACATATATGTCCTTGCCGATTATGCACTTACCAACATTATAAGAAATACAGGGCGAATTCGTTATCAAATTTTATTCCTACAACAACATATTTCTAGACATGCGACAATAATTTTGGACATGGGTGTACGTTTGTGGTGGACAAACACCGTGTGCGTAGGTTTTCTCAGGTTTCTATCGTTCCCCTCCACTTTCTTCACTCCATCATTTAATTCATTCTCATCATCACCGTCTTCTTTAGGCTGCCCCGCATAACCGTGGGACAAAACTCAAAGATTTTATTTAAATATGATTTCGCTGTTCATTTAATCAGAAATCTTGAGGGAAAAATTAGGAAGACGTGTGTAGAAGACCACTGCGTTGGAAAATTATTACCAGGTCATTAGAGTATGACGTCATTCATCAGCACTGCGGAAGGAAAGGGTTGATTGCTCAGAGGTAGAACGTTGCCTTTTGGTGCGACGGATCTTTGGTTCAATCTCCGGCCTCATGAGTTTATGATGGACAATAGCATATTCGTGAGGGTTTTTCCGTTCTCATGCCACTAATTCCTTCATAATCATTCACTATCATTAGTCATCCGTGTATCTTAACATTAACCCTAGGAAGACT
Source organism: Thermobia domestica (assembly GCF_964235325.1). Classification (NCBI taxonomy): domain Eukaryota; kingdom Metazoa; phylum Arthropoda; class Insecta; order Zygentoma; family Lepismatidae; genus Thermobia; species Thermobia domestica. The sequence continues at coordinate 96,116,734 of NC_137457.1, forward strand.
AAACTATAATTGGTCACGTGAAAGACTAAGGGGGTCAATTTTGCTCGCGGTTGCAAATTCCAATTTTAATCATACTAATGTATTTTAAAGTTATTTAATGACCGCTACTAATAAATGTGAGTTGTAAAATTATTTTAAGACTTGTGAAATTTTATTTTAATAGGAAATATTACAAGTCCCAGTACAGACTATTGCCACATTTGGTTAGCAGACATGAAGTAGCTTGAAATACATTAGCCTGTGTAGACAAGTTACTATATTAAACCTGAGAGTATTACGTTTGCTCAATGTATAAAGTAGATTATGTTAATTTAGTCATCCATTCAAAGAATAGATAAGTTTACAATGATCCTTTTAAAGTAAAACTGTACTTCTCTTAACATTTCTAAGTTGCTAAAAAAATGTATTTAGTCACCTGCGCTAAAAAAAACAAAAAACTATCACAATAATGTGCTTTCTAATAAAACTAAATTTAAATTTAGATTACAGAAGAAAATACAAAAAAAATCAAACGTTGTAAAATTCATTTGTTCGGGCAAATTTGACCCACCTTTGTCTTTCTATGGTTAAGGACATAACAGCGGGGTTATGAAGAACGGCACCTACAGCTTAAAGTGAGATCCGAAACACTACTCAGCTTGCACTCGAGAGATATAGTTCTTCATTTGAACTCGAAACCAGAATCCCTTGATAACAAAGGCGATAAATCCACAGACCCATCATCCACGGAGGTCAACTGATAGAAATACGTTGCAGTGATCTTGCATACTTGTGATAGTTTAGGAGCCACTTAAGAACCAAAAGTTAAAGAACTGCAAAGTGGAATCACTCTATAGTTATACACATTAAATCAATGGACAATTTTAAAAGACTACATAGTACAGAAGAACTAATTTAGTCAAAGTCAGAAATATAGGCTTAATTTAATTTGCTATTCAATACAAGAAGTGACTAATAGTTCTGGACCATTCATACTATCTTTCTAAATAAAACTTTTTATTATTATTATTAACAAACCAGTCAAACCTAATAGAAATCTCTGTTTCGTCGATCCACTTTCCAATGTTATAAATTTAGACACTTAATCAGCTTCTGTGGAAAAGTTTTGTTGGGCGTCCGCTAGTGTGACAGCGCACTACAGGCACTTAGGCAGGAACTCCAAACTTGATAAAATAAAATCACAATTAAAGAGACAAGTTAAAAAAGTATTTTTCACGAATCCCACCCCTACTCAACTTGTGGACGATCATGCCACCGACAAGGAAAATTCAAGCTTAACCAATGCTGAAGAAGTAGACTGCTGAATAATTTATGATGTACTGGCAAATCATTTGCAGAACTAGTTGACCTATGACCTCTAGTTTGAGCGAGTTGCGTTCATTTCTCAAGGTTGCGACCTTGTTCAATCGAATCATCAGTCTCAAATTACCTTTACTCTTAAAAAAGGGGGGCAACGGTTACTCCACTTTAATCTAAGGTAAACCTATTTAAATAAAAAAACCTGGTTTAAAGGAAAAATTCCGGTTTAAGTGAAAACAAGTTGTTCTTTTTTTTTAAAAAAAATACAAGAACACGGATTTTGCCAATCCTTAAAATAGCTTTATTTCTTTATTACATCCGTTCAGATTGCAAATATTTTTCTGAGATTTTAGATCCAGACTTCATTCACCTGGTAGAAAAAAAGTAAACAAAAGCACTAAAATCAATTAAGAGACAGAACTTAATATTTTTAGAGGATAAAAAGATTAAAATATAAGCAACGAAAAACCTAGTTTTCTTCAAACTTACATCCTCGACTTCTTACCTTACAAACTTCAAACGAATATGCCAACTTATTTTCGCGTAATAATCCATTTTGAGTTATTGTTAATATCTAATAAGTATTTTTTCCAAATTCATCGTTCTTTTACCCTAAACTCAAAAGTCCATACCTGATCGAACCTTTCCTTGCACTTATTGTAAAGCGATGAAATGAGTGATATCACTTAATCTAAGATTGATGAAGTATACCTTAGAATAAGTAATTGTTACTAAATAAAGTCGAACATAAGTATTTATATTCTTCAATTTTGCCCCCAACCTCCGAATAAATATGTAAGAAGATAAGGAACGAAAGATAAGCATGATGCATTCTAAAATGAGTGATATGTCCAGGCTTGCTGTATTTAAATATCATCCGTACCGATTGTTGGGGAAGCCACATCAGTTAAAACTTGTAGTGTATCGGTGAAAGCTAAAACAAGAAAGCTTAGGCAATGTATTAATTCAAAGCAGTTTTCTCCTCGATTGTAGAGATAAAATCACTACTTTAGCACACGGCTCTCCAAATTTATATCGATTTTTTTGATTTTCTCACTAGATTCGGGGCACTACTTTACAAACGCTTCACGAACCACAGCTGAGCAAGCGGAGGGGATTTGAAGCCCCGTAGGACTCGTTTTTTTACCTTATCTTTTAAGTTACACACGATTGTCATTGCAGGCATTGTAGACTGTCATTTTCCAAAACTTAAAATAAAAATACTAGCATTTCGTTCCTTGCTTGTATTCAACCGCCTTCCGCCCTGGCAAATAGCTCCACCATAACATACTTACTTTCCCATGTATACTCATTTGCACATACAATTTATTGAGTTTAAAACACTTACATCATAGGTTAGGCTGGGTTAAAATACTTGGGCATTACTCGAGCAGACGGTTCTACCAAATGTTCACACATTGTATCTTCCGGTTTCTTTTTGTAGAATATCCACTAAATGAGGAGCTAGTGCATAAACCACGAACCAACTTGTGCTAGGTGGCCACAAAAAAGCACGAATGCCATCTAACCGAGTCAGGGCAGAAGCGCAGCAGGGAGTCCCGAGCGGAGTGAGGGGGTGCGTCCGTAGAGAGCAGGCGTGTCAGCGACGGAGGACATGCACATAAACGAGGAATGTGAAAAAATCCATAAAATATCCGCAATAATTTTTACATGGTGATTTTACCTAAATTCGTACTTTCTACCTATATTTTCTGTTTTTGATGATTTAGGTTAGGTTTGGTTAGTTATGTTAGTAATTACGGTTACGTAACACCAACTAATTTCTCCTGTAAACACGGTGATTTTACCTGATTTTGCCCCCAAGTTCCAAAATTATCTATATGTAACAGTATTATCTCAAATCTAGTGAAGAATGACCACAAAATCGATATATATATGGTACAGCCGTCTGCTAAAGCAATGCCTTAACAGTTATCAAGTACTCCACCTATAAATTTTTAATATGGTAAAGCCGTCTGCTGAAGTTTACCCTCTAATTTTTGTACTGATATTCAGGGCCGCCTGAAGAAAATTTTCTAGGGAGGGGCCCATTTTCATGGTTGCTATATTACGCCTGGTATTTAATATACGTGGTTTCCTATATTACGTATACATTTCCGTAAGCCAAAGAAGGCCCGGGGCTCACCGTACCCTCCACTTCAGGCGCCCATCTTGATGCTAATTGTCAAGAGCCATCACTGACTTTAAAGAATCCAATGGCTAAATATCGTATACATTATACGGATGAACACATACTTAATAAAAAAAACATAAAAAGTATAAACATAAAATACCATCCATATTTGGAAAGTAATGAAGTAACACTGAACTATAAAATTATCCTAAAAGCGCTCAGCGTTCCAGTCTAAAAAAATCACCTTTTTATTTTGTAACTAAAACTAAAGTAGGGCTTACTATTACATTTTATACACATAGCTTACCTTTGTTTACCTTTTGGAAGAAATCAAGCGCCGAATCTCAGACTACTCACCAATCCTACAGATGGCTCCATTTGTTAAACAATCGACAAACGTCAAGCGTTTTGAATCAAGCTTGAAATAGGCTTAGTAGAAAGTTGATAAATTCAAGCTTCTTTTCAAGTTAAAAACAAGCTAAAATAAACGTTGATTGTCGCTTGTCGCATTCAAGCTTCTTTTCAAGTTAAAAACAAGCTAAAATAAACGTTGATTGTCGCTTGTCGCATCAACTGTACATTGCTAAGCCAAAATCAAGGGAAAGCGACCGTTGATTTAAGCTTACATGCTATCTGGGTGATAGCGATAAACAGGAGAGTAAAGATGATAAGTTTGGAAGGAGTCAGAACTTTGGAAACAATAATCGAAATAGACAATTTACAAAGAAGGGAAGAAATCGGTATAGAGGTAATAATAAGAAGTGGAACAATAATAACGGTGGTAGGGATCAAACTAATTTAGAAGAATTGGTTGGAATCGTAGAGGAAATAATAATGGGTTTCAGAACGGGCGAGGCAATATATGTTGTTACTGGCGAAACTATAGAGGTAGATTACAGCAACGGTATAGGCAAGAAGGAAATCAATGTCAACATACGTGTTTTCATGAGCAATGCCAACAAAGCCAAGCTCACAGCAGAGATATGTGCAAGTAGTACCAGCTCAGGTAAATAGTACTACATATTACCAACCGAAAGGAGCTCAGAATTTAAACTAGAAAGTAGTGTAAATGGTCGAGGCACATTTACAGGGGAAAAGCATATTAGAATAAGAGAAGTGATAGCCTCAATACTACAGGAGAATAATATTGTACATTTACCTATAGAAGTAGAGAATAAGCAAGTAAAAGCGTTACTAGATAGTTGATCCCAGATCTCTATTATAAATGAAAAACTAATACCACCTAGTGATAGAAAAATTCCCCAACGAACGAAAATACGCGGTATTACGCAGAATGCATTAGTTATTAACAAATTAGTAATTATAAAATTTAATATGGCTAACCAGACATTTCATCAGGTCTTGAGAGTATTTCAGATGTTGATAGGATTATGACTTTAAAAACACAGAACTGTCAGATTGATTATGGGAATAATAAGATAATAGTACAAAGATTTGAGAAATCTAGAATGAGACAAAATAACGGTCAAGAGCCACGGGTGATATCAGAAAATACAGCGATTGGAGTTAAGTTGAGCTTGAGACCGAAATGGATGTTGAGTCATAAGGTTAGATCGTTACCAAGAATTAAACCTATTGTAAAAGTAAACCTAGTTAATTCCTGGAATGAGTTTTTGTTGGAAACAGATAAAAAATTGGAACAACAATATAATGTGCTTATACCGAGGGCATTATTATAAAAAGAAAATAACAACTTAGAAGTAATAAATCCATCCAGTAAATCAATTATGCTAACACGGAATTTGAAAATTGGCGAAGCAGAGGAGTATATGAGCGAGAAGATGTTCAGAGAGGTAGTATTGACCGAGGAAGAGATAGAGAAGTTATTTGAGGCAAGAGAAAATTTTGATAAGTCGAGATTGAAATTTGGGGCAAAAACGAAACCAGGTATTAAAAATAAGATAGAGAAACTGTCTTACGACTACCCAGACGAGTTTACGTGGAAAGAAAACGAATTAGGCACAGTAAAAGAGGTGGAACATAAAATTGATTTAGTCAAACGTGCCGTTTTGAAAACAAAAATATCCCATTCATATAGCCTTAAGAAAGAAAGTTAAAGAACAGATAAATATTATATTGGAACAAAACATAGAAGAGAGTAGTAGCTCGTATATTTCGCCGATGTCGTTTGTCAAGAAACAGTCAGGAGCTAATAGAGCTTGCTTGGATTGTACATATTTAAATAGTAAGTTCCCTTCCGTGGCTTTACCACCTACACATCAAATTTTGACGTATATGGGGATCATAAATAGTTTAGCGTCCTGGATATAAAATCTGCGTACCACCAAGTTCCAATAAGAAAAGAATTACGACATTAAACTGCGTTTAATATACCAGGGATAGAAGCGTATTCATAGAAGGTTCTACGAATGGCATATGTCCAACATCCGGCTGTATATACAAAAATCATGGCTATGACAATCGCAAACGTTAGTCCGGAGGTGGTGCTGTATTACATGGATGATGAGTTCGTGTAAGTGAATGAGCAAGAGAATATAGATAGCAAGAGAGTGTTAAGATTTATTTTTCAAAGGTTGAGAAAGTATGGATTAAAATTGTCGGTAGAGAAATGCCAGTTCGTGGAGCAAAAAGTTTAACCGTTGGGTCACGTTGTGAGCGACGCTGGTTACGAAATAAATCCGAACGTTATACAAGGCATTGAAGCCTGCAAGACACCAAAGTCGGCGAAAGAATTAAAATCATTTTTGGGACTAACTAACTATGTGAGAAAATTTTGCAAATATTACGCGGAAATTTCGGCGGTATTCCAGCTGTTGATAAAAAAGGGACAAAAAATTGTTTGGCCAGAAGAGCATCAAAAAGGATTTGAGAGGTTGAAAGAGACGTTGCTGAATGCACCATTGTTGGCACCATTCAAGGAAAATCTGGAAACTAAGGTATACACCGATACATCCATGAAATCCATAGGAGCTGTCCTTATACAGAAGCAAGAGAACAACGAGTGGAGACCCATTGCCCATTATAGTAGGGGGTTAAGGCCACAGGCAACAAAGAGATACATTGTTGAGCTTGAAATTGTCAGTGCTTTTACCGTTGTCATTGCTTTTAAGGAATTTTATTATTATCTGTATAACAAGAAGTTTGAATTTTTCACAGAGTGTAAGTGCATTAAGTATCTTCAAACAACACCTAAGTTATCCCCCAAATTATTCCGGTATAGTCTCCAGATGGCGCAGTACCATTAAACCCCAGTTCGTTGTCCAGGAGGGAAGAATCCGATATTCTGTCAAGGAACACGGACATCCACCCAACACCAGAGGATATGGATTTGGAAGCATTGCCGAAAAACAAGAAGGACCTGGGGATTCATTTGGCATGCGAAGACGACGTAGATGTTCGAGCACTTCAGAGAAAGGATTCGTCTTTTGGTCCTATAATGAATGCAATTGAACATCCGGATAATGCAGAGATAAATGCTGAAAAACAGGCGCGATGGTAAGTAGTTAAGGAAGGAAGGTTGTACAGGACTCAAAAGATGGCAAGTTGATCGAAATTCCTCTTATAAATTCCTTTTTCAATGAGGGAACAAGTATTTTGAAATTTGCACGGTTCTGTTTACGGTGGAGGACATTATTCCTACACTAAGTGTTATAGACGGGAGTTGAAATCGATATACTTTCCAAACATGAAAAAGTTTTTCCAGGAAAAGGTTAGCCAGTGCGTTAGTATCCAGTTCCAAAAGAGGAAGACAGAGAGGACAACACTTCATGGGCAAACAAGATATATGCCGTTACAGTTTGTAACCTTAGACGAAATTGGGCCATCTAAACGGTCGAAAGTCCATAGGAATAAGTACATCTTGGTTTTTGTCGGTAATGCTACTAGATAAGTGATCGCTCGCGCCGTACCAGCTACTACAGTTGAGATAATAGCGGAAGTAATATTCGAAGAGTAGTACCAGAGTTGTGTAATTTCTTCGAATGTACACCATGAAATTGCGAAAATTGATGTAAGTCTGAGTTTAAGAAGCATGTAATGAAAACACTTTGTTAGCATAAACACAATTTTGATATGGTATAATATCCAGATTCGCAAAGATTGACTATCTTGGAATTCGGTCATGATGTGACAAGGTCTGTAACGAAAGTTTGACCAATAGTTGAGGTAACCAACGTCGAGACATGAAACGACGAATTCCATTGTCTGGAAAGAAGAATTAAAAGTTTACAAGTAATAGAACATTAGTAGCTACCATCTTATGATGGTTAGTTTTTAGTCGGCTATTCGTTATAAAGCCGAACCGTCATTATAAGCATTAGTAGTCTATATCTTCGATCGACGTGAGAACGAGATTTCGCCCATGGTCATCACCAAAAACTAAGACCTACGACTGTCCAACGCATTGCCAAACGTAGTTTAAAGAGGAATCCAGGATTGGGAAATTCGTCGCTCCAAGGACCAGCCAGAAGATCCTAAGATGTATGTACTTCAACTATAGTGTTGACTGTGATAAAATCTCCAGACACTCGAGTACCGTGATCTAAATTTATTAGGTCATATCCGTGACGACAACACACTACACATTACACTTTTCAATTGGTTATAATACATGATATTTTAGAGATTAAATGGAGTGCTTTGATTTACTAAATTATCATCTCCTAGTGTAATAGTTTTATTGAAACCTGCCCATTTCAGACAATGGGTAGAAGCAACTTCTCCGCGCCACAACGCATTTGTCCCCGAAAGTTATAGGCACGACGCGAGGAGGTTGTCACTATATGGTCCATAAAAATCTAATAAACGCTTCTTATGTTAGAGACTTTAGAGGAGCTATGATTAAACCACTTGCATGATCTGTTACCAAATAAAAGTATTGATATTAGTCTGGTTCGGAAACGATTAACGTCCACGCCAGGTTTATGGAAAAGCACTAAAAAATATTGTCGTGGGCTGATTGTTGCACCGTTTCGACAGACGGTTTGTAAGATATTTTAAATGAAAGGCATGCATGACACCTGGCAATTTTACGGTATAGCCATTGTATCATCTAAGGGAAGTAATACTTCGATTTCATTAGCAGATGTAATTTGGTAAATCCAGGGTGGGTTAGTGAATGCGTGTGCAGTTCTGCAAAGATCGGATCCCATAGTCTGTTAGGGACACAGAGTACGAATCTGTTGTTAGGTATGGCTTTAATCTTTCTATACAATATACCATTCGAGATAGTGGATTGCTTTTTCCATTGCTTGTATTGGCGATGAGAAGTATTTTCTGATTTTAATGTCGGTATGGTCTTACCTACAAAGGTTTCCTGACACTATAGTTCACCCACATCAACCATTTTTCTCAGGGACAACATTTGGTACTCACGAGGGTTCTCTTCCGCTTCCGCAATTGTTTCGTGCGTAAGAAGTGGGTTATACTCAATGTCTTCCAATCCATTCTTACTTACAGCCAAATGTTCGATGGTTAAAGAAAATGTGCTGAAAATATCTCGCCACGTAAGTAATTTGGGACTCAGGTTATTCATGGTTTTTATAGCTGTGACCGCTATTGTGTCCGTGTAAATCGTGAAGTCTTGAAATATGTGAAGAATTTCTTAAGCCCGAAGTAGACCGCATACAATTCAAGCTAGCATATTACTGAGGGCGTCTTCCGTGGCGGATGACGAGATGGTGCAAACTGCACAGGGTGTCAGTCTACATCAGAGGAGTGCTTTTGTAGTAAAAAGGCTCCGACGTCTATTAGGCTCGAGTCCACCATCAAAGCATGGGCCGTATCTTGGGTGGAATATATCTTAAGAAGGGGTGGATTAGTGAGAGCATGGCGCATTTGTTAGAATGCACAGTAGCATTCATCTGTTCAGACTTATTTCTTTGGCGATAACTTCAGAGCATGATAAAGGGGTGATAGGTTGAGGGAAATGTTATAGAAGAATGTGCAAAAGAAATTCTCCGAGCCCAGCCAAGACCGTAATTGCTTGACGGTTTGGGCATAAAGATTTTCAAAATACCGTCAATTCTAGCTGGGTGAGGTTGAATATGAAATGCTCTAATTATGAAACCAAGACAGTATAGCGTTGTAACACCAAATATTGCTTTTTAAGGTTAAACAAAACCGAATAGCGTTGTGCAGTAGCTAGTACTTTTTCTAAACTAACAAGAAATTCCTCAAATTTCTCGCCACCAAATAGAGATCATCCACATACATAATAAGGTGGTTGGGATCTACGTTTTCGAAAATATCACGCAAAATGTGCTGGAGCATAATCGTGCTGTTGATATGCCTCAAGAGCATAGCTATAAGTTGGTACAACAAATGTATGAGATTTAGGGAAGGGACTGAAAATTCAGTGAATGGACGGTCGTTCGGATATAAGGGGGAACTGAAAAAAAGACTGGGTTAAATCAAAAGAGCAGTAGAAGGTAGCGTCTGTAAGGTTCTCGATAACATCAGCCATGTTGGCCGGAGGGTCACGAATTGGGAGGCAGGCAACGTTGAACCTACGGAGGTAAGAAAATACACAAAGGTCCTCAGTTACGTTTGGGAACAACTAGCATATTATTTCTAGTCGCAGAATTGCTTCATTCTATGATACCCATCTCTAGTAACTTAAATATCTGTTGTTTTGCCTTATGCCGTAACTTTTGCGGCACTGGAAACATCGATGATTCAAAAGGTTCTTTTGATCGTAAGTCTAGTGTTCCTTCATAGGTGTCAATGTATGAAAAATCAGTATCACGCAATTTAAAAACTTTGGCATATTTTATGATCATATCCCTAAATTTCTGTTGTTCACTACTTAGATCTTTGTTAATGCTAAATAGTTTAGTATCAAAAAGGTGACGAATTGAAGCAAGCTGTTGTTTTGTTTTCTCCTGTGCATGTTCGTCAGTTGATGTAGCGATTCAGGAATGTCTGGAAGAACAGACGCAATAGCCAAAGGCATTCCCTTGTGAAAGCGTGTGGGCTTGGAAGGCAGATTTACAACGGGGACCGCTATATTGTCTGTACTAGCTACAGTATGAGCAATAATGCATCGTTTTAAGTTGCTGTTGATAGAAGTGTGTAAGTGAACTAAAATTAACACCTAACATTGTGTCAAGTGGAATGAAAACAACAGAGCGTGGAGGGACGGTTGTGGTTTACAAACCAAAGTAATGTGATGATTAGTGTGAACTTGTGAAGCAACTGCAGGAGGTAATTGGGTAGAGCCTACGGGGGTATACTTTTCTGATTCTGGACGACAGCCAAAATGCCGTATTGTGAGTGTATTATTCTGATACTGAATTACAGTTTGATTACTTTTCAAAAAATTATTAGACAAAATAATTGGAAATTTAGGAATCGGAATAAGCCTAAATAAAACAGTAAATGATTTTCCTGCCAAACTAATATTGATGTATGCTTCGTACTTAAGAGACATTGGTTTGTCGCTTACACCATTCAATTTTCTTTCCATCGGAAATACAGTCATATTGCGTGGTAGGGCTGCCCACAGAGAGAGGGAGGACTCTGCCCCAGTATCGATCGGAAACCGGCATTTTACGTTCCCTGTCGTACCCTTACAGTAAAATAATTGGCTTTCGGACCGCAATGGTAAGGTAGGGGTGATCGGGGAAAGGTAGCATGGTTGGTAACTAGCGGGAGGCAGGTGGAGGGGTAACTCAGGAGCGGAGGTTTCCTGAGGCAAATTCAGTTTTGAATCGAACACAGGTTGGAACGATTGAGGTGGTTGGGCCACCGGGGGTTGGGGGTAGGGTGGGAAAGCGTAAGGAGTAGGTGGGGAATGTCCGTAATACGGATAAGGAGGGACATACGGAGGGTATACTGGAGGAAGTTGCTCATAATATGCTTGGTAATTGCTGTAACCCTTACGTGTGTTATTATTTTTCTTCTTTTTCTTCTGCTGCTTCGTTTTTTTCTGCTTAGCCGAAGCTGAGTTCGATTCCTTGTTCCTTTTTATTAGGTTTGGGCGCAGGGGGATTGTCGTGCCAGTGATTGCACTTAGAACAATTATAACATGATTCCTTACCTTTTCGGTAATCCTGTTGATAGAATGGAGCTGGTGATGGTACGCGCGGGGTAGAGGGACGATACGAAGTCTTTGCAAAGTGAACATGAGCTTTGTTTGAATTAAACTGGAGCTGTAACTTGTCCAGCTTTTCCATTATTTCAGCATATGGATCTACTTGAACCATTTGGGAAGCCGGATGTACGGTGGAGGTGGCAGAGGATAGCGACGCCACTGCGGATAGCTGAGGGTCGCATGCCACAAACCCCTGTTGTTCTGCGATGCGCTAATTAATAGGAGTTCAGCTTTCTGCCTCGTAAATGCTTCCTTTGTTAACTTCTCAAAATTCGCAAACGTCTTCTGAGAGAAATGGTGTTGTGTTGTGGAAGCATGTCAATGGCAGCATCTACCATACATCTTTAAAGGGAAGGGTGGGATTTAATTTCTCTGGCAAGAACTTCTTTTCAAACAAGTAGTTATGTTGATGGTTCACCCGAGGCCTTAACACGCGATCTATAGGTCCATTGGAAAATACATCTAAGGAGATGGGGAGAAGGATCATAGAAACCGGTGTTCCATTATTAAACCTACTGTTGGATCGAGTGTTAGCGATAGTTAACTAGTGAATTTATCAAAATAAGAAACTGCAAGTTGCACTGACAGCGAACTACAAGTTCTAACATCTAACACCACATAAAAAATAAGAACAAGTTATATAAATTACACATAATTCTTTTCAGGCAACACACTCATAGCTCCTATTATTCATTTCGGGGAGCAATATCTCTTAATTACTTCAGTAATACATTGGTAAATGGGTATGATTCTTCCACATTATATCTTAACCTAATAAAGGAGATCAGGATTAAAGTTACATATGAGTAGACACAGTGATATAACAGTAATTCACCTCAGCTATCTCAATTTATTGTATATCAACCATACAAAAGTGGGTGTTACCCTTACAGAGCTATTCTAATCCCGATAGAAATATCGATAAGTATGAGTCAGCCAAAGGAATGACATACTACGTAGGATTTGTACAAAATAATTATTACATTAATTTATGATGCCTGAGCAAATCACAAAGCGCATTCATAGGCCCTTTTCTTGTAAACTAGAAACCTCTCTTACATAACCTCTCTTATAAGCATTTCTCAAATCTAATATTAACAACTGTGATTATTATATGCGTTAGAGCATAAAGGAAAAGGAAGACAAATGCAGCCTTATGATAACCTGCGGTTATGAGGATCTGAAAGATTTGCATTGCCTGACCCTAATTATGCATAGAAATATGAAAAGCCATGTATGTAACTTCTATCTTCTGGTCCATCGATGTTGGTAACGACGACAATATCTCCGCGTTACTACAGTGGACAATTGAAAATTTTACCACCTGCCCGATAATTTCCGACTTGGGAATTCGAGATGGATCGAGATTTCAACCGCCTGTGCGCAATTCAAAGACTCGGAAAACTGAACTGACGACTGACTGACTAACCCCCCTGGTTTACAAACCAAGAGTTTTCATATTTGGTTCATTCGTTATTTTCCTTTCTTATGTCCATCAAAACCAGTGCATTCAAGACTATTAAATAGTGGTTTTTGTGACGTATGGGGAATCACACTGCTTTCAAATTGGCGGAAGAACGAATGCGTCTGTTACATAATTGTTTAGGTATTCTGGTGTCCATTGTCAAGGCTCCCTATTTGTATTTTACATTTAAAGTTGCAACCGGGTCTTTCTCGCTGCCGTATTTGGTAGCCTGATCATCACCCCTATTCTTCGCGCGCAGAGTCATTCAAAGAACTGAAAACGTACTCTGTACACAAACAGTTTATGGTTGTGAACTCGGAAAGCCTGGTATTTCTGCTTGTCAAGGTCAAAAAGTGGGAGAAAAAAGCATGTGTAGAATGTAAAGAGGTTCAACAGTGACTGATACTTGTAAGAAACATATTCATTTGGAGTTTGTGCACATTCCGCCTGTAGCGCTACTGTGGCACAACGTATATTGTAACTGTATAACTCTTGAACACCGCTTGTAGGTCTATTGGCGTAAGTGACGACCGAAATTATGTTGTCAGCTCTGACTGCGATAAGGCACTGCAGAGCTGCTTTTGCTTTCCAATTTTGTCCTTTGTCATTTGTGAGACGACAAGCATGTTGTTTTTGCTTGTTGCACGCGCTGAACGATTTCCTGTGGAGCCAAGTATTTAAGAAGTTAATTACATATTCTTGTTTTGCGATAAAAATATGATAAATACTTTGAATTATAATACGGTTTTAAATTGGTTAACTGTTGAAAAAAATACGAAAATAAGACTGAACTTGTAAATGTATATTAGTCGAGGACGTAGCTAGTGACAGTGTTTCAGGCACGTAGCCAGGATTTCGTGAAGGAAAGGGGAGTCCGTGACATGAAGTACTGTGGTCATCATAAAAGGGGCTCGATCGCTCTAAACTTTTTTACTGGAACATATATTGGTTCGTTTAGCCAACATTTCCTAACGGTGAAGGGGAGTGACATGAAATCCTGAAGACCCAGTACCTCGATAAATCTAAACTATTTTACTATCAATATATATTGGTTTGTTAGGAAAATAAAATGAGGATATGTTGGCAAGTATTTTAATAACATACTATGAAGACATTTCGAGCAAAATAATAAAAAAAACAGTATTGAAAAAGATTTTGCAATATTTACGTTCTTCTCCTCTTTATTCAAATATAACAATTTTCCTTTCGTTATGACCTCAATTATTATAAAAAGTACATACTGAATACTGTCTTGTAAACTATCTTCTAATATAAATAAAATAAAGAGTTTGTTTGTGTGTTTGTCTCTGTCTGTGTGCGGCCTGGGAACCAGACGAGTGGACCGAGAGTTACCAAATTTTGGTCAGGGGTACCTTGGCACAGGCCCCAGATCAAGACGAAGCCATTTTTTTCAAATTTCGAAGCAGTGGGGTTTCAGGGGTCTTTTACCGGAACCGGCTTGGGAACCAAACCAATTGAGCGAGCACTACCAAATTTGAGTCACGAATACCTTGGTCAAGGCTCCAGACCAGAGTAAACGTTTTTGTCGAAATTCGAACCAGGGGGACTCATTGGGGCGTTTACCGGGACATGTAAAGGTAGTAGAAAATGACCGATATTTTACTATTTATTTATTTAACAATAACCAGATACAGCTCAGAGTCCATTTTGCATTGAATATCCAACAACATGAACAATGGAAAGGATTTGGAAAGGTGTCGCCCAAAGTAGTAGATGCCATCCCTGCATTTGCCTGGTAGGACTAAGGGAAACCCTGGAAAACTTTCAGTCAGGATTTTAGGCAGCTGGATTCGAAGCCACGACCTCCCGAATGCGAAGCCAACGCTCTACCACTTGAACTATTAGTGTCGAATTCTTATTTTCGCTGTCGCTGAAATCAATGATGAAACTCCAGTCGCATTAATTTCCAAATTTACGCTATTCGGCTCCGGGCCGGGGGTCACCGGAGGGGGTGCGATGCCAAGACATATAAAAGTAATTCAAAATGACCTATATTAGTGTCAAATCCATAGTTTTCGCGGTCGCTGAAATCAATGGTGACACTTGGATTAGCGATGACTTGCAAGTATGCGGTCCGGGAGTCAGCGGGGGGTGGATACCGAGGCATGTAAAAATATCCCAAAATGACCGATATTAGTATCAAATCCATAGTTTCCTCGGTCGCTGAGATCAATGGTGATACTCCCACAGGCGTTGACATCCAAATACAGCCCCTGTGCGAAGCATGTGTATATTTAACTAGTTTTACAATATATGCGTTCCTTTCTCTGTTGAATCAAATACTAACAGAGCTTTTTTCAACATATTTTTTTTTGTTTTTATTATTCCGTCAACTACTGTCGGTTCCAAATGACAGGTTAAACGAGCAACAGAAAATTGTCCTTGAAATGACTTATTTGATACTGCAAGGATGCGATGACGAAAAGTTATGATTAAAAATGTCCACGCTATTACACAACGGCACTTACGTTTTCGAAAGCTTGAAATCTCCCTGACTAGCAGCAGGGATTCTGAGAATTCCATAACTTTTCTTGATTTTTCAAATTCTCTGACTCTTTCAGAATACCTCGCGTTCCTCGTCACCATATTGCAAGTAATAGAATTCTCCTCATAAGAGAGAGTAAGCAAAACCTTCCTGTAGTTTCCTTTATAATTTTTAATGCTGATCCTTCTTTTCGATATTTCATTTTGTTTTATCCTTCCTTATTTTTTCATTTCTGGTCTCGAGGGGGGTCCGGACTCCCCAGACCTTCCCTGGCTACGTGCCAGAGCGTTGATTACAGATTTTCTCGTGGAAGAATTTAATTACACTATAGGTGAAAAGCAGTACTGCACAAATACATGTAATTCATATTGAACATGATAGGAGACAATGTTCATTTCAGATTTTCCAGTGCGGGTGTTTTGAATAAACGATGGGTGAATATAGTACTGTGAAAATTCTGGTAACTCAGATTGAGTACGCTCGGGAAATGCCCTAGAGGGAATTTCGAAGCTCTATGCCCAAGAGTCACTTCTGTAATCATCACTGACCGCCATTTCAATAATGTGTTTTATGGTCTTATGTCCGTGTTCCCATCCTTTCCCTCCCCCTCCAACTTGATACTTGATACTTTTTCTATTCCAACTCTACAGTCACACCTACAACATTGGATGGCAAATAGTCTAGTGTTTCTTAATGAATAAGTTTACATTAATTAATTTCAAAAGTTGCATTCTAACTTTTTTTAAATTGTATCAAAAGTACCACTATTCGTCTTAGCACTAATGAGAACTATGGATTCACCTTTAATATCCGTCATTTTCGATTACTTTTAAAATGTCTCTCTTCCCGATTCTTCATCGATGAACTTGAACGGCATGGAAACAGTCATTATCCATATCAGCGACTCACCCGAAAACTATGGATTCAACACGAATATCGATCATTACAATTATTTTAAAATATCATCTCTCCCATCCCCACTCCTTGGGATGCTAGGGGTTCCTTACCCTCCCGCGTATTTCTTTCCAGATTGTAAGACATATCAAGTTAAGTTGGAGTTAAACCAAGTGTTACATAATTATATAGGAAAAAATGTTCTAAAATTAATGGATGTGACTCTTGAACTGGAAGTGGCAGAAATCAACGACTTCTGGTTTAATATTGATCACTGTAGAGCAAAAGACGTTAGTAGAAAACTAGAAGCTGTTTCTGGAAATCGATTAAGCGCCCTAAGAATGCATATTATCTCTGTTCTTAACTTACAACTAAATCAGGAAGTGGTAGCGATTAACTACTTCCTGTTTTTAACGTTGATTGCTATGGAAGAAAGCTGCAATAGATAACAGAACGCTGTTTTCCATAATCGATTAACCATCCGTTCTCATCTCCATCCTTAACCCTATACTAAAACCGGAGGTGGTAGACATCAACCCTTTCCGGTTTTAACGTTGATCACTGCAGAGCAGAAACCGTAACCCGGTTTTCTACAATCGACTAAGAATACACTTCATCTTCATCCTTTATCCTCTACTAAAACTGGAACTGGTATATATCAACCTCTATACGGAAGTAGGTAGCAAGACGCAGTTTTCTGCAATCAATTAAGCACCCCAAAATATAATTGTGTCACCAATCCAATCCCTCTACTATCACCGGGAGTGGTATAAATCTACTATCACTTCCTATTTCATTATTAATTAAGAAAATATTGTGTGAGCATCCTTAGTGTCTTCATCAGAGTGTATTCAATACGAGCCTTCGTCTTGCTGAAGACTTTGCCCTCAGACTTGCAAATGTCTTCGGTCTAACACTTTGCATCTCAAACCTGCAATCATCAGTTTTTGCTAGGCTTACGGCCTCGCACCTCACATACCTGCAAGTATACTGAATTTCAGTTGAAATACCTGGGGGCTTTGCTCCCAGGCCACCGTGTTTGTTCGGTCTATGTCCTTACACTTTATATATCAGGAAGCATACCAATTTCAGTTCAAATACCACGTTTCATGTCTTCAACTTTACGGTATCCCGAGATATAAACATCTTAGTATAATAATAATTGTAATATCCACCTCTATTCTCTTCCAAACCCTTTTCTTCCCTTCTAGATCACAATCAAAAATGCTGAAATATGTATCTAATTATTGGGATAACAGAGTAAGATTTATAATAATATTGTACAGTTAGTACTTTGGTCCATCCCGTCCGTTACTCCGCACGAAACTCTTGAACGAAACTGAATTTGACTTCTGTTTTTTTTATTGATAGCTAAACTAATTATCTTGAAAGCGTTCGTTAGTAGAGGATCATAAACCAGGAGTTTGTGGATCAGAAACCAGGAGTGGTAGAAATCAACCATTTTTGCTTTTAACGTTGATCCTGTAAACCAAAAAGAATAATAGTTAGCAAGAAATGGTTTCCGGCAGTCGATCTAGCATCCCAAGAATACCTTTCAACTCAATCCTCAATACTGTATTGAAATAGAAAGTGGCAGAAATAAACAAGTTCCCGCTTTAACATTGAATGGGAAAAACGGTAATATATAGCGAGAAGCAGTTTTGGGAAATCGCCTAAAAGATTCCAAGAACACCTTTCATTTCTATCCTTAACACTTTGATAAAACTAGAAGCGGTAGAAAGCAACAATTTTCGGTTTATTTTTCACTACTGTGGAGCAAAAGCTGTAATAGATAGCGAGAAGCTGTTTTCGACAATCGACGGAGCATCCCAACAATACATTTTGTCTTTCCATAACACTCTAATAAAATCAGAAATGACAGGGTGTCTACTAAAATTCCAAAATGAAATTTCATGACCTTTTCTTTAACAAACCATTAAATTTAGTAACACTCTCAAAAGCGAATTTGAGTGCAACTTTGGCCAATTTCTCCGAACGTGATAGAAGCGTGCTTTACTTGTGATTTGGTAGCGTCTAAAACCATATGCGTTTTTGGTGGTGAATTTTTACCTTTATTAGAACAACATTTACGAGTATGTACTTATATTTGTACAGATAAAATGAATCGTGACCCAAAAGCAAAATTTCTTGACTTTCATGACTATTTTGTGATTTCGTGACTTTCTTTAATCCTTTTCGTAACCGATAGACACCCTGGTAATCCGGTGTGACTTCCAGGTTCAATGTAATATACATACAACATGACCTATAAGAGAGAGCGAGAAGAGTTTTTTTTTAAAATGAGTTAGCGTTCTTAAAATAGGTACCATCTCTTCTTTTACCCTGTAATCAAACGTAATTATTAGAAATCTACCACTTTCGGTTTTAACGTTCATCGTTGTACAGTCTTGTTCAAGAAATCTTGGCACTCACCCTGCTATGAAAGATGATATTCTTGCAACCGCAAAAGGAAATTATAATACTGTGGCTCTTAATAAACTTCTTAATCGACCAAACAAAATTCACATTTATTTGATTTAATTCTAAATATAGGTAAGACCACAGGCCTTTTCAAAGAGACATGAGTGGCAGAGTTTTCTTGAACAAGACTGTATATGACAAACGGCAATAGATAGGCACGGTTTGTATTCGATTAAACGTTCCTAGAATATATTCCATCTCCACTCTAATCACTAGTAAATAACACTAAGTGGTAGATATATACTACAACTCCTGGTTTCAATTTTAATTGAAAAGTATTGGCTGGTTCTTTTTACTGTCTTTAAGAGATTTTGTTTTAAATGAGAAGTTCTAGAGCCAAATTTCATGTTTGTAACTTTCAGAGATTCTGAGATACCGATATGCTATTTTATGAGTAATAATTCCTATTCTCACCTTTTCCTTCTCCTTTATTACTAAGATATAAAAGAAATCGTGAAACACGTGTTAAATTATTTTAAATTGGAAATCCAAATACCAAACTTTAAGTTCCCAGTCCTATACGTTTCGGAGATGAGGGTATCTTATTAAAATAACTCTCACCGCAATTCCTCCTCTTTTCGTGAATTTTCAAAATTTTTCTTAGTGGTACCCCACGTCACAAATCCTATGTAGATGTAAATTCAAAGTTTCTAGGCAGTCCCTAGAGCAGTGGCTCCTAATCTAGGGGTGCTAGTCTCTGACAGAACTAAATTTAAAATTGCAAATATTACGAATGTTGTAACAAACATTGAATTAAATATTTAAACACGAAACAACTATTCTGTAAGAATTGTGGTTTCATTGACAAAACAGGTAAAATATAATACTCCACTGCACTACAATGCTATGCAGGAATCTTGCTGGAAGTAAATATAAATTTGTGAGAATATGGCTATTATTATTTACTATTATTATGTGCAAGATCATTCTTCGTACGGGTCAGCGGCGTAGCGTAAGGGAACGTCGGTATACCCGGCACCCCCTGTTAATAACAAAAATACGTATTTCATTGTATATAAATTGTTTGCTTGTAATTATTATCACAATTATTTTCACTGCAATCTTCTGGATGTCCTCTCTCGCCTCACTTTGACAAGTGGAACCTACGCATGCACATCACTCAGATGCACATTTGTTCTCTTTCCTCTTGTCGTATGCTATGTTCCTTGGCCATCCAGGCCTACTGCAAGCAACGTGGTTTTCGTCATCTTTCTGTCGAATGCGCATGCCCAACTACTACTCTCTTCATCCCTTGCAACTCTACATTTTCCTTTAGATATGCGCTGGCGTATTCAAGTATTTCCAGCTCTATATATCTTGAACTAAGTTATAGTTTCTGTACAGAACGTACGAGCGCTAACATCAAGGAGATAGAACAAAACAAAAGTGGTTAATTCAATGTACTTTTGAAGCATGCCGGTTATGTAAATAATAGTATAAAAATAGTTATGCTTTAATCGTAATTAAATGCATCGTAATTGTAATCGTAATTAAAGGCAAATTATTAATCTTCATCATAAATACATAGTATGTCCAGTGGCGTGGCCAGAAACTCTTTGAGGGAGCTCACACACACAAGCATAAATATAAAGCATTCTGTAGAATCACGGTCACCGATCTGGTAGACCAAGAAAGCCAGTACTCCTTGCCCCTCATAAGAATTGCATGGGACCTTCAGTCACTGGCACGTATCCCCAGGGAATGTCCCTCCCAACTATCCGATTTGAAATTGTGATGATTTGTATCCAACTGCTACAGAGGAAAGCAAGATGAAATTGATGTCCCTTGACTTGTTTTATTTTTATAAAAGAATCGTATTCTTTAATATTTCATTGTCATTAATTATTGTTAGTCTATTTGCAGCTACTTGTTTAATTTCTGTAAAGATTCCTATAATGCTATTGTGATCATCATAATTTTGGTCAAATAAGAATATTGTTGCGCCATACATAGTTGACTTTCTTTCATAGTTTTGGGGAAGTCATTATATATATTATTACAAAACAAGTGTCCTCAAATTTTAATGTGGATCATTGTGGATGCGTAAATAGAAACATACCAATTATAAATATGTATTCAGATTTCAGAATGTGTTCACGGTACTGATACGTATCACAATTTCATCTACATCCCCTGGTATATAAAATACAACAGATTCACCTCAGAAATCAGATTCATCTACCGTAATATGAATCTCATCTCCCCTCCCCGAAGAATAAGCCTCAAATCTGCCCTCCTCAAAATGTTGAAGACAACTCTGGTCCTCTGATCCTCCACAGCATTGTTTTTCAACTTCATAAATATTTTGAACATCGCTTTAAAAGAAAATAGGAACGGTCTTACCCGTTCCCCGAATGTTGAAGACAGATTTGCGCCCCTGCCTTTAGTATCTGGATATCTGACAACCAAATACATACACAGAAACAGGCCCCCTGAGTTGGTTTAAGTGCTTTCTATTTGCATCTTCAAATGATATACGTATACACTCAGGTTCATATTCACGAATGGGCGTCTGGGTTCCGGAATGAAGATGACAAATTTCTAGGGGCGACATTTTAAAGAACGAGATTGAAGTATGGTATGCGGAGAAAGTAGCTGCCCACGAGAAAGATATAAAGGAACTATACTGGAAACAATGTTCATACAACAGCGGGGCCGAGTTTTCTTGTCACATGGTAGTGGTAAGAAGGAGCTGAGATAATTGGTTATTGGCTTCTAACGTAATCGACGCATTTGCTTCTGTATATCCTACTAGGCCACCAATTAGGGGGGCCTCCCCCCTAAATTTTTTATAACCCTATATTCCCCATCGGTATAGCTATGTATTGCTGATTTTAGTAGTATTGTATCCCACAAGTGACTAACTTTGGCATCCCCATTTCGGAATACCACGCTACGCTACTGGTACGGGTAGAATAGGTTTATGGGAAATATTTGAAAGTTATATTTGATCACTCTTTCCTCATAACGTAACTTGTTTGAACAAAAGTGAAATAAAACCCGTAGGTCGACCATGTTCAAAAATGAGTTTCATACGATGCAGTATTTATTCTTAGCAAGAAAAAATCTAAATTCTCTTCTGCTTTTACGATACTTTTATTTCGAAGTGAGTTGATAAAATAGAAATGTCCCACATGCTAAATATGTTTAAAAATTCATTTCAGACGTTTCAAACAATTTGCCACACTGTAATTTCTTTTGGAAGCCGAATTTTCGAAAACGCTGGGGCATGTCCACATGATGACCTCCGTAAGTAAAAAGTTATATACTTAGTTTCATCTCCTTGGCTTGGAAGATATTTAATTTTCGCCGTATATATTAACTCCTCCACCCTCTTAGGATACAAATTTTAATGAAACTGACATGGTTAAGAAATGGCTTCAGCCAAGTGCTAACTATATTCTAAAATTCTCAATCATTTTTCATGAGACGAGACAGAAGTGGAATTTCCTAGAACACTGGGTTGCGTGTCTACCTGGTTTTTATATTAAAGCTCATCTTCATACATGAGAGATTTGAAAGATACTGTATTTTTAGCAAATATTTTAGACCTTGACCCCTCCCTTTAGGACACACATTTCAGTGAAAGTGATATGATGAAACCATGCTCTAGAGTAGTTCTAAATATGTTCAGTAATTCTCCTCGAACATTCTATGATGATAAGACAGCGAACACCGATTTGAATGTCGAGAAATAAGTAAATTAATTCCTCCCTCCTTCTGCTTAAAAGGAGAAGTTCGTAAACTCTGAAATACGTATTCCATTCTTTTTAGTTCAGAGTTAATTTCACATTTCATGACATTTTCTGAATAAATAGTGGTAAATATTAATATTATAGAAATCGTGTCTTTTCTCCATCTTTAAGAGGGGAATTTCCGGAAACATACCTTCAATTATTTATAGTTAAGAAATCAAAACCAAATTTCACACCTCAAACGTAAGCAAATGCAGAAATTTTAATAGGTAGACACTATTCTCCATTCTCATCTTAGGACAGAATTTTCGGAAAACCTAAACATGTATTGGTTCGTTTCTAATTGAGTTTAATTTTGAAATTTCACGTCTCCAATATAAAGAATTCTTACATTTATCAAGAGAGTATTATGATGGCAGTAGAAAATAAGAATGGGAAGATAGTCAGCGATAGAAATGAGGTCATAGGAAGGTGGAAAGAATACGTTGAAGACTTATATGAGAGTGGGGATAGACCGTGTAGCCTAAATGTTGAAGTAGAAAATGAAGTAGGCGAGGATGGTAAAGGATTTAGTATTCTTGGGGATGAGTTTGAAAAGGCTATATCCGAGATTAGAAATAGAAAGGCAAGGGGAATAGATAACATACCAATCGAAATCATTAAAAATATAGGAGACAAGGGAAAGAAAGAATTGTTCTGATTATGCAATGAAATATATGAAACAGGAGAATGGCCAAAAGAGTTTCTAAAAACGATCATGATACCGATGGCTACGAAATCGAACCCAAAGAGATGTGAGGATTATAGAACTATTAGTCTCATATCTCAAGCAGCTAAAATTCTGCTCCGAATACTGAACAGAAGGTTGTATGAAAGAACAAATAAAGAAGTTGAGGAGGAGCAGTTTGGGTTCAGAGGACGAAAGGGCACAAGAGATGCAATTGGATTATTAAGGACGATCGGTGAAAGTTTTATAGAAAAAGGGAAAGAAGTGTATGTTATATTTATTGATCTAGAAAAGGCTTTCGACTGCGTGAATTGAGAATTGTTGTTGGGAGTTCTAACGAAGATAGGGTTGGAATGGAAGATAGAAGAAACTTATACATGAACCAACAAGTAAGTGCTAGGATAGGGGAAGAACTGACGGAAGAGAGTGCAATTTGAAGGAGAGCTCGACAAGGATACTGCCTCTCGCCAACACTATTTAATGTCTATCTAGAAGAGATAGTGAAAAAGAGTTTACTTGATGATGATGGCATTTCGGTAGGAGGTAGAATGATTAAATGCATAAGATTTGCAGACGATATGGCGCTTGTTGCAGAATCTGAAAAGAAAATCAATAAAATGTTAGAAAAAATGAGAAAGGGTTTTGAAGAATATGGGATGAAAATGAATGTTAGAAAGACAAAAGCCATGGTGATTGGATCGAAGGGGTCTGTTTCAAATATAAAAGTAGGAGGGAAGAAAATAGAACAAGTGAATAGTTTTCTATATCTGGGTATTCTTAGTAATAACATGAAGTGCGAACTTGAAATAAAAGCAAGGATAGGAATGGCGAAAGAAGCCTTTAGGAGGAAGAGAAGTCTGCTTTGTGGGATCTTGAATAAAGAGTTGAGAAAAAGACTCGTAAAATGCTTCGTGTGGAGTGTTGCACTATATAGGGCGGAAACGTGGACATAACGTAAAGGTGATGAAAATCGACTGGAAGCCTTCGAAATGTGGGTGTGGTGAAGAATGGAAAGAATTAGTTGGGTCGAGCGGAAAACGAATGAGAGAGTGTTAGAAATGGTGGGTGAGAAAAGAACACTTTTAGATATTATTAGGAGGAGGAAGAGAAACTGGTTGGGACATTACCTAAGAAAAGATTGTATCATCAGGGACGTCGTAGAGGGTATGATGGCGGGAAAGAGAGGGTGGAGGCGAAGGAGACTACAATTAATGGATTACATAAAAACAGAAGGATCATACGCGAAGACGAAGAGGTTAGCGGAGGACCGTGTGGGGATCTTATGGTACATTTGGTACCATACGCGTTTTTCATGGTACATTGCATTTCTCTTCTATTTGAGCTTTTCGTCCGTTTTTTTTTGTTTGTTTGTTTTTCGAGTCCACAGACATTGTAGAAGACAATACGCGTGGTTTCAGACCGTCCTGCGTCCAGACATAGGACGTGATGACGTCATAATTTTGAAATAGAAAATTTCCCTTATGAAGCCTATGTGCATTATTTTTGGCGGGCTTATATTTTCACGTAGAAGATTGAAATTTTGAACAAACATTCAGTCTACCGAGTAGTATTTACCATATTTTTTGTTCTGATGTCAGTGTTAAAACAGTGGGGAACCAGAGGGGCAAAGTGTTAAATAAGGGATATATGTACCCCCAAAATCTCGTTTTTCAGGATTTTCCGCCTCACATACGTGATGGTGACATTTGAGTCATACCGTCTGAAAGACAGTTCCATTCTGAAGAGAATGACGGTCAAATCATTATCCTAGGGTAATTACGGACGGTTCAGTGATTTTTTGAAAACCATACTTCCATATAGGGAAAAATGGGACATGGTCGGTATATTTTTTTTGGGGGGGCGGGCTTACTTTCGCACCTAGAAGGTTGAAATTGTGCACAAACATTCAGCCTACATAGTAGTATTTATCAGATTTTTTTCAGATCTCTGCATTAAAACAGGGGGGTCCAGAGGGGAAAAAATTGAAAAAATTGATTTTTAGACCAGAAAAATCCCGTTTCTCATGATATTCCCGCCTCACATACATGATGGAGACACGTGAGTCATACCGTCTGAAAGGCAGTTCCATTTTGAAGAGAATGACGGTCGAATTATTATTCTAGGGTAATTAGGGACGTCTCAATGATTTTTTCAAAATATACTTCTGTATAGGGTAACATGGGGACTTTTCTGAATTTTTTTCTGGTGGGCTTATTTTTGCACCTAGAAGATTGAAATTGTGCACAAACATTCAGTCCACCGAGTAGTATTTAACAGATATTTTTCAGATTTCTGCGTAAAAACAGGGGGTCCAGAGGGGCTAAAATTTGAAAAAAGGGAAATTTAGACCAAAAAATCTCTATTTTCTGGATTTTCCCGCCTTAGATACATGATGGAGACATGTGAATGGTACCGCCTGAAAGGCAGTTCTATTCAGAAGAGAATATGGGCGACACATGACCCTAGGGTAATTAGGGATGTCTCATGAATTTTTTTCCCTGAGATCAAGGTGTTTTGTTGTAATTTGGGGCCTTGTGGGAATTTTTGATAAAATTTCTCCCGCCCTTACTATTCAAGATATAAACTTGAAATTTGGCATACGCATTCAGTACACCAAGTACTAATTCTCAGATTTTTTTAGATGGCTCCGTTCACACAGGAGGGTCCAGGGGGGGGGGGCAGGCAAAGTTCGAGAAAAAATGTTCCCTCCGAAATTTTCACTTTGACATTTTTCCCGCTTCTGGTATATGGTATGAGCATGCAAGTGGTACCATTTGAAAGCCAGCTCTATTCTGAAGAGAATGAGGTATGAACCATGATCCTAGCATAAATAGTAACGATTCAGTAGCTGCTTGACTGAAAGTCTAAAAAAATAGCCCAAAAAGCCTTGATCTCCAAAGGGTTAGGAAGAGGAAGAGAAACTGGTTGGGACATTGCCTAAGAAGAGATTGTATCATGAGGGACGTCGTAGAGGGTATGATGGCGGGAAAGAGAGAGAGGGGGCGAAGGAGACTACAATTAATGGATTATATAAAAAGAGAACGATTATACGCGAAGACGAAGAGGTAGCAGAAGACCGTGGAGCATGGAAGCTTCTCAGCTGCGGCAAGTGACCTGCCAATAAAGGCAGAGTACCTATGATGATGACATTTATCATTTTCTAAAAATAAATGAAATAAAATACGGTTGAAAAATTAATGTTATACGAATTACCCCTTTCTTGTTTAGGTGCGGAATTTTCAGAAAGTGTGAGAAATATGTTCAGTTATTTTTAATGGTTAGCTTATATGCCTAGTTTCATCTTCTTTACCTCAGGGATTAGCAAGGTACACTATCCTATTTACGCCCCTAAGGATACATATTTCCATAAATCCTTCTTTATCCCTTGCTTTCGTCAAAAAGAGTATTCTTGCTAATTATAGTATTATGGCTTGGTCGATAATGAGTAACTCACTTATATTGTCTTATATACAGTATAGGTTATTATTATTGTTATTATTTTTGTTGCTATTACTGATTATTTGAGAATACAATGCTACAACTAAAATTGCAGAAACGGTCAAAGACATCGCGAATGATGTAGGCGTGAAGTATGTAGGGTTTAAGAATGTCGGCGCTTGTTAAAAATGTTGGAAAAATTGCCTTAGAGGATTCCAAAACTTTAATTTAGAAAACACAGCGTCTTGTATCATTTCCTACTTCATATTACTACAACGAATACTCTATAAGAACATTGTATTTCTGTTAAATTACCTCGCTGAACAGTACTAAATGATCACCGAAGGCTAACATGAAATTGAGGATTCACACAACTAGATCCGCTTTTTCTTGAGGTAACTAAACATTAAGTATAAGACCGAAGTAGCATTACAGATAAAGTGAGAGTGTAGAAAAAATGAACCTTTCCTCTAACAGTTAAAAGGATAACAGAACATAGACGCGATAATAATAATAATAATAATAATAATAATAATAATAATAATAATAATAATAATAATACTAATAATAATAATAGACCACGATAGATGCTGCGACTAAGTTACTGCGCACGATAGCTCTTGAAAGAAAGCATTTTTTAATTTTATTTTATATATTTATTTATTTATTTATTATTTTTTTTGCAAACTATGGGTAGAGTAATTATTTCGGAGGAGCTAGGTAATTGAAGTGATCCATAAACCGAAAGTGGTTGAAATCAACCTTTTCCAAATCTTAACTTTGACCACTATAAAACAAAAACGGTTTTCGTCAATCGATTAAGCATTCCAAGAATATTTTACATCTCCTTTCATTACCAAACGAAAGTGGTAGTAATAAACCATTTCCGGTTTTACGTTGAACACTATAAAGCAAAATCGATAAATAGTTACGAGCGGCTTTCTGTAATGACAAATCCTTTAGATTCGAACTGACAAGAGATTACCGAGAAATAAATTACCACACGCAAATCAAGCCCAAAACTTGGCCAAACTCGAGCAGCAAATGTAGAGATCTTAACTAGGTTGAGGGCTGCCCACCACCGAATTTTGTTCCCATTCGGCCAATAGTTATCTAGAAAATGCTGCTGGCTAATTAAGTAGTTTTCGAGAAATAAGGTATGAAATGCAACCCGCGTCCACCCTGTTCTTGGCCGAGTTTGACCACAGAATATGCCAGTACTGATTTCTTAGGGAATGGGCTAGTAGCTCACAAAATTTAGTAAACATCCGGCTAGTATTTAATTTAAAAATAAACTCTAGAAAAAACCGTAAAGAGGGTTTTATGTAATATGTTCTCAATTAATATGGATACCGGATTTTGTATCGTATTTCTTTCACTTCTGGTATTAATACAGAGATTACTGTCGAGATGGAATACACTCATGCGGAACTTAATGAATTATATAAAATCCCTTCTAGCTCTCCAATCTATAACACTCAATTTATAACCGGAAGTGATTGATATATGCCACTTCTGCTTTTAGTATAAAGGTTAGAGTCGAGATAGAACATATTCTTGGGACACTAAATGATTGTAGAAAACCGCTTCTCCTTATCTGTTATCTTTTCTAATCTATTGCGATCAACACTAAAAACGGAAGTACTTGGATTTTGCTACTTCCAGTTTGGAGTTTAAGAGAGGTAATAACTTTCCTGTTCCCACAACGTTAAATTGATTCCATAAAACTGCTTCTCCCTATATCTTATAGTTTAAGATCTATGTAAATTAAATTGAAACCGGAATTTATAGGTGATTTCTACACTTCCTTTTTACTAGGGTGTTAAGTACGAAGATGAAAGTCACTCCTGGAACGCTTTATCGATTGCCGAAAACTGCTTCTTACTATCTATAATCGTTTTCGCTCTATAGTGATCAACGTTGAAACAGGAAATGGCTCAATTCTGTTACTTTCAGAATTTACTAGCTTGTTAAATGTGAAGAAGGTTATCCATGAAAACTTTAATTGATTGCCAAAAACATCTTCTCGTTATGTATTATCGTTTTTGCTCTATTGTAATGAGTGTTAAAACCGGAAATGGCTCATTTCTACCATTTCCAGTTCTACTAGAATGTTAAGAATAAGAATAGAGATTCCCTTGAAACATATAATCGATTGCCCAGAACCACTTTTCGCTATCCATTATCGTTTTTGTTTTTTATTGATCAATGTTAAAACCTGAAATAAATCATTTCTACCATTTTGTTAGTCGAATCACCTCTATTAATGAACTCTCTCGAGAAAATCACACTATCTACTTATTGAAAATAATAATAATAATAATAATATTAATAATAATAATAATAATAATAATAATAATAATAATAATAATAATAATAATAATAATAGAAAATTCGCATGCTTTCAAATGTTATCTTTCGAAGTAACGGACGTATGTATGTACGTACGTACTAACATTACGATATTACAAGTTGCACTACGTGATCCCAATAATAATAAAATCTTAAAGAGGATCATGTTATATTTTGTGTAGTGGTTTGGGAACCAGAAGCTCTAGTATATTTATTTCACTTCCAATTTGAGTACAGGGATCACTGCCGAAATGGAATATACTCTTTGAGCACTTAATGAATTACCTAAAAAGCCTTGTCGCTATCCAATCTATAACGCTCAATGTTATAACCGGAAGCGATTGATTTCTACCACTTCAAGTTTCAGTAGAAAGATTAGAGTCGAGATAGAACATATTCTTGGGACACTTAATTGATTACAGAAAACAGCTTATCGCTAGTTAGTTTCTAATCTATAGCAATCAACACTAAAACCGGAAGTAGTTGGGTTTTGCTACTCCCGGTTCGATTAGAAGTTTAATAGTTTCTATAACTTATCATTTTTTGCACTATATAGATTAAATTGAAACCGGAAGTTATAGGTATTTTCTGCCACATCTTTTTCACTAAGGTGTTAATTATGAAGAAGAAGGTTATTCTTGAAACTATTTATCGATAGCCGAAAACTATCTCTTACTATCTATTACCCTTTTCTCTTTATAGTGATCAACGTTAAAACCGGAAATGATTCATTTGTACCAGTTTATGTTTTACTAGAGTGTTAAGGGTGAAGACGTAGATTAATCTTGAAACGCTTTTTCGATTGTCCATTCTCGAAGGCTCCTTCGTACCTCTTCCGGTTTTATTAGACTATTAAGAATGGAGATGAGAGTTGGCTATGAAACATGTAATCGATTGCCAAGAACCGCTTTTCCCTATCTATTACCGTTTTTGTTCTATAATGATCAACATTAAAACCGGAAATGACTTATTTCTACCACTTCCGGTTGGTGAATCTTCTCTATTAAAGAACTCCCTCGAGATAATCATTGTATCTTTCTATTGCAAAAACAATTTAAAAATTCCAAATGTCATCCGTCCAAATGTCATCCGTCCAAATGTCATCCGTCCAAATGTCATCGTACGGAGTAACGGACGGACGTATGTACAAACATTACGATGTTACAAGTTTCACTACGTAATCCTAATAGTAAAAACAGTAAAGATTTACATAATATTTTCTCAATTGATTTGGAAACCAGAAGTTGTAGTATATTTTTTCCACTTCCTAGTTGAGTAGAGTGATTACTGTCGAGATGGAACACACTCTTGGGCACTTAATAAATTTTCCATTCTATTCCCTTCTCGCTATATATTCTATAACACTCAATGCTTAAACTGGAAGTGCTTGATTTCTGTCACTTCCGGTTTGAGTAGAAAGATTAAAGTCGAATTAGAAAATTCTTGGAAAACTTAATTGATTACTGAAAACCGCTTCTCGCTATTTATTACGGTTTGTAATCTATTGTGAACAACACTAAAACCGGATGATGCAACTTCTTTACCATTTTGATCTAGACCACTCAAAAAGTGTTACAACAATGTGTTGATTATTTAAACAAAGTATTTCTTTCTGTTGGTATAAAAGATTCGAATGTAAACAATGAACCACCATAAGTTAATAGCACTTCTTCGTTTACTTTGAATGGTATACAAAATACAATAACATAGTAATATGTCCTCGTAGTAAAAAATACTATTAAATGTTGAATTACAAATTTGGTCTGCAAAATTTCAAAATGAGCTCTTTCTGTGGTTGATGCAAAAATATAAAAAATAGTGAAATATTTAGCATTCCAATTAAATAGGAAACTCAAATGTATTCCTTCGATAATTAGAATAACCCAGAAAAATATAAATTTCTGAGCTAGTTGCAATCCAACTTCTCCGCTTTTTAATGTAGTTGTTACAAAATTAAATAGCCATCTCAAATTTATTTCTTCGTTTATTGAAGTAGTGCATATTGATATAATCGATCTTCACTTGTTCCAGTAGGTACATAAGGAAATAATCCACAAAAACGTTTTTCATTCTTCACTTTTCCTGGTTGGTACAAAACTAAGTACTTCCTCCAAACTATTTCTTCGTTTGTTTCAAAGGCAAAAAGGGTACAGAAATTGTGAGCTAGTTAAAATGGCATTCTCGTTGGTATAAAAAGTAGGACACCTAAATTTATTTCTTCGTTTATTTGAGTAGCACAAAAGGATATGAAATAATCAGATAACTAAAAGGGTCCTTCTTTGACCTGTTTAGGTTAGCGCAAAACTAATTAGACCACTAAATCTTATTTCTTTGTTTATTTGAGTAGTACAAAAAGGTATAGAATTTCTAAGTTATTTTAAACAGTATTTCTCGTTGGTACAAAATTGAATCGGCCACTCAAATATATCCCTTAACTTGTCTAAGTACTACAAGAGGTATAGAATTCAGATCGAGTTGGACATAGTATTTCTTGTTTTTATAAAAACTATAACAGCTAAATTTATTCTTTCTTTTATTGGAGTAGTACAAAAAGTACATAAATTATATGCTAGCTGGAATGCTCTTTATACGTTTTCTCTGGTTAGTACAAAATTATTTCATAGTTTTTTAGAATTACACTTTGTTTTAAAATACTCAGCTAGTGAAGATGGTCCTACTTCGTTTTTTTCGTTGGTACAAAAAGCACATCCAAATTTATTCTTTCGTTTATTTGAGTAGTACAAAAAGTATATAAATTCTGAACAACTTACAGTGATTTTTTTAAGTTTTTCTGGTTAGTTCTAATTGATTCTTTTGTTTTTCAAGTATTACAAAATAATATAAAATACTCAGCTAGTTAAACTAGTCCGTCTTTGCTTTTTTCTGGTTGGAACAAAACTAAATTATACACTCAAATTTATTCCTTCGTTTATTGAATAGCCAAAAAGATACAGAAATTCTGAATTATTTAAAATCTCACTATTCAATTTTTTCTCATTAATACAAAAGCATGTAATCCGCTAAAAATTTATTCATTCTTCACTATTTTCTACGGGTACAAAACTACCACCAAATTTAAAAGCGCATCTCAATATGTGGCTCCATTTACAAATTATCCGGGTTTAAATATTTTATCTACTACTTAGACTGTCAGTAATTTTGGAACACGTAGCACTTGATGACTTATTGTTAACTGTGGAAAGAGCTGCTCAATACGCTACTCTTTTGACGATTTATTGGAGTTTAAATATTTGACCTTACTTTTGAGACATGTAGTAAGAGATGATATGTTACTAAATGCGGAAACAGCACGTCAATATGCGTCTCCATTCATGAGTTATTCGGGTTTAACTATTTAGCCTCTGACCACGATGGTCATTATTTTAGGAACATGTAGTATTGATAAATGCTTGTGTAATTTTTGCTATGTTACTTACGGGTTGATGAAAGGAAAAGCGTACGCCACTTATTACGTTAGTAGCTATTGCTATGTTAGATAAGGGTTAAAAATGTGCTACACTCTTTTATTAGCTCTTCTATGTGTTAGTAGTCTTCAGTAATGTTGCTATGTTATAATGGGGTTAAGAAAGACAAGGACTACCTCCCTGCTATCGGTTCATTCTCTGCTCTCTTAAATAGGATTTGTAATATATGTCCATAGTCTTATTGAGTATCAGCTATGTTAAATAAGGGTTGATAAAAGTGATCATAAAAGGAAATTAGTGCACACAATTATTTTCTGTTATGCTCAGCAGTCTTTGCTATATTACATAGGAGTGCTGTTAAAATATGCGTTCGTAATATCTTTGTTCATAGTCATATGTAATGTTTGCTCTGTTATATAGGGGCTGAGAAAAGTGGTCATACGAGAGAAAGAGTACCCCCTAAAAATGGTCGTAAAATTGAACGATTTCTCGGGGTGTTCAATTTTTCCATAGCTGGGCAATACGAGGGCAAACACTTATCGGGCGATACTGGAATATTCAGTACTTCCTATGAGGATCCCGTAGAGAAAAAGGGCATATTTTCATAAAGTGAATTCAGGTGTCCCTCATGTGCTACGAAGAGAGAAATTTCGCCTCTTAGGAAGATGATTTATTAAACGACGCCTTTTTGGTAATATACTAGAGTAGTTTAAGGATGATGATGATTTCCGCTAACATGTCACTATAGAAACGAATGTCTAAACTCCTGCTATTTTTGAAGAAGTTAATTTTAATTGTGTGAATGATAATGTAAGAATATTTGAACTTAGTGTGATGAAAATTTCTAGATTATACGCTAGTGCATCAGCGTAGCTAATTGAATGTATAGATAAAGAAATGTATGTGTATATTGTTTGTTTACTGGTAAAAGTTATCTTTCATTATCATCGCCACATATTGTTCTTCTAATCTTACTTGTAAGTGTGTAATAATATGCCTTGAATGCTCCGTGTAATTCACATGACACTAGCCAGATTTCTTATGATAGTACAAAACTTCCGCCCTATCTCGTCCATCTGAGAGAACATATGGTTTAAAATGTTGATGTGAATGATGCGGTTTGGATCATGCATTTTAGTACCATCTGTCTAATAATGCTAAAGCTTTCGTTTAACATTACAAGAAAGCTGTCATTTATAGAAGTAAACGGTACTTACAATGTAGTAGGTGTAACAACCTAATAGCCGAAAATTCATAATATAACGTGATGTACCAGTCAGTAAGATATTGAAATAAACAAAGTCTGAGTGATCTGGAAAGACCATTACGAGAGAAATTGAGCCGATATGATCAATCACAATTCTTAACAAGTTGAATTTCTTAAGTACATAAAAAAGGTTAGGGAAAATTCAAAATTTGGCCACAAAGACGCTGCCCTAAGTAACCAGGAAGTCCAGACAATACAATTTACACATTTTTATACTCCAAAAGATGGACTCAACAGGTTTTATGAATATAGATACTAAATAACAAAATTAAAGACGTTCTATTTATCAGGTAATTACATAATTTAGGGAAACGTTAAAATTTCGTGACAAAGGCGGCATCCTAACTAAACGTGAAGTCCAGAGACAGAAATATAAACAGTCTTATACTGGGAATGATAGCATCAGTATGTTCTATAAAAAGCGACAATGTGGAATTAATATAAACTGGAACTTAGTGTTCAAAATTGGAAGTTGATTTGTACTAGATAAATCATTGATGTGTGAAAAATACAGTGGAAAATTTCCATGATTTCCACTGCTAATTCCATTTTAACTGACCACCTAGATTCTGGAATGTACACCATGTCACTGGCCTCAAACTGCGGCAGACCTTAGGTAGGTCATGAGTCCATTTACGTTCGATTTTCCAGTAAACCACACGAAATATTCTCTGTAATCTCAGTACGAATGAGGAAAGTAGCAAACGTGATCCCACTCTTAAGTTCATGATGTGTGAATAATAAATAAACGCACATAACCGTGGCTCTAAAACCAATAAAGAATTTGACAGTCCAAAAATCAAGTAACCATCTCTATATCTAATAGTAGCAGGGAACCAACTGTTTGATAACGTTCCAAATACCTACTTCTAGCATAAAGGAACACTCAATATCAAATTAAAAGGTCAAGAATAACATACTTGATTTTCAGTTAATTAACGTAGTATATTAGGACAACCATGTAGGTCATTGATAAGTAAATTTATTACTGTACTATACTTTATATAAGAGATTAAATCTTTGTCCATGAAGTTAAAAGGGACAAAATAAATCGATTAAAACTTACATCTCGAATTGAACGGTTATTTCAAACCTTGGTTTATGACAAAATGATTTTTCAGTAGGCACGAAAAGTAGTTTTTATAACACGACGTTAGGAATAACATTCTTGGTTTTCTGTTAATTAATGTTGCATCTTAAGATTACCATGTAGGTCAATGAAAAATAAATTTTTACTCTATCATGCTTTATATAAGAGATTAAATCTTTGTAGTTTTTACAAAAATTGTAATTGACCTTCTGACGTACGTATTTCTCCTGGTTTCCCAAATTATTTATAATTTATGGTGATTTAACATCAAGCAGTTATATTTTGTAATATATGTGCAATTTACAATGGCATGTTTTGGTAACGAGTACACTCAGGATTATTTCTACAAAAATTGGCAACATATAATCAATACGGAAACTTGACATGAAGAATATATGAATGCTAAAGTGTTCAGTACACTTCCTCTGTGGATTTGAGGTGGTTTACGCAAATTTTCAATGCAATGCAACCCAGTACCCCTTTGGATTTGCGTTGAAGAATACAAAATTGTGCTTCCATGAAAAAAGCTGGTTGTTGCGCCGCACCCTTAGAAGAGCATAATAATTTTAAAGAAAGGCAGCTCATCTTAAATGAGTTTAGTAAGGAAGATTTTGTTATTTATAGATTAGTCAGAGACCCATTAGTGGTATATTAAGCAAGATTTGTTAATTATAGGTTAGTCAGAGACAAGATAAGGGGGAAATGGGAATCTTTTTGGTACACTTTGACCACAATTAGAAATGAGCGAATGTTTAGTCTGTAAAAATGATGTGGCAACGTATACGACTACAGACTGTGCTATCGAAAACCCTTATGCAATGAGGACACCGCAATGCATTTTGTTTATGAACCACCTACCACATGTGTTAAAATATACTGCATGCTTTAAAACTTGGTCGCTAAGAGCAGCAGTTAGTAGCGGGTTGCGTGAAAACATGTCTGAACTTTTTGGTAATTATGATGCAATGATATATATATATATATATATATATATATATATATATATATATATATATATATATATATATATATATATATATATATATATATATATATATATATATTAGCACGTTATCCGGTTTTGATATCATTTTATTGGACGCCGTCAGACGTAACGGATTGAATTTGTGTTTCTTCAGCCTACAATCAATTTAAAATAAACTGTTATTAGTAATACTGATTTTAAAGTACAGAATTTAGTAAGAGTCTAAATATAATATCCCTATATTACAGTGTGCCGATTCTTGCTGGAATTAATAAAAAAGCCTGCAGTAGCAGAAGCAGAAAAAAGAAGACCCTGCAAAAAAGTTGCTATATCTGCCCGTCATTTGTTTGATTTAGAGGGTTATTTCTGAACATCAACTAAGGATCAAAAAATTTTTCTTTCAGAATTATTATTACTATACTTATTGAAAACAATTTATTCATTTTAAACCTTTTCCAGTTTTGTTTTCAATCTACAGTCAGTAAACAAGACTTTTTGAAATTTTACTCCAGTGTTTGCCATTATTTGTTTTATTCACCTCTTGTTTCTTGAAACTAAATGATTGGACATTTCTTTAATTGCTCATTGAAAATATTTTATTACTATTGTTGTCAGATTAAATTTTATTAAACATTTTTAATTAGTTAATAAAGTGAACTCAAAATCTTTGCATTTTCTCTTCTCTATTTTAGATGGAATTTCTTTGCCCAACTGAGGAGCTGAATATTGTTGACGAAATCTACCTGCAAGAAGTGTTACGCGGACTCAATGATTATCCCCGTGTCTTTAGCACGTAGGAAGCTGTCATGGAGTTACAACGGCTAAGACATTGTGGGCCGTAAAGATGCGAGGCAGTGCTACGCCTATTCGTGCTTTTGGATTTAGTGGCATTTTATTATTACGGAACTGATATCTTAGATTTGTTTTCTTACTGATTGTTCCCTAGAAAAGAATTATATGATTGCGCTCAAGACAAATTTATGTATTTGGTGACATGCGGAGAAGGTCAGATAGATAGAATAAAAGATGCAGAGCAATTCAGGTTTTTTGATTTTGGCTTGTGAATTGTTTCGAATGAATGCTTAATCCCATCTGAAAAACCATAATTGTGACCTTCAAGAAAGTCAAAACTTGAGTGAAAATAATAATTTACATTTACTAACTAATGAAGACTTAAGAAATGAAGAGATTGGCTGAAAATACAAACAATACTGTGGTTAAAGCCACGCAAGACGTTCAGGGACAAATACCTGTTTACAACCCCAAACCTAAACATTGTATACAGGATGACCATGGTTATGCCAATCTAGTTTTCAGCCCTACCCGTGATATACCCTTGATCCAGTATTGGTTGGATATGGGAGCAATAATAATAGTACAAGTAGTACTAAACGTAGTGGTAATAGTTAGTAGTAAAACAAGTGGTAGCAATAATAATAATAATAATGACGAGGAAAATCAGAGCAATGTTGATTTCGAAGTTGTAAGAGAAAGAAGAAGGAAGTTTCGTAAGTTCCATCTTACGGGCTATGAAATCGTGGCAAAACCTGTGGATAATGAAAGACGTATGCAGAGGTCTATATTGAAAAGTTATTTAATTTTTCGTTAGAACTTGTTATCTGACGCTCGCCCCAGAGCTTATATTGGACTATACACAGCTAGTAGTAATAATAGGAATAACAAACCTGTGTATGTTCCATTTAGAAGAAACCACGATATTTTTGCTAGAACTGTTTTTTCCTCAATTGAACATGATTTAAATTCAAATGAGAATTTCGTTTTGGGTGAAGAAGTACTCTTTCGGTTCCACTTGGCCGAGAGTATGCATGAGAAACGAAGATCTAATAAGACAAGTGTCCTTGAAAAACATTCAAAACATCAAGATTATTTGGAAAAACGTTTAATACGCATAGAAAACAAAAAATATGTATTATCTTCCCATGGTAATTGTGTGGTGGATTACCAAACACACTGCAAAGAGACAAAGTTTGTGTAACCTGAAAAGAAATTACAACATATCATGGGTTGTTAGAGCAGACGTTTTCTGCGAGATAGCAGGAGCTAACGTTAAAGCGAAGGGAGGTTGAGATTTTAAAGACCTCGATATGTTCCAGTCATATTTGTGTGGAGAATATCAAATCACAGTTTATGAGGAAATTGAAAATAATAACCGGGAATATATAGTACATTAAACGGGAGGGTGTTCAGAAAATAAGATCTTTATTTACTATAAGAGAGATGACACTGTTGATCATTTTTAACCCATTCGCAATATTAAAAGTTTTCGCTTGAAACAGAAGTATTGCTATCATTTTTTTGAAAGCGTATAATGTGCTAGCATATAAACATAACTGTAAAACTCAGTGTTCTCTTTGCGAATACAAACACGAACGGAATTATGATAGTAAGAAAATAAAGAGTTTGCTAAGGGGTCTGTTCTGAGAATCATGTTAAACTAAATAAAGAGGGTTAATCTGTATTTGATAATGTTACGGTCTGCACTAATTATGGTGTCAACTTTGATAACAGGCATCGAAAATCAGATCATATGTGTGGTGATCATTTCTGTTCAACATATCATATGCATGTAGATATCACCATACATATTTTGTAAAACGACAAAAGCCTGTACATGCTAATAGTTTATGTACATTGCTTATGATGTAGAAACAATATCTAAGGGACCAAATGCGCGCGATGAAAGGAAAATGGAGTAGTGCTCGTATGCTCTAAGCATATTTGATACACTTGCATAACTAAAGATATCGATGAGCGGTGTAAGAAATGTAGTGATAATAATGAGAATCGTTCGTTTTCATTTAAGACAATGACAGACTTCATTAATCACGTACTAGTAGACCGACCTGACTTTAGACGCATAATTTGTGTGGCGCACAATGGTAGCCTTTATGATGGTCTTTCTGCCTTAGAAATTTCATTGAACAGAGTCATATTATTCCTAATGTGCTTATTAAAGGTCAGAAAATTTTTAACATGGGCACTGGAAATGGTACTTTTTAAAGATTATTTTTTGTTCATTGGATGCAAACTAAGTAAACTCCCCAAAACTTTAGGCTTAAGTCAAAATTTAAAGAAGGGAAATTTCCCATATTTGTTTAATACTTCAGAAAATCAAAATTATGTCGGTCCCTATCTCCCACTTGAATTATATGACCTGAAGGACGAAGCACCAAAGAAGAAAGAGGAATTAAGAGCCTGGCACCAAGAACGTGCGCTAAGTGGCGAGGAGCTTAACCTTGTAAAGGATATGCTTGCTTATTGCGAAAATAATGTTAGACTTCTAGCAGAAGCAATCATCCAACTAAGTGACATTATTGAGAAGGAAACGAAGGGTTTGCAATGTTTGAACACATCATCCACCATTGCAAGTCTTGCGATGCGTACATAGCATATTTTGTTCTTACCTGGAAATACTTTATCCGCGTTGGGTTTCCATCATAAGACAAACTATGGTACAAAAGCTATGGAATGGCTAATGTATAGGGAAGAACAATTAGGCATAGAAATCCAGCATGCTAGGAAAGGTGCGAAAAAGTATATTGGTAGGTACCAAGTCGATGGATGGCAAGAAAGATTCAACGCTGCCTTCGACTTCATGGGTTGCTACTGGCATTCATGTAAAAAATGTTATCACTTTAACCGTGACGCCGTTTTGAATGTTGCTCAAGACTCGTACAAGACGATGGAAAAAGGAATTGAACAAACAATGCTCCGCCGGAAGTAACTGAAAACTTTAGGTATAAACCTATATGAAATCTGGGTTTATTCTTGGGATGAGAATGTAAAGGCGGATAAGGACTACAAAGGTGTATTAAAGAACGCTGTAGTAACCTGCCTGATTTTCTTATTCCCAAGAATTGGTACACCGGCGGACGCTCTGAAGTATTCAAATCTTACGTCAATTGTACGGGTAATGAGCAAATTGCATATGCCGATATTACATCACTATATCTTTATGTGATGACACGTAACGCTATGCCTGTTAAATCGCCTAAGATACATACGGGGCCAGTCTTTCCAGATGTGGAAAGTATTCTTCGTGTAGCAAAAGGCACTACCTTGCCTCCGAAAGACTTGTATTTTCCGATTATTCCGTACATTGCAGGAGGCCAATTAATTTTCGGCCTTGCCGTACATGTATGGAGCAGCAAAACACTAACGATTGTACTCATAGTGACGTTGAGTGTGCTCTTAAAGGAACATTTTGTACTCCAGAGTTACACCTGGCTCTTCAAAAAGGATTCAAAATACTCGATATACATGAAATTTGGGATTTCGAACTCATGGGTCCTGAAGATGGGTATCCAGGTGGTTTGTTCGGAATTATGTGAATTCCTTCCTTCAGATGAAGGAGGAAGCCTCTGGTTTTCCTGCTTATTGTAAAACTGAAGAATAAAACAAAAATATATCGAGGACTATTATGCCTATAAAAGATACAGTTGAATTATGATAACACCAGGACGAGCCCCGGATTGAGGCAATGTGCAAAGCTTTACCTCAACTCAGTAAATGACAAATGGGCACTGATATGTCACACGGTGAAAGCGTTAGTGACGAATTCACATTTCTTAGGAATTTAACCACGACACGGTATGAATTTCAGATTGTGGTCCCAATTAATGATGATCATTTAATTATTGAGACATTGACATTATTGACAGAGACATTGAAGCTGAAAACACACCTTTTGAGATTTCCAATGTTATACTAGCTGCCTTTATTACTTTATTGGCTAGGATTGAACTTTACAAACTACTGACGACTGTAGGACCAGACAGAGCCACCTACTGTGACACTGACTGTATTATACATTAAAAGAAAAAAAGATGAGCAAGCTTGATACCACTTGGGTGGTGTAACAAAAGAAAATCCAGAAGGTTGGAAGTTTACAAACTTTTTATGGTTTAGGCGCCAAAAATTATGCTTATAGACTAATTAGTGCTAAAGGAGATGTTAGGCACATACTCAAAATTAGGGGGATAAAACTAAATGATACAACCTCTCAAAAATTACTCTCAAAGTAGAGTATCTATAAACTAGTGACTGGTCAATTAGAGTCCACAGTAATAGAAAATCCAAATAGTATCGTGCGTAGACCAGGGTTCCCTATCTTTAGCTGTACAGAGACAATAGCCGTGAGTTGAATAAAAAACGTACGCGCATTGACGATGACGATGTGACTGACGATATACCCATACGAAAACGTGCAATACCCTTGTATACCCTTAAGGTTATAGGCCCACGATTGAGTAAATGTGTTATTTGTTATTTAACTTAACCCAAAAAGATGCATTGCGAATAGGAACAAATATTTTTCCTAATGAAATAATGCATGTGTACGTAAAAGACATACATACAGAAATTTTTATTTAGTCTGCATCAAGATGTTGAAGGTGAAACAACAGTACAACGCGCTCCGTGCGAATTCAAGAATAAAAAAGGCAAACAAATTTTACAAAGTGCTTCAGGGGATTTAATAAGAACAATTTCTCAAGTACCTAAAACACAATAAAAGGAAACATCCCTATAAATCCGCGTCAGAAGCAACGATTACGTAGACGTAAAAAGATCTTGCGCGCTTTATCTAAGCAACGTACGGCATTGAAGAAAAGAAATAAATTGTTAATAAAAAAAGGTGGTCCGCTTCTACCATTAATCTTAGGACCAGTTCTGGCATCAGTAGGCAGTAGTACTTTTAGTCGATAATCATGTCAGAATTACGTAAAATGACTTTAGTTCCTGAAATGCATTACATGAAATTCGAACCAATCCTCAGTCTATAGATTCACATCAATCACGTTTAGATGAAGAAATGAATAATATTTCAAAACGTCCTGATCTTAGTGTACATCAAAGATGGAAATTATATCAGCTAGATTTGCATCGTTATTTACAATATGCATCTTCTTCACATAAGTCTATTACATTACCTGTTATGCAAGAAGGAGAAGAAGAAGAAAAATGATTTGCTTTGCAACATGATAACAATACTTCTATATCACCATTTGTACCAGACAGTTTACAATCAGTACCAAAAACACTGCGTAGGAAGACACATTTATTCTTAAAGTAGTTGACAAATTCTGATAAAATTCAGTGGGATAAGCCTGGTATAGTACGTATGCAAGGAAAAACAATACCTGGTTCAAATATTATAGATTTAGTAAATGGTGTTCGTACAAGAAAATATTCAAGAAATCCTATAGATATTCATGAATTTAAAAATTTATTACAAGATCTTAATATTCCTAAAGAATTTATTATCACACCAGCACCAAAACTGAATATTAGTAGTAGTAGTGCCAGTAAAGACAACGTATTCGTAAAATAAGAAAATCATCCAGTCCTGCAGCAGTATCTAATTTATTAAAACATTGGAAAGAATATAGTTTGTAAAATGACAAAATTATCAAAAATATATTATGATTATTAAAATCATGATTCTTTATCGAGTATACAAACATTACATCGTAAAACAAAATTATCTAAAAGAAAATTAAAAATTGATTTGCTTCTCAAGATGCATATACATTACATGCACCAGTTCGTAAAGTTTATCAACAGAAAAATTATTACGTTAGTGCACCAAATGATGCATTTCAAATGGATTTAGCAGATATGCAAAATATTTCAAAGTATAATAACAATTATAAATATATATTAGGTTGTATTGATATTTAATCACGTTATGAATATTGTGTCCCCTTAAAAACAAAGAAAGGTCCTGAAATGGCAAAAGCAATAAGTTAAATTTAAAAAAAATTCGAGTTACCCGTGTTTAACCCGAGATTACTAACACTGCGTAAATTTTACGCATAGTCACTAAAATGTTAGTGTTGTCTCCCACCCTGATGTCACAATTTACTAACCTCTTAGCAGTGCTACCTCCGTTCATTTGGCTGTCTGTTCGTGCAAGTAATGGTTCTTATTTGCAGCGGGACAGCGAGCAACAGGTGCTTATTTATAAGTTAGTGCGTCGATTTTACGCATGGTTAGTATTTATAGAAAAATGTTATACGTATGGTTTACTCATGGTTAGTATTAAGGGGTTATAAATAATACGTAATGTTTATGCAAGTACATGATTAATAGTGAATCTTTCTGCGTAAAACAGGGGCAGTATCCTCACATGAGTTGAAAAGAATGCTACAATTATGAGGCCTTTCCATTTTTCAATTTTTAAATTACCGAATGACTATGAGTGAGGAAGGACGAATAATTCGTATGCTTGATGAAATAGGTGACGGTGATGGAAGAGAGGAGGATTGTCTTAAAGAACAATTTCGGTCTGACGATAGTGATGTGGATCCGACTTACGTACCGAGTGAATCAGAAACTGAAAACATAACTGTGGAGAATATTCGTGAGGGAGAGCGATCCATGAAGCAAAGTGTAGAAAATTGTGGCAATGTAAAGAATAAGTAAATTTCTAAAGACGAGTCTTCAAGTTCAACACAATTGATTGGAGTTAGTCCTTCAACGGTTCTATGCCTTCAGGAAGAGGAATCAATAGGTAAAAGTGGTTTTCGATGGAAAACTTCTCACACCAAATCCGATGGGAAAATTCCAAGTAAAAATATAGTTCACATTTGTTCTGGACCTACGAAGAAAGTATATCCCGACTCTAAGGAGTGTTTTAATTTGTTTTTCACAGAAGATATAATTAATGAGATAGTGACAAGAACAAATGAAGAAATTGAAATATAAAGAAGGAAGTACCGAGTTTGTAATGCTACCATTAAAAACACCCCTAGGGACGAAATTAAAACCTTAATAGGAATACTCATACTGTCTGCAGCGCTTATGCATATCTCACAGTAAGTTGTTTATGTTAGTATTGTAATGCAATAAAATACCTTTAATATTAATATCTTTTTATTTTATTTCATTTTGCCTTATATTTAACACAATTTTGGATATATGCGTCAGTTTTACGCATAGTTAGTAATAAGAGGTAAAAAAAAGGGTTAGTAATCTCGGGTTAATGTACAAACCAATTTAGGTACTGAATTTTATAATAATCATGTAAAACAATTGTTTAAAGAATAGGAAATTAATCATTATAGTGTTCATTCTGAAATTAAATGCACTTGAGCAGAACAGTTTATAAGAACAATAAAAGAAAAGTTGTATCGTTAATTTACTGCAGAGAA
Organism: Thermobia domestica; assembly: GCF_964235325.1. Lineage (NCBI taxonomy): Eukaryota > Metazoa > Arthropoda > Insecta > Zygentoma > Lepismatidae > Thermobia > Thermobia domestica. Next base: position 96,160,740 of record NC_137457.1, read on the forward strand.
CAGTTAACGTTATATCAATGTCTTAGATGAAATTGTAAATAATTATAATCATTCATATCATTCAAGTAATAAAACGGCGCCAGCAGAAGCAAATGATTCCAATGTGATACAAGTGTGTGAAAAATTATACGGAAATACAGTAAATAAAAAGAATACAAGTTGTAAATTTATTCCTGGTGATTATGTTCGTGTAGGTAAGTATAAACATATATTGGAAATAGGATATTTACCTGAATTGTCACAAGAAATATTTATTGTAGATAAATGTATTAAACCAAATCCTGTAACTTATAAATTAAAAGATTTGAATGGGGAAGAATTAAAGGAATATTTTATGCGCAAGAATTACAAAAAATAATTATAAATTCAAAGAAAACATATCTAATTGAAAAAGTATTAAAACGTTAAAATGGGCGGATGCATGCAAAATGGTTGTGATATCCGTCAAGTATGAATTCGTGGATTAGATCAGATTATATTCAGTCTCCAAGATGAATTCAAATTTTGCACATGACTTTACTTTACTCTTCCTTGAAATGCCAGTAGAAAACTTTTTGATACTAATACTACAGCTTCAATTCGCGTTAAATTAGCACAACCTATTGATTTAAGTGATTGAGAAAGGTGTGTTGCATTAACACAAATTAATATTCCGTGGTGTTTTTATAATGTTGGTGAATGGGAGAAATATTAATTACTAACATTATCGATGATAAAGTTGAACGTCGTCATGTTTGAGTAACACCGGTATATTATTCTTCTATAGTCTATTCTTAACTTAATTCCGGAAAATGTTCGTATGTTACATTATTTACAAAAAATCAAATTGTGAATAAACATTCTTTAAATTTAGAAGATCGATGTATGATTGGTATTACACCAGGATTACAACATATTTTTGGATTTATTAATGAAAATACACATGATATTAAAGATGTAGTATACAGAAAAGTTAAAAATGTTGATTCAATATTACCACGCGGGAAATTTCTATGTTATTAAATTCTACTATTTCCATTACCATTAATGTATGTGTTGGTATTGTAAAACCACAACAAAATATTGATTCAATAGTTCGAAAACTTAGTGTATATAATGTATAAGACAATCATTTAAAATCTTTTGTGTTTCACACACCGCATTATGTGAAAGTTGAAAAGAAATATTTAAATATAGTAGACATAAACTTAAAAAATGAACACGGTTTAAAATTGCCATTTCGTTTCGGGACTTCAAACTTGACACTTCACTTTAAACGAAAATGATTTCTAAAAGTATTGGTAATAGTTTTTTCGTTACATTATTTTGAAACGCTAGTACAAATATATATCCTACAAATAGTCCAACACATTTTGTTAATGATTTGTAAAATAATATGCGATTATCAGAATCCGATTGGTACGTATGGTTAAGTGAAGTACATATTCCATTAACATGTTATAACGTCACGCAGATTGAAAATGTTGTATGGTGCAAATTTGAAAATGCAGACTCTATGAAAATAAAGTTATTGTTGGATTTGATCCATCCATTCAGCATTTAATAAATAAATTAATACATTATCAAGATTTATACGATTTAGTTTTCAAATATTGTACATGTTGAATGCGAAAAACGTGTAGAGTCAGTTACATTGTCACCTACATTTGATGTACAATTAGGTTTTCTGAAAATCGGATCTTGTAAAAGAACGTCTTGGATTCACACATCCATACGTAGATAATGGATATCCACATAAATTTTTTATTTATTCTGACATTATACAATATCAATTTTTAGGTGGTACAAAAGCGCCATTATTGCGTATAGCAACAATCTCTGATATTAAATACGGAAAAGTTCAAACAATTACCTTTGAAGATATTGCAACTTGCTAACTTTTGTTTTAACACAATTGAAATACTGTTTAAAGATTATGCATTGCTAAATTTGCCATTTCGATCTGGGACACTGAGAGTAACATTTCATTTTAAACTTTCTCCTACATTTGTTAAATAATAATAATAATAATAAAATGAGATCTAGACATATTACTTTACATCGTGGACGTGGAATAGCATATTTTTCAGGACCTGTATATCAAAGGGGACATGGTGTAAGTAGTTTCTTTAAAGTGTTATTTCGTTTTGCTTTACCATTTCTTTAACAAGTGCAAAAACTGTATGGCGTTAAGCATTAAAAAACCGGTATACAAGTTGTATAGGAAAATAGACCATTCAAAGAATCGGTTCGTGCACTTGTAAAAGAAGCTGGTGATAGTTTAAAGAAAAAAGCTATTAATAAATCTGGACAGTTACTAACTCGTAATGGTAAGAGACGGTCACGCAAAAGGAAGGCTCCTACGATTTTAAATTTTGGACCACCAACAAAACGTAAACATATAAACGATATCTTTCCAAAATGTAGCTCCTAAATTCCGATAGTTCTGAATGCTGGACCAAATAATTTGATTTATTTTCTATACCAATGACACAAATAGCCATTGAAGCAAGTACAAATGCTGAATATCGACCTATTTCTGCATTAACATCACAACGACCTATTGGATTTGTTATTCCTGGAGAAACAGGAGAATTTATTCATCCTGCATATCTATATCTTTAGGTACGTTCTAAAAGTACAAAAGCTGATGGTACAAATTTAACTGATGATGATACTGTTGTACCAGTAAATAATTTCTTACATTCATTATTTAGTCAAATTGATATTTCGTTAAATGACAAATTAATTAGTTCTTCATCAGGATCTTATCCTTATCGTGCATACATTGAAACATTATTTTTTTATGATGCTTCTATAACTCATTTAGCATGTGCCATGTTGCATAAAAATACTGTAAACCATTTTAATAAATTTGATAATACAAATGCTGTTTTTGAAATGCTTGCCAATAAAATTAAAATAGTAAACATTTTGAAATTTATGGACGTCTTCATAGTGATATTGTAAGTTTAGATAGTATGCTTCTCACTAAAGTAAGTTTATGTGTACAATTACATAGTAGTAAAGGTAACTTTTGCTTTATGTCTCCTAAAAATACAGGTTAAAAAGTTCCACTTAAGGGAGTTATTCTTCATGTACAACGCATTGATGTAGCTGCAGATTTACCTGTGAAATTAAAAAGGGGATGGTTTCAGAAACGGCCAAGTTACCTTTCACAACAGTACAAACCAGATTTTATACTATTCCTGCACAAGTCAAACCATTTAATTTTGATAATCTCTTTCTGGATAGTGTTCCTAAAGATCTGGTTATTGGTTTCATTTCCAACACAACCTTCAATGGGAAATCACATCTTAAGCCCTATGAGTTCCGAAACTTTAACGTTAATAAACTACAATTACATGTCGGCTCAGAACGATTCCCTGCCAATCCCCTCACTCCTGATTTTAATAATGATTTATACCTTCTAAGTTACTATACTCCGATATCAGCTACTAGGATATATTATCAAAATTATTAACAAACTGTCACTCTTGAAGAATATCCTAATGGGATTGCTCTGTATTAATTTAAAAGTATCATTCTCAGAAACTTTAACTGAACGCTTACATGTATTGTGTATGATCAATTTGATTCCTTAGCACAAGTAGACAAAGATAGAAATATTTATACTGATAACACCTTCTAACTTATTCAGTTGAGTAGAATGAGGGTTGTTGTACACTTCTACGCTTTCCATAACAATGATGATTATGAATGTATTGTAAAGGAGCTAGCAATTGTAAATCCTGACGTCCGTTTTTTTTCAAAATTGGATATTTAAACCACCATATCTATTAAATAAGTTGTCTGAGCCAATCATAAGTACAAACAAATATCTAAGTGAGAATGTATATGGCATTACCTGGCACGATGGCGATGTAGAGTATACACTTCTTAATGAGATACTTCAATCATATTGCTCAAAACTTCCAGTATTTACAAATATGGGATAACTAGGAAGTGTCTTCATTGAAGAAATTCTGCAAAGAAATGTTACAAATTTGGCTGAAATAGATGTCCAAATTATACCGCATTAAGTTTTCACCTTCACAAGTGTGCACATAATAAACATCGTTTTGGAAAATATAGATGCAGTGTTCATGCAGCATTACTATATAGTGATTATGTAACAGTGTATGATTATGTTTTACATGTGAATAACAGTGATAATTACATATCTACTATAATAAAGAAAAAATAATCATCATGTATAGTGACAAAATGTTAAAAGTATTAGTGATTGATAAAGTGACTGTTGTAAGTGTTACTGGAATTTATGCTATTGACAAACTTCCTGTAATGGAAGAACCACCTGCAGCTCTTGTAATTAATCTTGATACATCCGATTCAAGTAGATCGCACCGGGTCGCAGTGTACATTGATGAGAAAAAACATGGCTTCCACTTTGACAGTCTTGCTATGGATATTCCCAAGGAAATAAAAAAACTTTTTCTCAAAAAAAACTAAACTATGTTTTACAAACAGTGATAAATATCAGGACGATGATTCTGTGTTGTGTGGATATTTTTTTTATTCTTTCTGCATCATATTTTTTGCACTCAATCATTTGAAAAGTGTTTAAAATTGTTTAACGACAAAAATTTGAAAAAGAATGATGATATTTTTTATAACCATGTAAACAAAATTTTAAAAAGAAATTACTAATATTTTTTTATTTTTTATTATATATATATATATATATATATATATATATATATATATATATATATATATATATATATATTATTTTTACAATATTTTTTAAAATTGTATTCCAGCATTTGATTTACAATTCCTTATTATAATCTTGATAGTGCATTAGTTAATGCTGTTGTTGTTTCATATTTCCACCAGTAATTCAATTGTTATGCGTTACGATATGCACATTCTGACTTCTTTTCAACATTTCTGTGAAAAAAAACAATATTCATTAAATGTGTTTCCACACAACTCATTTAAAACTGTACAATGTTTTGTTTCTAAATCAATAACATTATCTAATGCAAATGTTCTCTTAAGCCAGAGATTTCTCTAAAACTTTACAATAAAAGGTTGAAATTTTTGAGCATAATTCATATAGAAGGTTGCGTATGAATGATACAGTATATCCAGTTTTACTATCCCAGTTCAAACCGTGTAAGTTTAATGTTAACCAATCAATTTGTATTTGGCAACCTATTATCGTCAATTATTGTATTGAAATTTGTATTTGGCGATAATTGTATTATATTGGTGATTTTACCAAGCAATGGAAATTTACTGTATGATCACATGTGCTTAGACAAAACTCACGACAAAACTCGTTATCAGACATTTTAAAACCTTCAATACCAATGATATATTGATTTACGGATGGTGAAATTTCATTTGTGCGCTGAATGAATAATGGTATAATTTGACAAACAAATTCTGATTTTTTTAAAAGATCACAAATTTTACACTTAAAGCATATAAATGAGATTTCATTATGTTCATGTTCATACACTTCAAAAAGTTCACCAATAGGTATATCAAGAGATAAATACTTCGCTTCAAATGATCCAGTATTATGAAGACGAGTACAATCAATCCCGGGTTCGATTCCTGTATACAGCTTTTCTAAGTTCACAAAATGTTCGCACGGTCCCTGGTTAATCAAGTAACCATAGATTTCTATGTATATCTGGGGTTGCAAGTATATTCATATTTCACATAGGTATAATTTCGTTTTAATTCATTGTGGGATGCAGTGGATCAATTTTCTATATGTGGTCCCTGGAGAGTCATCAAGTAATCATAGATTCCTTTGAATAAGTAGTGGTGGTCGCTGGTAACTAGGGAAGGGTCCTGGGTTCCATTCATGTATTGTTCTGAATTTGCTATGCAATTGATTCAATAAAATTTTAACTTGTCACACATTATTCGAATATGTTATACAAGTGAGAAATTAAATATTTTTTCACTTCTCACACCATGTTCGTATGTATATGTGATGGTGGTCCTTCCTAATCCAGGGGCCATTAAGAAAACTGGGGTCTTCAGGGGCTCTCCGATGTGAACCTGGGAACCAGGGACCCCTTCAGGGGCTATGCTTTCACCAGAAAGGTCATTCAACTTCCTCCAGGAAAAGAATTCTAACCTAATTTCCTCAGCCACATGATTGTGGCACACTAAATACAATATCATATCAATAGATTATGTCATTATCAATCAATAAACATTTGATATCTCTTATCAAAGGCGGTAAACTCTCTGTGTACAATTTAAAATCATAACTACTTGAGTATGTTAATCTCAAATTTTAACTTAAAATAGAGTATATGTTACTACGAAATAAAAAGATGTATGGATCTATCAAAATGAATCTTCGAGATAGTATTAATAATTCATCTCTTAATGGAGTGAATCAAAATGGTATGTACTCAAAGAATTCAGTGCGTAATGTGTCTGACACATGATTCGACAACGAGGAGAACAATTGCATTTAGTGGCACAAATGTTATAAGAGAATGATGCCCGGGTTTAACTAAACAAACAAAATGATGAACGGATTTTACACATTCTTCAGCAATAAAACGAACAAATTATTTATCGTTTTGAACATATGACCAGCAAGTGATAGAAAGAGTAATCCAACAAGTAGCAGAAAGAGTAAACCAGGAAGCATCGGAACAATTAAATACGAACTTACAACTAACTCATTACAAACTGGAATTAATACTTCAAAGAGTTGAGGTTTGAAACGTCCAGTCAAAGTAGTGCAAATACAGGCAACGGAAATTCAAACCAAAGCAGGAAATCCGAATACCTGACATCAGTTACGTGAAGAGGATCGTCATCAGCCAGTCTACACACATATATCTAATGAATCCATTTGTAAATCTGAAAGTTAAGAAGAAGAAAGAAGATTTCTTCAAAATAAGTGTCAACGTGTTCATATGGAAATGATATTCCTGCTCAGAAAAAATATAGTGCTGCAGGGCAGTTCAAGATTAGTTTTAAGTTTAATGAGTTATGATCCACGACCAAATTTAGCGGCAGATCAGCTAATATACCGCTAACAATTTTCTTGGAGAAATATGAACAAGAATCTGTCTTAATTGATATACTTAAATCTAATTTTCTTAAACTAATTCCGCATACTTTGTAGACGCCCTCTTCCGTGTAGTACAAGGTTATAAAAATAAAATACATGGGTGCGCTGATTTTTAAGTTGCTTTATTTCCTAACTTTGAAAATGATTTTATGCTAGCCAATCGTGGCGCGCACTTTAGAATTAGAAACCTTGACCCAAAAGTAGATAAAAGAGTAACTGATTTTGTAATCTCAGCATATAATGTTTTGACACCCTTGAATGCTTTTCAGTAGGAAAAAGCAAAAAAAAGGCATCTATAAGAATATTATTGCCTTTCAGGTTGTCAATGTGCCCCAATGTGTTAATTTTAACCATTTCCTTATAATTGTACCGAATTACTAATATCAACAAGTCATGTAATTCCTTAGCCATTCATAGTGTTAAACATCGAAAGAGATACCGATTGCAATACAAGAAATCATGTGCGTAATGGTAATTGGACTAATCTAACTAATAATTTTGCAGTACTTATACAGGTAATAGAAGTTAGAGAAATGATTCAGAAGAAGGTACTCAACAAATGGCAGTACAATATCTCACCAGATCATTTAATAGAGATACTTTAAAGTAGGAGTGACTCATATGGAATGAGTAGAAACCACGTCGGCTGCTAATTTATGATTGTGAATATAATAGTATAAATGTTAAGAATATTGTTGATATTTCTGGAAATGAAATTTTCAAACACGGTAAATTGTTAGTGTCTTATCAGCATATTCGAATTCATAACTGATGTTGGATATTAGATGTTGTGTAAGAGTACGCTAACCCCTTACCCACGAAGGACTTCATGGATACAATTGTATTGTGTGCGGTCTAATAATCAGATGTGCTGCACTAGCAATGTGTTTATAAAGAAAGATTTACGATTTAACAAAATATTTTATCCAGTCGGTATTTTAATCGTGGGTAATCCACCTTACTATTATCTGCATAATATTGTCCAGCCTTGTTCAGGAAAAGCTGGTTTTACAATTAATCTGAAGAAATCAAAATTATTCAAGAATTCTATTTAATTTCTAGTATATAACATCAATTCACAAGATTTGTGTTTTAATGGCAATAAGTTTCAGGCTGTGAGAAATTTGCCATCTCCTACTAATTTGAAAGAAAACCGAGAAGTTTTAATCTTGTTTAATTCGCTCAGAATATGAATAGGACGGTTTGACGAAATAAGTGCTTATTATTTTTAGTCACCAATATAGTTATTTTGTGGTGCTGGACGAAGTTCAAGAAAGAATCTTTAAGCAATTGTAAACCTGTATTATATAAAATATAGATCTGTTTCTTCCCGATTTCGTTGGCCCTTCTGTGTACAATGGTTCATTGTCTGGACCTTTGCAACTAACACATTTGGCACCCTTGTAGTGCTACTGCTCTTCAGCTTGACTAGACTTCAACTTTTAATTCTTAAAATAGCCTGGGTCGCCACCACGCTTATATAAACGTGGACAAGTTCGAATATGACTAAAGATTACACGATCAGAAGAATCAGATAAGTGCAGAGGTAATAAAAGCAAGCACAGTTTGATTACCGTCACATCGCACGGAACATCAGACACCGTGACTTATTAATTTATATGGAAACTCTAATATTGACTGCGTGATTATTATTATTTTGTTATGTGTACAAGTACAAGAGCTTAAACCAAATAGAAACATATTTATAGAATTATTCCAAATCGTCCAAATTTGTGTTTTTCATACGGTATATCGAAAGTTTACTGTATTTATTACTAAAGTGGCAATACTTCTTTCATTTCCTTAACAGTGTGCTATAAGAATCAAAGTTCTTAATTGCATACAATGTTTAGCAGTACAATAAATAATCTTCTCTCCACATTCAGCTGGTTAACAAAATTATACAGATTGCTAACGATCTTCTGTTAAAAATAAAACAGCATATCGACTAGGTACCTAACAGTTAATCATTATTATTACTTAACTTTCCACAAGGTTCAAAATTTATTTCATATAAAAATTACTCCACTAAATTAACGTTTCATTGTATAACGTACCTAACCATTTTCATTCAAATTCATAATATTCATATTCATTAACATATCCTTATGTCTTTCATATTATTTTAGTATTCAATATTAGGTGTTTGGTACCTTCTTTACAAAGTTGAATATGCTGATATCCCAAAATATAATATTGAAAGAAGAATGATCTTTCGAGAATTATGTTGTGATATACTTAGCTATTACACAAGAAAATCATTGAATATATGTTGCTACTGCTAAGGTACTGAAATATAGAATTTTCTTTATATTCAAAATTTACTAGCACAGGAATTTATTACATTACATATGAATCAGATTATATATACATTTTAAGCTATTATTCGGTGGCTGACGACAGAAAGAAGGGCCTAAGCCACTAGAATGAACTTTCTAGCTTGACATATTAGTTAGTGTCATTTCAACGTCAAAATTCAATCTTAATCGTAAAATAGTTATGGTATTATGAATAAGTACGTGGTACTTCTCAGATTTACTTAATTTCTTATACCTTTTCAGATATTTAGAAATTTTGTTAACTATTTTCCTTTTTAAAAATTAATTTCAAGTATTACAATTATTTTGTTTACAATATATAAATTAAATATTTTCTTCTTTTTTAGCCGAATTTGTTCTTCTTCTTCTAATATGGTAATTACTTTTTTTCTAAATCGGACGATTAAATAATTAATAAAACTATTAGGTACAGATCAATAATAACCTAACCAGTTAACATAATAAAGTTAGAACTTTAGGAATTATTAAACATTAAACATAACGAATAATTAAACATATTAACCTCTTAAATATCATAAAGAAGTAACTAAACATAATTACAATTTACAAATTCGAGAGACACTGTTAGACCCAATGCTGGGGCATAACACCCTAACTTCCTTTGGCAACTAACACCTACTAAAGAAATTTGTGCTACACACATTTGCGCTTTACCTTATTAGTCCAGGAAAGTTACAGAAGAAAATGACCCAACACGGACATTTTGACAAACTAGCTGAAAATTGGTGATGTTCAGAATATTATCCAAATAAACTCATTCAAAGTCCCAAAATAAACATCTCGGGGAAATCGAGATATGATGTCATCAACATGGCCGCCGACCGAAGTCATCATTTAAACTTTGAAACGGTATATCTACTCTGCATTTCAAGATACGAATTTCGTTTTAGCTTCATTTTACAGAAAACACAATGTAAATTGTTATTTACAATAGTTAAATCTCTTACATTGGCGCTGATTACAAATTTGAGAACTTCAAGTGAAAATAAGGTACGTTCTTGATCTAGTTTCTGAGATTTTATTGAAAGTAATTGAATCTCTAAAACTAACAGCGATATTCAATTTTATGCAGCAGGACGTATTATCTTATTAAATTTATTGTGAGATTGTAGGGGTTTAAGGCCAGTCTGCAGGAATAAAAGTTTAGTGAAGCATACACTAAATTAGTGAATTTTCGTAACTTGGTGGGCAAGACACCAACCAACATCCCACAAAAGTTCTCGCCGCTCCAACGTTTGCGTCATGCAATATGGCCGTCATTTCTTATATGGCTGCCGCATCTAAGGGTTTATAAATTAAGCTTTGAAACGGATATTTCGAAAAACACGTTGAAAATTGGTGGAAATATCCTGAAAGTGTTCAAATTAACGCGCTGAATGTGCCAAAGCATCCATTTTGGTGAAAAGCAACCGTTTTGAAGGACTGACGCCATCTTCGGTATTTGTGTTTTGGGATGTAACTTTGAAAGTAGCAGTCCGATAACGCTACACTGCATTCCGATGCAATAACAATAATAGTGAATGCTCTGATTTCAATTTTAAAAAACTATGTACAAGCAGTGTGTTTTTGGAGCTCATTAGATCCTATGTAACTCATTTAAGAAATTACTATTATATAGTTCCCGAATTCGATGCCTTGCGGATGCACTGAATCGAAAAGGTGTAACAGTTTATTCAGACGACTCCTGAGTGAAGTATTTCCTCGTGTTTCCTCATTCACACCAAACCGGGATAGTACCTTACTTCCGAGTCCCAGGCCGCTTCCTTCCTACCTTCCTTATTTCTTCGGATAATTTGCTCGCCGAGGGACGTTATCCTCACATGTGATGGGTTTAAGGCTTTAGATATCGGTGATGTGGGGAATATGTATAAATAAATAAATAATAATAGAATGATGAAAATGAATAAAAACACGAAAACCCTACAGAACCAAGCACGAGGTGTTTGTATACCACTTGGAAGAGCTAGGATCAAACCACGGACTAGAAGCACCAAAGGTGAGCGCTCTACCAATAAGCCACTGTGGCCGCAATACGACAAATGTAAAGCCTATGTAACATCTGCAAACCTTCATGTACATCAAAAATGATCATGGTGCCCTCGCATCTGAGAGTTTGTCTCTGAAAAGATTATCACTTACACACCAACGCCGAGGGCATACTTCTTGCTCTTAATTTATGTTAATTAAAACTTGTTTGTAATTTATGTTAGTGAGTGTTAATTATACAATTTTAAATTATACAATATTTTGAGGAAGGGATATGGACCTTTGGATCTTTCTGCGTAGGTCCTGATATAGACAGAATCTACGAACATCTGGGAAAGGAAATAAATAAAATTTGTTTTCATTTCAAAAAGGAAATTTAAAAAAAAACATTACGGAACAGTTATGATAGATGTTCGAGTGCGGAGGAGGCAAAAATAACTTTTTCCAATTTTTAAGAAATATCCTAAAAATCAACTTTGTGATCTTCAACTTTCAAGGCAGTATATTATAAGTTTAAGTGATTATACTTAACTCCATTTATACAATAGGTTGTTGAAGTAACATTGTTTATTTCAGGTTCCTTTTTCACGTATTATAATTATGGAGATCTTTACTATTTATCAGATGTAAATTACTATGTATATTATGTGTATGTACATTGTGCACATACATACAAGAATGAATTATTGTTAGTGACTTAAACAGCAGTAGAACTCCTTCGTAGCTAAGCGGTTAGCGTACGCGCCCTTGGCGTGGAAGAGCAGGTTCGATTCCCTGCGGTAGCCCATGTGGTTCGAATTCTATTTTAATCAGTAGGCCTGTCTCATATAGCTTCGCTGCTTAAAGGAATGTTTAACTCAAAGTCAACTCAACTCAGTATATTTGATTCCACAAACTAACCCTTTATTTCGGTAGTACATAGCTATTATGGCTTTCTTTTGCAATATTGAGATTGAGAATGCTATATGTCATAATTATACAGGTATTAGTATTATTGACCTGGCACTACTCGCCAGTTACCATGTTATTTAAAGCGCGTACATTTATTATTTTTCATTCTTGCTTCTGCGCAATTGATGGATCGTCATATGAAAGCTACTTTTTGGATGATTCTTCATTTATTATCCCTTCAACTTTTGGAGGGTTACACTGTCTCTTAAGTAAAGACGTTCTTCATAGTATTTACTTTCCAATATCGTAGATAGCCTATGTTATTTTTTAATAGGCTGTATTCTCATGCAAATGAAGACCAAACAAGGAAAGAAACAGAAATGAATTATCCAAAGTTGAATACATACTACCGTGCAGTTGGTGAACACAATATTTTCTAATGATAAGAGTCTATAAAATTAGAACAGACTGTTCTATTAAGAAATTTGGTTTTCCAAAACTCCTTCATACGTATATTACCCTGTTCGTTTGTGCGTTCATCCGTACGGAAGACGAAAGAATGAATAAAAATAAGAATAAAAGCTCATTAGCTACTTGATGGATCACCATGAACTTTGGTCGGGATGTAGAGATTCGAAAATTAGCAACCGAGTTGTTGAGGTGATGTTTAAACAGAAAATTATAGAAATTAGTCAGTTTCGATTTTAACATTGATCACTATAGGGCTAAAAAAGGGAATAGATGGCTAGAAACAGTTCCCTGCAACCGATAAAGCGTCTCAAGAATTCATTTTATCTCCCTCCTTAAGTCTCTACTAAAACCAAAAGTGATATAAATACATATATGACAATGTCTGTTTCAATATTGATAAACATTGAGCAACGGATAAGATATAGCAAGAAGTGGTTTCTGAAATAGATTTAGTGTTCTAAGAATAGGTAGTGTTTTCTCTCTTAACCCTTTTCTAACAAGAAGTGGCAGAAGTCAACCACGTCCGGTTTTAACGTTGATCGCTATGGAGTAAAAACGTAAAAGAGAGCGAGAAGCAGTTCCCAGTAGTTTCCTTAATTAAGCGTCCTAATAATATTTTTCATTTCCACTCTTAATTTATCTGTTTCAGCCGAAAGTGGTACATATCTACTACCAATTCGGGTTTCAATATTAATTGAAAAAATCACGCTATAAAATCCAAATTCCTTCACGTTGTGTACACGTGACAGTGCTACTTGTTTTTATGTACTATACACAGGCCGGTAAGGTAAGGTATTGAATATGAAAGATCATACAATTTTTAATAACTGTATGTGAGAATATTCTGATGTGTGGAATACAGTGTCGCCCTTCGCATCTTACTTTCTCCATGTGACGCAGTCGTATGCAAAGTAAAACAAATGACGTATTTGATTTAATGGTTCATTTTAAAAAGAAAATACTACTGGTTTCTGATTTCTATAAATATAAAATAAAAGGAACACATAACACGAAACTGATAATACTAAAAAAAGGTTGGTTAGATATAACCGTGAAAAATGCAGTTCGATTCTCACATGGAATCCCTTCAAGTATTCCTAAAAATGTAAAAAATATCCAAATTTTACATATTGGGGTTTACCATATATGGGAAGATATTTTCTTTTCTTTTTTAACACGATTACTCGGAGAAAGATGTGACACATACGTAGCTTGTGATCCCCAGTACTATCTCTAAAGCAAGCAATTATTGATTGGCGTTACCTTATAAATTTGATTTAGAAAATAGTCCTACCGATCTTCATTAAATCTGGTGAAAACCTGTCTTTGAGTAAACGAAGAAAAATTGGTTAATTGGTTTAAGAGCCTCGTAGAAAAATAAATAAATAAATAAAATAAGAAGCAAGAGCGTCATAATTCAAGCGACCTTGTAGAATTATGGATTTCCGAAATACTGTTTACTTAGTATTTGAAAATACAATATAATTTGATTTTAATACTTATGCAATATGCAAAATATCTTACACTGAACATTAAATAAAAAAAAGTTTTCAATGGATTCGGGTCGTAAAAAATTTAAGACGCAATTCTATTATTAGTAGCAAATGTTTTTTTTTATTTGCTATGGGTCAAGTAAGTAAGTGTTTTAATAATGTAAACTTCAATATAGATTGCATGCATAAAAGTGGCTTCAAAATATGCTTTCATTTTTAAATGGCTCTATTTATAGAAGAACTTATAGGCAAGTTCTACATATTCAGGTTTCAGTGACTGATAGTATTTTCTCAATCAGAGAATTAAAACTACATATTACGTGAGACTAAATTAAGTTATTTTTATAATATTATTTTGGTGTAGGTAGCTGTGAAAATAGTTAGAACTTATGCAGTTTGTTTCAAGCTTCATATGTATCAAATGCTGGATTCATTGCTTTATATTTAACTCGAGAAATACCCTTTTATAGTTGTCTATTTCCTTTCTTAAAAGAAAAATCTCCCTTTGTATGTAGTATCGTTACAGAGTAAACCGTCTTCTAAATAAATTAAATGAGAGATAGATCTCCAAATAAAACTTATGATCATCATATCTCCTTAGTTACCTGTCTTACGAGATAATTCAGAGATACAAGAGAGAGAGAGAGAGAGAGACGTTCTACGTATCTTTCCAACATAAAGTACATTCCGTATCAAAAAAATTGCGACACCTAACGCCGTGCAGCTAGGCCACCCAATATACACCTTCTTATCCTTTAATTGTGTCTGGTAAATAGACCCCCTCTCTCTCCTCCTTTCTTCTCTCCCATACTAAAATTACCTAACAACATGAACGCAATTCTAATTTCCAACTACACATGTATTAGTATCAATAAAATGAAATAACAAAACCGAGACGAAACAAGATTCATAAGTTGATTTAGGGAGAAACAGAAACACATACAATGAAAAATTGAAACCAATGAATGTATATTACACATAGGTTCAGAAATGAGGCAGAGAGAGAGAAAAGGAGAGAGAAGAAAAAGAAAAGGGAGAACAGATAAAAATGTGGAATTTTATACTTAGTAAGAAAACAATCTAACATTATAAAGTTCCGTTACGAGAAATCCAACAGTAATATAGAAATAACGTTTGTTTTTATATATTTTTCTCAGGACTATTCTGATATATAGAGGATGCTTGAAACATTCATTAAGTCTTTTTCATAAAGGATAGCATACTCAATTTCCAGTAGAACTGTAGATCTCACAGACACATCTAAGATAATGTCAAAATTTTAACACATGCTTTGTTACCGCGTGGTTCAGTTGTAAATTCAGTAGTGTTCATTGGACGTACTGATGCAAACCACATTCTAATAAACCCAGTAGGTAGCGTAGGTTACATCTTCCATTCCAGACTACTAATGAAAAGTGAACAAAAAAAACGAAAAGAAAAGAAAAAAATAAAGAAATATAAAATTGAATGAGTGCTATTTCACTGGTAATTTTTTATCAGAAATATCCTATATTAAAAGTCCAAACCGTATCATAATGAAAAGTTAGAAATGTTCAAATGGAAAATTGGATGTTCCTTATAGATGTAGCAGAAATTGCATGTTTCAAATTTCAACATGAATAAATCACATTGAATTATAGGATGGAAACAAATTTGTGTGGAATTAGTATAAATAAAATTTTGTTTTTAAATAACCAAAGAGGTTGTCATTTCTAGTCTTTTCCGAAGATTTATCTGTTCCGAACATCCAGCATCACGTTCTTCTCTTGTGGATATAACGTTGTAATTTGTACAGATAGAATGAACACGCTAGAGCTCAAACGGATCATAGTGTCAGTCGGATTATGTTGGTTAGCTTATGGACCACCACTTGGTCGAGGATTCAAAGCCGTAGTGACCCGGTAATTCGACTGAGACTCGGTAAGCCAGATGATAAAAAAGATATTTTGCTTATTCCCTTGCGTTTAAACAGTATTTCTTTCAGAGATGACCAGGACTGTGGATGTTATCCCCAGAGCACAAAAACTCGACGCTGAAGTTGTCAGTTAATTACATTTTCCAGACCAGGTCTATCGGTCTCTTGCTCCGTTTTAACTTTGGAACATGCACACGTACATCAAGTGTGTGTGTGTGAGAGAGAGGGGGGAGAAGTGAAAGATGCAAAGACAGGATAGGGAAACTTCAAGAAAGAGAGAGAGAGAGAGAGACGGATATAAATATCAAACATACTTACCATTACAGTGTATGATGAAGAACGCACACACTGTATATTCCAATTCTCGCCAGGGATGCTTTGTAAGTTCTCCAACAGAAAATAAATCTCTGTTTGCAGCATTTATTTCATGCGAAAAAGTTATACTACCCGACGGGGAATCGAACACCGATTTTCCGCTTGGAAGTCTGGTACTTTACCACTGCACCACCGATTGCTTTACCCAAGCTTTGTCCAACAAATGCTGTAATATTTCTTTCTGAGAACGATAACACCAAAAGTGTTTACTGCAGATTAATGAAGTGTTTCGAATGTCTGGTAAGTCCCTTGCCCTTTCCCAACCAACATTCGTAAAACGTATCTATCATGATAAAGGTGCTTTCTTCCACATTCTTAAGCATTGCACGTCTAATATGAGAAATCGATTCTTCACTATCACTTTGCAAAAAGTGCTGCTTTGCCCTGAACTAGATTTGAACCCATGCTTGACAGCTTTATTAATCGTAACTCCATTACGTTACCGCTACACTATCTCGCCACTTGAATCTAAAAGCCAAATATTAGTTACTTTAACCTTGATCTTCGGAACGATCAAGCTTCTTCCTGTAAGCTTATTTGCACCTAAGTGCACAATGAAATTCATTTCTTCGAGGACCTAGAAACTAGTGCCCAGTAATAAAGAAAACCACATTCAATCCAAGAAAAAATACAGAAATAAAAACATATTATGCAGTAATTTCACCGTGGAAATTTAAAAGTACGCGAATAATAATAATAATAATAATAATAATAATAATAATAATAATAATAATAATAATAATAATAATAACCTATATTATAACATGAAAGTGACTGTGACTTATAGTCTTTTGAAGCACCCGACTGATCTCGATCAAATATTCAACATTGATAATTTTCGGACGTGGGAGTATTTTTTATCTATTCGTTTTGATGATGTTACTTAGGGGAGGGGGAGAATGGAAAATATAAAAAGTAAAGAAAACTTAATAAGTTTTTAATCAAACGATCAATGTGGGTGAAATTTGCAACATGGATTACGTTTGTGCATGGAATGTTTTTTAACCATTTCACTTTGACGGTAAAGCTTAGGGGAGTGGAGGGGTGGGGAAAGATATTTAAAATTAACTAAAACTTAATAACTCTTGAACCACGCGATCTATCTAGATCAAATTTTTAACAGATGAGGTTCCTGCCTGATATGTTTTTTGTTATTTCACTTTCACGCTAGAACTTAGAGAAGGGGAATGGGAAAGGGATATACATATAAAATCCATATATAAAATATGATAAGGATATATAAAATATAATAAGTCTTGAACCACCGTATCAATCTCGATAAAATTTTCAACCTTGATGAAGTTCGAACCGGGGATGGTTTTCCTCATATCATTTAGATGGTGTAACTACAGGAAGGGGGAAGGATAGCAATATCTAAAAGAGAACAAAGAATGACTTATATTAGTATCGAATCTATGATTTTTGGAGTCGCTGAGATGAACAGTGACACATCTGATGCCGTACAAAATCCAAATTTAGCCCGCAACATGGAGGAGGGCCAGTTATATAAAAATGATGAAAATAACCAATATCATTGTCGAACTCGTAGTGTTCCGAGTGGCTGAGATGAACAATGACACTGAAGATGGCGAGCTCCGCAACGTAGGAAACATAAAACTTATCGAAAATGACCGATATGAAAGAGTGCTTTAGTAATAGAAAAAGTGACTGAATAACGGAGCATATTATTATTTTTTCTCAATTTAGCCCAGCAAAGCGACCAAGTGTTGCTAGTAATAATAATAATAATAATAATAATAATAATAATAATAATAATAATAATAATAATAATTATTATTATTATTATTATTATTATTATTATTATTATTATTATTATTATTATTATTATTATTATTCGCGTACTTTTGAATAAGCACGGCGAAATTACTGCATAATATGTTTTCATTTCTGTAATTTTTAGTGGATTGTATGTTGTTTCCTTTACGGGTGGGCACTTATTTCTCTCCAGGTCATTGAATAAATGAATTTCATTGTGCACTTAGGTGCAAATAAGCTTAGAGGAAGAAGCTCGATCGTTCCGAAGATCAAGGTTAAAGTAACTAATATTTGGCTTTCAGATTCAGGTGGCGAGATAGTGTAGCGGTAACGTAATGGAGTTTCGATTAAAAAAGCTGTCAAGCATGGGTTCAAATCTAGTTCAGGCCAAAGCTGGATTTTTTACAAAGTGATAGTGAAGAATCGATTTCTCATATTAGACGTGCAATGCTTAAGAATGTGGAAGCAAACACCTTTATCATGATAGATACGATTTACGAATGTTGGTTGGGAAAGGACAAGGGACTTAGCAGGACATTCGAAACATTTCATTAATCTGCAGTAAACACTTTTCGTGATATCGTTCTCAGAAAGAAATATTACAGCATCTGTTGGACAAGTTTTGGGTAAAGCAAACGGTGGTGCAGTGGTAAAGTACCAGACTTCCAAGCGGAAAATCGGTGTTCGATTCCCCGTCGTCAGGTAGTATAACTTTTTCGCATGAAATAAATGCTGCAAACAGAGATTTATCTTCTGTTGGAGAACTTACAAAGCATCCCTGGCGAGAATTGGAATAAACAGTGTGTGCGTTCTTCATCATACACTGTAATGATAAGTATGTTTGATATTTATATTCGTCTCTCTCTCTCTCTCTCTCTCTTTCTTGAAGTTTCCCTATCCTGTCTTTGCATCTTTCACTTCTCCCCCCTCTCCCTCTCTCTCACACACACACTTGATGTACGTGTGCATGTTCCAAAGTTAAAACGGAGCAAGAGACCGATAGACCTGGTCTGGAAAATGTAATTAACTGGCAACTTCAGCGTTGAGTTTTTGTGCTCTGGGGATAACATCTACAGTCCTGGTCATCTCTGAAAGAAATACTGTTTAAACGCAAGGGAATAAGCAAAATATCTTTTTTATCATCTGGCTTACCGAGTCTCAGTCGAATTACCGGGTCACTACGGCTTTGAATCCTCGACCAAGTGGTGGTCCATAAGCTAACCAACATAATCCGACTGACACTATGATCCGTTTGAGCTCTAGCGTGTTCATTCTATCTGTGCTAATTACAACGTTATATCCACAAGAGAAGAAAGTGATGCTGGATGTTCGGAACAGATAAATCTTCGGAAAAGACTAGAAATGACAACCTCTTTGGTTATTTAAAAACAAAATTTTATTTATGCTAGTTCCACACAAATTTGTTTCCATCCTATAATTCAATGTGATTTATTCATGTTGAAATTTGAAACATGCAATTTCTGCTACATCTATAAGGAACATCCAATTTTCCATTTCAACATTTGTAACTTTTCATTATGATACGGTTTGGACTTTTAATATAGGATATTTCTGATAAAAAATTACCAGTAAAATAGCACTCATTCAATTTTATATTTCTTTATTTTTTTCTTTTCTTTTCGTTTTTTTTTTGTTCACTTTTCATTAGTAGTCTGGAATGGAAGATGTAACCTACGCTACCTACTGGGTTTATTAGAATGTGGTTTGCATCAGTACGTCCAATGAACACTACTGAATTTACAACTGAACCACGCGGTAACAAAGGATGTGTTAAACTTTTGATATTATCTTAGATGTGTCTGTGGATCTACAGTTCTACTGGAAATTGAGTATGCTATCCTTTATGAAAAAGACTTAATGAATGTTTCAAGCATCCTCTATATATCAGAATAGTCCTGAGAAAAATATATAAAAACAAACATTATTTCTATATTACTGTTGGATTTCTGGTAACGGAACTTTATAATGGTAGATTGTTTTCTTACTAAGTATAAAACTCCACATTTTTATCTGTTCTCCCTTTTCTTTTTCTTCTCTCTCCTTTTCTCTCTCTCTGCCTCATTTCTGAACCTATGTGTAATATATATTCATTGGTTTCAATTTTTCATTGTATGTGTTTCTGTTTCTCCCTAAATCAACTTATGAATCTTGTTTCGTCTCGGTTTTGTTATTTCATTTTATTGATACTAATACATGTGTAGTTGGAAATTAGAATTGCGTTCATGTTGTTAGGTAATTTTAGTATGGGAGAGAAGAAAGGAGGAGAGAGAGGGGGTCTCTTTACCAGACACGATTATAGTATAAGAAGGTGTATATTGGGTGGCCTAGCTGCACGGCGTTAGGTGTCGCAATTTTTTTGATGCGGAGTGTACAAATGGGTAAAAGTGTGGCGCAAGTGGACATAGACTTTTCATTTATTACGTATAAGGAATTTCTACTTTATGTTGATAATGACAGAGAATTAACGTCGAAGAAAATTGAAAATTAGCTTACAAACGTATATCCCCTTCTCTATAGGATTGCTAGACGTCTGGATTTTTTTTAGCACGATCATCCATTTTGTATCAGCTGTGTGATTTCCAACCGAATTTATTATCAGTGTCGTCTTCGAACTCATTTACAATGAATCTTTACATTTCGTTTCCCGTCAAATTTCGACTTCTAATCGTTGCATCTCCTACCTTACGTTTAACATATTTACTGTATGATTCATCGTAAAGTGATTACGCTTGGTCATGGTCTACCAAATCCCGGAATTATCTTTACAGTAAGCTTTCTAGGGTTTCCAAAACCACAGTTATATATACACAGTTTGTGATAATGTATAGGATTACGAAATGTACAGTGCATATTTGAATATTATAATTTTATATATAGTAAATAAATGAGAACTTATTTATTTATTTTATCTATTTATTTAACAAACATCAGATACAGCTCAGAGGGCATTTTACACTGGATATCCAACAACAACAATAACAATGGAAAGGATTTGGGAAGGTATCGGCCAAGGCTTGTTTAGTAGGTACCATCCCGGCATTTGCCTGGTAGGACTGAGGGAAACCCTCGAAAACCTCAGTCAGGATGGTCGGTCACGGGATTCGAACCCACGACCTCCCGAATACGAAGCCAACGTTCTTTGGTCCAAATGCAATATCACTATAAATTATATTAAAACTTATCAAGTCACTTCTAAATTTAGACTAAATTTTCGAAAAGTGGGGATTTCGGAAGAATCAGAACTTCAGGAACCACTCGCTGCGAATAACTCTCTTTGGGTAGTAAATCTTCTCAATATACTGATTATTCGAAACTTATTTACATAACCTTGTAAATTATTGATGTCATTTGAGTTAAGCTACCCCTTCATCAGCAAGGCTATATGAGACGTGGACCTACCGCTTAACGTGAGATCCGAACTACATGAATTACCATCAGGAATCTAACTCGGATCAACCGCGCCTATTGACTGAGGATGTTAATCAGCTATCTCTTGCCATTAGAAGACAGTTGTTTGGCCTCCTCAGAAATAAAAAATGGCTGCCATTGGCTCAGATTGGCTTAAATCAACAAATGCGGAAGAATATCAGAAACTATGAAAAGACAATATTCTTGTCGGGAACTGGATACTAAGAATGAACAATTATAATAAAAAATAACAACATGTGGCACAGTTGAATTGTAAGGGTGAGTTGCAAGTAATATACGCGTAAGTGCGTGTCTGTGTCACTGTTTGTAAAAGAAACATTAATAAATAATTCTATAATTTCCTAGTTAAGAGTTCATTTTACTACGCATGTAATACGTAAATCAATAACAGTTTGTGTCAGAAAATAAAAATCAGTTATTATTGGAAATAAATGACACAATTTCTAGAGTCGTAAATCCTCTTTTCGTTTACCTTGAAAACTACGAATGAGAACTTATCATTGGCTTGTGATTCTATTTAGGTCGATATAGTCTATTGATTCGTATATTTTATATGAAATACACAATAATACATAGGAACATATGTTAAAGTTCATGTTAACAATTCTGGGATATAAATCTCATTAAATCATATTATGTACTGTCATCTTGCTAAGGCCATAACGAAGAGTTTAATAAATGTATATTTCAGTATTCATCTCAATAAGTGTCATGTTCCTCCTATATCAATTTTTAAGTTTACAAAGTTTCTTTTACAAAAAAAAATAGACATGAGCTTTTTATCTCAGGCATACTATTGTTAACCTCCTCACTTCGTGTCTAAAAACGGGGATGAAACAGTGAACTGAAGAAGTCACCTTCCACTTACCATCTGGAATGTGTGGGAACGTTTTCTACTTCTATGCGAGAGGTTAACTCATCGTACATAATCTTGTGGGGATTTTATCATAAAATCACAACTCAGAATTCAATATTTAACAGATGAATGTATTTCTTATAGGAAATGTGCAAGTATTAAATGTGATGTCTTTAGTTACGGGTATTTAGATGTTTCGCCTGATTGAGCATCGCAACCAAGCATTGATCTGTTGATTACTAACTTTAAAGTAACACATACCTCTGGGTTCAATTCAGCTGGTGCCTCTGTGGTGGTCCTTGGTGGTCTCTCCGTGTCTGGCCTCCGGTTGAGAGATATCGCCTGGGTTGATATCTCCGTACTGTAGATTCGTGGTTCGTGTCTCGATCAGTAAGATTCTACGCTGTTGTCATCGGCGTTTAGGATGTGATTGGACTCCACATCTAATATACGTTATGTGTATAACTCAAACGTTCGTTCGCTAAACGATGTAGGATCGTGACTAAAGATTAGTCACATCAGAACTAGACTTCTCTCAGATCAACTCCTGGACTTCTGTTGAACTTCTCTGGAACTTCTGTCAGAATATCTCCCGAACTTCTGTCAGAACATCTGCTGAACTTCTCTGGGACTTCTGTCTCGAGACCTCTCGTCCCTCTGTTTTTGTTCGAACTTCCGTACCACGGAATTCGCCACAGTCGCATGACGTCAGAAGCGCGTGTACTCCTTTATTGAGGAAAACGAGGTTGTTTCCTCATTGCATTCAAGAACTGGCAACACTTGGAATGCTTTGTCTCGTGATTCTTGACAGTTTCTACATACCCGTGAATGTGACTTCTATTCACAATAATTTTACAAATGCATGACCATAAAATTCTGTTAATTGTTTTCGTTTACACATTTGTAGAATTCGGTTTTTGAATTATCAGACGGTGAACAATGTGCTATGATGTTATTCTAAAAAGTTGACAGTACAGATTTGTGAATTTACTAAGAATTGCATTCATGTGATTTCTTATACTGACATTAATTATTTCCGTGTTTTCATTCTTCTTTAATCCCTAACAAAAACAAAAATGAAATCTTTAATAAAATGAATATCAAAAATGTAAATGAAATTAACGATAAAATATGGGCTCTGCCACATGCCCCTCTTCGAAACCTTGTTAGCCCTGCTAACAAATTAGATCTCACAGGAGATTGTTGCTATATAAAACACCCTGTACATATATATATATATATATATATATATATATATATATATATATATATATATATATATATAAACATGAACGTATAAAATATATGAAATTGCAAAATATAATTTAAAACAAAATAACAATATATAATAGCATAAATAAACATTCATAATTGATAATTCCATCTCCAAAACCCTAATTTCAATTAAAACTAATATTTTAATCATTCAATACTTGTAATACATCATACATAAATAAAGATTTAAATGTGAATCCTCACACCATCTAGTGGTTGAGGCAAGAATTATGACAAGTAAGCTGTTCTTTGTATTAATTGCAGCTAGAGTTCTTCTCATAATTTGCAATTAAGTTATCTGTTGCTAAAACAGAAGTAAAAGTTTCCATGGCACTGTGTACAAACTTGCCAACTCGAGCACAAGTTGACTGTGCAACCAAAATTTTTTCACATATTTTATGGCACTTTTATTCACTGTTTTCTGTTTTAAAAACTTCCACACTAATAACAAAACTTATATATACACATGTGATACTATACACTATACGAATTAGTATCACAAATTCACCAATTACTACATTAAAAAACTTACACCAAATTTTCACTTTCTGAGAATGAAAGTTCCCTTTTAGCCAGTTTGCAACGATGTGGATGACTTTGATTGACAAGCGCGAAATCAGCGTTTTTCGAATCAAGGTTAATTCAAACATCCGCTTCGCTCTCTCATTCGGGCGTTGGCGTGCTTAAAAGTAAACTCGGTGATCCCAAACAACGAAATTTTAGTGTATTTGTGGAAGTTTTGCCTTTAAATCACGATAATATCACAAGGATAAAACGATTCCTTGTTGTCGCCATCCGTGCTTCCACTTTTCACAAGTTTATCGGGAGTAATCACTAAAATGTTTGATTGAAAATCGGTGACGTGTCCCGTTTTAGTCTCTTGGTGCTCAAGATTGAACACGTTATTTTTGGTGATACTTAAAGTATGTTACCTTAATTTCATAAACAACGCTAGTGCTAAGTAAGCTCTGCAAAATCTGGCATTATGTGTAGTGATTTGTGGACAGTCACATTCTTACCATAAACAATGTGTAAAACAACAATAAACTACAATTACAAGGGTGAGTACAAGAACTATCATATGTCAATATTTTAAACGTGTATATGTATTTACAACTACTTAATTAATTATCCTATCTTACTATGAAAATCAACTATTTATTTATACCTATCATTAGATAACTGAAACCAAAACCCGTTTAAGATTCAGAGGTAATGAATCGATGGAACCTTGCATTTCCTCAAGATTCGAAAGAGCGTTCGTTGTTCAACGGCTGCTCGACTAGCCGTGCATCCTAACCGTGAATTGTTTCCAGTTATCATAATTTACTATCTACTAGAATATATACACAACAATAAAAAGTCTGATTTGTGTTGATTAAATTTCCAAAAAAAATCGATTCTTTTCCATACTCATATTTTCCTTTCTTGTTTTTTTTCAAATAATCGCTTCATGTCAAAAATTATAATCGTATTTTATTTTCGCTAAACTTAACGTCTAATCGTTGTAAACACAGTCATAATCGGTATTCAACCTCAGTTATTCTCATTGGTGACAACCATCAGCAAACTCACTTTGGCTAAAGTCATAATCCTGTATTAAAATCTATAAATTAAATAATCGCGCGTTCTTAAAATTACTTTATTATTTATGTATTATATTATTCTTTTTATTATCATTATTAATATTATTACTATTACTATTATTACTATTATTATTAGAACTATTATTATTACTAGAATGCCAACAATTCCTAACTTGTGAAACGGACCACTATATTCAGTCATTGGACCACGATATTTTCTATCCGTCTCGGAATGTTCTTACTTGTTTAGGGATTTACCTTTCAGAAACTAATCGTCTGGTTTTATCCCCAAATCTAAATCTCTTTTTTTTCTTTCTACTATATATATATATCTTCACTTATATTCACTTATATATATACATTAACTTATATCCATCATAATTCACTTCTTAGCATGCTATATTGCTTCTCTATATATAACGTATTTATTCTATAATTCTATATTTCTTCTATATCTCTATATTACTTCTATTTCTATCTATTATTAATAATATTATTTTCTTCATTCTTCTCTATATCAATATTTATACTTATTTTATTCTCTTTAAATCTATGTCAGATATCTATATCTATTAATCATAATCTTAATCTGATATTTTCTCTAGTCACATTCTATTTGTTTATTTATATGCTATTTTCACTTATTTTAATTGATATTTTTTTTCTATTCTCCTTCTTTCTAATCACATTCCTTCCAGCTCCTTCTCTATTTCTTCACTCCATGTACAAATTCATGAAAAATGAATAGCTAGATTTTAACTACTTACAACTTAAGCATTCTACTAAAGATAGAACTCTATCCTAGCTATCCTAGGAAGTTATCTTACTAGATATTATTATAAATATTCGCTATTCAAAACACATTAACGTTATCCTATAACTATACTCTAGGATACTAATAAAAAAATCGGTAACTTATCTAAATTTAAATCTTACTTCCGTATTCACTAGGTTCTTGGCTAAGTAGGAAAGATTCACCACAAAAAAACGTTCACTGCATTCACGTGACAAACGAGGCATCTCCTGTGTCTCTTTGAACCTTGCCACTGAAGACTTACGTGACTACCTAAATAAAATATTCTCGTCGACATTTTGGTAATCGCCCATTTTCAACTCGGCGAGAATGGGATTTCCTTCCTAATTAGAGTTTCCCCTACTGAAAGGTTCGCCAAATCTCAATGTTTCACCAATTATAATTTTCTTATCTAGCCTTAACCTAACATAAATTTGCACCATTCATTGTCTTCTAGATGAGTTGTTCATTCTTGCCTTACTTATTACCTATTTTCCATGATATTAGTCTCTGATAGCAAAATCATTCAATTTCTTTTCTGTTTTCTTCTCCATATTCACTTTCATTCTCTATAATAAATCTAATAAATCTTTCTCTTTATCTTTTAAAACAAAATAATCGATGTCGATTCTATACTTATACTATATTCCAATATTCTAAAATCTATATTTATATGCTTTTAAGACATAATCAAAATTTATCTCAGACTTTCTGTAGTTAATTGATAACACTAATAATATTTCTAATCACCACACTAACTTATAACTCTATCTGTCCTATATATTTTAATTCTAAATTACTAATACGAACTATAATTACCCTTTAATCCTAATTATTAACTATAATAAGGCAAATAATTACACTAATCCTAATACTAATAATTAAAATATCAATAACATTACCTTATCTATGTATAATCTATAACTCTAAACTATTAACCACAATAATTTAAACCTAAACATAGTATTTGCTTAACTATATACAACGTTATTCCCCTTCATTAACACATTTACTTTGACAACCAAGGTGTCCTCTGTTTAAACGGCGTAGCAAAAGCTACTAAATCTAGAGATGATCTATCACTAGCAATAACATGCTTCGCTTGTTTCTCAACTTGAGATATCGTGGTAACGAAATCTGCAATTTTTATCGCCTGAGTACAATCGAACTTGTACCATTGCTCCAGAGGTAAACAATGCACATATTTTATAATTAAGTTGGTCGGATTTTAATGCAAAAAATATCGACTCACGCAGTAGCGTTTTAATTTCAGCGATGCCAGTAATAACTGACAAGAAATGCCGTCTCAACCCAAGCTCGACTAAGTCCTCTAAACTAAAATTCTTATCGCTAAATTCAATCATGTAGTAGCGTTTATACTTTAGTCCTAGAACATTATTTCTAAAAACTACTTCCTTGCCTTCATTATATGTCGGGTTAAATTCCACAAAATGCTTCAAACCCCCAAGTCTAGGTAATAAAATCTCGACTTGGAAAACATTGTGGCTGGCTTTCCATTATCCTTCATGACAGGGTAGTGAACCCTGTGGTTGTTTTTCAACGAAAGCATTTTATCTAAAGTAATTATACCACTAGCAATGAAACTTAGAATTAGAGATGCAAGGGCTCGGAAAGAAACCGGCTTTTTTGGAAAAAACTCGGTTTTTTCTGCTTCGCCTTTTTGCTTGGGAAATTTTGGGCTTTTTTGAAAATTCTGCTTTAAATTGATAAACCAGATTTTGTGTCGCTTCGCTATAACACAAAAAGTCATTTGATTAGTGGTTGATGTCGATAATAATATAAAACCTCGAAAATAAACCACGAATTTCGAAAAGATTTTTCAAACAATTTTACTTCTCCTAAAATATTTACATTATGAATTCCAAAGGATTAACCAATGTATATAAAAAAAAATTCTTTAACCTCCTACATACCAAAGTTAACAAGGTTGGCAAGAACCATGGTTGTTTTTGAAAATGCCAAAAACCCGTTTTTTTGGGGGGAGTTTAAACTAGGTTTTTTTGGGTTTAAACCAGGTTTTTTGGGTTTAGATATTTTGCTTTATGTATTTATATTACATATTGACAGAAATAAGTTTGTTTCGCCTTGGTGTTATTATGCAACAACGGGGTTATGCTGGAAGAGGTCCTATAATCTTAAAAAAGTCCGGTCAGTAAATTTGTTAAATTGAATAACTCCCGCCCTAGCCATGGGGAAAATCCTGCTATTGCTTTGCATGTAAAATGTAAAGGTCAACGTATCATAATCAGTACGCTAAAACTGAGGTATTAAATTACAGATTTAGTACGTACATATCATTGGAAGTACAATCCAAGCTAATGTTGGAAGCTAGAGCTTAGCTCACGAATCTCTGCCGCGATTGACGGCAATGAGGAATTAGAATCGCGGCAGAGATTCGTGAGCCAAGCTGTACGTAGGCAATCGATAAATTTTGCCAATTTCTATCAATATATTTAAGCAACCTTGGTTTCTTTATAAAACAACAGGCATTCAGGCATGCAGAAATATACAATTTAGTTTCGTTTCGTATGTTCAGACTTACCATCGTTACCTAATACCGAGGTTATCAAGGAGAAGACTTTCGCTTAAAGTTATATCCGAACCACTACTTTGTTTACTTATGAAAGAAGGCTTGTGGTTCGACCGAGAATTGAACATGGGACACCTTGATTAAAAGGTGAAAAGGAAATAAAACCAATGCAGATGGTTTGATGTGTGGAAACGTCACCATGAAGTTCACACGATTTGCATTTTTCGTTCTTTTTATTTTATTTATTTATTTATTTTTTTGGGTTTAAACCAGTCAACCCTAAAAGTAAATACTTCTTTAAAAAATACTTAAATAAGTAGCAAAATTCTATGTAGTATTTTTACTTCAAAATATTCCATACCCTCTTTTTGGAACAAAATAAAATTAAAACATAAGAAAAATACTTAAATTTATATGATACACTTAAAGGCTGCACATCTAGAGCTTTTGGTTTTGCATACTCTCGAAATTCTACAGTTTTATATAAGCACCATGACGGTCTACTCAGTCCTCAAGTTTTCTGTATTTTTAGCAAGAGGGATTCAATATATGAAGGGTGTGAAATAAGAACATGGTAACCCACAATTTTACTATTTTAAGAAATTAGAAATTTTCTGCTGCACAATCCATTTTGAAAGTCGGAAAGCTTATTTTTCACATAGTACTATACATGAAGGATTAAACGAAGCGGTATGCGTTGCTGTCTATCTGGTGCTGCATAACTCAGCAATTGAAAATTTGTTAGTTACCATGTTCTTGGCTCACACCCTTCATTTCATTATAAAACTCTCCCCACTCCACCATCACAAAACAAAAAAGGACTACGGAATATATTTAAGTTAATATAAATACAACTGCACAACAAACCTGACTGAGTGGAGCTTTTGCGCTTCTATCGGGAAGTCCGGGATTCAACTCAGTATTCGACCATTCTGACAAAACTTTTCTTCATTCCATCTATGAAGTAGAAATAGTGCGTGTACTGTGAGTTGGCCGACTTCATTTCATATTGTTTTTAAATCGTTATTATTACTAATTACCAGCAGTGAAGGTTAGGGGACGGTCTTTCGGACTGAAGCCTGTTCCCCAAAATTACAGAAGGTCTACAACAAATGAAATAGGGGAAGGCGTTGTACCTGTGAACACTTTTAGAGTCTTCGAAATTTTGGTGCTAATTTTCAGCACTTTTTCGCCAATTTTTGTCGTATATTTGAAGTGTCATCTCTTTGCTATCAGATAGGATAATTTTTAAACGTGTTACATAATTACAGTAGCTTTTATAGGATATAATAAGAACACCTCCGTTTTGTTCACAGGTACATTATGGTCATGTACCATTGAACAGACCCTCTTGTACCTTTCAAAAAAGTGATGATTACAACATTTCTGAGGCAATAATATTTAAAAACCCACAAATATTAATAGTTATAAATTGCAAAAGAAAGTTTAACTATAAAAAGTTCCCCAGAATTGTAGTTTTTTTTAATTAAGTTAAAAATTGAAGAGAAGTTCTAACCAAAACTTGTGAACAATAAAGTTAAGCATATAACCTAAGCATATAGGCTCTTAACATAACCTTATATGTTATACAATAAGCGAATATTTAGAAAGTTATAATTAATAACTTTATATCCTAACCTAACCTATATAAAATTTATCAATTGTTTTAACCACTTACATTGTGTAGCTTTAAACAGTATTATTTATCGTTCAAAGGTACACGATGCATTAATGTTCATAGGTACAAGAGGGTCACCATTACGAAAAAAAGTTCTCCACTATCTTAAATATCGAACAGAAGTTAAAACTAAAAATATTACTGTATTCACCAATGATTCTACCCCAAGTTTGGGCAAATAAATATCATAAGTTGCGAAAACCGAAAAGCACAAAACTTAAAAGTTAACTACAAAATATCTTCGCTTTAGGGGTGAAAAAATTAAAAGGAACATTACTCGGCACAACACTCAGTAAACAACAGCCAAACGCGTTTGTAGAGCATTTTTTCATTTACTCTTTCAAACGAATTTTAATCACTTCACCTAGATAGCTCTGAATTCGAGAAGAGCACAGATGTTCAAAGGTACATTGTTTCAAAAGTACAACGCCTTCTCCTATCTATTAGTTATAGCTCTTTAAGCTCCCGTCAAATAAAAATTTCGAATGTTTAGAAAAACTAAAGATTAGTAAGAAAAAAAAAACTCTCCCAAAATACTTTTCTAAATCCGCCACTGATTTTCAGTATAAAATGACATTCAAGGTTGTGTCCGGAAGATTATCTCTAAATATATAAACGAAACGAAATACAGTATTAGTTATGTCTGTACTCATAAACTTCAAGCTCCTTCCAAATAAAATTAGGACATTTTAGAAAACGAAACAATCAGAGAAACCCGTCCCAAAGTACGCTACTGATTATTTGAATAAATTAGTATTCAAGGTTGTATCCGGAAAATTATTGTTAAATCGTTGCACAGCTACAGTATAACAGAAATGTGGAAGTACGGTTAGACGGATATATAGAAAAACGTAAGTTTAACTTTTGCGCTAGAAGCTAGAGTATTAAGCTCTTAGAAATGAAACACAGATGACAAACTGAAATGATCCCGAGAAGAAAAAAATGTCGATAACTTCAAAAGTTAAAATAAAGTTAAATAGCCTCTAAAATTGCCCTCAAATACTACTTTCTTCATGTTAGCTTCAATTCGTAAAACATGTGCTCCATCCATCTTGATGGTGAATTTTAGAGCGAAATATGGCATTTAGGTCATGGAATTCTTATCTAAGTATAGAATATACTATAAGAAAGCTATTTAGATAGAAAAATCATGAAAATGAAAAAGGCCAAAATTTCCAAAATTCTCGTTTTTTCCCAAAAAGGCCGGCTTTTTATGTGAAAAAAATCATCGATTCAAAAAAGCCGGCTTTTTTGCATCTCTACTTAGAATTAAGGGTGCAAGGTGGGTTTAACTCTATATTCTAGTTCTCGTAAAATATCGTTACAAATTAACTAATTTACTTATTTTTTATTATTATTCCCACTGCTATGCGCTCGACCTTGAGCCGTCGCTGAGGATGGAAACAGCCAGAGCCGCTTTATCTTTTACTTCGTATACTCTCGGTAACGTTCGGCAGCGCTCGGAGTTGCCAGTGATCTCAAAACACAACTCGCTTCCTACAGCTGTAAATGCTTCAAGCAAAGTACTACCTTGCATTCATATAATGTATTCACAAATTATTATTTTACGTTACTTATGTATACATCTATTTCTAAATTTGCAGCAAGGGTGGGTGGGATGGGAACTATAAATATTAATCATAACACCACTTATAAAATTAATTGGTTTCATAAATGCTTTAAAATACCATAACATTAGTGGGATAATAAAAACAAGAAAACATAACAATACGCTAACTATATCAACCGGTAATCGAACTCTCAGTAGTCTCTACTATAACATTGGTGTATAATTAAAATTACAATGTTGGCTATTAACTAGAATCGTGTATGCAAATTATCGATAGGCCGGGAACGAACCTCCAGCATCTCCAGCATGACATTGGAGGCTTACTTAAAGCTAGGAATGTCCTAATTATACTAAGTGGGAATCGCAAACTGTATCAACCGGGAATCGAACCCACAGCAGTCTCCACCATGTTAACCTCCTCAGTTCGTGTCTAAAAACGGAGATGAAACAGTGAACTGAAGAAGTCACCTTCCACTCACCATCTGGAATGAGTGGGAACGTTTTCTACTTCTATGCGAGAGGTTAACACATCGTACATAATCTTATGGGGATTTTATCATAAAATCACAACTCAGAATTCAATATTTAACAGATGAATGTATTTCTTATAGGAAATGTGCAAGTGTCAAATGTGATGTCTTTAGTTACGGGTATTTAGAAGTTTCGCCAGATTGAGCATCGCAAACCAAGCATTGAGCTGTTGATTACTAACTTTAAAGTAACACATACCTCTGGGTTCAATTCAGCTGGTGCCTCTGTGGTGGTCCTTGGTGGTCTCTCCGTGTCTGGCCTCCGGTTGAGAGATATCGCCTGGGTTGATATCTCCGTACTGTAGATTCGTGATTCGTGTCTCGATCGGTAAGACCATCGGCGTTTAGGATGTGATTGGACTCCACATCTAATATACGTTAAGTGTATAACTCAAACGTTCGTTCGCTAAACGATGTAGGATCGTGACTAAAGATTAGTCACATCAGAACTAGACTTCTCTCAGATCAACTCCTGGACTTCTGTTGAACTTCTCTGGAACTTCTGTCAGAACATCTCCCGAACTTCTGTCAGAACATCTGCTGAACTTCTCTGGGAATTCTGTCTCGAGACCTCTCGTCCCTCCGTTTTTGTTCAAACTTCCGTACCACGGAATTCGCCACAGTTACGTTACGTTAGTGCTTCACTATTAGTGTTGATATAGCTCAGTGGTAGAGCGTTCACCTCTGGTGCTTGAGGCTCTGGGTTCGATCCTCCCACTTTCTTCATTCTACCATTTCATTCATTACTCATCACACCGTCTCCTTTAGCCTAACCGGCATATCCGTGGGACGTAAAACAAAGATTTCATTTCATTTCATTCCAAAAAGCTCTAATGATAATGCTACCTTAGCTGTAACGTTAGTGAAATCGTAGTTTGGGAATTATTAATGAATAACTCGGACGAGACTGAATTTAAAATTATCGAATTAACACTAATTTTCTCACAAAGATAGGACAAACGCTAAAGGTTAGTGCATCCTTAAATCTTCAAAAAAAAATAATAAGTACTAACGTTAGTGCTATCATATTTGAATACTTATTAATGAATAACTCAACCCTGTCTAACTATAGATTTTTTAACTTAAACAATTTTACACTAATTGTCCCACAAAAGTCGGACAAACACAAGCGTTTACTGCATTGATAGAGCTCTATAAAACACTAAGCATTGTCGTTAGTGCTTTCATGAATAATCCGGATAGGGTTGAATTTAAATTTATCGAACTTCACACTAATTGTCCCACAAAGGTAAGATAACCACCGAATATTAGTTCACTGTTAGTGCTGCATGAAACACTAATCACTTAACTTCAGTGCCGTCACAGTTTAGGAGTTTTAAAAAATAACTCGAGCGGGGCTAACTTCAGGTTTTTCAATTTTTACACAATTAGTGTAAAATTTGATAAATTTTAATTGAGTTCCGCCCAAGTTATTCACTGACAACTCTTAAACTATTATAGCACTATCATCAGTGCTTAGTATTTCTTGAAGCACTAAAAAAAAAGCACGAACTTTTTGCGATTATCCTACCTTTTGATGAACAATTATTGTAAAATTCAGTAAATTTAAATTTAGCCTCGTGCGTGTTATTCGTTAATAACACTTAAATTAAAATAACACTAACATTAGTGCTTGTGACGACGTGGATCGTCACGAATATGTGGGTCACTTGTTATTATGGATTTATTTAGAAATAGATGGCGCCATCTTTTATTAATATGGAGACTTGCGACCTTATTCTCCCTTCACCCTTTTCCATCCTACCTTTTTGGTCTCAAAATCAGGTTTGTGTTGTAGTAAGAAAATATATATGAAGATCTGGTACCAGCTGGTAAGGTAATATGACGAGGTCCTCGTGATGTAAAATCCGGATTGTGATTGGTTGGTTTTGAACCCGGAATGGAAGCCATGGATCAACTGACGTAGATCGTCAGTTGGTCACTCTTCGAGGTACGTAGTGTTTCTTTTTCAAATCTGTTAAATTATATTATTGTTTTTTTGTGAAAATTGGTGTAAATTTATCTTCAGAAATTTCGTGAGTATACTCATAATGGTATTTGAAAAATGATAAATACTTCTGAATTGTCTTATTTAGTCTCGAGCAAGTGCAAAATATTGCTGATTGAAAAGTTAGATTACTGAAAAGACGAAACATAGTGGTTGGTGTAGGCCATGTTGGAATGGCGACTTTTTTTTTTTTTTTAATGTGTGCTAGGCTGTTTTTCCATCAGAAAACAGTAAGATTGTTTGTTCTTCTTATTACTATTAATATCGAACTGTTAATATTTTGTGTACTATTTGTTTTTTTATTTTTTATTATTATTATTTTTTTTCTTTTTGTTATAATAAATTGTTTATCCTTGTTAAAATTGAAATAGTAGGTTTTGTCATTGCTAATTAACTTCCTTGAAACAACTGAGAATTTTTGCTTGCATTTTTCGTAAATTAAAGGTGAGAGTTATACCTATACATATTCTGGGTGCGCTA
Organism: Thermobia domestica; assembly: GCF_964235325.1. Lineage (NCBI taxonomy): Eukaryota > Metazoa > Arthropoda > Insecta > Zygentoma > Lepismatidae > Thermobia > Thermobia domestica. The sequence goes on from NC_137457.1 coordinate 96,195,823, forward strand.
AGCGGCCTTTTAATACAGTACCGGCGAAAGCTCTCCTCGCTTTTTTTCAGGATTATCTTCCCCGGTGGGCGGGTCTGTATTTGAATGTTTAGATGTGTGCTATTCTTTTTCATTCTATTCAAGTATGGATTTTGGCCCGGGGTGGTCATTCTGAAAAAGAGGGGGGATTAAGGGTGTTTTTCGTTACAGAAGAGTGACCAACTCGGTTAGAATTCTCTCACTTATTAAATTTAAATTTAACTTCAGTTGTTTACTTTCATGTTAATGGCAAATAAAGTCAGTGCTGTGCATGTAATTACTTGCTCGTATATATTAATTGGGTACCTTGTAGGAAGTCTTTGTACGGCAATTCAAGGAATTGGTTCCGGGGATCGAACCCATACTATCTGGTATATAAGTATAGAATCGTATCCAAAAATAAAAACAATGGCTGTAGGTGGTGATTCTAGTTTCTTTCTTGATGAAGAGTTTATAGACGAAATTCCTGTGGATGTTAATGCGTTTTTGTATATGACTATAGAAGAAAAGCAATCGAAAATATTTTCTATGAATGAAAGTGATGCTAAGAAACTGCTGTTGTCCATAACAACTGCTAACAGCAAGTCTGCACCTGTTGGTTCGGGTGTTGTAGTAGGTCAAGGTAGAGGCACTGATAACACAACCACACAGCCGGATGGTAGTGTGTGTGTGCAAACAGCTGGCAGTCAGCCAGGTCATTTACCTTTTTGCTCGGTGAATGAAGAAGCTAGAGCTGAAACTCTATCTGGATTAACACAAAATAGTTGTTTTAATAAGATGGAACAATCATCAGCGTTTTTGGTTTTACGTTCATTCATGGAATCATTAGAGAATTGTGATGGTACGGATCCCTTAAAATTGTATCAATTTATTCAAAAGATTGATGAGTTTTGTAATATTGAGCGTTTTCCTTTTTCTGCGGTTTTGTATTCATTGCGTGGGAAAGTTACGGGTCCACTGCAGGAAATTCTGAACGAGCTGCCACATACATGTAAAAGCTGGGATCTTGCACGTGACTTTGTTTTTCATAATTTATTATCAGAATGTGCTATTCAGAGAATAATAGTAGAATATATGTATCGCCATCAAGAAAATAACGAGGATTTAAAAGCTTTTGTAAAGCGTGTAACCACTGTTGATAAACTTTTGAAGTTGCGTTGTGGGGACGAAAAGCTGATTAGTTTTATTACCAGTGGCGTTCTTCCGAACATAAGGGAGCGGTTGTTTTACCAAAGAAAACCCCAGACAATAGATGAACTTAATAAACTAGTTAGTGAATACAGATATCATGAACTTTATATGAAGCAGTTTAGTTATAAAGCGACGTCCCAAACAGGGTTGCCGGATGCTCCGGTAAGGAGTGACTTTAAGAATTCTCGTAGAACTATAAGCTGTTACAAGTGTCAGGGTCCACATCCAGTGAGACTATGCCCAGAAAACAAAAGTTCGAAAACATTTTCTTCTTTTTCAAATAAGATTAATAGGAACTTAAATCGTTTAAATAAAAAAGATGATGCAGCGTGTATTGAAGTTAAAGTATGTGGAACTGCAGTGAATAGTTGTTTAGATAGTGGGTGTGTGACTAATCTTTTGAATTTGGAGCTTTTCAATAAAATTAAAAACTCTAGTGATGTGCAAGTAAATTATAAAGAGTGTTTTAAAGGAAAGACTATAAATAACGAATCTATGGTGTTGAGACCTTCAGTTTTGATTCCATTTACGGTGAATGATTACACCTTTAAATGCAAACTGTTTTTGTTTAAAGAATTGGAATTTCCCATTTTGATGGGACTAGACTGTTTTCGTCAGGAAGGAGTTTTAGTGGATTTCAATGAATCTAAGGTTGTTTTTAGCAAAGGAAATGTTACAACCCCTCTTGTTGACTTCCCCTCCCCCTCATCTTTCCAAACGAATTCTTCTGCGGCTTCTTGTCATTCCAGGGGTCCTGGCGACGGAGGGTCATCCGCTAGGCTATTTTTGGGAGATCTCTCTAGTCCCGATGGTACGCCCTGGAGCAAAAGAAAGAATAAACGTGGAGTAAATAGGCAATTGATCTTCGCTCGCTCGAGTTTTCCTGAAACTACTGCTGATAGGGAGAGCGACACTGGAACTTCGTCTGGTGGTCCAAGGATGTTTGGTAATGGAGAGGAAAAGAACAGGTTTGACAAAAAGCATTCATTCCAGAAGAAACAACATAAAAAAGTAAATGGTAGGAGAAACAATAAACATTCGGTTGAGAAAATAAAAGAGAATTCCAGCTTTAATTCTAATCGAAAAAGTGTCGCGGATATAGGTGGCTCTGTTAGTTCTATGTCAATAGAGGGAGAAAAACAGTGTGTTAATGATGATGTAACGTCTTGTTATAGTAAAGAAGATTATAATTCTTCTGATGTTTTGGGTCAGGAAGGGGATCCGTTACTATTAGCATTTAACAAATGTAAAAGCGATAAGTGGGAAATTAGTACAGATGAAAAGGTTAAGATTTTGAACGGTATTGATGAGGATATGGTGAAACAAGATCCTACTTTGGTTCAGTATGTAGAATATTTATTAGATAAATATGCGAATGTCATTACCCACCGAATTGGTACTATCAGTGACTTTGAATACACTATTCAATTAAAGTCCGATGAAGTAGTTCGGGAGCGCCAATATCCTTTTTCGAAAAGTCAGCAACAAGAGTTATCGAACTTAATTGAACAATTATTAGAAAATGGTGTGATACAACCTTCTAAGTCTGAATATAGATCTCCGTGCTTCCTGGTGCGTAATAAAGATGGGTCACCTCGATTAGTAGTCAACTACTCTAAACTGAATCGGCTCATTTGTGGGGACGGCTTGCCATGTCCTAATATAGAGGAATGTATTAGTTCGCTCGCTAAAGCTAAATATGTAAGCAAGATAGATGGAAAAAAAGCTTTTTTCCAGTTACAGTTGACTCCCGATAGCCGTAAGCTCACAGCATTCGCCGTACAGGATAAATTATATGAATATTTGCGAATCCCCATGGGTATTTGTGTCGGAGTACAAGCACTTATGAGGGCCTTGGATGATATCCTGGGAGACCTACGTGGGCGCGGGGTAGAATACTATGCAGATGACATTGTGATCTTTGGTTCTACAATCCAAGAACATAATCGGTTATTAGAAGAAGTCTTATCGCGTTTTGCGAAAAGGGGCTTAACCATCTCACCAGATAAATGCTTACTTTTGAGAAGTAGTATAGAATTTTTGGGGTTTCTTATTAAAGATGGTGAGATATCTATGTTGCCAGATAGGTTGCAAGCCATACAGGATCTCCGTCCGCCTGTAAATCGCCGGGGGTTGTGTAAAATGTTAGGATTTTTAAATTTCTACGCTAAATTCTGCGATAATTATGCAGGTATAGTAGAACCGATGAATCGATTAAGATCTCCGAAGGTGAAGTTTGAGTGGGGTCCGTTACAGGATGCGAGTCTTGCGCAAATAAAAGAGGCTTTTTCTGAAAAAATTATTTTGCGAATTCCAGACATGAGTAAGCGCTTTTACTTACATACCGATGCAACTTTACGTTGCCAAGCGGCTATTTTGTCACAAAAGGATGAGCAAGGTTTATTGCGTCCTGTATGGTTCTACAGTAAAACTTTGAAACCAGCCGATTTTAATCGCACTATTTTTCAACTTGAACTTCTTGCTATATATAATGCGGTAATGAGATTTCGCCCGTTTTTATGTTCGGAGTTTACTATTTTCACGGATAATAGTGCCTTGGTTAATATGCTGCGAAACCCTAAGAACTTAGGAAGATATGCCAATATTGTACAGAACTTATTTGAGTTCAGATTTAAAATAGTGCATGTCTCGTCTTATAAGAACTATCAGGTAGATTTTCTTTCAAGGATTTATGAGATAAATCCGAATGATATTGATGTTGATCCTTGTCCTTTTAATGACTCAGAGGGATATATGTATAGTCTGTGGAATTTACCGCTAGCACATGAGGACATTAAACAGTATCAGCAATCGGAGGCAGATACTAAGGATATTTATGAGATGGTAAAGAGCCATGGCGGAGAGCATGAACAATATAAGTTAATGAGAGATACTTTATACATAAAAACCAAGGCCAAGGTGTCGCCTTATAAAATACTCGTCCCACGTATTTTGAGACCTCTACTACTAAGCTATTATCATACTTTATTGCCCAATGGCGGGCACTTAGGTTTGTTGAAGGTATACAAAAAGATTTGTAGATATTTTTCTTGGCCAAATATATTCAACGAAGTGCGGGACTTCGTTCGCTCGTGCCATGAGTGTCAATTAGTAAAGGCACGGAATACTCTTCCGCAAGGACAACTAATTTCGGAATATTGTAAGGAAGTTAACGCCCACTATTACGCAGATTTAGCGGGGCCGTTGCCGTCTAGTTTTGGGTATCAATATGTCCTTCTGTGCTTAGATAATGCGAGTCGTTATCTACATTTAGTTCCCTTACGCAATGCTACTAGTAAGTTAGTAGTTAAGGCGCTATATGATATTTTCTGTAAATATGGATTTATTAGAGCTATTTCCACGGACCGGGGCCCTTGTTTTTCATCGGCCTACTTCAAACAATTTTTGTTTGGTAATGGGATAAAGCACATACGCTGTTCTCCGTATTTTCCAGGAGGGAACGCAGTTGAAAAATATGTGAGACTGGTTAAAACGAGCCTTCGGGCATATCTGGATGGTAAGCAGGAGAAATGGGTGCGTTTCCTGAATGAGCTCCAATTTTGTCTTAATGCTGCGGAACATGCGGAGCTTAAGTTTAGTCCATTTCGTCTGTTTTTTGGGAGAGAACCGGTGGATACGTTGATGGTAAAGTGGAGTATTACACCTGAGGATTTGGAGGGTCCTAATAATGCCCAAATATGGGAGCAAGCTTTCGTTAATATGGATAAAGCATGGGAAGCAAGGCGTCGGTTGTATAATAAGCGGATGCTTCCAGTCACGTTTGCTGTCGGAGACAGGGTGTTGGTGAAGTCTCAGTTAAAATCTTCCTTGAAAGATAACGTAACAAAGTCATTGATGCCACAGTGGTGGGGGCCAATGACAGTCGTATCTAAACCTACTGCCAACACACTTCAATGTAAGACTGAAGATGGTAAAATGGTTGTTACCCATACAAGTTTAGCAAAATTATACAGAGAACATAGAAATGTTAATAACATCAGTGATAATTGAAAAGCATAATGAGAATTGAGGGTACCGGTTTTGTGTGTATATTTTGTTGTTATTGTTCACTTTCATAATCAATCAATCATCTACTAACACTTTTTTCCATCATCATTTCATTTCATCTTCATTGAAAAATGTGTAAGGTACTCCTCAAATTTGGTTAAGATGATTTAATTTGTTCATTTTATTGAAAATTGGTCTGTAATGAAAAATTTCTTTGGGTAAAATTTTTCATCTATGGAGGGGGATGTGTGACGACGTGGATCGTCACGAATATGTGGGTCACTTGTTATTATGGATTTATTTAGAAATAGATGGCGCCATCTTTTATTAATATGGAGACTTGCGACCTTATTCTCCCTTCACCCTTTTCCATCCTACCTTTTTGGTCTCAAAATCAGGTTTGTGTTGTAGTAAGAAAATATATATGAAGATCTGGTACCAGCTGGTAAGGTAATATGACGAGGTCCTCGTGATGTAAAATCCGGATTGTGATTGGTTGGTTTTGAACCCGGAATGGAAGCCATGGATCAACTGACGTAGATCGTCAGTTGGTCACTCTTCGAGGTACGTAGTGTTTCTTTTTCAAATCTGTTAAATTATATTATTGTTTTTTTGTGAAAATTGGTGTAAATTTATCTTCAGAAATTTCGTGAGTATACTCATAATGGTATTTGAAAAATGATAAATACTTCTGAATTGTCTTATTTAGTCTCGAGCAAGTGCAAAATATTGCTGATTGAAAAGTTAGATTACTGAAAAGACGAAACATAGTGGTTGGTGTAGGCCATGTTGGAATGGCGACTTTTTTTTTTTTTTTTAATGTGTGCTAGGCTGTTTTTCCATCAGAAAACAGTAAGATTGTTTGTTCTTCTTATTACTATTAATATCGAACTGTTAATATTTTGTGTACTATTTGTTTTTTTATTTTTTATTATTATTATTTTTTTTCTTTTTGTTATAATAAATTGTTTATCCTTGTTAAAATTGAAATAGTAGGTTTTGTCATTGCTAATTAACTTCCTTGAAACAACTGAGAATTTTTGCTTGCATTTTTCGTAAATTAAAGGTGAGAGTTATACCTATACATATTCTGGGTGCGCTAAGCGGCCTTTTAATACAGTACCGGCGAAAGCTCTCCTCGCTTTTTTTCAGGATTATCTTCCCCGGTGGGCGGGTCTGTATTTGAATGTTTAGATGTGTGCTATTCTTTTTCATTCTATTCAAGTATGGATTTTGGCCCGGGGTGGTCATTCTGAAAAAGAGGGGGGATTAAGGGTGTTTTTCGTTACATGCTTAGTGAGCGGACGACTAAACTCTGGTTTTGTCCAATTTCCGTCAGACAATTAGCGTAAAATTGTATAAAATTTAAAGATCTAAAGTAACCCTCCCCCGAGTTATTCATTTTTAACTCCTGAACTACGATAGCACTAACATTAATGCTTAGGTCTTTCAGAGACTAACGATGCACTAATCTTTGACGTTTATTCAACCTTTGTGGGACAATTATTGTAAAATTCTCTAAAATTAAATTTAGCACAGAGTGAGTTATTCACTTATAACTCTTAAACTATAATATAAATTAACGCTAATGCTTCGTGCTTCGGGAAGCGATAACGATGCACAAACTTTTGACGTCTATATCACCTTTGTAGGACAATAATTGTAAAATTAGAAAAATTCAATTTAGTCTGGCAAATGATATTCACTAATGGGCACTAACGAAGCACTAACCATGTGAATGTTTTTTTTTAATATTTGAGATACGTGCGGGGCTAAATTTAGACACGTAGCATTTTCCATTTTGAAAAATTCTTCCCCCAAATTTAAAAGCACTAATAATTATATATTAGTGTAATGGCTACTATTACGTACGGGAATTTAACGCAATGAAAAATACTCATGCATTTCTTATGGGAGTTTCGTGACTTATAATTGCAGGGGTTTAGACAAGGGGGGCCCATCGGGGCCAGGCCCCCCCAAACGGTTTCCTGCCCCCCCCAATGACCAGCTTTTAAAACATCATAGTAAAATTATCTCGCTTCATTCATTTAAAAGTAACGAAGTTTGTTGACAATTAATAATTTATAGTAAAATAGTATGGAGAAATATTGTTTTTCCATACCGATCGAAAAATAGGATACTTTTTTGTGACAGTAGATTACACAATTTACTGCGATTTACATTTGGCAGTTTGAAGACAAACGTTTTAACAAGGTACTACAAATACAGCCATAAAACAAAGGTACTAAACTGATTTGTAAGTACAGTATATTTTTATATGCTTTAATAAGTGTTTTAAAAGACATAGAGGATGGAAAATTTGTGAGAAACAATGCCTTTGTTCAAGTGAATTAGTGAATATCATTTGCCAGACTAAATTGAATTTTTCTAATTTTACAATTATTGTCCTACAAAGGTGATATAGGTGCCTTTGGATTTCATTCGGTCTCTGTTTTATTTCTCCTCAGTGTAATAAAATAATTATGTTTTTTAGTGACGAATAATAAATAGGTATTTTTGTCAGGAAACCGTAAAGAAATTAAGTGAAATTTCAAAGAAAATCAATCTTGTGTAGATAGGTTCTGTATACAAGGTCTTAAATTTAAATATAAAGGTAACCAAGAAAAGTTTTATTGCTTTTTCACCCACCACCTTCGAACATCGATATGTCACCTAACCTGGAAGATCAAAAATAGTCCCCATCAGCATCGACGACCTTCTGAAAACGTTCTGGAAGGCCATCTAATCCATCGCGGTAGAACTTGGTGGGCCGTGAAACGAAGAAAGTATCAGGTGCATTTTGGATTTTACTAGTGATTTGAACTGGCGTTCTCTAAGGTGATTGTCCAAAGAATGGAACAGGCGATAATCGGACGGTGCAATACCCGGGGAATATAGTGATTGCAATATTGATTCCCATCCAAGGCGGAAAATGGTGTCCTGAGTCATCCTAGCCACGTGGGACAGCGTTGTCACGTAAACGAGGACCCATTTGCAATTCAGAAGTGGTGACTCCAGAGTATTGAGTTTTTGTTGAGCACAGCTCAACTGCTGACACTACACAGTTGCATTGATACTCTGACCAGCTGGTAGTGGTTCCCGATGCACGATGCACCAAACACACAGAAGGACCTTCTTCTGGTACAGTGCTGGTTTCGGCTGTTTTGAAATCGGTTCATGGGATGCTAACCAATGAGGACACACTTTTTATCACATGTCAACGCCCTGTCCAGAAATGGCTCCGAAACAGTAAATAAACACAGGCGACTGCCGCGTTGCCTTCTGGCCCGGAGTCAAAATATGTGAGGCCCATCGACCCAACATGTAGTACTTCACAAGTTCATGGATGTGCAGCCAAATGGTTTCCCCCACAGACTGAATTGTAGTCGCAGTTCCTCTTTGTACATGTGCTGGTCTTCTGGCACGTGATGTTTTCGGATGTTTCGTCATCGTTCTTAAACTTGTTAAACCATCGCTGCAATGTCCGCGTCGTCACGACACCCTCACCAAAGGCCTGGCATATCTTCTGTCCCGCTACAGCGGCGTTTGACCTCCATTTGAACTCGTTCAGCATACATGTTCTTATGACGCTCTGTAACGTGCGTGAAGCTGGCCCATCCCAATTGAGCACATTTTTTAAAAACAGTACCAAAAAATGTGCTAAAAATGTGCTTCACAAAACACAAAATTTTAAAAAATGTGCTCTTCAAATTACCAAGAAATTAGAAGATTAATTTGGGCGGGGCTAACTTCACGCTAGCCCCGCCCACCCAACGGAGGGACACCAAACTAGTACCAAATAAAAGTGCTAAAAATGTGCTCCCAGAAAAGCATCAAAACAAAAAATGTGCTCAATTATTTACCGCCAAAACAGGGTTGCCAAGTTGGGGGCCAGCGTGAAGCTAGCCCCGCCCACCCAACGGAGGGACTCAAAACTAGTGCCAAATAAAAGTGCTAAAAATGTGCTCCCAGAAAAGCATCAAAACAAAAAATGTGCTCAATTATTTACCGCCAAAACAGGGTTGCCAAGTTGGGGGCCAGCGTGAAGCTAGCCCCGCCCACCCAGCGGAGGGACCCAAAACTAGTGCCAAATAAAAGTGCTAAAAATGGTTCCCAGGAAAGCATCAAAACAAAAAATGTGCTCAATTATTTACCGCCAAAACAGGGTTGCCAAGTTGGGGGCCAGCGTGAAACTAGCACCGCCCACCCAACGGAGGGACCCAAAACTAGTGCCAAATAAAAGTGCTAAAAACGTGCTCCCAGAAAAGCATCAAAACAAAAAATGTGCTCAATTATTAACCGCCAAAACAGGGTTGCCAAGTTGGGGGCCAGCGTGAAGCTAGCCCCGCCCACCCAACGGAGGGACCCAAAACTAGTGCCAAATAAAAGTGCTAAAAATGTGCTCCCAGAAAAGCATCAAAACAAAAAATGTGCTCAATTATTTACCGCCAAAACAGGGTTGCCAAGTTGGGGGCCAGCGTGAAGCTAGCCCCGCCCACCCAACGGAGGGACCTAAAACTAGTGCCAAATAAAAGTGCTAAAAATGTGCTCCCAGAAAAACATCAAAACAAAAAATGTGCTCCATTATTTACCGCCAAAACAGGGTTGCCAAGTTGGGGGCCAGCGTGAAGCTAGCCCCGCCCACCCAACGGAGGGACCCAAAACTAGTGCCAAATAAAAGTGCTAAAAATGTGCTCCCAGAAAAGCATCAAAACAAAAAATGTGCTCAATTATTTACCGCCAAAACAGGGTTGCCAAGTTGGGGGCCAGCGTGAAGCTAGCCCCGCCCACCCAACGGAGGGACCTCAAACTAGTGCCAAATAAAAGTGCTAAAAATGTGCTCCCAAAAAAGCATCAAAACAAAAAATGTGCTCAATTATTAATCGCCAAAACAGGGTTGCCAAGTTGGGGGCCAGCGTAAAGCTAGCCCCGCCCACACAACGGAGGGACCTCAAACTAGTGCCAAATAAAAGTGCTAAAAATGTGCTCCCAAAAAAGCATCAAAACAAAAAATGTGCTCAATTATTAACCGCCAAAACAGGGTTGCCAAGTTGGGGGCCAGCGTAAAGCTAGCCCCGCCCACCCAACGGAGATACCCAAAACTAGTGCCAAATAAAAGTGCTAAAAATGTGCTCCCAGAAAAGCATCAAAACAAAAAATGTGCTCCATTATTTACCGCCAAAACAGGGTTGCCAAGTTGGGGGCCAGCGTGAAGCTAGCCCCGCCCACCCAACGGAGGGACCCAAAACTAGTGCCAAATAAAAGTGCTAAAAATGTGCTCCCAAAAAAGCATCAAAACAAAAAATGTGCTCAATTATTAACCGCTAAAACAGGGTTGCCAAGTTGGGGGCCAGCGTGAAGCTAGCCTCGCCCACCCAACGGAGGGACCTAAAACTAGTGCCAAATAAAAGTGCTAAAAATGTGCTCCCAAAAAAGCATCAAAACAAAAAATGTGCTCAATTATTAACCGCTAAAACAGGGTTGCCAAGTTGGGGGCCAGCGTGAAGCTAGCCCCGCCCACCCAACGGAGGGACCCAAAACTAGTGCCAAATAAAAGTGCTAAAAATGTGCTCGCAGAAAAGCATCAAAACAAAAAATGTGCTCAATTATTTACCGCCAAAACAGGGTTGCCAATTTGGGGGCCAGCGTGAAGCTAGCCCCGCCCACCCAACGGAGGGACCCAAAACTAGTGCCAAATAAAAGTGCTAAAAATGTGCTCCCAAAAAAGCATTAAAACAAAAAATGTGCTCAATTATTTACCGCCAAAACAGGGTTGCCAGTTTGGAGGCAAGCGTGAAGTTAGCCCCGCCCACTCAACGGAGGGACCCAAAAATAGTGCCAAATAAAAGTGCTAAAAATGTGCTCCCAGAAAAGCATCAAAACAAAAAATGTGCTCAATTATTTACCGCCAAAACAGGGTTGCCAAATTAGGAGCCAGCCTGAAGCTAGTCCCGCCCACCCAACGGAGGGACCCAAAACTAGTGCCAAATAAAAGTGCCAAAAATGTGCTCCGAGAAAAGCATTAAAACAAAAAATGTGCTCAATTATTTACCGCCAAAACAGGGTTGCCAAGTTGGGGGCCAGCGTGAAGCTAGCCGCGCCCACCCAACGGAGGGACCCCAAACTAGTGCCAAATGAAAGTTCTAAAAATGTGATCCCAGAAAAGCATCAAAACAAAATATGTGGTCAATTATTTACCGCCAAAACAGAGTTGCCAAGTTGGGGGCAAGCGTGAAGCTAGCCCCGCCCACCCAACGGAGGGACCCCAAACTAATGGCAAATAATAGTGCTCCCAGAAAAGCATCAAAATAAAAAATGTGTTAAATTATTTACCGCAGGAATAGTGTTACCAAGTTCTAGCCGATCGATCTAATACCAAATTGTAATGCTAAATTGACTCTCAAGTTAGATATCAATTTTTCTAGTAGAAATATTGAGAGTGTATGTAGGTATGTACATTTTGAACTCGAATGGTTTTTCATTGCTTGTTGGGAAATCTTGATGCAAAAAACTTTTTTTTCCTCTGAAATTAGTTTGAAGGGATATATTGGCAGTGCATAAGTTTAATAATTATTTTTGAATTTTTTTTTATTTTTTTTTACCAAGTCGTTTCACGCTTATCACGTTTAACATAATGCATACATGCTACAGTGATAATTTGTTTATAATAACTAGTTAATGGTGGTATCTGTAAGACGTTAATTTAGTCATCTTTGCTACTGCATGTAGTACATAGTGTATTAAGAAATTCTTTAAATGAATATTCCTGAAAACGTCTTAACATTTACTTATCGCACTTTTCAGTTTCATTGTTGAAAAAAAAACGCTTTTTCGTTCAATAATCCCTTCACAGCGGCTCACCCTCCACTTATCTAAGTGTCTCACTCCCCTCTGAGTTATTTTTTGTACTGTAGGCCCACTTACAACAATTCAGTTTATTGGAAGAAGAAACTTGAACCTCAAAGGTACTTCGTGAGTGACTTGCAAGAGTTCTAGACGGTTTGCATTGGTTGCTCTGTAATAATTTATCGTAAATTGGCATTGGCAGTAATGAAATTTATATTCTTTCCTGGATAGCTTAACAATTTAATAAAATATAATCTCATATACCCTGAGAAATTTTTCATTATGATAAACAATAACGATACTACAGGTTAACCGGTTTAGGTTCGGTTTAAGGTTTAAACAAATCTGTCGGTTTATTTCAGAAACCAAACCATATTTCGATTCGACTAGAAAACGGACACACGATTGAAACTTTTCCTGGATATTCTTAAATCTTTAGAAAGAAAAAAGAACTGAAAAATGTAATGATTTCGTTCAGGTTAAGTAACTTTGAATCTTTTGTTTCATTTTGGAAACGAAATTACGATTTCTCAGTTTTTTTAAAGAGTATTTTTGCTGTAACACATATCAAGAAAAAAAAATAAAACCTTTTTTCCGGTTTTCGGTTACCTCTTTGAAACAGGTTCATATTAGAAAACTGCACTGTGGTTTACGATTCCAGGAACCATCCAGGAACCAATGTCGGGACCATTTGGTTGTAGTGCGACATCTTCAAATCTGAATTTTAACTAGCTTAGAATTTGGTCCAATTTTTGACCATTTTTATCGAAACCAACTAACATTTTGAACCATTCAAATAAACGAGGAGGACCATTTCAAAATTTGGCCTTTTCGATACCTGTTATAGGACATCTTCAAATTCCAATCTTAACTAGTTCAGAATTTAGTCCAATTTTTGTCCAGTTTTGTGTAACCAAGAAAAAAAAATACTATTCAAATTAACCAAGGAGGGCAATTTCATAAATTGGCCACTTCGTTCGGCTGTAGCGCGACATCTTCAATTTCGAATTTAAACTAGCTCAGAATTTTGTCTAGTTTTGTCCAACCAAGAAAAAATATCATACCACTGAAATTAACCGAGAAGGATCATTTCAAAATTTGGTCACTTCGATTACCTGTAGTGTGGCATCTTCAAATTCGAATTTTTCTAGCTCAGATTTGTGTCCAATTTCTGTCCACTTTTGTCCAACCAAGGAAAAGAATTGAACTATTCAAATAAATGAGAGAAGGCCATTTCAAAATTTTGTCACTTCCATCACCTGTAGTGTGACACATTCAAATTCGAATTTTAACTAGTTCAGAATTTTGTCCGTTTTTGTTCACTTTTGTCCAACCAAAAAAAATCGTATCATTCAAATAAACGACGGAGGGCCATTTCAAAATCTGGCCACTTCGATCATCTGTAGTACATCTTCAAATTCAAAATTTAACAAGCTCATAATTTTGTCCGATTTTGGTACATTATTGAACCATCAAGAAAATGCTTTGTACCATTCAAATTAACAAAGGAGAGATATATCAAAATTTGGCCACATTGATCGCCTGTAGTGCGACATCTTCAAATTTGAATTTTAACTAGTTCAGAATTTAGTAGTCGAAGTGGCCCAAATTTTAAAATAGTACTCCTTTGATAATTTGAATTTCATGATGGTACAAAAATATACAAAAATTGAACAGAACTCTGAACTAGTTAAAAGTCGAATTTGAAAATGTCGTAAAACAGGTGATAGAAGTGGCCCAAACTTTGAAATTTCCTTCCCTCCTTTCTTAATTTGAATGGTAGAAAATTGTTTCCTTGGTTGGACAAAAATGAGCAAAGACTGTACAAAATTCTGATCTAGTTAAAATTCAAATTTGAAGATGTCGCAGTACAACTAAATGGACTTCACAATGTCTTACAAAGTTCAAGGGTGTGGAATAATATCCACTTATATAAATCAATTCACCAATAAGAATAAATACTTCTTAAAAATAAAAAAAGAAGTATACATCGCACAGGGTGAGCCAAAAGTCTTAGGGTAGTCGAATTAATTCCAAAATATGCAACAGATAGGAATGAAATGTCACTAGTCATGTTACCTTCAAAGGAGAAAACGTCACAGACCATATTGCGTTTCCAGCGGCCATTCTTATATCCGCGATCTTGGATTTAACTTCAAAATTTCAAATGGGAATGGATGTGTGTAGCACTGAATTTCCATCTTCATCTTCCTTCACCTTCCTTCATCTAGTACCAGAATTTTCTCAGAAATTCAGATCTGTAATTGTTTTTTGACTAACTCTAACGGTTTTTACGATATTTAATGTTTGTTTCGTTTTCTCTCGTTTCAGGTTCACTAATTGAAGATTGTCCTCACCAAGTCAGAATGCATAGAGATTGTAAAGTTGCACCAGCACAAACTGCAATTATTTCAGCATCTTACTGAAGATGACACTGATCGTCAAGTACAATTTGCAGAGTGAGCCACGCAACAAATTCAAGAAACACCGGGTTTCGCACATCAGATAATTTTGTCTTAAAAACCTGTTTTGTACGTCAATGGCGAAGTTAATAAGGAAAACCATCAATATTCGTCCTATGTCAATACGCATTGGATTTATTCCAGCAAAATGGTAGTAACACCGAAGGCAATGGTATGGTGTGGAATTTGGGGAAAACGAAGGGTCCTTTTTCATTGATAGGACTAATGCAGATGGCTATCTGCTATTACTGCAAGAGGATTGCTTCCATCACGGTTATCCGAAGATGGTAATTTTCCCACATTCTTCCAACAAAATGGGGCTCCGCCCCGTTAGAATTTATCTGGATCAACAATTTCCGTGGAAATGGATTGGACGGAGGGAACTTGTTGAGTGGTCCCCACGTTCATCTGATCTTGACGCCTTTAAATTTTAATCTCTGAGGCCAAGTAAATTCGACGGTTTACGCAGTGAAGATATGGGATGTTGATATCTGAAGAGCCGAATCCGTAAAACCATATACTCTTTCCAGATTAAAGTGTTATTCAGAGTTCATACAGAGAGGGAGCACTGATTAATATTGACGATTGAACAGAATGGGCAGCATGTGAAACACATATTGTAACGACAAGTGATACGTGTTTCTCATAAATGTCTCAAAAACAATTAGAAATAGTCAGTGGCGTATTCAGAGGGGCTTCCGGGCTTAATCCTCCCCAGAAATTGTATTTACTATATCAAAGTAAATTAAATATCTTGCAGAATTTTCACATTTCCAGAAACAAAGTTAGCAGAGCCCCCTCGAAACAAAATCGTAAATACGCCACTGGAGATACTAAAAACAATATCTGAATTTCTGAGAAAATACTAAAGCTACATAATGTGTCTTACATACCCCTTCCCATTTGAAATTATGAAGTTCAATCCAAGATGGCGGATATCAAGATGGCCACCAGAAACTCGGTAAGGTCTACGACAATATCCTTTGTATATAAAATGCGTATGTGTTTCACCACACTATGGTAAAATTTAAAAATTTACTCCACTGACTTAAGAATTTTGGCCCATCCTGTACAAGAATTCACTCTAGATACAAATTGTTGCTAGCGCTCTTTCTACCGCAAACAGCTCGGAGAATAGTCAAGTGGTTAGCGTTTTTCGTTAGCAATCGGGGGTCCATTGTCCCGAGGTCGGCGATACTGACCTGTTTCTCCCGGACTTCTCCGTTACAATAGGCGATATCTTTAGCGGTACTAGAACTAAAGAACATTGCCGCCTCCTCTCCACTTCCTGAAATATCATCATTTGCGCAGTGTTCTAGTATAAAATGGCCACTGAGCCTATATACGTATATTAGCTCAATCCAAGCAAAACATTTAAATATTAGTATCTTACCTCTCAGTTAGGTAGGTGAGGCTACACACTGACCCACAATTTGACGACCTTTTTGTACGGTAAATAACTGAGCACATTTTTTGTTTTGATGTTTTTCTGGGAGCACATTTTTAGCAATAATATTTGGCACTAGTTTTGGGGCCCTCCGTTGGGTTGGTGGGACTGGCTTCACGCAGGGCCCCAACTGGCAACCCTGTTTTGGCGGTAAATAATTGAGCACATTTTTTGTTTTGATGCTTTTCTGGGATCACATTTTTAGAACTTTCATTTGGCACTAGTTTGGGGTCCCTCCGTTGGGTGGGCGCGGCTAGCTTCACGCTGGCCCTCAACTTGGCAACCCTGTTTTGGCGGTAAATAATTGAGCACATTTTTTGTTTTGATGCTTTTCTGGGAGCACATTTTTAGCACTTTTATTTGGCACTAGTTTTCGGTCCCTCCGTTGGGTGCGCGGGGCTAGCTTCACGCTGGCCCCCAACTTGGCAACACTGTTTTGGCGGTAAATAATTGAGCACATTTTTTGTTTTGCTGCTTTTCTGGGAGCACATTTTTAGCACTTTTATTTGGCACTAGTTTTCGGTCCCTCCGTTGGGTGCGCGGGGCTAGCTTCACGCTGGCCCCCAACTTGGCAACACTGTTTTGGCGGTTAATAATTGAGCGAATTTTTTGTTTTGATGCTTTTCTGGGAGCACATTTTTAGCACTTTTATTTGGCACTAGTTTTGGGTCCCTCCGTTGGGTGGGCGGGGCTAGCTTCACGCTGGCCCCCAACTTGGCAACCCTGTTTTAGCGGTTAATAATTGAGCACATTTTTTGTTTTGATGC
Source organism: Thermobia domestica (assembly GCF_964235325.1). Classification (NCBI taxonomy): domain Eukaryota; kingdom Metazoa; phylum Arthropoda; class Insecta; order Zygentoma; family Lepismatidae; genus Thermobia; species Thermobia domestica. The sequence continues at coordinate 96,212,562 of NC_137457.1, forward strand.
TTTTTTGGGAGCACATTTTTAGCACTTTTATTTGGCACTAGTTTTGGGTCCCTCCGTTGGGTGCGCGGGGCTAGCTTCACGCTGGCCCCCAACTTGGCAACACTGTTTTGGCGGTTAATAATTGAGCACATTTTTTGTTTTGATGCTTTTCTGGGAGCACATTTTTAGCACTTTTATTTGGCACTAGTTTTGGGTCCCTCCGTTGGGTGGGCGGGGCTAGTTTCACGCTGGCCCCCAACTTGGCAACCCTGTTTTGGCGGTAAATAATTGAGCATATTTTTTGTTTTGATGCTTTTCTGGGAGCACATTTTTAGCACTTTTATTTGGCACTAGTTTTGGGTCCCTCCGTTGAGTGGGCGGAGCTAGCTTCACGCTGGCCCCCAACTTGGCAACCCTGTTTTGGCGGTTAATAATTGAGCACATTTTTTGTTTTGATGCTTTTCTGGGAGCACATTTTTAGCACTTTTATTTGGCACTAGTTTTGGGTCCCTCCGTTGGGTGGGCGGGGCTAGCTTCACGCTGGCCCCCAAATTGGCAACCCTGTTTTGGCGGTAAATAATGGAGCACATTTTTTGTTTTGCTGCTTTTCTGGGAGCACATTTTTAGCACTTTTATTTGGCACTAGTTTTGGGTCCCTCCGTTGGGTGGGCGGGGCTAGCTTCACGCAGGCCCCCAACTTGGCAACCCTGTTTTGGCGGTAAATAATTGAGCACATTTTTTGTTTTGATGCTTTTCTGGGAGCACATTTTTAGCACTTTTATTTGGCACTAGTTTTGGGTCTTTCCGTTGGGTGGGCGCGGCTAGCTTCACGCTGGCCCCCAACTTGGCAACCCTGTTTTAGCGGTTAATAATTGAGCACATTTTTTGTTTTGATGCTTTTTTGGGAGCACATTTTTAGCACTTTTATTTGGCACTAGTTTGAGGTCCCTCCGTTGGGTGGGCGGGGCTAGCTACACGCTGGCCCCCAACTTGGCAACCCTGTTTTAGCGGTTAATAATTGACCACATTTTTTGTTTTGATGCTTTTTTGGGAGCATATTTTTAGCACTTTTATTTGACACTAGTTTGAGGTCCCTCCGTTGGGTGGGCGGGGCTAGCTTCACGCTGGCCCCCAACTTGGCAACCCTGTTTTGGCGGTAAATAATTGAGCACATTTTTTGTTTTGATGCTTTTCTGGGAGCACATTTTTAGCACTTTTATTTGGTACTAGTTTGGTGTCCCTCCGTTGGGTGGGCGGGGCTAGCTTCACGCTGGCCCCCAAATTGGCAACCCTGTTTTGGCGGTAAATAATTGAGCACATTTTTTGTTTTGATGCTTTTCTGCGAGCACATTTTTAGCACTTTTATTTGGCACTAGTTTTGGGTCCCTCCGTTGGGTGGGCGGGGCTAGCTTCACGCTGGCCCCCAACTTGGCAACCCTGTTTTGGCGGTAAATAATTGAGCACATTTTTTGTTTTGATGCTTTTCTGGGAGCACATTTTTAGCACTTTTATTTGGCACTAGTTTTGGGTCCCTCCGTTGGGTGGGCGGGGCTAGCTTCACGCTGGCCCCCAACTTGGCAACCCTGTTTTGGCGGTAAATAATTGAGCACATTTTTTGTTTTGATGCTTTTCTGGGAGCACATTTTTAGCACTTTTATTTGGTACTAGTTTGGTGTACCTCCGTTGGGTGGGCGGGGCTAGCGTGAAGCTAGCCCCGCCCAAATTAATCTTCTAATTTCTTGGTAATTTGAAGAGCACATTTTTTAAAATTTTGTGTTTTGTGAAGCACATTTTTAGCACATTTTTTTGGTACTGTTTTTAAAAAATGTGCTCAATTGGGATGGGCCAGCTTCACGCACGTCGCTCTGTAGATGTCCCATGTTCCCTCTGTCTTTACGCAAATTCACGGTGTGTCTGAATTGCCACAACCAGGTAGTATGTTAAATATACCCACACCAACAACTGACGTTCGCCTTATCTCCACTCGCATTCAACTCACGGTGTGAGGTTCAATTGTACACAGACCTCCACGAAAAGGGACATAACTTTCTTGGTTACCCTTATAGCTATGCACAAAAGTATAGCATTTGGTCCCGGGCAGTAGTTCTTGATTAAGCGTAATAAAAACTATCTTGAATATAATTTATGAATAATAATAATAATAATAATAATAATAATAATAATAATAATAATAATAATAATAATAATAATAATAATAATAATAATAAGAAGAAGAAGAAGAAGAAGCTAAAATGGTGTTTTGTTTTCCAGATGGAAATCAAAATTTTCCTTTCTTTCAGGCCTCAAAAACAGTAACAGCAACACATTTTTTTTGGCTTTGTACATTGTAGCTGGCCCCCTTTCAAAAACGACGGGCCCCCCTACACAAACCTGCTGGCTACACCTTTGTATAATTGGCTATATCAACACTAACAGTGGGCACTAAAGAAACTATTAATATTTTCTAGAAGTACTAACGATACACTAACGAATAGCACTAATCTTTTCGTTAGTACTCAAAGTTGGGGGGGGGCAAGTTCATGATAAGCCCAAGGGAGTTTTTCCTTATAGTTCCTACACTAATGAAGCACTAACGTTAGCTTGGTGCACGAAGAAGCACTAACGATGCACTAACGATTGCCCTAAAAGAGATCATTAGTGCTTTTGAATTTGGCTGTAATTTAACGCAATGAAAAATTCCCCATGCATTTCTTACGGGAGTTTCCTGACTTACAATTGGCTATATCTACACTAAGAGTGAAGCACTAACAAAACTATTAGTATTTGTTAGAAGCACTAACGATACACTAACGAATGGCCGTAATCTCTTCGTTAGTACTCAAAGTGTGGGAGGGGGCAAGTGCATGCTAGGTCCAAAGGGTTTTCTACTTGTAGTTCCTACACTAATGAAGTGAATATGTCCGTACGGTTTTCAGAACAAACGAATTTTTCTTCATAACAATCAATAACAAACAAGAAACAAACGACTGGCTTCGGTTTCGAATCGAAATTTGACAGTGTGTGTGGGGGGGGGGCAACTTCACATGTACATGGCAACCCTATCCTACAGCTTAACGTGGGATCCGAACTACATGAACTCCCTCTGGGAATCTAACCCAGTTCTCAAGCACCGAAGACGCGTATGTTAACCATGTAGCCACGAGGGAGCTCATATATGAAAATGAGATCAGACTATGGTTCTTCTTATACTCAGGAAATCCCCCAACAGAAATGATTCTCAGGACCCTGGTACTTCACTGGTAGAGCGATCTCTGGTTTGATCCGAGCTCACACTCAGCCAAGTGGGCCTTGTAGTGAACAAATACCATGCGAGTGGGTTTTCTCGAGATATCCTATTCCCAACATCATTATTGATCTTATGGTCACCATCTCCTTTGCCTTCGATGCATAATCATGGGACGTTAAACTAAAAAGAAAAAGATTGTGATTCTCCTTAATTCCATTCTCAATCGAGCATCCTATGTTAAGCTATGCTTTTGTGTTGCGTACAGCTTCAGAATGAAGGAGGATGTTAAACCTGAATTAGTTAACTTAGTTTTGCACTTTCATCTAGCTTCTAGCAATATTTTGAGCTAAACTCTATCTTTATTCACATAATAAAATAGTATAAATTTTGTTTTTTTCTTTCTTTCAAAGATGAAGTGTCAATTATTATATGAAAATGACAAAAAGAAGCAAAGGATATGGAATAACATTGCATTTCAATTTAGTTTAATATTAAGTGTATAACATATAGTGTGGAGAAGTAGATACGTATTTATTTATTTTTCATTTATTTTTATACGGTAAAACCTATTTTTATTTAAATAATTGGGTTTGTTGTATTGTTCAAAAGTTTGTTGTAGTCATAGTTACGAGTTACCATCGAGGCAGAAATCTAGAACCCAGTCCCAATAGCTATCGCCTATATTATTTAATTGTAAATTGCATCCTTCTGTTAGCTGGTAATTCATAGATGTAGATTTATATGAATCATTTATGCACATAGTATAAATCAATTTTCTTCTTTAAAAAATACTTATCAAAGTGTATCGTGATAAGCACACAACACAATGCATGTAGACTTATAGGCCCATAGTAAATCAAATATAGCTACAGAAATATATTTATAATTTAATTATAAATACGTGCTCAGTGACGCGTGGCCATGGTTAAAAATGAATTTAATAGCCTGCGACGGATAGTGGTAAGATAATGCATGAAATACTCTAGGTGTTCAAACATGTTTAGGGGATGAAATGATCTTCTGCCAGGTTACGAAATGAGATCGCAACTTTACTGCCTAAAGCCTTAGTAAAGACTAAGAGAAAGTTTAGTTTAGTATTAAAAAAAGAAGCGTCCCTCTTCAGTGCAGATACCGTATGAGTGAACTTAAAATTTAAGGTGGATCTACCGTCAAACTCAAATCACCGTAATGCGTTCATCGTTCAGGCACAGGAAATCGAACCCACAACCAAGCTCATCAAAGGCGAGTGCGATAACCACTAGGCGAGCGAGGCGGTAATATTGATATTTTTGTATATTATTGTTCATCCTTCTTTATTGAAACAATTGTGGAGTGCCTAAGTAGGGACTTGTTTTTACAGTACATTAGATATGGAACAGTAGTGTAGTAATGATTGATATTTCATGCTAGATAGTATATCTATTTTCATTCACTTATAGTTGATTTTGAATCAATGAGAAAAACTTTTTCTCTTCGGTCGAATGCCAGGACGACAATCGTCTTTAAAAAAATTACAAAGAGGGAATAAGCACGGAGCCAAAGGGATAGATTAAGAATTATAATAAGCAATACCACGTATGCTGTTAATCACTATCTAAGACTTCGTTGTGCAGGTATTCTGCTATAAACCCAACCTATACGTAACAGGTCCTGAAGAAAGACTGTAAATAATAAGTAAAACAAGAAAAATTGAACAAAAATGAAATGTGAATAATAAGAAATGTGAATAATAATGTATTTTTGAATGAAAATATTGGAGCAATTAATGCCTTGAAATTTCCCGACCTATGATTTACTAAAGCAATGAACAGTTGAAAATGAAATATACATCCATATTGACATAGAAAAATGAAATGAAATTTTTAAGTTTTACGTCCCATGGTTACGCCGCTTAAGCTAAAGGAGACGGTGATGATGAGAGATGAATGGAATGGTGGAATGAAGAAAGTGGGAGGAAACGGGAGAACCCCAGGAAACCCATGCACACGGTGTTTGTCCACCACAATGTTCACTTGGCGGGAGAAGGCTTTTGAACCTGGGACCCCAAACAGCAGAGGTGAACGCTCTACCACTGAGCCACCGCAGCCCCCCATATTAGCATAGATGTGTGGAAGCATTGTACAGGGTGTTTCAAAGCAACACCGACAACGTTTGGGAGATGATTCCTGATACAAAGATAAGACATAAAGTATAGACAAAACTGGGTGCACAAATGCTTCCTGTCGGAGTTATAAACTGCCGAAAACATGAAAAATTGAAATTTAAAGGTTCATAGCTCCAAAACTATTTGACCCACCTACCTATCTGAGGATATAATCAAGAATCGAATCCAGAACCATGCGCACGCACGCTAACCACTTGGCTAGAGGGCATTATATAAGCCACTACGTTGCGAATGTTATTATTCCTTTTTAATTATCCGTAAGTCTATTATGGTTAAAATTACGAATCTTTTCTTATAGTTGAGTGTAAGAACGTTTCCCACATTCCTCAATTTAAACATTTTTCCTTTTTTGATAATTTATTCTCATGTTGTCAGCCATTATAAGCAGTGTATGAGGTAATAATTCTCTCCAGAAAGGATGAAGTTAACCTGTATACACACCTAGCCATCACACACACAAACAATAGCTATAGGCTCTACATATTATTATTATTTTTTGCATATTTAAACAATTGGTGACCTTTCAAACTCCCACGAATGCGGTGGCTCAGTGGTAGAGCGTTCACTTGTGGTGCAAGCGAACCTTGGTTCGATTCCAGCTAGCGTCAAGTGAGCTTTGTGGTACTCCACCATTTCATTCGTTACTCACGTAAAACTTAAATATTCCAATTTATTTTTTTCTTTCCACCTTCTTCGAGGCTTTCTCATGGTAAAAATAATGCATTTTCTTCATAAAGAGATAAATATTTCAAGAAAGAAAAATGTATGATTCTAATCATTACAAGAATGTTGAGAAGTGAGATGTTTCACAAACTGTTAAAATAAAAGTGTTCTTTTTAGTTTGGCTAGACAAAATAAAAGTTGTTCCCTTTTTCTATATTTATGATCATTCAAAAAATCTAGAAAGGGGAGAAGTTATTCCTGTCAAGGATTAAAATTTAGTTCTCCAGGGGATGCAATTTTTTGTGAAGGGGGAAGTCCCTACGATCTCTCCGTCAGTTCACAAACTGATTATAAGTGAATAATAATAATAATAATAATAATAATAATAATAATAATAATAATAATAATAATAATAACAATAATAATAATAATAGATTATCTTTCGCTTACTTCGTTAAAGTTTCGCACTTCTAATGCGATATAATCCTTGGTTAATCCGACTGCCCAGTTGATAATCTCTTGGTTTGAGATTACTCATAGTTGCCGAACTTTTCAATATTCAGGCCTAACGTCTATTTTCGCTACTGAAGCCACATAAGACGATGACATAACGCAGTTTAAACTAGAATCTAACCACAGGGCTACCAAATGTCCCGATTTTGTCGGGACAATCTTCTATTATTATCCTACTTCTGTCTTTTTTAATTTGAAACCGGGACGAGTATATCCGTACTAATTCCAACAGGTATACATTTACTCTGTGCTGTTGCTAAAGAAAATCAAAGGAAACTAAAAGCAAGCCATAGTTTATTATACTGTATCCAAAGTATACCTACCACAACAATAGGTTACTTTTGAGAGTTGAATATGCGAGTTTGGCATAGGAGACCCAGTTTCGATTCCTTGTGCGAACTTATGCTTTCAGAAAATTAGTGTATGTACCAACCGAATTTTCGAACTTCAGATGGCACTTCAAGATATCTATTTCTCTTCTCAAACATGTCAGTTCAAAGTCCGATTTTGGACCGAAACGAGCTACTATGAATAATTTGTGTGACAGGGGTATTTTTCCTTAGATATAGTATTTTCGCTCTAACCAGCTCAGAAGTAGCTGATGTAATCTAAGCTGTAGCAGCTTTCTTTCGTAAGTGTATCTTTTCTTTTTGTCTTCTTCGTTTATCTTTCATTTTTAAATCTTTCTTGCATTTATATTATAGGAAATTTTATATTATAGGTATTATTTTTCTTGGGACAGCACAGACTTATTTTTTTTAATACATAAAGTTAAATAATTATTTTCTGCTGTTAAGTGCTTTATTATTATTATTATTATTATTATTATTATTATTATTATTATTATTATTATTATTATTATTATTATTATTATTATTATTATTATCTCTGTTTAGCACTTTGTTGAAGTTGGTTAATATTGTTCTTTTAAAGTTTTTATCAATGATTTTTCTCCTCCTCCCTCTAGCATAAAATTCCATGACCCACATGGGGGGGGGAAGGGCACGGTGGCTCAGTGGTAGAACGCTTAACTCTCGTAAGCGAGATTCACTGTGGACAATATCGTGTCCGTAGTATTTCTGCAGGTACTCCCGTTTCCTTCCACAATTTCATTCTACCAGTTCTTCCATCGTCATTTGCTTGCCTTAATCGTCGCCTCCCTTAGCCTAAGATTTAATTTCATTTCTATGACTCACCTGCGTCATACCCCTCTTGTAGATATGTATCTCTGGTTTGGAGGATCTGTGTGCATAGATTTGAAGTCACTTAGTTGTCTTTTATAATATTGTTACAAATTTTAATTCACTTATTTTTAAAAACTAATTTGTATAGAATTCAGCCTGCACTAAGTAAGTTGCTTCTTTATGTCAATATTTAGAAGTAGTCAGAGAAATATAAATTAACAAATACCTTTTCTTTTTTAAGGGAAAACAAGATCGGAAAGAACCCATATTAATAATTTTAGGTCAATTATGGTAAACATAGGTAACATTTAGCTCGATCTCCTAAAGGGTTAAAACAAGAAATGCAAATTTTAATCTCAAACCACGCACACTACTGTGTTGGGCCAGGAAGTAAACATTTGGAACCTAATTTTCATGTTCGGTATTAATTTGATTTCATTATCAACGTAAAGTTGAAATTCCTTGTTCTTAATCTGTGAAAAGTATGTCCGTTTAATTACTAGTTTAATTTGGAAGACTATGTCTCATTTGAATTAAATATGGAAAACTATTTTTTATTCTTACTTTTCCTGATTTTCTTCATAGGTAACATGTTGTGTAGTACTATTGCTTACAAAACTGAAATTTTAAACAGGAAATAAGCAACTATAACAGTCTACATTTCGAGTTGGACCTCCCCTTGGAATTGCGTGATTAATTTGTCTCCTAAATCATCATGTAACTCAAACGCATGAACTGTATTATACATAGTGAGCTAAATTAGACTCAAATTTTTTCACTGCTTTTTCTTTTCTTTCTTTCTTTCTTTCTTTCTTTCTTTTTTTGGGGCTTAAATCACATTTCAGCGAAAACGAGTTTGACGAATGATATAATGCAATGAATCTAACATTCCGTCTTATGCATTTAAACGAAACCAATTGGATACGTTTTAACCATCTTCATAGCTCCCTATACCAAAAGAAGTTATTTAAAATCTGAACTAAACTTATTTTATCTGGATGATGGTTCTTTGGGAGGTTCCCCACAATCCGTCTTTCAGGATGTGAATATTTTATTAGCAGAGTCTAAACGCATTGGTTTAGAAGTTAATCCTTCTACATGTGAACTGTTTTTCACATCTGGACAAGTGGACACCACTATTGTATCACAATTTCAACAGCTTCTTCCTGGACTTCGAACAGTTAATGCGAAAAAGTTATTTCTTCTAGGTGCTCCACTGCATGAAACAGGTTACGAAATAGCTTTTAATCAGCACCTAAATAAGCTTAAAACTGTTATTGAACGTTTAAAAATTTTACTATCTCACTTTGCATATTTCCTTCTAAAAAATTGCATGGGAATAAAAAAGTTACAATATTTTCTTCGAACTACTCCAACATGGTATATGCCATATCTACTTCTCCAAATGGATGCCTGCCTGAAAGAGCATTAGAATCTATCGTAAATATATCTATGAATCAGATACAATGGACACAAGCTAGTCTTCCAATTCGTTTCGGAGGTTTGAATATCCGCAGAGTCTCCGACCTCAGCCTTCCAGCTTTTACTTCCTCGTGTTATGAGGTGAGACCTCTCATCTCCAACATTCTTAACATTCCCGTTGATGATGTGGTCATTCATCACTTGATAGAGGCAATTGACGTATGGAAGTTCTTATATGGACAGAAAGTACAGAAGAGCTGGGACAAAATAATCATAAAATTAATTATTGAACAAGAGCTATTCTTGGATAATGTATTTGATATAGCTCGCTTTAAGGCCTTACAAGAAAAAGAATCTTGCGCATGGTTGCAATCAATTCCATCGAGGAATATTGGAACTTTCATGGATAACAATTCTTTTCGTCTTTGTGTTGCTCTACGCCTTCGCATGAACATGTGTAAAAAATTTACATGCATTTGTCGGGAGCAAGTCAATGAAAAGTGTTTGCATCCATTGAGCTGTCCCGAAAGCGCAGGCAGAGTGTCCCGTCACGCTGAATTAAATGATATCCTAAAGCGTGCTTTGGCCAGGATAGACGTGCCTTCAATTTTAAAACCATCAGGTTTATCAAGGGATGATGGGAAAAGACCAGATGGCATCACGTTAATCCCCTGGGAAAATGGGCAATGTCTAGTATGGGATGTCACTTGTGTTGATACTTTTGCAGCTTCTCATATCGTATCAACATCTAAGGAAGCTGGAAGTGCGGTAGAAACAGCGTGCAGACGAAAACATTTAAAATATAAATGATTAAAAGAAGACCATTTTTTCATTCCCTTTGCTGTTGAAACAATGGGTGTTTTGAGCAAAGAGGCAAAGAATCTAGTGAAACAAATAGGTTCACAGCTGGTTGTGAAAACAGGAGATCCGCGGAGAAAAAATTTTTTAGTACAGAGACTCAGTTTAGCAATTCAGCGGAGAAACGCAGCTTGCATTTTTAAATCATTCCCCTCTGCTCCTATTATGGAAGAGGTTTTTTATCTTAAGTAGTTAATCTGTCCACGATAGCCACACCTACCATCAAGTACTGTTATATGAAGGTTCAATTATATCACATTGCACAGCACAGTGTTGCCTGGAATTTCGTATATTATGTAATGCATTCATTCTTTGTACATCATTTTGTATATTTCGGTTAACTTTTTATCTATGACAGGTTGAGGATATTTCTTTTAATGTTTTGCGTGTCTAATTTATTTTATGTTCTTTGGTTTGTCATTTAATTTACATTTTTATATTATGTATGTCCGTTTGTAACTTAATGCAACTTTGTGTAACTTAATGCAACTTTGTAAGTGGACAGATTGTCTGTTTCCTGATTAAAAAGAATCAAATACGTAATCTCGATAAACTTTGTTAATCAAATAAGTTCAGCCACATTGTTATAATTTAAATTTTAGGAATGTTTCTCTACAGAAATAAATAATGGAAATTTAAAATAATTTATTGGTATAATGTCATATATAGTTTTAATCGTCTGATTGGAAGATATCAGTCATTAATCTGAATGTATAGAATAGAACTTGTAACTAGTTTCCATTAAAAAAAAGAACATTTTCCGGCCTTAATATCACCATATTATTCTGAAAGTATACCCTTTTTAAATACAGGGTTTTCATAAAGTATGGACGCATTTAATTCGCTTATAATTTACATAAAAATGCTCATATTGAAATCAAATAAAGTGCAAACGGTAGCGGAAGGATTAAATTTTTACGTGTAATCTGCACCAGCTCAGTTCATTCACCGCCACACCTCCAACTGGGCGCCATTTACGTCCGTCTAGGAATCGACTTCTGTGGGCTGTTGATGATGCTTTCCCTTACCCTTTTCACTGTTGCAGGCGATGTTGGCGGCCTCCCACTTCGAGGACGGTCGAGGACGCTTCCTGTCTCCAAGAACTTAGCATGCCACTTTCGGATTGCACTCTTAGTCGGTGCCGGCTTTTTGAACTCTTTGGTGAACTTTCGACACACCAGAATTGGTGATTTTAGTTCTGCGTACCACAGAACACATTGCGCTTTCTCTTTCACCGACACCGTCTTTGATACGGTAAAAAAATAGTCTTCTCAGAGGAGTTTTTCATTTATTTATTTCTTTAAAAGACACACACACCAATACAGCTTACAACTTACTTTTAACAGTCAACATTGAATCAACAATAGATGGAATTTGGTAAGAAAATGACCCTTGCCCTCCCTCTCCCTCTCCCAACGTGTTCAGAGTTGCCGCTAATCTAACAGTGTTGTCAACTAAAAATTTAATCCTTCCGCTACCGTTTGCACTTTATTTGATTTCATTATGAGCATTTTTATGAAAATTATAAGCAAATTAAATCCGTCCAGACTTTATGAAAACCCTGTATATAGTCACTTCTCATATAGTTAGATGATGAAAAGGGACGCTAATCAAAATATTGCAAAGTGCTGTTTATTCTATGTAGCATCAAAGTGCCGTTTATTGAAATTCCAGGGACGTATTTACATCTTATAATTTTATGGAATGATCCTTTCAGCTCACAGTTGTGCGTATATTAGCCATTAGCGTGGCAAGTTTATGCGCAGCCCTGATTGAACAACAGTTTGGTAGCGTAAATATTTATGAATTAGACGATACCATGACTATATAGTAAAGTGCAACTAGTGTCACGTAAACCTTATACTCAATCTTGTTACCAAACTGTTGCAAAGGAGTCTTATTACCATGTGTGACTCGTCAGTCATAAAGTATTGAACAATAAATACCAGATATCTGACTCACCATCCTACACCTGTCTGAAGAGACAACTTTCCCCTTATCCCAGTCAGAGGAGGATGAAAGGTTACTTATATCCAGGGTCAGACTTAGGAGTTTTGGGACTCAATTTGGAACAATTTTAGTTGAGACTAGGTTCCCAGTTCACACCAAGGTCTGTCGAATGACATGTAAGTCTATTATAGACTCTATATTTCTGTGGTAAAATGTAAAGTAATCAAAATGTACGCTCAAAAACACTAATCGCTAAACGTTAATATTAGACACACCGAAAAAAAAAACATAACTAATAACACTTACATTGACTCACATTAATATTCGGACACTTGCATTGTACAACGAGATACTTTGTATAGGTTGATAATTACCTATACCTTGGGCAGAAAGTGCTCATACACAAGCACTATACCTGATATAATGTTAATTTAAAATAACAAAAGAAGAATGTTTTTAATATATATGTAAGAAATATACATTATTATATAATTGGTTGCTATGTAGTTGTTTATAGATACCTAATCAACATGTATGTTTGCAAGACAGTTTGTGTGAAAATACGTTAAAAGAGAATCAACTAATAAATTATTTAATACTCATCATCGACTTGTAATTTCAGTAGAAAAGGTGATAATACTAGTGGATATAATTACGGAAGATATTTTAAGGTTTTAACAATTATTGCCACTAAAGATTTACTTATATTATTAGCCGAACCAGGGTTGACGACTACCTTTGGTGAGTCGTTGTAAAATTTTTGGTTTACCTCACCCGGGATTCTCGTAAATTCATATCCCGAAGTCTAAAGTAAGGGTGAATTTACCCCAGTAAGAAGGTTCATGAATACGAACTCAACTATTCTTAGAAGTGGCAGAATAATCACAAGAAAAATTATGATCGGTGAGATAGTAGAGAATGAAACTGTTGACAGTGTTAACAACGAGCAAAATATAGCTCCCATTACACCCGAAATGTTGACATTAGAAGACAAAATTTTAATGGCATTACAGCGACAGGAACAAAGCCGAAAAGACGATTTAGAAGCCATGAAGCAAAATTTGGCTCAGATGTCCAACGAATTAAAACAGACGGTACAGCAGAAATCCGAAGAATCCAGTAGACAGTATGAGGAATTAAGTAGACGATTGGAGCAAATAGACCAAAAATCAGAAGAGACGAAACAATCTGTTATCCAGGCGGTGAGAGACATCACATTACAGTTTGATGAAAAGCTAAAAAGATTATCTGAAGATTGCCAGGATAATTACAATCATGTAATCCAAGAAGTTAATATGGTAAAAAAGGATTTGGAAGTAATAGAATCTTCTGTTCGTCAGCAAAAGATTCAGGTCACAGATAATTCTAACCAAATACGTGCAAATACTCAATTGATATCTACCTTACAAGAAGAAATTAGGACGTTACAGATTAAGGACAACACATATTACAACAATATGGTTAATGATCGTTTGGAGTTCCCTTGTTCACAAGAGATGACCTCGCATTCACCCGCAGCAGATCAACGTGGACCTTACGTTATCTGTTCTTCAAGTAATCCATCCGATGAGGACATTATTTTGGAAGGAATTCATCCAAGGAAAACAGATGGGCGGAAAAGAGATGGTGGAACTACACATCATGCAGTAGGTAGGAATTGTCACTCAACACGAACACGAAATGGTGAAAGGAAGGTAAAGTTAAGTGTAAAGATGAGCGAAATACGTGCTATGAGTAAGTTTAGCGGTAAATGTAATGAAAATGCTACCTCTTTCCTAGAAAAATTTCAGGATGAGTGCAGTATAATGTGTATAGATAAATCGCAGTATATGAAACTAATCCCTCATTTATTACTCCCACCATGTTCTTTATGGTTTAAAGCAGTACGGGATCACATCAATAAATATGATGAATTCAAAGCAGCGCTGATTGCAAATTACGAAAATGACTTTTTGCTTGCAAACAGAGATGCCACGATTAGAAACCAACCTTTTAATCCTCGCTTGCACAAATCTGTTGTTGATTTTGTTGTAAATACGTATAACGAATTAAAAGTCGTAAATCCGTTACAATCGGAATCTAGGGTGATTGCATCAATTCGAAATTTACTACCGTTTAAGCTACAACAGATCCTGTTTTCTACACAGTGTATGAGTTTTAATCACCTATTAATGCTTGTCCAATGTTATGAAACTCAATATCAGGCACTGAATCATCAAGCGGGAGTAGGTAAAATTAAAAACAATTCAGATCACCTTGTACCTGTTCGGAATCTAAATATCCGTAATGTAAATGATACGGAACATAACCTAAATCGAGTAAATTTAAAAAATCAAAACGAGCAAAATAGACAAAGATATGTTGGGAATCCACCTAACCTAATTAATCGTGACAATCCTTATGTCAGACCATATAACCAAAGTAGATTCAAAAATAGACGAGATACATGGCGAAATTTTAGAAATACTGTAAATCATATGGATAGACGTAACCGTAATTTAAGAGATGGCGCTTCGTATCAAAATCAAAACAATGACGCAATTCATGTACAAAATAACAACGCGGAACATAATCACGATTGTGCAATACAATGTACTTTATTGGAATCATATGCAAGTACGAATTTAAACTGACTGCAGTTGATGAAGTAAGGGTTAAACCCATATCAGCTATAGATTCTTATAAATATTTATCTTCAAATTTATGTGTTAATATTAATAATGAAAACAACCCTTATGACTTTTAGATACTTTATCATGTTTGTTTCAACAAATGATAATTTTCAAATGACTTTAATTCTCTCTTGTTAATGTGAAAAATTATAATTCAATTCATAATTGATTAAAAGCAAAGGTTATTTATATTATATTGATTAGTGTTGAAACGTTGTTGTCAAAGATTATGTTAAGTATAAAGTTCATTCTATTAAGTTAATTATCCGACGACTGTCTTCATGCGCTACCTTATATGTTACTCGAATAAGATTCTTTCGTATCATGACGCCTTGTAGATACGATGTATACTGTAAAATATCATCTAAAGTAATTACTATATAATGCGCCCTGGAGAGATCAAACATTGTTAACATCACCGTTTTTAATAATGATTGAAACTGTTAATCATTGTGATTTATGTTTTAAAAAGTAATTTGCCCCTTACGATTTTGACTTCGCACCCTTCATTGATTATATTATTAAGCGACGACGTTTTTGTAATAAAAGATAAATATTAATGGAATGAAAGATTTATAATAAATGTATCTATATATATGAAACTTAATAAAGTTATATACGAGGGTCGATCAAAATGTAAAGGACATAATTAATTTAATACCATTATTATAAACGGACCAGTGGTTCTTAAATATAAAAGCCAAGCTCCCTTGTAACTTTTATATCTAGTCCCATTATCGGGCGACATTTTTATACAACGAGATACTTTGTATAGGTTGATAATTACCTATACCTTGGGCAGAAAGTGCTCATACACAAGCACTATACCTGATATAATGTTAATTTAAAAATAACAAAAGAAGAATGTTTTTAATATATATGTAAGAAATATACATTATTATATAGTTGGTTGCTATGTAGTTGTTTATAGATACCTAATCAACATGTATGTTGGGCCGCGGTGGCTCAGTGGTAGAGCGTTCACCTCTGGTGCTAGGGGTCTCGGGTTCAAACCCTGCTCCCGCCAAGTGAACTTTGTGGTGGACAAACACCGTGTGCGTGGGTTTTCTCGGGGTTCTCCCGTTTCCTCCCACTTTCTTCATTCCACCATTTCATTCATTACTCATTATCACCGTCTCCTTTAGCCTAACCGGCATAACCGTGGGACGTAAAACTCAAAATTTCATTTCATTTTTCAACATGTATGTTTGCAAGACAGTTTGTGTGAAAATACGTTAAAAGAGAATCAACTAATAAATTATTTAATACTCATCATCGACTTGTAATTTCAGTAGAAAAGGTGATAATACTAGTGGATATAATTACGGAAGATATTTTAAGGTGTAAACAATTATTGCCACTAAAGATTTACTTATATTATTAGCCGAACCAGGGTTGACGACTACCTTTGGTGAGTCGTTGTAATTGTATTAAAAGTAAGAAGGATTATGAAATAAATTAGAACCGGGTGAGTGAATATATATATATATATATATATATATAGATAGATAGATAGATAGATAGATAGATATAGATATAGATAGATAGATAGATAGATAGATAGATAGATAGATAGATAGATAGATAGATAGATAGATAGATAGATAGATAGATAGATAGATAGATAGATAGATATCCATATACTTACAGAAAGAAAATAAGTACAAATGCCCCTCATTTAGATAAGGTCGGTTCCTTCCTGTTCTGCCTAATGAGACTCTAGCATTTTGGAACACAATTTTTATCTAATCTTATCTTTAGGCAGAACAGGAATTCATGTTCTGCCTAATTCCTGTTCTGCCTAATTCCTGTTCTGCCTAGTTCTCTCAAAAGGGATATTTAAATTTGAGGGAAATTTATTAGTATCTATTTTTCCTTGAGTTTCAAATGCTATTGCAGAACAATTTAAATTAAATTTTCTGAAATGGGAATATACATACTGTAATTCATTACGAAAAAACAAGTAATGGAGTCATGTTCAATAACTTTACTTCCCATAAGCTCTATCTTTAACATAAACCTCCCGTGGAAGAACACCCTCAATACTGTTTATTGTAAAAAATTCTTCAGTAAAAACAATCTTATTGAGTCGTATAGTATGATGCAGTACCTATAGTCTGCTATGAGTACAAAATAATAAATCTAGACTTTGCTTTATTTCAAATGCTACTATATTATCGTATACCAACTCATATTCAGTAAGATTTTTCCCATGGCTTATGTGTCATTTTATTCCTTTTATGACCATTAAGTAGAAAACTATAGCATAACAAAGCTTTTTCTTATATTTGACTATCAACAAAAAGGCAAATTCTATTTGATATGCAACTAAATTTGCATGTACTTTATTATGGAAAATCATTTAAAAAGTAATGGCCTATTATTTATAAAATAGCTCCTATTAAATAATATAATATAAATAATAATTTTTTGTAGCGTTTGGCAGCTAGTACAATAGGAACTAAGGCCTATAATGCATCTTATTTGAAATAAACAATTTAGGTTTCAATATGGAAAAATGATTCGCCAATTATTATCAAGAATTAGTTGATATCTAGTTTCAATAAATCAGAAGCAAGTATTTGTTGATGTTTAGCTACTTCGGCGAGTAAACTTAATGTCAACGAATTCTTGTATGTAATAGGCCAGATATTCCTCCACATTTTAAAAGAGAACTGATCTATAAATTACGTAGAACTCTAATGGCTTTCCACTATAATATGTACACACTGTAAAAAATTTCGCCTTAAATTTACTGACCGATTACCGTCAACTCTCGCTGCCATCCGATTATCCTAAATTTTACGGACCACTGTTTTTTCATAAAAACGGCAGACCGTATATTTAGAAGCAAAATAATATTGACCGTGTTTAGAAACAAATTTGGTACCGTATAGTTTACGGTAATTTACAGTAAAATTTAGGGATTGTCTTTTATTTAAAAAAGCACAGGTGTGTTATTACCGTACAAAATTTACGGTAATTATCACACCGATTCCCTATCTAGAGGTCCTTGCCGGTCCAGCGTGCCCTCTTGCTAGATCCCGTAAGAATTCTTGCTGGACAATATATATTGACCCAAGTTTCAACGAATTGCTGGAAACTTTATCAGTACACACACTAGCTAGCAATAATTTTCCTAGATGGATACAACTAGAGTGCACGCTGGTCCACTGGAGTTAAAGACTACTTAACTAAAGAAAACACAAAAGTGAACGAAAGAAGCGTTGCACCTACGATGTGCATAATATCCATAAGAATAAAATTGAAATTAATTCTTAGTTTGTAATATACAACCCTTGTTCTGATATCACCTTGAACATACATTGCTTGTTCTTTTCAAAATTACCAATTTTGTCATGTATTGAACAAAACACCAAAAGAGAATTCGATATTACATACAAAAAAACTACTTCTTGAGTTTTATAGCTGAGTTTTCGCACACTTTGAAAATGTAGTTGAACCAAACATCCATGTCCTTTTAAGATATTCATAAATCGATATTCTGTTGCAGTGTTAACACTAGCTTTGTCGCATGTATTTTCGCTATGACTACCAGTAGACTAATAGACCTCAAATATTCTAATCAGAGATTCATTCGATTAGCCACATTATTACGGTTTGAGATAACCAAGCAGGCACACAACAACATAGCAGAATGGCCAGAACTACAACTAAACAAGTGTAAAACCATATGACTTCTCACAACACAGCCTACAGTATCCAGTATCCGCTATCCCAAATTAATAAATACGTGTTTGCATAATTATGTAACAGTGGCATCAATCCTCCAAATAAAGAAAGTCACCAAACTTAAAGAGTATCGAACTTTTGCATATTTATTAAACGCTCAAATGTATTAACAAAACATTAGAACAGATTATAGGTACTCAGAACAATATTAAAGATAAAAGCACTTACAGAAATATTTTTTCAAATCTAACAATTCATTTATCCAGAAAAAATAATGACAGCATGGGCGCCCGATAAAAATTTTCTAGGGGACTCATCTCCCTGGTTACTATATACACTATTACATTTGATAGTTTTTTTTATTTGTATTAAGAAATTTAATACGTTTTCATTAACTAGGGAAGCGACAAAGTGTCCTCCTTCGGGCACACTTGAATGAAAGTATACTTTTATTTCTGTAACATGAAAAATTCCAGTTGATGCAACACAATTTATGTTTGCGGTGTACTAAGTACGGTAAACTACGAAGCACTTTTCCTATTTTTTCTTTTTTCTTTTTTTTATATAAAAAAAGTATTTCAAAATTTCAAAATTCTGATTCTAATTCTAGTTTCACCACCACTCGTAGTTGGCTACATTATCATAAGATTTTAGTTTATACATCCACCAGCTTCTTGGTTTTGAATCGCTGCACTTTGGAGCGATCTGCCTGCCACGACAGCCAACTAAATTTTGTTTCTCACCGATATAGTTCAAATATTAACATGGTGCTTTTGTAACCACCCGGAGTTCCGGTCGCGGTTCGTGGTTCGTGGTCCTACCAATAAGTATTCCCCTGAGACTGGAACTTACCTGGACAGGACGATGAAGGACCTCTCCAAGAAGAGTTACAAACTGTTCCCAAATCGCTCGTCGGTCTCAATAATGAGATGAGCGTTAGGCGCCGAGAGGTTCGGGTGTCTCGTCTCGAAAACCTCACGGACGATCAGACGATCATCCAGACCATAGCGCACACAAACATCACTCATACAAACAACGAAAACACATTGGATTAAATGGGACTATAATTATTTATTAGAACACTATCATATATCAAAAAAATATATGAAGAGGAATGAACACAACACTAAACACTGAATATGTATAATAATTTTCGTCGCTGAAATCACACTTTGCTTTTCAGTGCGCGGTAGCCCTTTAAATATATAAGATTATAATTCGGATTTCACTGTAAATGCTTCTCTCACACCATTGGCACAATTGGGGGATTAGCACTGGGGAAAAGTTGTCTGGATCGTCCCACGATGAATCCAATTGCTGCGCCGAGAATTCTGCAGCTTAAGGATGAGTCTTCAGCAAATTAGAAAAAAGTAGAATGCTGATGTTGGAGGGCGCGTGTATTACATTTTAAACGCACAAGGTCTGCGGACCTGGGACTTCACTGGTTGGGGCTAGCCGTAAGACTCAGACGCGAGAAGCCTGATTATGGCTTCCAGACCTGGAGTCAAACTCCCTGAGCACCGAAGCTCAAGGTACGGGTTGCAATGGTCAACTAAAAAGTGTTGGCAGTTCATTTCAAAAATCACTTAGTTAACTCACCTGTATGCACATACAAACAGAATACGGAAAATAATTTCTGTTAATTTTAGTCAACTGCCCATAATTCACTAGACACGGCGATAACTTTGGCGTGAGAAAGTACAGATAACGAGTACGAAATAACGCAGTTGGTGCCACTTTGGTCACTGGAACATCTGGTCAGCCCGTATTTCTCTAATCTATACTAATGTTTCCATAAGCGATTAAAGAGAGCACTTAATTCAGTTCCCAATAACTATAGAATATATACTGTGTATATAATGAGTCAGGGAGAAACACTGAAATGATCCGTTGCTAACTGAAATGTTCTCACTAAAAGCAATGTTTTAAATATATATATGAGAAAACGATGAAAGACTTCTTTGTCCAATTGTGTGGGAAAGAAGCAATTCCCACCGAAGAAAGAACTTATATGCGTTGCAGAATAAAGTTTAAATCGAAAATAATTATCACTGTCTTTACGAAATATACACAGTGTCCACAAAAATTCCTTCTATAACCTGGTAGCGTTTACACTTTCCCATACATTACCTTGCTTAATGTTGAATTTCCAGGATATCTTCAACAGTATTAGGCCTACTGTATATATTACACCAGAAAACCACACACTTAACAAACTAACAAGCAAAGAAAAGAAAGAAACAAAAAAATAAAGCACAACACATCCGAAAGTACCCGCCATCAATCATAGCTTCGAACGTGTGCTTTTTCTCTCCAGTGCACATGCCCGACACAATCATCTGACAGGAAAACGGTCTCCTAATATTATTTTTTAGAAAAACGGTAAACCGTATATTTTTCATGCTAGGGGTCGCTTATTTTCACGGCTATTGGTTACAGTGGCACCATTTACACTGAATTTCAAACATAATTTACTGCCCTTGGTGTTAGTAACGTAAGGGAAATATGTATAGCCCATTATAAGCACTACATCATAGTGTACGACTCCTTAGGATTGTTTTAACTTAGAAGCTAATGTTACAACTAATAGTTTAGCGAGTGGCTTTCTTCGAAACAAACGCATTTCTTCAAGTTCGATATTTTAATACTCCTAGAAAAATAACCTTCCACAAAAGTACCATCTTTATTAGAACAAAGTACATTCAACTTGTGTAATTCAGGATTAATCGAATGGAATCGAATCGAGCCTAACAGTTCCATACGGCCGCAAATAACGTGTCTATTCAGAGAACGTATGGACACAACTATCAATAGCTGCATCTGAAGCCCTTGAATAGTTTTTTTCCATGGGCGCAAATCACACTGAAACGTACACTAAGGCTGATTATCAAGATAAACATTGAATAGATTTCTAATACTGGAATAGACTCTGAAGACAGTATGTCATCCATCACGTAATCATGTCAATCATACTCAGTAATTTGGAGTGGGACATGGCTGTTTCAGTGTAGGGCGTTTCGATGTGAGACATTTCGATATAAGGACGTGAAGCTGGTTTGGTGTAAAGTTTCGGTGTATTCAAGTATAAAATCACAAAATTCAAAATCCTTTTTTTTTCATTTTAAAAAAAAATCAATTTTTATTTTATATTTTCTATGTGAACTAATTCTCCCTTTTTCTGATTACGAGTATATAATTGATGATCTCAAATATTTTTTATAACGAAACATCCCTTACAACCAAACAACCTCACACCACAACGTTCTAGATTCCAATTGGAGTATATTGTAATAGAATCAATATGCATAAGAAAAGAGAAAAGAAGAAATCAACATACATTGCTAGACTACTAATCTAAAACAACATATGACGTATGCAGAGATCAACACATATTCATTCAGGGATGTAGAAAGCAAGTTGTTCTATAGAGGGACATGACTCAGTATGTTACTAACGAAGAAAAATGAAATGAGATTTACGTCCCACGATTACGCCGGGTAGGCTAAAGGAGACTGTGATGATGAGATATGAAAGAAATGGTGGAATGAAGAAAGTGGGAGGAAACGGGAAACCTCCGAGGAAACGCACGCACACGGTGTTTGTCCACCACAAAGTTCACTTGGCGGGGGCTGGGATCAAACACGAAGAAAAAAGAATGTTATATTTTAACTCTAACTTTGGAAAACAAAATTGCATCAAAGAAAACAAAAGATACAAATATGTCTACAAGTTTCATTTCAATATCGTGAATAGACATTCCACCAATCAGAGATAAGGATTTGTTTAAATTTTCAAACTCTGTACAATCACAAACAAGCTTATATTTACATCGTTCAAATGGAGATTCTTTTACTGTTGAAAAGTATGTTTTTTCTCGATGGTAAAATATTACGTATTATGACACTTAAATTCCACGCAACAGAAAAGTTTTTCTGTACAACACCTTACATGTGCTTATAGTAATAATTGTTATTTAGACTACAGACAGAGATCCGTAAATTAACCATACAATAAAAGAATGGTTGTCCATAATTGCTTATATAATATGCAGCCTAATCTGTTAGGTTCTATTGTTCCAATTTATATATTTATATTCTTAATATTTCAACTTCTGTACGAGGAAATGTTGATTGAATTACTTCATTATTAAAAGTTTATATATATATATATATATATATATATATATATATATATATATATATATATATATATATATATAATTATTATTATTATTATTATTATTATTATTATTTTAAAGAATTTTCCGTCATGAGAAAGTATCAATCCACGTTTTCGTAAGGGTAGTTATAGTAGAACCTTAACTATTTCACTGTTCAGTTAGTTGCAATTTGGTTACGCGATATCCTCGCAACCAGAAGGATAAGATCTCCTAGCTGAAGTTGTAGACGGACAAAAGATATCGCGTAGATATATTCGTAGTAAAATAATGGTGGCCTATGATTGCTAATTTAATTTCAGAGAAGCTGAAATGATATAAGAAAATCAAGAGGTCCTGAAAGCAACTGGAATTGTAGGGAAAATAATTAGTATTAAATTTCCCGTAAATCTAAATATCCCTTATTGCGTTAGTTAGGCAAAACAGGAATTAGGCAGAACAGGAATTCCTGTTATGACTAAAGATTAGATCAAAAATGCCTTACAAATTGCTGGAGGGTCATTAGGCAGAACAGGAATTAGGCACAACAAGAAGAAACCGATAAGTTCATCTCTTCTTCACTGATTTAGAAATCAATCAAAAAATAAGTACATAAATACTGCATTGTCAACTATAATTTACGGAAGATTACTCAGGAGTTCTTTCTAAACAATAGACCCTAACGGAAGAGGGATTAATTCAATCCCTTATTCCTGATTGACTTTAAGGTGGTGATTATGAAATTACTGCAGCGAATTTTCAACATGTTTACATATTCTTTAACTTTCTTTTTTTTAAAAAAAATAACTGCATATGAATTTCGAACAACACTTATGTACATATCTATCTCCGCAACATACTATTCAGTTCTGCAGTGACATTCAAATTATGTGGTTTTACCTTTAAAATACTATTTTCCTTTTAAAACGTACCACCAAACCAAATATTGGTTTTTTTCTTTTGTTAAAAGTTCAGTACTAAGCTAAAATTCACAAAAAAAGTCGAAGTTGTATAATAATAGCCCAATATGGGATGCAAAATGAATTAACATCCTATGTGTTTGTATGTTTCTTTCGTTGTTTAAGAGTGTAGTTTAAATGAGGCATGTAAATTTTTCATAGTATATTCTGTTCGGTCGGAAATTGTACTTCGAGCTGGCAGGTTTGAAAAGAGGAGAGATAAGTTATGTTGAGGTGCCATTTGAGTGTACAGAGTTTCGATCGAAGAAAGGACTGATAAGACAGTCGGTCAGAGATAGGAAGTTGAAGACACCCTTTTCGGATCCGGCGTTGTATATCCACGTCCCACATGTCCTCGGTGCTGGACGGGACGCTAAACTGCAAATGAACCAACCTACTCAGAGTTGAATGAAAAGTGTAAACAACAAGCTCTTCGCAGTAGATTAAGCGGTATGCTTTAGTAATAGCGGTTTGAAATATAAACATCCAATAATAATAATAATAATAATAATAATAATAATAATAATAATAATAATAAACTAAAGAAGTGTCCAGATGTTGCTAAGAGATAGGTGTTGCATAGGGCCGAAGATCCGACAAGACACTAATTTGCTTGAACGACGTTTCGGTGCGTCCAGCCTACCGTATTTTAAGTCTTGCTATTGTGGGTGAAGTTTCATGTTGAATTAAATTGCCAATAATTCACATGCTTTCTTTATTTCTTATCATTCAGTTGGTAAGTTTAAGTTTCAGAAATATGAAACGATTTCACGCTTTGAAAACATGGTAGACTTAAGGAAATTGTAAAGTAGAGTGGAAATATGAATATCAACGTTAAGCGAAGATTTCCTGCCGATATTCTTGCATGATCCATATACTTCAACAGCAACTAAGAATAGGATAGAAAAGAAGGTGATAGAGGCATTTGTTTATTGGAATTAACCCAATTAAATAAAAAAATAAGTTTAAACTAAGCAAAAGTTCTGCTATATACGTTTTGATGCAGAACGTATATTTAACGACTAAGATTAAACAGAAGGTGTACAGTGTATACCGCCTACAGCCTTATATGTAAGTACATGGAAAAGTCAATATTATTATTATTATTATTATTATTATTATTATTATTATTATTATTATTATTATTATTATTATTAGAGCTATATACAACATTTGGAAAAGATTCCTTTAAGCTCTGTAAGGAGCTTCAAGTAGATATCTCATATACGAAATATGTCCAAAATGACTAGAATTAGACTTGATTTCCATGTGCACTGACATCATTGCAATTTACCTGGTCTTCCTGAGTACCTACTACTTACATTATACTTCCGTAACGTAGCCATCACTGTTGCCACCATTTACATCAGACCCGGCCATCCACTACCTACATCCTTTGTTCAGTATATTTCCGATAACTATAAACGTTTTATAATCATGGCCGATTTCAACATGCATAGTAGATCAGAGCAAGACAGAACTACATTCCGAAACTTCATTACAACTCATACGCTTGGTATCATTCACAATCTGCCTAAACATACAAGACCTATCTCACAAACTACCCCAGACATCGTCATTACTTCAGCTAATCTAGCCTCCCAAGTACATATTGATATTCTTGATCCAGTCGGCAGTGACCATGTTCCAGTTAAACTTCAGCTCCGTACAACTACTATCAATTCCTCTAATCATTTCCAGCGCACTAGTCTCCGCTTTGACAAGGCAAACTGGGCTCTGTATTGAGCTCATCTAATGACAGCTATAGAGCCATTAGAAACACTCACCACAGAAGATGAACTCTATGCTCGTATCGACACTATCAAAACTACAATCGAGGAGGCAAGTTCTCTCTTCATACCAGTTTCTACCTCCATACCGTACCAGCCGGCATTACCTACGCAATACCTTACATTCGTTACCCGCTCTCGACAATTTTATCGAGATTATCAAAGGACTGGCAATCCTGAATCATTTCGTCATTATCAACAACTTCAGCGGATGGTCAGAAACTACATATGTGCTTACAAACTACGCTGTTGGGTTAAAACATGCAATTCATTATCTGATACCAATCATCCCACAAAGTATTGGAAACGTTTTAACACTCTTTGTGGAAAGTACACAAAAACACCTTACCCACTATTACAAGGGGAAACTCGAATTCAATCAGATACAGACAAAGCCACACGCTTTCGCTGATTTTCTTCAAACAATATTCACACCTAACAGGTCTCCTCCTACTTATCGCCATTCAGCAGACACAGTCAATACTTCATCTCCTTCTTTACAGCCTCATCCACACCATACTCTTCCACTTAATCAACCTTTGACTGAACCAATTACAGTTCAGGACATCATCACTGTTGTTCGAAATAAACGGAATAGTGCACCAGGATTCGATAATATCACTTACCGACATATCAAAGAAAGTCCGCTTTCATTGCTTATTCTGCTTGCCAGCATCTTTACCTTCATACTTCGAACAGGCTATTTTCCTATCCAGTGGAAGACCTCAAAGACGTTAATGTTTCCAAAACCTCACAAACCACCTGAAAGCGTATCATCGTATCGTCCAATACAATTAACGTCTACCTCCAGTAAAATCTTAGAACGCATACTTGTCCGACGTCTACATACATACATCGACAGACGTCACCTTCTTCCCTTCCATCAAGCAGGATTTAGACCAGGCTATTCTATCAACGACCAACTGCTTCGCTTATCCACTATGGTCACACATCATTATAATTCCGTCAAGCCATCATGTCTTGTACTGTTTGATCTAGAGAAAGCGTTTGACAAAGTTTAGCACTTAGCACTTATCTATAAATTAATACGGCACCGTTTTCCTCTCACATATATCCGTCTGATTTACAACTTCTTAGTGGGTCGAATTTCCTATGTTTCTATTAACAACTGCCTATCACACCCTATTTTTCTGCTATCCGGAGTTCCTCAAGGATCGGCTTTATCGCCACTTCTGTACATTCTCTACGTTGCTGATATGCCTCCACTACCAGATAAAGTCCATCTTTTTCAGTACGCTGATGACACTGCATTCCTTGCTTTGGGATCGACTATCCAATCAATAAACAAATCTTTGCAAACAGCTATTAACGATTTCCTCCGCTGGTGTGATAAATGGCAACTTACAATTAATGCCACGAAAACTCAGGCGATTGTATTCATTCCCTCTAAGAAAACCTCACGAGTCCGTCGAAATCCCAACCGCCTCACACTTCATGTCAACCATACACCTATACAGGCACGCTCAACAGTGACCTATCTGGGCATTACATTCGATAGACATCTAACATGGAAACCACATCTTCAAACAGTCACCGCCAAGGCTTACAATAGACTCAATCTTCTAAAGAGGTTAACCGGAACAACATGGGGCTTGAAACCTACTACAGTATTAAATACCTACAAAGCTTTCCTACGACCGACTCTAACATACGGTCACACTGCTTGGATAGCTGCTGCACGCTCTTTCTACGAAAAGCTCTTAATCTTAGAAAGGCATGCACTACGAATTGCATTTCGCATTAAGTTACCTAGCCCAACAGCAGAATTATACAACCGCATTGAGTTTCCATCTCTACAGTTTCATCTTGAAAAGTTACGTCTTACCTAGATACACAATAGTTATGAATCACACCATCCTCTACTTCTGACTACTATGCATCATATGGCACTCCACCCATCAGCATTTCGATATTTCCATCCACCGCTATCACTCCTGTATACTCTGTACTGCTACACGCTACCTCCTGATGCACTAGACCTGGAGTTACTTGCTGACTATCAAATTCATGACCATCTTCCGCTCATCTTTCCATCCTATGTTGCACACTAAATCCATCCACAACTAACATGGGCTCCCTCTGTTTTCTTCAATGCCTAGAGTAGCCCCTAGGCGAGAAGATAACTTCATCCGTCAACTAACTTTTCCCGTATTGTGATGTGATCATGCACCTCGCCTCATCTACCATCTTCATCTCCACAGCATATAACCTATATAATGACAACTAAGTTGCATCTTATACATCATGTAATTGCTCAGCCACCCTTTTCCTGCCTGATGTTAAGGCCCGCACAGGTCCTTAAGTCTTTGATCGCTATAACAAGCTTTAATAAAGAACTCTGAGACCATCTCAAAGTATTGAGGAATTACTGTTCAACATAAGTTGCTTCTAAACAAAAGCTTTACTTCTACCTTATTACAGGGGCGGATCCAGGGGGGCGATCGGGGCGATCGTTCCCCCCAGAAGAGGAAACTTTCTTACTATATATATATATAAATAAAATCTATCCCAGAGTTTGGAGCCCTTAAAAGTTGCATTATGACAACCCACCGCCCGCCCCAGAAGTCAGTCCTGGATCCGCCTCTGCCTCATTATACACTAGTTGAATGAGATATATCATATACTGCAAGGCATAAAATGTATTGTTACGTGTGCTTCATATTTAAGGACTGGAAACCACTCCAACAATCTCTTGGCATACTAGTAATAAAATAAGATATAAATTTATGGTATTGATTGAAATAAATTTCGAATATATTAAACAGCAGCCTCCCTGTCCTTGTGCAAATAGCTCGAATACAATTGTATACACCACCATCATGCTCGTACTTGTGTATTTTTGTAAAACGTTTCTGTCAGCTTCTAACTCTCGCTTTTCTTCTCACTCTTCCGTCACTCACCGGAGATAAAAATATTTGAGTCAAACACTTTTAAATGGAGATATTCGTAAGCATTAACAACACCATAGGGGTTAAGAAGGGCGAGTGCACCACGCCCCCCGTAGTTGCACGTGTCCCACGGCTGGTTTCCCAGATATGTATCGTAATGTACGTCTAGAAGTATACACTATCCTTTTTTGTATTCAGAAAAGTAACTAACACCCTCAAACTTCTTTGTTTTACTGACCCCTCTCCCTAGAAAAAAAGAAATATGTAAATAAAGAACAAGCATGTGTCGTCACTGTTTGTAACTACAGTATTATGGAAGTATACTGCTTGTGATTGTGAAGTGGACTGCAACAGCTTGAAAACAATGTGAGAAGATATAAGAGCCACACAAATAATGGGCTTATCCATGTTAAGAAATTGAAACTCTCTGTCGTATGCTCAATATTACAGCATGCAATTGCTGCACTCACCTTCCAAAAACGTAAACTGTACTTTCTTGTTCAGTTTTATCTATATCAATATTTGAAACAAATTTGCGCTCGAGAGCATTTATTTATCATTTACTCAAACACGTTAAAAGCATGTTTGTGGTTAAAAGTAAGTGGTGGCACAATCAGGTAGCATATAGGAGTAGTGTTGTCCACGAGACGAGAGATACACGATTTTCTTGATGACATATTAGGCGAGAAAAAGGTCTTCCAATAGACAAAGGTACATTTTTCGAGACGAAAAACATTTTAACTACACCACTTCGACTCAAGGCTCTCCCAAGTAGCTTCTCGTGGGGAGTACCATGTAGCAACAGCCACGCCTGGATCGATCTAGGGAAAAATGTAGAAGGCTCAAGTGTGAATCTCTATATCTTTCTATATCTTCCACTAGTTGAAATATAACGTTCAGGTAATAATAATATTAATAATAATAATAATAATAATAATAATAATAATAATAATAATAATAATAATAATAATAATACACTACTTCCACATGAGTTCTTCCTTTTTAGCCATATAGTTAGCGTACACGCTTTTGGCACAGAACGTCCTGGTTCGATTTATGGTGAGAGCTCATGTGGTATGGATACCACAATAAGATATGGATTCACGTTTGTTTCTAAAATGAGACGCTAAACTTTAATCCAACCTCGGAAATTAAAAGTGTTTCTACTACGTAATTTCAAAATTCATTTCCACACATTTCGAAATACTGACACTTTTTTATTTAACATGAAGATTTTCATCATCACATTTATTACTTGAGTATAAGCGTCGATTTTTATTATACTTCCAAACTATTCTAAGCGTAAGTGTCGAAAGACTTATAGAACGACTTTCTCCGTCTGACCGTCCGTCGACAGGAATCAGGTCAAGAACAGTAAGAGATATCGAGGTGCGCTTTCTCGAAATCGAATCAGTGTCTCAAGAATATGTACTATCTCCTCCATTAACTCTCCATTGAACTGGTTAAAATGAATCACTCCATATTTCAATGTTTATCACCATAGAACGAAAAGGGGCAACATACAATAACTATTCCAAACCAGAAGTGGTTCCAAGTTAATATTGCTTCCCATTTCAATACTAATTTCCACAGAGAAAAAAAAACGAGATATCGAGATGCGGTTTTCTGAATCGATTTATTGTCCAAAGAATAGGTCTCATCTTCTTCATTAAAACTCTACTCAATTCGGAAGTGGTTCAAATGATCATTTCCGGTATTAAAATTTATAGTCATACGACCAAACTGGTAATAGATAACGGTATATGGTGTCCTGCAATAGACTCAGTGTCTTAGTAAAGCATATATTCGCAACCAGCAACACTACCAAAACAGGAAGTGGTTCAAATTTACAACTATTTCTGGTTTGACAACTGTTTTTCATAGGACAAAAACTGTAAGAGATATGAAGATGCTCTTTGTTGCAATTGATTCATCGTCCCAAGAATAGGTCCTATCTCCTTCTTTAACCATATATTCTAACCGGAAGTGATTCAAATTAACCACTCCTAGTTTCAACATTGATCGCCATAGAATAAAAATGGTACTAGGTCTATGTAGCGGTAAACCGTTTCCTGCAAACGATTCAGGGCGTCAAGAGAACATATCTTCATAGCCCACAACGCTCTACCAAAGCCGGAATTTACTACTACTTCCCGTTCCAATACTGATTTCCGTAGAGGAAAAACGATAAGAGATATATATCTAGATGCAGAGTTCTGCAACAGATTCAGCTCCCTAAGAGTATGTTCTATCTTCTCCAATAACCGACTGCTCAATCCGAAAGTGGTTCAAATTAACGATTTCCAGTTTCAACCATTCCCCAAGCACAACAAGTAATGACTTTTTGATATGGATTCATTGTCCACGGTATATATTCTAACTGTGATCGTATTAATTAATCTATTAGGACCATAGTTAGAGATGTACTACTTCAAGTTTGAGTACTGAATTCCTAGAGTTTGGAAGTCTACCGTACTTTCTCATTATGAAACGAAACTCACTTATTATTGTTTTCAGTGGGTGCTCATCTGCGGTTTTTGAAGAAAAGTTAACGTTTTTCATTCTAATTTTTTCAACAGATTCAATAGATTAGTGGTTATCAATCAAAGGTTCCCCTTTGAGATGCATATAAGAGTATCAAGGAAGGGACACTGGCCTCTGAAATCAAATGAACTGTGAAATTAGTTTCAAACTGCAAAGTCGTCATTTTTTTCATATCACAATTACCTATATTTTTTTTATAGAACTTGGACTGAACATTAAAATTTGTTTTCCCATATTACATGTGTAAGCAGCATTGGTCATTGTCCTAACTTAACTTTTAAAATTGTAACGTGTAATTAGATGAATTATACTCACTGCTGAAGCTCATTCTATATTACCTAATTATTTTATTGGTATAAAAATGTAACATTCGATATTAATTTCAACACAAAAATCAAATTTGTGCTAAGTACCCATTAAGAATCTCAAATGGGCGCTGAGTCCTGGAACATCCATGTATTGACGCCTATCTACCCGAGTCGAGCATTTCGTGTCAATGCAAGTATAAATTAAGAATTTTTCATACGGACAGTTTCGGATGGTGATAGAATTTATCCTTCTATGGCAATCACGTACAACTGGATGGTCTGCGACGTCACACTTTGCTACTCGTGTTCTCAGCAAACCACACGTAGAAAGCAAGAAAGCTGCAAACATACTGTTGATAAAATACAGTCAAACAAGACGAAGTCGATGGTTTTTTAGATACACTGTTCGTGTATTCGTGATTAATCGAATACTGCCACTTTTTTCTATTCAATTTCATCTACATCATTCCCTACGTTTCTCTTCTCAACCTATTCTAAGGGGTACATGGTGGCTCAATAATAGAGCGCTTTCTTCTG
The DNA here is from genome assembly GCF_964235325.1 of Thermobia domestica. Lineage (NCBI taxonomy): Eukaryota > Metazoa > Arthropoda > Insecta > Zygentoma > Lepismatidae > Thermobia > Thermobia domestica. Next base: position 96,244,110 of record NC_137457.1, read on the forward strand.
GTGCGAGGGCCCCTTGGTTCGATCCCCTACCAAGTAAGGTTTTGATGAACAACATCACGTCGGTGGTTTTCTCGGGATACTCACGTTTCATTCGAAATATCATTTCACCAATTCTTCCATCATCATTCACTTGCCTTAATCATCGTTTCCCTTAGCCTAACGGGCATAATCATGGGACGTTAAACTGAAAGATTTCATTTCATTTTTTTTAACTTACTCTCATTCTTTCTCTCCTGGCTCTGATCGTAAAAGCTTGCTCCCATTTTATATAGACGAGTAGGAAATAATTACTCTGTAGATATAACAGCAATATGATTTTCACGAGATTATTAAATATCATAAAAGGATTTTACTTAACGTATTTATATAATTTGAGTGTAATGGATTGTAACGCTGGATTTCCTGTATTGGAAGCCAAGTTTTGTAATGATAATGTTATTGTTTCGGGCGCTAAGTTTGCAACGATTGATAATTACTAACAATGAAAGGAAAGTTTCTGTTCGGGCTGCCAAATAGAATTACTGCGTGATTCTACGAATAAGCAGATCTTACGTATTCGGGCGACGAGGAATATGAAACGTATTGTTTTCGAAATTCGATTCCTTATCTCTAATTTGCATATTTAATCTGAACTAGAATGAATAATTAAGGCACTCATGGATGAGCCTAATATGCATCAGAAAAAATGAATACCTGACCTTGTACTTGAAACGTGAATGGTATTGATGAGCGGCAACTCATCTGCCTATTATACAAATAAAAAATGAATGAGAGTTTAGAGAATTGAATTTGACTCCACGGGGCTCGAACTTCAGTTCTCCAAAGTAAAAATACAGTTTTGCTAAGATGGTTTTAAAAAAAAATGATATGTACAACGAAAGATGACCTAAGTCTAATCGATCCTGTTTTCCCCATAACGGTGTCTCCAAGGCGCTAGGAAAACAGGTGCGTAGTTAATAGTTAAGTGATTTAAACATGCGGAGCAAAAGTCTTACAAGCTGCAAAGCTGAAAGAAAGATTTTTCGCTAATGGCTTGTTCAGTTGGCTACATTGACTACCACCTGGTCACCGAAGTGTGGGGAGATAGCAAAAATAGTTTAAAAGCAACAAACAAGGAAAGTTTAATTTAAAGTTAAAAATTGAGTTAATTTAGATAAAAATTTCTGATGGTCAATGTAACCGTGCTTCAACTTTTTCAGTTCTTCTAGGCATGTTAATACCGGTTAAAGAAATAGGCATCTTTGAAATGATAACCACATAACTGCTTTGGTTCTAACGTCAAATAGACTTTTAATAAATTTAACGAGAAATAAGATTATATCTACAAAAATCAACAAGAAAGTTAATTAGGATTTACAAAAAAAAAAAAAAAAAAAAGAATTAATTGACTTTACTGAAAATGAATCAGACTTTTGACTGTTTTGACCAAATAATATGATTTCTTTTAACACATTCTTCACTGTACAACGTAATATTCAAGGTATTCAATCTTGACTGTAAAATTTAGCAACAATCTATTTCTACTCAACTAAACTGACAATATTCTAAACTTTATAATTACCATGACGTAGTTATACAAACAAAAATTTCTATTAAACTGAATATTAATTAACAAAATGACTGATTGTTTTCCCCCTAGACATTAACGACTATTAAGTAATTCGCCCACAGTTATTACCTCTTTTTAGCAAGTAAAGAAATGGAAATAAGTTTAATAATCGGATTGCGGAATGAAAGAATTAATGGTTTAGGTTGCTTGTAAGACTTACTGGAGAAATAGTTTAGATGCGATAGTATGCTTTTGAGAAAATTTAGTGCACTGTTTCTAATGAACTCTAGTGAATTTTCAATATTAAAAGATTTGCATAAACAAGACATAACTTTGTACACATACTATATCAGTTGGAAAATAATGCAATTCAAAATAAAAATCATTACACAACACTAACTACACAAACATTTCATATTCAAATACACTACACAGAAATATGTAGTGCTACGTTTATTATAGTTTGGCCAATTGATCAAAATAATTATATTGTCGACACTTTTTGATTTTTTCACTGTTTCTTTTTCTTTTTTTGCGAAATAAACGTTTCTCCATAGCTATGGACCCCATCTGCGTTGCCCAGATAGGTACCTCCGAAGGGATTTACTCGAGTATCTTAAGTTGTTTACCTTATTTATGAGACTCTAACGATATTACGGGATAAAAATATTTACACTTATTTGCCTGAAACTTACTCAACATAGCACGTCTTTGGAAGCTTTATATTGATTGTTTCGTTTAAGAATGACTATAATAAAAATTGACAAGTTACAATAAAATGGTATTAAGCCTGTTTACCGTTCTGACACATATTTCCCTAACACAACCTATACAAATGTTAAAATTTGAACAACTAGACTTTGACGCTAAATCATGATTTACTCAAGACAGAAATTACATTGCATGCATACATCTTAAACGCGATTTATGTTTAAAAGAGAAATAATCCATACTTGATATAAATAAATATTGGATTGCATATAAATGATTATAATGACGGTTTCAAGGATCTAAATATTGACACATGACGATTACAAATAAATGCATGATTGAAGATCAAATCAATGTATACAAATTTCACTAGTATGATAATCAAAAATTCACGGTACTTATTCAAGAATGAAATTAATAGTTCCTATATCAGTGAATTAATTTTGGAAATGCAACCAAGGCATTAGGCTATTTGTTTACTTTTTAAAAAAATAAAAAAAAAATAAAAAATGCTCTTAATCTTTACGGATAGTTCCGTATGAATAAACAATGTCCCGAAGTTTCTAGGAAAATGTGAGTATGGAGATAACGAATCACGGAAATATTGGCCTCCGTCCTTCCTCAATAAAGAAAATAGCAGAATACTTTGTCCTACCTTAATAAGTCTTTCCGCTTATATTTCCACACTTCAGAAGAAAACTGCACTGTACTTAACTGACCGTCACAATGGTTCCTAATGTCCCTTCTCAGACCCCGCGGTAGCGTCCCCCGCTATTTTCTGGATTCAACTCCCGGAGAAGAGGTCCTCGTTTGTCTGAAGCATCTGGGTCTTCCTGTGGCAGGGCATCTGTCTCGACTACCGGGCTTCGAACTCGTGTCTCTGTCCCTCTCTATCTCCATGTTGTTGGGAAGCAACGATGCGTCACTTATCAACTGTTTATCCATCTGCACGTAAATTTCAACAAACTCGCACAGTTTATATATATCCGCCACCATCGCACTACTTTTCCTCTCTTTTCACTGAATACAGGAAGTCAACGTATATAGATCGATCACAGACTCACTTACTTCAAATCACAATATATTTAGCGTCACCGTAAGATGATAAGAATAATATCACTATATTAACGTTTTAAATATTTACATAAATAGTCTTGTAATGACTATGTTGCTGTGGATAAGGCGTGGTTTGAGTAGCTGGCTGATAAGGGGTCTTTAGCTAGCCATTATTACGAAGTTAAACACTTAAGTATATATATATATATATATATATATATATATATATATATATATATATATATATATATATATGAGTTGACGTATCCTTATGAGACGCGCGTGAGTGATGTTTGCGCGATGAAGTGTCGATTTAGAGTACCCCTCTTTCGTGTAGGCGTTCTCCCAGCTTTCTTTTCTTTTTAAATATACGCTTCATTCTTCTCTTTGTGAATTTTGAATTTCGGATTCTGATTTGCCGCTTGAAGTTCGTGACACCATTTCCCAAAAATCGGTTGATAGCTTGGCTTGGGTTCCTAGCGTCTCTTTTGGGTTAGTACGTGATGTTAAAGAGTTTCATAAGCACTTGCGAAGATTATAGATAAAAATGTTGGTTCCTGTGTGTCTGTGACGTGATATTTGCGAAATCGAGGTACTTATGTAGTGCGACAGTGTGGCTGGAGTAACAATAGCAATTCCATTACCGTTGACTGGCGAGGTAGAAAGGTGGGTGGTCTCTTAGTGCGCTTGCCGTCTTATGTTTTTTTCTTTTCTTTTTTTTTCTTTTTTTTTGAAAAGTAGAGAAACTTCTTTGCTTGGGAGAGGTTTGCTTGGCTGCGCAATGAAACAAAATAAAATTTTCCTTGACTTTTTAAAATAAATTGAATTTATATATAAATATATTTTAATTTGAATATATGAACAATTAATTGAGTGTGTGAGGGTAATTGTCACAGGATATACAAACGCTAATATAGACCTAACTGCTGTAACGATTCCTAAAATTCCTACCAGATACACTTTCCCCGAGATATTTCTTTCTACCTTTCTTTTTTATTTTAATTGCTCGAAGTGCCAGAAGTGAAATTATATTTTCGGTTAAAAAATAATGGTAATGTATGTTCCTGACTTTACTTGTACTAACAATTATAAAGAAAAGAGTGTACGCTTTACTTGGTGAAAACTTGAAGAAATTCGGTTGGATACTAAGGAAGTTACGACAAAAAGAATATACAAGAAAATATATGTTTATAAGGTTAACTCCTCGTTGTACCGCCCACGAGGTGATGGTTTTAACTCTAGTCTCAGCTCTTTTGTTTACTAATACACGCACATCATCACAGCACTCAACTACTTTCTCAACATTGTGTATTGAACTGTCAATCAACCATTGAACCGAGATATGAATGGTACGCGGTAGTTTGGCCAGTTCGTAAAGAAACGAATACTCCCCTCTTGGTTTGTCTATTGTCTCTTTATGTCAAATGTTATCCATAATGTTGGTAGCCATGACAAACTTCAATGTTCCAACTACAATATTTAAAAAATGTTTAAGCGGAGACAACCTTCAAATGGTAGTGTTACGATTTGCTTTGGTTAAGTTCTTAAATATGAAATTTAATGAGTTTGTAATACTATGAAATAACTAGAAAAAGTTCACACTAGACCTCACGACCAAAAAAAAAAAAAAAAAAAATAATTGCGTATTATTTTTTTTATTCTTCATTTATTTACTATGTTAATTTGTAATAACATTTCTATGAAAGGTTAGCGTAAATTGATAAAATTTTACTTAAATTAGATCAAAATCATATCAATTATTAAATATTTTTCGAAAATTATCTGGAAATGGGGTCCGTAATAAGCCTTCTAAAACGATAGATATGGTATATATATATATATATATATATATATATATATATATATATATATATATATATATAAAACTTTTTAAATAATAAATTAACGAAATTCTCTATGGTAATACATCTTGTAATATATTATTATTCTGTACTGTGCAAGGTACGTCTTGCGACCTTGCTGATATTAGATTCATATATAAATGATATAATTTAAATATTGCTTTATTTAATAATTGTGTTTATTTATAAGTTAGAAATCCAGGCCTGGAGTATATAAATTTATAGGTATATATCTATTCATTTATTTATTATTATTAGTGTAAGGAAATATTTATTCAATTTATGTTGTATATTTATGTATATATATATATATATATATACATTATATATATATATATATATATATATATATATATATATATATATATATATTAGAGCATCATCCCCTATTATTTAAGAATTAACCATATTATTATTTACAGTTAGCTAGTTCTATCGTTGTTTTTTCCATGCTAACTTTTTCTTTTACAAGCCTGTCGAGGAGGCTAGCTGCGAAATCCATTGTATTTCAGTCTCCCTTACTGGTAATTTTCCATTCTAGAAATTGGCGCTAAAAACTTTCAAAAGAATTTTTTGTTGCTATTTTTTTAGCAGGCCAAAACGTATAAAAAGGCTGCCTCCCCTATCTTCGTCGCTGTGAGTTTTGAGAATTCCTGAATATAGGATCTTGGCCAGCCAGTCCGCTGCACTGGAAGTGAATAGTGCAGTCTGGAGAGAGTCCCCTCTAGTTAGTTACTGTATGTAGACACAATAGTGATTCTACTACATTACAGAGTTCCGCTAAAAGCAATTGAGCTTTGGCCGTGAGATAGGGTATTCAAATGGTAGGGAGTTAGGAAATAAGTTGTTAATTTAGATGCTTGATCTTACGCTTATAGCAGAGGCTATTGGATTACTATTGCTTGTTTAGAATGGGAGTATTTAAGCTTCCTAAGGGTATATGGCGGAGGTGAGTGACGCACGTATAGACTCGAGGTTTTGGTTCCGTCCTAGTGGTGGAGGAACATATAATTGAAATCCAAATGCGTTTGGGCTCGACCCCTTACTTGTGTAATTATAGCATATTTAGGTGCTGAAAGAGATTAGAGATTTTCTCACTGCAACTTTCATTTAAGAGAGTGTTAGAGTGAGTAATTAACCAAATTCTTTTATTTCCTTGAGTGTAAGGAAATTTAGTTAGAACCATGAGTAAAGGCTGACATCCTAACCCTAATACCAACCTATCCTATATAATTATATGCTTAAGCTAGATAGAATCCTTTTGTGGACTTAACTTGGAGTCCCAGAGACAGGTTTAGGCCAGACAGAGACCTTTGAGTCAAGGTCCCGTCTTTAAAGAAAGGAGTACGGTCCAGGAGTAACTGAATTCTGTAAACCCTATTTTCAACAGGTCCCTACTATAATTGAGAGCAATTTTTGATTATTACGGAATTTAGGAGTTCTAAAGGTTAGATTAAATAATTTACTTCCTTTCTCCATTAGTTATTGGGGAAGGGTAAGAAGGAAGATAGAGTGCATATAGGGCGGAGTGGCGTCCTGAATTAAAGTTAGTACTCTACCTTTAATTAGAGTATTCGGTTTGTAAATAAACGATTAATCTCCTATTTAATTTTTCGAAATTTCATTTAATATTCTTTGATATGAGCCAAATACCCTAGACATTACGAGCAAATACTTTTCTTAAGGATATTGATAAGAAGTTAAGAATATTTAGAGAGCTGTTAGTTGTTATCGCTAATTGTACGGAATTGATATTCATATTTGGAGGAGAAATAAGAAATAAATGAATAAGATAAAGAAATAAGAGAAATCCGAGCATACGAAATTTTTTCTTTCTTCGAACTAGAATTAACCCAAAACAAAAAGGTTTTTTGTTCTTCGATTTTTTTACTTCACAGAAAGAAGCTTTGGTGGGTTTTACTGATTCAAAGAGACTTTATTGCTCAAAAACGCAAAATTATTTATTTGTGAATCGATAGTATAGTAGATAAACCTTTTTATAATTATTTTAATGTAAACAAGTGGAATCAAATCTCACTCCCTTTGAAATAAGAGCCATTTTACAGAAAATACGTAAACTTTGTAAATATTTCATGAAGCAAAATATTCTAACAAAAAGCGTATATTAAAAGTATTATATTATTTTATTTAAGTAAAATCTTATGATAGCCCTAAAATTACAGCTAAATGTCAAATATCTGAAAAGAAAAGCAATATCTATTATTTGGACCGAAATAGACCTCGAGCACCTATAGATAGATAGATAGATAGATAGATAGATAGATAGATAGATAGATAGATAGATAGATAGATATATAGATAGATAGATAGATAGATAGATAGATATAGACATAGATATATTGTGGAACATTTGTTATGCGATAAATTCTACTGAAATTTTCTATATAGTACGTTCGCTTTATTTCTACTTACAGTATTTTCTGATCGCTCACGTCTTTCAACCGTTTCCCTATTGACATCCCGTTTGCACCTTTTCATTGTACCAACAATTATTGTTATCTGAAACGCAATTTTCGGCGAGCCCGGTGCTTGCGAAATAAATCTCCAGTTATATTTCCTTCCTTATTTAACCATGATATACTAACATATTGTCAGTTTTCAGTTTCTCTTTACGAGTTTGAATGTTATGAAATCAACAAAAGCTAAGCAGACAGTTGAAACGACTCAGCGAAGTCGTTGCTTCGAATATTGGACGTCCATTTTCACTTGGCCATAATTCATACAAGCCATCTCCTGCATTTAAGCCATCTCCTGCATTCATTCAAGCTATTTTGGCACTATAGCCAAAATAATGAAGCATATGAAAGCATATATTTCAGTTTCGTCGCTTTCTGAGTTTTACTCCTTTACTTTCTGAACACAGATTTGAGGTTCTGTTTTCTGCACAATTAGATTTCCTAATTCTGGATTTTGGAAACTTTGAAGGCACGTCGTTCATTCTGAACACTTAGTTTCCCTGGTAGGTAGCCCGTTGATTTCTTGACCACATTTGCTGCCAACATCTGGTATTCTGACAAGTCCTGTGCACTTGAGTTTCTTCCTCGTGAAGCTGTAAATTCTGTAGTCTTTGAAATGAAATGAAATATTTAAGTTTTACTTTCCACGGTTATGTCGGTTAGGCTAAAGGAGACGGTAATAATGAGAAATGAATGAAAATGAAATGAAGAAAGTGAGAGGAAAAGGGAGAACCCCGAGAAAACCCACGAGCGCGGTGTTTGTTCACCACAAATTCCACACGGCGCAAGCTGGGACCGAACCACGGACCACAAGCACTGGAGATAAACGCTCCACCACTAAGCCACCCGCGCACCTCTGACACCACAACACAGTTGTCAGACGAATATATATTTATTTCTATTTAGGTTGTCAGTGTTAGGAACTACCAATTAGTAAGTTTTATTTATGTGTCTGCGCATATGGGAGCATGGAAAACCTTGGGGTCCGCACGGACCCTAGGTGTGCTAAATACGTTTTGTTTCTTAAATATTCATATAATTTCTAAATACAAAAGCGTACAACAAGTAAATTGTTATGAGTGAATTGAAAACATCTTAAAAAGAGATGTCCTGAGTCGCGGATAAGAATATGAAACAGAGAAAATATATGAATATAATGAAGCCTGGGACCCCAGGTTGGCGTCATAAGGTTAATAAAATGTTGTTTGGATCATTAGTAGCGACATTTGTTTCAGATTTTCCAAAAACACACTATTATAAACCTTCCTCTCTGAATTACAAAAATGTACATACCGAATTCGTTCTCTGGAAACACAGAAAGAACACATTAGCTAAAAGTACTGCTAAGTGTTATAAATTTAACAAATATTACTTCCTATTGCGAGGTTAAGTGATTACATAAATTATCTTATAACGTTTAATATAATATTAATACATTATACAACTATAGTAAAGAGTACATTAATTTTGCGATTGAATATATGCCTACACAAATGTTATTCGTAGTGAGTCCAATTGTTATCAGGTGAAAGAGGCTAATCACTTGTTGTTCGTTTGCCGTATTAAGTTTATTGTATTGAGAGTCACTATCTATTGGATCGACTGTTGCGACACCAAAGTATTTTAATGAATTATTAATGCATAAGTGTTTTCTGAGCAAAAAACTCTCATGATCAAGTCATTTCTGGCTAAGTGGTTGGCGTATGGGCTTTCCTCTTTGTATGTTAAATATTGGCGATGTTAAATGTTTTAACTCACTTTGGCAATTGAAACTTTCTCTTTATAGATCTTATAGATCACAGTTTTACTTACAGAGGACTGGGGCAACTCTTTTCATATTTTGTGCAAAATTACCACTTAACGTACAAAATACGGTGTTACTGTACTTCAATAATAAATATGAGTCAAATATTGTTGTATTACATTTTCCGTAGACACGTCGTATTGTTGAATGATTCAGAAACTTTTAGATGAAACTTAGATGAAAATCAGGACACTTTTGTACATAGATTTACATACAAACAGTTTACAAATATTTACGACACGAAGCGCTCATGTCATCTGAAGGTCAAGGCTATGAGCAAGCTAATTATAAAACAAAAGAAACCAGATCATGCTTTCCTTAAGTTGCAGCATCTAAGTAGATAATAGTATTAACTTGATGCAAGTTGCAGAAAAAAATGATACACACGTATGAAAACAAAAAAGAACAACATGATAAAGGAAGTTCATAATATACATACTAAATCTCAAAGATACTGCACACCTGACAGTGCTCTTTTTCTGCTGTATCTTTTAAACTATAGTTATGATTTCTCCACTCGCTACTCGTTTCACGTTTCAGTATTGCCAGTTTTCTGGAAAAAAATTCCATATCACTCTCTTCATCACTACTAACGAGACACATCTTACCTACAACCACTACGAATTCTTCATTTATTAGTCCATCTTAGCTCCAATATTCGTCTTGACGATTTCCCACAAATTTGCAAGCCTTCGACCAATCATTTGCATTTTGTTTTGTTGATCGATTTGAAAGTAAGCTCTTTAAGCATACTTTTGCATTTTTGTGGTCTTCGCAACTTAGATATTTTTTTTACGAAACTCCAGATTAATTCTATTGTGTTGAGATTACAATGAAAAGGAGGGAGCCTTTGAACAATAAATTTGCATTTTATAATATTTTATCGGCTGTAGTCTGTTTTGTAGTACAATTTCTAAAATTTCTCTTTTAGTAATTTGGCCATCAAATGTACTGTAATTGTTTCGAGGCCCCTGCTGAATATCTTCTTTCTGCGTCAAGAACGTAGGAAATTGATTTTGTTCATTGGTACGTTGCATTATGGAAGCTACAAAGGCACAAAGATTTGGAATCAAGATTTCGAATCAATCGTTCTTGCTGACACTTGTTATTAGGGTGTATCGAAAAAAACTTTTTTTCGAAATCTCGTTACGGCTAGTGCGGATTTTTGGCCAAATGGCATCAATAAAACGTATAAAAAATCTCAACTCGATCAGACAACTCCTTCTGCTGCCGAGTAGAGCCCAAATATTAGAAAAATTAACAAAAGATTCACTTTTCAACTGATTTTCCAAAAAATATTTTTAAAATATTTCCTATATTTTTCGGTCTTTTAAATTATTGAAATAGCATTGGAAAGGAGAAAAAAATACATAAAACAAATTTATTACGGTTATTTCTGTACACCATAAGCATAAAAACCTAGTTAATTATTTGTAAAAATGCACTGATTTTCTGGCGTATCGTACAATTAAATTTTAATATAAAATTATTGAAGTCTCTTGAATAACGAAGAAGACACTTTAGTGCTAAATTTTAAGAGCATTAATGTTATAAATAATTTGCTCCCAATGCCGTATGCATCTGCTTATCACACTAGATCACCTGCCGCCCACCTCTCCCCGAACGCCTCTTCTCATGTACTTGCCCAGCTGAAAGGATCGGTCTTATCAGTCGCGAGTAGTCAACCAGCTGTGTCGAACCTGATTGTCGCTGCTTGAGTTATTTATTAGTGCTGTAGGAAATTTTAACTAAATACTTTGTTTTCGTGTGAAGTGCAGTATGTAGAAGTGAGAACAGTGTTTCAGTTGTGATAAGTACGTTTTATTAGGAAGAGAGTGACAGATACGCTGACGTTATGGCATCGACAAGTTTGTTAAGGTCTGACTTAGGAATAGCATTATTGGGACACCCAAGGAATTGGGTAGAACACAGCTACCAACCGTTGAAATGTATTGAGACATACCTATGGGAGCGAGAAGAAAAACATGAGAATTTCGGGATCCCGGAAAGAGCCTTCAACAAAGGATTTATCTTCTATCGTCGCCAGGAAGATTGTAGAAAATTGAGATTACGCCTCAATCAGCGGCGAAGCAATTTTCAGTGTCAGAAGGATTGTTGCAATGATATTGAAGTATCATAATATTGTCCGTGACTTGCAAAACTAAGCAAAGTCCGGTTTCCAAACTTCTGCGAAACGAATTGCTGATTTTCAACAGTCTGCCAAAAATATTTCATTTGATATAGCCTTTTGTAAGTGTTCCGATCCTCTTGCCTGCAACTGCGAAAAAGGAAGAAAAGTGCCAGTGCTAGAGGCGCCTTTTCTTCTAGATCAAAGAACCACAAGATTGAGTCGTATCTCAATTTTCTACAATCTTTCTGACGACGATAGAAGATAAATCCTTTGTTGAAGACTCTTTCCGGGATCCCGAAATTCTCATTTTTTCTTCTCGCTCCCATAGATATTGTCTCAATACATTTCAACGGTTGGTAGCTGTGTTCTACCCAATTCCTTGGGTGTCCCAATAATGCTATTCCTAACGTCAGACCGTATCAAACTTGTCGATGCCATAACGTCAGCGTATCTGTCACTCTCTTCCTAATAAAAAGTACTTAACACAACTGAAACACTGTTCTCACTTCTACATACTGCACTTCACACGAAAAAAATTATTTAGTTAAAATTTCCTACAGCACTAATAAATAACTCAAGCAGCGACAATCACGTTCGACACAGCTGGTTGACTACTCGCGACTGATAAGACCGATCCTTTCAGCTGGGCAAGTACATGAGAAGAGGCGTTCGGGGAGAGGTGGGCGGCAGGTGATCTAGTGTGATAAGCAAATGCATACGGCATTGGGAGCAAATTATTTATACCATTACTACTCTTAAAATTAAGCACTAAAGTGTTTTCTTCGTTATTCAAGAGACTTTAATAATTTTATATTAAAATTTAATTGTACGATACGCCAGAAAATCAGTGCATTTTTACAAATAATTAACTAGGTTTTTATGCTTATGGTGTACAGAAATAACCGTAATAAATTTGTTTTATGTATTTTTTTCTCCTCTCCAATGCTATTTCAATAATTTAAAAGACCGAAAAATATAGGAAATATTTTAAAAATATTTTTTGGAAAATCAGTTGAAAAGTGAATTTTGTGTTGATTTTTTTAATATTTGGGCTCTAGTCGGCAGCAGAAGGAGTTGTCTGATCGAGTTGAGATTTTTTATACGTTTTATTGATGCCATTTGGCCAAAAATCCGCATTAGCCGTAACCGGATTTCGAAAAAAAGTTTTTTTCGATACACCCTATGTTATGGTAATGACTATTCATCTCCTGCTGATAGTTTTTATCATATCACTTTAAGTGTAGAGCTATGGGGAAGGGGATGGTAGGGGAGAAAGCTTTAAAAAAAATAAAACTTAATAACTCTGGAACCACCCAACCGATCTCGATCAAACATGGGTAAGGTTAGGGCCTGAGGTCACTTTTATAGTGCAACGAAGGGGAGGGGGAGATATATGTAAAAAATGTAAAAGTAAATGAATGCCTTTGTGACTTCATCACGCTTAAACCACCCGACCGATCTTTAAAAGAAATTTAACATAGATGAGGTTCAGAACTGATGTGTTTTTTATCATATCACTTTAACGATAGAGCTTGGGGGGTGAGGAGGGGCGGTTACGGTTTTTCAGTATGAAAAACAAAAGAGAAAATAAAATAAATAAATGTTCCAAAATGTTTTGTAACCATATGTGGCACATTTCAATACTTAGATATGAAACAAAAATATGGTTAGTTAAAGATGCCCTTGTTCTGAATTTCATATGTGGATAACAATAAGGCCTTGTCAGAAAGAGGAGGGGCAGGGAATGCATCTGTTATATATTATATAAAATTGAAATGACTGTGTTTGTCACTCTTAATCTCTTGAACAAACTGAACGATCTCGATCAAATTGTTGACGTAAATGCGGTCTCGGTATGGGAGTGTTTTTAGCTATTCATTTTGACAGCAGAGCTTGGCGGAATGGAAGGAGGGGGAATTATATAAAAATAAATAAAACAGTAATAATTGAACCAAATGAAATATCTCGAGGCTCTTGCCTGAGGTGCTTTTTATCATTTCCCTTCGCGGGAGCAACATACGGGAGTTGAAGGAGGGGGCAGGGTCGGACTGGCTGCAAGTTGGCCCCGGCGGGTAAGTACTGTATTGGCCCAGATTTCTCAATCCCTCACAACCACTATTACCCCTACTGCCCACTGTTTCCCCAAGATAAATGCGCACTACTATCTTAAACAAACCATACACAATTCTTTTAGTATCCACACTGTAAAAATAACAAATAAAATAAGGGCATATGTTATGTAGTAATATTATGAGAATAACACAACAGTAAGTATTAGAATACTTTTTTTTATCTCGCCTTGGGATGGCTGAGATTTCTAATTTGTTGATAAAGAATTACGGAAAACTTAATGTAAAATTAGCAATGGTGTGTTCAATATTCGTGAACAAAGGGTTACAATAAGCTGCAAAAGAACGCCCACGTAGCCCGAAATATTTTTCCGGGGGGAGATATGCCTTCCGGCATAAGCACGACAAAATCTTAACGTACGGACGTTAATACTAGTAAGCACTTCTGGGCCATGAACTATGTCAAGTACCCAAATTGAGTGTATTTATGCAAATCGTGTGCACAAATAGGCATTCAGGGTAGTCATAAGGGAATTATCTTGTATGGTTGCGAAGTGATAAAGGATCAGGAAAAAATGTCAATAGTAAATATTAATATTACTACCACAAATTAGTGTAAGGAATGTTAATATCGATTTACACAATTTTATACCAAATATATGTGAGCTCCTCTCTTTATTAAAATTTTCAATTGATCCCCATTTGGTTTGGCCCCTGCGTGGGTGCCAATGGCCGCCTTGTCACCTTGGCCAGTTCGGGCCTGAGAGGGGGAGATATACTAAAATCAATATACATTAATATAAAATACTATGTTCGTGAGTTAATAATTCTTGAATCACTCGATCGATTTCAATCAAATTTTCAACATAAATGAGATTCGAATCTGCAAAGATTTTGTTATTTCAATTTGGTCGTATATCTTAGGGATGGGAAAAGGAGAAGGGGAAATATTTAAAGTGAATAAAACTTAATAGTTGCAGCAGTAGTTAACTTAATAATATTGAGTTACTTAATAGTAACTCAATCAAACTTACAATAGATAAGGTTCGGCCCTGGGTTGTTGCCCTCATGTCACCTTTACGGTGCAACGTAGAGGAGGATATATATATATATATAATACTAGTATATATATATATATAGATATATATATAGATATATATATATATAGTAGATATATAGTAGATATATATATATATATATATATATATATATATATATATATATAAGATAAAAAATAAAAAATATAAGTGACTCTCTTTGTGACTTTATCACGCTTAAACTACCCAATCGCTCTTAACCAAATTTTCAACATTGATGAGGATTGGAACTAGGGTTGTTCTTACCATATCACTTTTACGATAGAACTCGGGATGGTGGAGGGGAGGGAAGAGATCTGTAAAATAAATAAAACTTAAAAGCTCATGAACCAAGATATAACTTTGAAGATATAATCTAGGGGACGGGAGGAAGGAGCTTAAAGATAAATAAAACTTAATATCTTTTGAATTAATAAACTTTTAAAATGAATATATGCACAAAATATCTTAAAGTAGCAAAGTGACTCGTTTACTTCTGTTCTCTTTGATGACACGGGTGATTCTATTACGAAGACCACTATGACTCTGATATTTTTTATTTTATTTTTTTTTAATTAAGCTCAGGTCTGTCGTTCACAACCGCTACCGCCACCAAACCTATAAATTAAAACCGGCGATGGTTACCATCACTGCCTGCTAATTCTTTGATCTATTTCTTTCCATTTTTAATAGGTAAATATCGTTTCGGATGAAGCAAAGGGAACAGTACCACAAACAAGAAACAAAAAGACAATACAAAGAATAAATTATGCAAAACTCAACTATCGACTTAAACAATTTGCAATGTATTTGACCATTGAAGTAGACCCTAACACATTCTAATACTAAATTGATCCCAATCAAATAAACTTTATCTCAATGTTATATGATCATTTTCTGCATCTGTTTGCTAATTTTAAATAGTTAATCCTGATCCTAAAAATGTTTATTTATTACTTCTAACTATGTACCACTTCTATTTTTAGGCATTTATATATCCATAAATTATTATTATTATTATTATTATTATTATTATTATTATTATTATTATTATTATTATTATTATTATTGAAGTTATTTATACATTGTTTCTTTATTTTACTTGGTTGAGTACATATTTTTTGCCTATAATTATTGTGTCTTAACTTTTCTTTTAATTTTCTTATCCTTCATTAATTTATTCTGTTTCTTGTACATGTATATTATTTTTTAATTTTTCAATTTTTGCATATATATTTATTCAGTGTTTGATTTTTATTAATGCAGAATTTTATTTATTTTGCTGGACTTCTTCTTCTATCTTCAGGTTATCCCTGTATGAACTTCGGTTTCACCTGCTATTTCAGGTTTCTCTCCTGTGATCATGTTTAACTCTTTCACTATTTATATACTAGTTTTCCCTGTGTATATTATTTAATTTTGCCTATTTTGTGCAAAAAAGCATTTACACTTAATCCACATTCAGCAAACCACACAAAACATTACTAAAAATACTAGTCTACACTAATCCATAAAGCATTTTTCTTGATAGTCCCTTGTGTCTTCGTTTATTTAATGTTCTAGTTGTTGCAATAGATTTTCTCCCAGTAACACAGCCTTGAGTTCCAGGGCCCAATCAGAGTATTTAGTGTAGTCCCTGGTATCCTTCCACCTGTGCCGAATTTAGATCAATATCTATTAACACACAATAGTTGAGACATCCACTAAGTCAAGCTTTTCTACTCTGGGTACACAGTCACAGCCAAGGTGCACAGATCACACCAGATGCACCCGCCGCCCAAAGGAAATATACACTCCAAAAAACTCCGCTCCGGAACTCCGCTCCAAGACACCTTTACCTGGGGACACACTTGCACGATCATACTATTCCTCCTCGGCCGACACGGAGTTCCTGTATCTTAAACGAGACATTTTTAGGTTTCCAGTCCAGAGAAGAAATTGGATTCCAATCATCTTTCGACATTGATTCTGCTCTTGTTTTCCTTATATGTCTTCTCTATAGAACTGTCCGTTTTTTAGTTCCGAGTAAATGTATATTATTTTCATTAGGATCTTGTAATCTTTCTCGTTTCTCATTATATCAGCTATCGTCTCCTGTCTTATATCCACTCTTTCCTTAAATACCTCCTCGAGTAAGTGGCACCAGAAAATAAGATGCTCTGGCGTTCCCCGTTTCACAACATTCACTATTTGAATAGTCTTTGTTTGGTCTGTATTTTTTTAGGTAGGTTTCATATGGACCATTTACCGTTAAAAATGAACGAATTCTTGTCCTGGATCAAGAAACTTTATTTGTTCTCTGATTTATCTCGTTGGTGTAATATTTCTAAATCTTAGTGATTTATCAGAGTGTGTCCATTCAATATTCCACATCTTTTTAATTTCTCATCTATTTCTTCAGCTCCTTCAAGACGGTCTCCCAACACTGCCCTTACCTCTTCTTCATTATTCTTCTTCATCCAATGATTCAACGCTCGATGTACTACTATTATGTTCAAAGGTTTTAAATTAAGTATCAAACACAGGGCATTATTGGGAGTTGTGCTTAATTTCATCAAAAGGTTTATTTGATAAATTTTTCTTTCATTTTCTTGTTTTCAACCAGTCTGTGCATCCATACACTGAGAAAAATTTACGGGTAAAAATACGTAAATTCAAGTGATTTTTAGGACCTTTCATAAGAATGACTTTTCAATATTACTGAGAATATTAATTGTTCTTGTCCGTTCTGCGTATATTTCCTCCTTACTTTTCCAGATAAAAGTGATGTCGTCAGAACTGATTAAAGATATGACGTCATAGTTAAGAACAGTAATAATGGAGCGACACCATTGCTGGTCATATTAAAACTCAAGTGGAATGGAAAAATCACAAAACAGAAATGTTATATTTCCAGCTGTTACTGGATGTTTATCGAGGCAAACCTGGAAAATTCACATGAAGCAATGTTAGAAACTCCGTCCTTGACTGCATTTAAATCTGTATGTGGAGTCTCAAGGATTGTATATTCCAGTTAAATCTGCATTCACTACTGTGAAAACGCCATGACTAAAGGATACGAGTACATGCCTTCACTGCATTGTTTTCCTTATGCATAGACTTTCTCACCACGGTATAATGAAATGTTTCTAATCAGTCAGGAACGAAATTAATGAAAGGAAGACTAAAAGCCAATCCAGCATTGTTCTTTTCGTATCTGCATACAGACTATTTCTCCAAGCACCGAAATACAGCTTGCAGTAACTAATGCACTCAAATACTAATAGAATGTTAACTCCAGTATATAGGATCGACACATGCTCCTTCGGGATATGCACATTGTAGGCACCCGTGTAGAAGCAAACACCCAGATTTTTTGTCCGTCGTCCCGCTAAAGGGTTTCGTCCTTTCTTCGGGCAAGTGCTTTATATAAAAGGTAGTTTGCAGTTTAATGTTGTTGGTCTAAGAGGTGCAAAAGTATATAATATTTACTTATTTATTAAATACATATACACACAGAGAGGTGATTGAAGGGTGACAATCACATATACTGAACTACATGCATAATATAAGCATGGGACAGCAATATTGTAGAAAATAATACAATTATTGCCATGTGGTGCTAAGTTAAGACGAATGCAAGACTTGAATGAATATAGTGCAGGAGGCAGTAGGGGAGAAGTGGATGAAGATGAAACGCAGTGCTCTGAACGCCACATCACAAGGTGTTTGTTAGTATTGACGAATGCAAGTTATCGTCTGTTCCTGGGGCGATTGAGGAACTGATGAAGACAGAGGAAGGCCATGTTGATAGGTAGTTACGGTGCATATGATGGATATATGAAAGCTCACGTGGTTTGTAGATGTGAAAGATTTCGGGATCCAGTGCAGCATCATGCAGTTGCTTTTGATAAAGAGTCATGAAGTGCTGTAGGGGAGTATCAACGTAATTTGAGGGTGCGTCGTGATCCCTATCGTATTGTAGAATATCAAGGAACATAGGATGCTGCTGGTCAATTCGCTTGCACACGTACTGAGTACGAAGTTGTTCGAGATGGTGCAATAAAGGTGGAAAGTCAATCAGCTCGTAAAGTAATCGTGTCGGATGCAGTAAGCTGATGCGATGTGCTAGGCGTAGAGCATGGCGCTCTAGGATAGCCAATTTCTGATAGAATTTTGGCGGTGCAGATGTCCAGGCAGTGTGACGGTATGTTAATGTACTGCGCATAAAGGCTTTATATGTATAAAGTACTGTTAACGGCTTTAATCCCCAGGTTGACGTATGATCTTAGTGAGGTGTGGGGTCCAAGGAAGTTTGGAATCAAATATGACACCAAGATAAGTAAGAGTATTTGAAGCCACGACAGGTGTTTGATCTACTTGGAGGTTTAATCGACTTGGATTCCTGTATATACGTGAACGGCGTCTACGTGGGAGGAAAACAAGAGTCTGAGTTTTGGTAGAGTTAATACTTAACCGCCATACATTACACCAGTGAACGAATTCATCAATTGCCGTTTGGATAGGTTTTCTGATGGGTTGCACTGTACGTGCTGCCGTGAAAAAGGCGGTGTCGTCAGCAAACTGCAATATGTTGATGTTGTTTGGAAAAACAAGATCGGCAACATACAATAGGTATAATAAAGGAGACATTGACGAACCTTGAGGAACGCCAGATTGGATGACGATTGGATGAGAAAGTGTTCCGTTAATAGAGATATATGCTAATCACCCTAGTAAGAAAGAATGGCTGAATCTGATATATGAGGATGGTAGAAAATAGTTATGGAGTTTTATAGTAAACCAGGATGCCAAACTTCGTCGAAAACTTTTTCTATATAAAAGGATACCAGACAAGAATGAAAACCTGTGTTGTATTGATCATAAACAGCCGTAGATAGGCGTAATAACTGATCCAGCGTACAAAAATGAGGTCGACAACCGGCTTGATGAATAGGAAGTAGATTATGAGTTGTAAGATGAGCGTGCATGCGGCGGACTAGAATGCGTTCTAATCTTTTGCAAAGGCAACTGGTAAGATGAATAGGGCGATAGGACTGTACGTCAACTGGAGGTTTGTTAGGGTTGGAAAATAGAACTTTTGTGTATTTCTAGTCGATTGGGAAAAATCCAGTTCGCAGCATGAAAGTATATATGGTGCTGTGAAAAAGTAGAAAAGTAGCTGATGCTTGCCTGATGAGATCATAGGTGACAGAATCAAAGCCTGGGGACAGTGTTTCGTTTAAGGAGCAATGTTTGACGAATATCATCTGGTTGGATCGGAGTGGTAAGTTGATTATTGGGTTCTAAAGAGTGGTTGACAGGTTTGCGCAGAGAAGCAGATGTTGGATCTGTACGTCGGTTTATTGAATTTTGTATGCCAATCAGGGATATGTTAAAAATATCTTTTAAAAATAAAGCAAACTTACTAGTTTTATCCATATCAGTGAACACTGCCTGATTACTAATGACAGTGGGGTATGGTGTGCGGGACACTGTCCCGGTGAGTTGATGGAATTTGCTCCAATATTTATTGGGGTGTGATTCACTTGCAAGTGTGTTGCAAGTTTGAATCCAAGTTTGAAGTCGAAGCGCTCCAAGATTACCCGTAGCGAGGTACTCGCGATGTGCTCAACGAGAAGCAGATGTGAGAGGTAAATAGTGCGGAGCAAATTTTGGAATTGTACTTCTGTTGTTGGAATGGAACGGTGTGCTGCATCTGGAATAGATTCAGTAAGAACAGCGATTGTGTGATCAAGATCACATTGTGTCGTTGGCATGTGTAGTGTATTAATAGGGTGCAGCGTTTTACCACTTTTTTTCGGAACGAAATGTAATACCTGGCAAAAGTGACCCACCCACATGGACATTAAAGGTATAGATTTATGTCAAATCAGATAATATCTTCTGTGAGAACTATTGCCTCAAAGTTTCAAAATTTCACTGAAAATTACAAAAAATACCAAAATTGTTAATGAATTTTAGTTATTTTAAAGTAAAAATTTTTCGGTTAAATACATATGAGTTACTTAGAAAACTGACATTCAAGTATAAAAATGCCAGTTATGTGCCCTTGGGGTATAGGGATGCCTCCTCTGGGTCCAGAAAAGGGGGCAAATTCAGCATATTAAAGTGGCTGTGGAGGTCCTCGCTCACCTGGTCATATAGCCTGTCCAAGCGTCCCAGAGTCTACCCCGTGCAAGTGGCAGCACCTAGGGCTCCTGTGCCAGCCCTACCCAACCTAGCAACTATATGTAAGGCCGGATGAACTAATCCAATTCGTCACTGTCAGGAAAAAATGTCACAAATTGGAACTTTGATTGCAATTTAGACACAGCTTGCCTAGAAAGTAATGTTGACCTGATCAACCCGTCCCTAGCATCACTGCCACATACTCGAGAGGCTGCTTCAGTGACTAATTTCACTGCCATCGTGTCGCATGGATAGACGGTGGGAGACTATTCTGGCACAGTGTTGTCAGAAAGTTAAAGTTTGTCCATGAGCTATTTGTTTGATACCGTCCTTAGTACAGTTATTGAAACATCAGTGCTTTCCCAAAATATCATTTCAGTGTAATCTTTCGCCTCAAAATTCAGTCTGGGAATGATGCTATCTCTAATAATGTTATGAAGATTCTCTGCTTCGTGCTGTCCACAATAAAGGCAGAGTTACGTTGCTAGATTGTTGAGAAGTTATAATTCCAGCCTTTAAAGCTGCCTGAAGCACAGTTGATGTTATATGTGCCTTTTCGCTTACATTGTATCTGAGTAATCATAGCAGTTTCAGTCAAATCTAGATTCGGTTTAGATGTCCTGTCTCTGGGTTTGGTCTCTTCCTCAGAAAAGCTTTCCGCTGCTTTCTCTTCAAGGTCTGCTTCATTGTCACTGAAGTCATTTTTGTGATATAATAAATAAGATTGACTGTTTTAAAAAAGAAATACAGAATTTTCTGTGAAAATACTCTTTAGCAAACTATTACCTGTAACGGCCAGTTCATATAAGCTGAAGGCAACAGTAATCAAATATAGCGCTTGAGAAATTGTGCCCAATTTGAAGCGTATCCGGCTCGTTGCTGATAGTGACGCTGAGTTACGAAGATCGGGACAAAAGGGCGTTGCAGTATTGTGAGGTGGACGGGTGGGACTATCATTGTGAAAAATAACAATGCTCTGCTAGCACTATGAACCACCAGTAGAAGGAAAAGGCAAGGACGAAAATAGCTGTAGAAACGCTTAATTACATTGAATTTGCCCCCTTTGAGAGCCCCAGAGGAGGCACCCCTATCCCACTTCAGGGGCATATAACTGGCATTTTGAGACTTTAATGTCCGTTTTCATAGCATCTGGCATATATAAATCCAAAAATATGTTTACTTTAACATAACTAAAAATAATGAACAATTTTGGTATTTTTTGTAATTTTCAGTGAAATTTTGAAACTTTGAGGCAATAGTTCTCACAGAAGATATTATGTGATTTGAAAAATCTATACCTGTAATGTCCATGTTGGTGGGCCACTTTTGCCAGGTATTACATTTCGTTCCGAAAAAAAAAGTGGCAAAACGACCCAACCTAGTGTATTAATAGCATTGTCCAAATCAGAGCGATATTGTTCCCAATTAGCTCGTTTGTAGCAGAATACTTTCTGAGGAGGTAGCTTAGGTTGAGAGCGAGGGGAGCAGTGAAGTGCAAGTTTGATAGGTACATGATCACTACCTATAAAATCGAGCACACCGAGTGAGTATATTCTGCGAGAGAGATGTTGATGTGATCACAACATCAGGAGTAGTATTGTTAATGGGGCGTGTAGGTTTTGGTATAAAAACATGCAACTCGGCACTGTTTCAATGTGAAGAAACTCGAGAAAATTAGTTGTATCTCGCTGTGACCGGCTATGAATGTTTAGATCCGCCATGATAATATAGTGTCAAAACGTAGAATCGATATATCGAAAGAAGTCAATAGTTGATTGCTTTGCCTGGACGAAAATATATGGTGACGAAGGTGATAGTACGGCCTCGAAAATAAATAATCGTGACATTATGCTCAGGAAGATGATGTGTGAGCTGAAGTGGAACAGTAACTGCTCGATAAGGAAGGAGTTGGCTAACACCAATAGCTGTACCTCCGTAGACTCTTGGACCACATGGAACATCATGTCGGAGAATAGTATATGTCGGACAGGAAAATAGCAGGAAAGATGTGGCGCGAGGTCAGTTTGGTTAATTGCAAAGGCTGCTATGTTTTCTTCTTGGAGAAGTTGTGCGAAGTGCACGTGATGGGTTAAGACTGATCGAATGTTCAGAAAAAGTAACTTATAAGCCATAATGATACGTAGTATACAAGTGTATGTAGAAGCACTCATATTAAACATATACTTCGATTGATGGTATTTGAAAGTGAACTGTAGATCCGGAATTGGTAGCATCAAGTTGTAAGTTAAACAGTAATTAGGCTGCATACATGATCTGATTCAGGATGTGGTTGCGATCAAAAGGATGAATATTTTGTAAAGAGACAGTAAGGAAGCGTAAGAGACTTTCAACAGTTATGGGGTGGCGTAGCATATTCGCTGGTGGTGTTGGAGTGTCAACAGAACGGTACAACAAGGTCGGGCTTAGCTGGATCGGGTAAACATTTTTTTAGTCGTCTACCCGGTTAAAGGGTTGCGCCCTTTCTTCGGGGAAGTGTTGTATTAGGAATGTTGAGGCTACAGAAATTATGGTTGGTCTAAGGGGTTTTCCTTTATTCATTCATGATTTTAAGTAATTAACATATATAGAATAGAGATAAGTTGAAACAGGTGACACAAAATCCTAATAATAATAACAACATAAAGGTAATATGTGCATGGAGGCTGTTAGAAATATAAAACAAGAAAATAAACTGTCAGTGCATAAAGGCTAATTGCGTGAATATAATAACAAATAAGAAAAACAGTAACAGAAATTACAATTCAAAGAAATAATATTTAGAAATGATGATGAAAATGAGGATGAATTGTACTGGACGCTACAACACTAGTTTCTGTTAGTGAACGGATGCTGTTATCTTCTGTTCCTGGGGCTATTCAGGAACTGATGTAGACAGTTTTTTTTAGAGGTAAGGGAATACGGTTATAAGTGAGCTGGATAATCATTTATTCATCAATTATTCACTGATTTGGTCAAGGTAATGTTCCTACTCCCAGCCGTTAGAGGGTTACGCCCTCTCTTTGGCATAGATGTCTTTAGATTTACATTGATTGTTAACACTGTGAGATGGTCAAAGTGAAGTTATATAAACATGAGGAAAAAGTGAGCATACTAAAGTAGGTGTTACTGATAAATAATAATAATAATAATAAAACAAAAGTAGAACACATATGTGCAAATAGATATACGAAGTGCTAAAGTATAAATATGATAGAAAAAACAAAATGTATCACAAATGTAATAGAACTTAGAGCAATGATGATGAGGTATGAGATGAAGTGCAAATACAACACAGACATAGTTACATTAGCAAGACAGATGCAGTGTTAAATCTGATGAGGACAGGGGGGCGACTCGGGACTGATGAGGACAGGGGGAAGCCCTTGTTAATAGTGAGAATTTCAGTGCTAATATGGAAAAATATGAGGAAGATAATCATTAATGAAGTAAATGTCATATATTTCCAGTTCGTCAGCAGTCAGATGTGTATTTTGGACAAACAGAAATACTAAGATGTTTAACGGTGAATGTTTGTACCGAAGTGTAGCGTCAGTAAGAGGCTACAGGATGTCCAAGAATAGCGAATGACCTCTTTGTATACGTGAAGTGATATACTTTAGTCGTAGTTCTGAGAGATGTTTCGTGATTTTTGAAAAATCGATATACTCATATGTCAGCCATGTAGGGTAAGGAAGCTTAATACGATAAGCCAGCCGAATAGCATGTCGCTCCAAAATGCAGAGCTTTTCGTAATATGACGCGGAAGCATTGCTCCAGGCGGTGTGTCCAAAAGTGAGGATGGGTCGGAGGAATGCCTTATAGGTGTGAAGTATCACTTCAGCTTTCAGACCCCAAGTCGTGCCTGTGAGACGGCGCAATAGATTTAACCTCATGTTAGCCTTAGCTTTTATCTTTTTCAGGTGAGCATTCCAAGTGAGTTTTGAGTCGAAAACCACACCTAGATAGGTAGCAGTAGGGGTAGGGCATACACGGTATCCATCAACAGTTACTTGCAAAACATTCGGATTTCTGTAAACTCGGGAACGTCTGTTTGGAGGCAAGAATATGATTGCTTGAGTCTATTCTGTATTAATGGTTAAATGCCATCTCGTGCACCACTTGATGTAATTATCGAGAGTTCTTTGTAAAAGAATATTAAGTTGATGGATAGTTTTACCAAGAGCAAGAAAAGCTGTGTCGTCTGCGTATTGAAAAGTAAAAACATTGCGTGGAACTGCAGGGATATCAGACGCGTATAGGATATACAATAAAGGGCTGAGAGCCGAACCCTGAGGAACCCCAGTAAGCGCAAAGATAGGCCAAGATAGAGCATTGCCGACTGTAACATAAGCAATGCGATTTGTAAGGAAAGAATATACTATCCTCAAGTAGCAAAGTGGAAACTTGAATGATTGTAATTTTTTGATTAAGCCGTAATGCCAAACTTTATCAAAAGCCTTTTCTAAATCCATAAGAATGAGGCAAGAAGGGAAGGCTTTATTATACTGGTTAGTGATTATGGTGCTGAGGCGAAGTAGCTGGTCATTTATGGAGAAGTTAGGCCGAAAGCCTGCTTGATGGATCGGTAGTAGAGTAGTTGTCTCAAGGTACTTATGAAGACGGCAGACAAGAATTTTCTCAAAAATTTTACTGAATACTGATGTCAGTTGAATTGGTCTGTAAGAGGAAACAGAATGTACAGGCTTGTTCGGTTTATGGAACATGCAAATTTTTAATACTTTCCAGTCTGAGGGATAGAAACCAGTTCTGAGAATGAAGTTGTATATCGCCACCAGTAATAGTAAAATTGATTGCGGGGCTTCTTTAATATGTCGATAGCAAATGTTATCAACCCCAGGAGCTGTGTTCTTTTTCCGCCTGAGAGCAATGTGAAGTTCATCTGTAGTAATCGGTGCGGTGAGTGGATGTTCCAGATCAAGAACGTGGTCTGCAGAAGGTTGTAAAGCAGGAATGCAAGAGATGTCTGTCCGTTCAGAGATCTTAGAGGCAGCTGAAGGAGTAAAGACTGTCTGTAGCTGACTAGCAAAAGCGTTAGCTTTCTCTTCGTCTGAGAAAAGAGGGGTGCCATCTGAAATTAGGGGATAAGTTGTGGTCGTATTCTTGCCAGTTAGTTGATTAAACCTCTTCCAATAGCGTGATGGGTGTGCTTCCTCAGATAAGGTATTAAAAGTCTTAATCCAACTGCGACGTTTATATGCAGCAAGATAATTACGAACCGTTCGTTGCCATTGGCGATGTTGATGAAGATAGACATCATTCCCTGTTCGATGGTATTCACGGAGATGTTGGCAAGCCTTATGTATGAGAGTGACATACGTCGGTGGTAATTTTGGCTTGTGGAGAGTCACTTGAACAGTTGGAATGTTATTATGAGCACTGGTTCGTAGTGCCTCAGTGAGAGTAGTAATAAACGAAGCCAACTCAGGTTCTGTAGCTGGAGTTGCTACACTTCAAAGAATGTGTTCGATGTCTTGCCGAAAATGAGGCCAATTCGCTTTGTCAAATCTAGGAACACGTCGCGGTGCAGTTTCCTGTCGTGGCGGTTGTCCTCGAGTTAATGTTAATTTAACTGGATGATGATCGCTTCCGATGGAATCGAGACTTCAAGCTGACAATCGTTAATAAGATTTATAGATGTAATTACGACATCTACTGACTGATTGGTCTGGTGTGAGTAGCAAGGACATGAAGATGCAGCTGGAGATTGTCAGTTAAGAACTGCTGAAAATTTTCCTTTTCACGAGCACTACGACTATGGATATTGATATCCGCCATGATAATAATATTACGAAAGTTATTGGCTATATATTCAAAATACTGTAATGGTATGGGTTGGCGTGGTCGAATATTGATTGTGCTAAAATTAACTATTAATGATGGAAAGTATATAGAGTAAAGTAAGTATTCCGGGGGATCTGCAAAAACTTGAGGAGTATATGCTCTTACTGGATATTTGGGAGAATAACCTATTGCAACCCCTCCTTCAGCACGTGCCATATGATCGGGATAATCGTGGCGCTGTAGTTGGTAACCAGAAATATGGGCTAACACGTTCGGTCTTAAGGCGGTTTCGTTAAGTGCAAATGCATTAATATGCTCCTCATATAATAATGTTTCAAATAACAGGTTATGTTGTGAAAATGAACGAATATTGACGAACAGGAAAGTAATCCCCATAATGTAGAGTAAGACATGCATGGTTTTAAACAGCAGTTTCCAGAGGCTCAATGTGAAAATGAACATAATTATTGGAATACGTTGCGTGGAGATTGATGTGAAAAATGGATTTTGCGGCAGAGATTATATGATGTAAGATATGAGCCCGCTGAAATGGCAATATATTTTGTAACACCAAGCTGATATAACGGAGGAGATCTTCAACGGTTAGCGGAGGTAATATGGATTGAGTCGGTTGAG
Source organism: Thermobia domestica (assembly GCF_964235325.1). NCBI lineage: Eukaryota > Metazoa > Arthropoda > Insecta > Zygentoma > Lepismatidae > Thermobia > Thermobia domestica. The sequence goes on from NC_137457.1 coordinate 96,271,454, forward strand.
TTGCTTTATCGGCCGTTTTTAGTGGTACCGTTAGTTCTGGATGCTCAGGAGTTTGTGCTGGCTTGGCTTTGCAGCGATAACTGTAGGTAGGATGAATCCCACTGCAAGTACTGCATTTCGGCGGTCCTTGGAGATTGGGACACGCTTTTGTTTCGTGCAGCCCTGAGCAGTATCCGCATTTAGATGGATTTGAACAGTTAGCGGTAGTATGATCGTTGTAAACCTGACATTTTTCACAACGAATTGGTAATGGTCCTTGAGTTTTAGATGGTTCAACCCTGTGGATTTTCTTATAGATCGGCGCACCATATCGTAATATGTAGACAGAGGAGGCCCATGTCTTCCGAGCATATAACCTTTGTACTGGCTATGAGAATTAGCATGATTTTATTGTTTGAAATAATCAAAGATTGATGCAGTGTCTTTGGCATTTAAACCAAGTAATATATAATGTTATATGTTTTTTGTATGCCCAATATGTCTCAATAATAGTTTTGTAAACGTGTGAATTGTCCGATAACAGTTACAAGACGACTGTGCTGTCATCTGTTTTAGATATCTGTTATTCTTGTGTCCTAGCACAAAAACATCCTGGTTTTGTCATATAGTGCGGAATTGTAGGTGATTGACATTTTGCGTTTCTTTTTTCCCCACCTATTATACCTGGAGAAATGGATTACTGTATGTATGCTAATATTAAAGTAACATGACACTCAAGACTTCAATACCAATCAACTCTATGATTACACAGAGTTTCAGGACTTTTTCCATTACTTACTGTAAATTACTCGTTTTAAATGAATTTTATCCATCTTCTGGGATATATAGCATTATAATTACTTTCTATCATACCTTTGCTTACTTTATTTGTCGCACTTTCCGAGTGAAAGGTCAGTTGTACGTAGCAATTGTACGTAATCATATTTTCCTTAGACTATCTTTTAAAAGTAATGATAAAACATTTCTTCTACTTACATAATGTCTGTATAGTACGGATTTGTTTGACCTTTGCAGTGTAGAATGGGTAGGTCTCATTATCATGACAAAATTCCATTACTGACGTGAAGTTTGCACTTTACTACAAACATTTTCACATTAGTGAGTTTCTTTTAACATTGTACAATAAAACATGCATTATAAGGAAAATTTGTTTTTCTTCCTGCGATATTTTCCTTACTCTTGTCAAAAAAACGTACTCGATAGGATAACCTGTAATATTTTCAGTCCTGAAAGGCATTTATCTCTCTTGGATGACGTCACATTTTCTGTCCAGTCTGGAATGTATTCTTAACATTATATAACCGAGAACCTTCCTGTCGTTACGTACATTATTGCATACTAGAGATTTTTCATAAAAGACAATAGAATAGAATAGAATAGAATAGAATAGAGTATTATCGCATTATCATCTGCAAAGTCTATTCTGCCTGTTATATTGTTATTATTTAATTTTTCCAGGCAGAGTTGTATCAAAATGTCCCACATTAACGTCCATAGTATTGGGCCCTGTGGGCAGCCGTTTTCATTGCGAATTTGAAACTCCCATTGCTCCATTTCTAATGAGATCTTTCTATTCTAAGTGTAATGTTTAATGATATTTATAAAGTATGTTTGGTGTTTCTAGATTAACTAAGTTATCTTCCAATGATGGGTCCCATAGTTGTTCAAAAACTCCCTCTATGTCTAGTTAAAGCGATAGGACAAAATTACTCATTCGTATTTGTTCTATGTACGCGTTTAGAACGTCTTCTGTTGATCTGCAAGCTCTGAACCCAAAGTGCAGTGTGTTTTGTTTCATATTCCTGTGCTTGTTAATTCTATTTCCTATGGTCTTTCCAGGGAAGAACATAGACTGAAAGTATTTGAGAACAAGATCCTGAGAAGAATATTCGGACCCAAGAGGAACGAGAATGGGGAATGGCGGAAACTTCATAACGAGGAACTACATAGTTTATACGGTTTACCCAACATTGTTAGGGTCGTCAAGTCTAGGAGGCTTAGGTGGGCAGGCCATGTAGCTAGAATGGAAGAAAGTAGAAACGCTTTCAAAGTCTTGACTGGAAGACCCATAGGAAAACGACCATTAGGAAGACCTAGGCGCAGATGGGAGGATAATATTAAGATGGATCTCGCAGAGATAGGAATACAAAGTAGAAACTGGATGCAGTTAGCTAAGGATAGAAGTCAGTGGAGAGCTTTTGTGAACGCGGCACTGAACCTCCGGGTTCCATAGGCCATAGAGTTAGTTAGTTAGTTATGGTCTTTCCGTAATTTTTTGTTATGTTTCTAGCAGGTAAAATGGGAGAAATGAGCTTACATCTGTTGGTTCCTATCTTCATTTATTTTTTAACACGAATATTAATTTTGACATTTTTCATGACTCAGGAAACTCTATCCTTTGTAGTAGCATCTTGCAAAATATTGTCATGTACGGGGTCCACACTTTTCTCTTTTTCTTGTAGACTTCATTTGGGATTTCTTCCAACCGTTGTAATTTTACTGTTTTTAGTTTCCTATTGATATGTTCGATTTCTTTATCTTTTTTATTTAATCATTATTTATGTTCTATTTGTGTCAGTTCTTCGAATTTATTTCTAACCCGTTTCTGATCTAACGTTTCATTTTCTGTAATATCCTTTGGGAAAACTTTTAGCGTTAAACTTTCAATGGTTTCTTTTCTAGTTATTGAATAAGATTCATCATTTGATTTTATAGTGCAAAATGTTAAGGGGATTGTGTGGAATTTCGCTACTGATCAAACTGTATGTTTTTAGATAGGAATAATTCCCAGATTGTTTTCTTTGCATTTATTATTTCTGTCTCACACTCTTCTTTTGCATTTCTATACCCTAAGAATCTTCTTTCTTTCAAATTGGGAAATATTGTGACTTGTAACTTTTTCTTTTAAATCGCACGATTTTTCTTAATCTTTCCAATTTTAGTGACAAAATTCACCGTTTCATACTCTCTGAGAGATTTTGAAAATTTTGTAACCTATTAAATTCTTTGTACCAATTCCTCACTGCTTTAATTATTGTAGGGCAAGCTTCTTTTTTTTTAAATTTTACAAATAGGTCTTTTTTAACGTTTATTTTTTCTTTGTTCTTACTGGATGCATTTAATTAAATGTTACTTCTTATTATTTCGTGATCACTTGTTGTTCGTCGATCCCATGTATGTAAACTTCTAATGTTATCAACTAAGTTTGGGGTACAGAGTGTTACATCAATATAAGATACAATCGGGGCCCACAAAAGTTAGTTTCCAGTATTTTCTATTGCTAATCCATTCTGGTAAATTCTTCTACAGTATCAGTAAAGAGTGATCCCCAAGCAGTGTTCTCAACATTTGAGTCCAACCTAAACAATATTTTCTTTTCAGTATTCTGCCGTATGATTTGTTGAAGTTTACTTATAAATATTTTGAATATCTTTGCTATACAGGAATATGAGTTAACTGTAAAAATTCTCTGTTCATTTCATTATTTCTATACCGATTTTGCAATTGAGACAATCTTTTAATCATGTTATAGCTTTAAAGTTTCAATGTTCCTGTTCATTATTGCTGTAGCTGTTTGGGGTTCTTCAAGTCTGTATATGATTTTACTTGTTAAGGGAAAGTTGTTAACTTGTTTTAACCAGAAATGACTCCTGCAAGGTCAAGATATCTATATTTATTTGTTTCTATAAAACATCGTAATTAAATCGATGTCATTTTGGATTTATGCGAGTTGCTTTGTGCTATTCTGTACTACTGTCATCTGTATTTTTGTTGTCGTCTTATGCATATTCAGTATTATCGTAGAAATCGCTTCCTGTTTTGGTGTAATCTAAACCACTGTTGGGCAAAATCAATTGAAATCAATTGCAATTGATCAATCAATTGGACGCAATTGCTCGGAAAATTAATTGCGATTAATTTCAATTGCAATTGAATTCAATCATAAAATTTGCAATTAAATTTTCGTCAATTGTTAATTGTTAATTGGTCACCAGGTAATTGGAACTTTTAATTGATAATTGTCAATCGCAAAGGATGCAGTTGAAACATTTAATTGTTAAATGCAATTGACAATGAAACTTGTAATTGTTAATTGTAATTGATAATTGCATTTGAAAACAGCAATTAAAATTGAAGATAAAAAGATGTGTGTATATTGTGTTGTCCTCTTGTAGCTGTTTTACATATTTCAAATAAGGTACTTATAAGAAATGCAGGATATCTACTATCTCTTTGCCGCGTAGGAAAAAGGCTGTGAAATTCAGTATTTTTTAAAAATATATTACGTTTATGGTTCTATCCACCTCGAAAGAACTCTATATGCCCGTCAAGCATAAAATTTACGGACAAAACATTGACTGCTAGAACACCGGTCGACAAAAACAGCGTCTGCCGATTACGAAAACAGACTCTATCATTAGAAAAGTCTCAAAATTAGGGGACAATTGGGAATAATGCAATTTCTGGGGGTGGAGTATTTCCAATCACTACAAACATGAAACATATATATTCAATCAACTTGGCTTGACGAAAGAATGCGATCGGTACCGGAATTGGTCACTTGTGGTCAACCCTTTCCGGTACACGGTACCTAACGCAGTTTCCAGGATTTTGGGTGTTTCTAGCTTTCGCACACGCGCAGTGTATAAGTTTATATCAATTAACCCGTGCAGATGAAGAAAAGCGGTCGGTACCTGAGTTGCTCACTTCCAATTAACTACTTCCAGTACACATGAGCTAGCACATTTTCTGGAGGTGAGGTATTTTCAACGAATGTACACATGCAACATAATTATTAATCAATTTACCTTGACGGAAAAAAAGATCGGTATCGAAATTGATTACTTCTGGTCGGCCATTTCCGGTACATGCCACCTAACACAGTTTCCAGGATTCTGGTATTTCTAGCTTCTGCACACCTGGAACATATATATCAATCAACTCTTGCTAACGAACCCAAGCTGCCAGTAACTGTATTACTCAATTTCGGCTAAATACTTCAGATACATAGGACCTAACACATTTTCCGAAGGTGAAGTATTTGAAACGATTGCACATATCCAACTTATGCGTCAATCAGTTTGCCAGTTCCGGTACATTGTACCTAATACAGGTTTCGGGGGTGGGGTGTTTCAAGCGTTTGCACAAATACAGTATATATATATATATATATATATATATATATATATATATATATATATATGTATATATATATGTCAACTCGAAAGCGGTCGGTACCGGAAAGGGTCTATTCCGGTCATCTACTTCCCATATAGAGATGGGCACGAGGGAGTTCGAGCGCGTTTTCTTTAAAACTCGACTCGACTCGAAACAGACATCTTGGACTTCGACTCGAGAACTCGCTTCGAAAACTTTCACCCAACTCGATTCGAATTCGAAACGAGTTTCGAGTCGATTCGAGCCAAAACGAGCCAATTCGAGCTAAATCCTTTGTGTAGTTCCAAGAACTACTCTCTTCAAGTATTCTACAAAGACGATATAATTTTCAATGATACTACTATTACTACTATCACTAATTATTATTATAACACCGTATTTAAAAATGAAATATAGGCGGTTTATATCTGAATACTAAAAAATACGGTCGATCTCGGTCGTCAAGAAGTCTTCAGGAGGCAAGGACATCGGTCACGAGGCCCTAGGTTTTAGTTTAGAAGGAGCAAGTATTTGTGCTCGAGCCCAAAATTGTTATAGAACTCCGGCCAGACATGTTCAGAACTGCTCGACCCGGGTTTAGGGTTGTCAAGGACTCAAGTTACTCGCTCACAGCTCATTCACTATTGAGCCGAGCCAACAGCTCACCCAACGGAGCCAGCTCGAGCTGATGGCTCACCCGAGCCGAACCGAACCGAATTGATTGCTCACCTCAACGGATCCGGTTCGAGCCATCGACTCACTTGAGCTCACTCGAACCCAGCCGATGGACTCGTTTCAACGGAGCTGGTTCGAGCCATTGGCTCCAATTGAGCCGAGTCGATGACTTGTCCCTACCGTGCCAGTTCAAGCCATCAGCTTAATTGAGCCTAGTCGATGGATCATCCCAATCAAGCCAGCTCAAGCTTTTCGCTCAGTTGAACCTAGCCGAGCTGGTTGATATCACTATCCCGGTTGAGCTTCTGCTGTGGCTAAAAAATTGGACTATGCAGTTCTCAGCCTTGATGGTAAGAACTACAGAATATACTGATATTGGTGCTCACTGCGTCATTAACTTGTTCCGAGCTCGAGGTGCTTTGTTTTGCATCTTTTCTGCGTGTTTGTGTCGCTTTGTACGTCTATTCTCACTTTTTGTGCGTCACAGGAAGTGGGTCAAAATGAACCTACAAATATGGCGGAACAAGTTATTGGTGTTCCCCTACCAACGAATTTCGAGGTCATTTCCTTCACATCGTTTTGTGCTGTTTTGTGCGACTACTTCCACGTTTTGTGTGTCAAGAGAAGTGGGGTAAAATGAGTCTCCAAGGCGGGACAAATGACCCAATGTTACGCCACCAGCGAATTTCGAGGTCTCTTCTTTCCCATCGTTTAGTGCTAGTTTCTTGTCGTTTTGTGCGAGTTTTTTCATGGTTTCTGCTTCCCCAGAAGTGGGTCAAAATTGGCTTCCAAGATGGGACGAAAATGACCAAGAGTTCCGTCACTACCGAATTTCGAGGTCATTCCTTTCGCATTGGCTAGTGCCTCTTTTGTGACGTTTCGTGCCCCTATTCCCACGTTTTCTGCGTCATCAGAAGTGTCAAAATGGGCCTCCAATGTGCGACAAAAATGACCCACTGTTCCGCCACTATCTAATTTCTAGGTCGTTTCTTTCCCATCGTTTAATGCCTACTTTTAAGAAAAGTTTTCTGCGCCTACTTCGTCGTCTTGTGCGTCACCAGAAGTGAGTTAAACAGGTGTTCAAAGTGGGAATTAAATGACTCACTGTTCCGCCACTATCGAGTTTCGAGGCCGTTTATTTCGCATCGTTTAGTGCCTGTTTTGTACGTTTTCTACGCATATTTCCACTTTAGTGTGACAATGAAAATTTGTCAAAATGGTCTACAAGTGTAGCGGAATAAGTTAACGATGTTCCGTTGCCATCAGATGTCGAGGTCGTTTCCTTCACATTTCTTGTGCGTGATTTGTGTCGCTTTGTGCGTAAGTGGAAGTGGGTCAAAATGAGCCTGGAAAGTGGGATAAATACGTCTTTTTCTCTTATATTTGTAAGTCCTTTTTGAACCACTTTAGGTGGCGTACAAAACGTGAAAGTATGCGAAGAAAGGGTACAAGAGAGGCACTAAACAATGCGAAAAAAGCGACCTCGAAATTCGACTGGTGGAACAGTGGGTCATTTTTCTCCCCACATTGAATGCCCATTTTGACCCACTACCATTGATTCACAAAACATGGAAATAGGCTTACAAAACGGTAGAAAACACGCACAAGACGATGTAAAGGAAACGACCTCGAAATCGTTCCTGACTATTCCGCCATATTTATAGAATAACATTGAACCATTTCCGGTGACGCAAAAACATGGAAATAGGGGCACGAAACGACACAAAATGGCACTAAATGTTGCGAAATAAACGGCCTCGAAATGCGATAGTGGCGGAAGAATGTGTCATTTTCGTCCCACCTTGGAAGGCCATTTTGACCCTCTTCCAGTGACTTAAAAAATGTCAAAATAGGCGCACACAACTGTAAAAAAAAGGATTAAAAGATGTGAAATTAACGACCTTGAAATTCGATAGTGGCGAAACTCTTCGTCATTTCCGGCCAATCTTGCAAGCGTATTCTGACCCACTTCCGTTGACGCACAAAAAGAGAAAATAGGCGCACAAAATCGCACAAAACAGGCACTAAGTGATTTGAAAGAAACAACCTTGAAATTAGTTGGTGGCGGAACAGAATTAACTTGTTCCGCAATATTTGTAGGACCATTTTGACTCATTTCCGGTGACGCACAAAACGTTGGGATAGGCACAAACGGTAGAAAGCATGCCCAAAACGATGCGAAAAAATGCACCTCGAAATTCGTTGCATGCGGAAGAGTGGGCCATTATTGTTCCACTATGGTAGCCCATTTTGATCGACTTCTGATGACACACACAACGTGGAAATAGGCGCACAAAACAACACAAAACACACAAAAAACGATGTGAAGGAAACGACCTCGAAATTCGTTGTTTGCAGGACAGCATTAACTTATTTCGTTATATTCGTAGGTCCATTTTGATCCACTTCCGGTGACGCACCAAACGTCCAAAGCAGGCACTAAACGGTGCAAAAGAAACGACATCGAAATTCGATTGTGGCGGAACAGAGAGTCATTCAATTCCCATTTTTAAGACCCAGTTAATTCACTTCCCGTGATCACAAGACCATGAAACAGACGCAGAATTTTTTTAAAAAAATAGACACTAACCATGCGAAAGAAACGACCTAGAAATTCGATAGTGGCAGAACAGTGGGTCATTCTCGTCAGCCATGTGTGTCTCATTTTGACACACTTCCGTTAACGCACAAAACGTCAAAATAGGGTCAGGAAACGGCACAAATCAGGCACTAGTCGATGCGAAAGAAACTACCTCAAAATTCGATAGTGGCGGAAGTCTTGGCCATTTCTGTCCCATCTTGGTAGCACAGTTTCACCCACTTTCAGTGACGCACAAAACATGAAAATACGCTCTCAAAACGGCAAGAAACTGGCAGTAACAATTCGCAAGAAGCGACCTCGAAATTCCTTGGTGGCGCAAGAGTGTCATTTTCGTCTCACCTTGAAGACCCATTTGAACAAACTTCCCATGACGCTCAAAACGTGGAAGTAGGAACACAAAACGGCACAAAACACGCACAAAACCATATGAAGGAAAGGACCTCGAAATTCGTTTGTGGCGAAACAGCATAACTTGTTCCGCGATATTTGTAGGCCCATTTTTACCCACTTGCGGTGACGCACAAATAGTGGTGATAGGCGTACAAAATAGCACAAAACGATGCAAAAGAAATCATCTCGAAATTCGTTGGTGGTGGAACAAGTTAAAGACGCCAGTACTCACGACATTTGACGCTGTCTCGTTATAAAAATCTATCGTTGTTTCGTTATTGAGACGAGACTGGATGCATTAAAGTACGAGACAAAATGCAACCCTGTCGTGAGAACCACTAAAAGTAGGTTCATTTCTCATGGCTTTCGCTTTCCAGTATAATAACATCATGATTTCAAAACGAGTTAAAACGAACTGAACAAGGGAGCTATTTGTCAAACTCGGCTTGACACGAAACTTGGTATCAATTTATGAAAAAAATAAACAGAACGTTTTTTCTTATTTCTTTTATCGGGGGGGTTGGGAAATTGGTAGTGGGTTGATTTGTAAAAAAAATAATGGAAAACGATCGATATTAGTTGAGAAACATATTGACAAAAACTACAGTGCTTCGAATTATATATATACACACTGCTTTCTATTATAATAACTGCTGAAGCTTGTGTTTAGTTTTCAGAGCACAAGGAAATCAAGTTGTGAGAAAAAGAGTAAAAAAATTTGTACTGCAAGCTTAATTACATAGAAATTTTAAGTTTGTACGGTACGCTTAATTATAAAAAAAATATCATTTTCTTTTACATTGGTCTACTTTACCTTGATTTGGCACTTTCAAATTTTATTCTTTTTCCAGTGAAAAATATCTATAATTCAACAGGAAATAATTATCAAAGATAATTATAATAATTATATATATGGTTGAATTCATTGTAATTTGATCCATGCCAAACACTTTACCATTTCGTACTAGCTGCTATGCCCGTTCTTCGCACGGATCAGTTAAAATATCCATGTAAACAAACTTAACAACGGATGAACAATTAAGAAACAATTCTAAAATTAGATAAATTTTTGTGAATATATATCCAACAACGTACATGTGTTTTCATTGGGAAGGCCGATGGGGGCTGAATTTTAAATTAAACACTATCGGAATGTCACTATACATCTGGTAACCTCGATAAATATGGATTCGACACAAATATTGGTCATTTTCTACTACTTGTACATGAAACCTTGGTTCGAATTGTGAAAAAGAATGCCTCTGGACCCCAGCTGATACCGCAAAAATTATGAATGTGACAATAACAACTGTCATTTTCTACTACTTTTACATATCCCGGTAAATGTCCATATGATTCTCTGGTTCAAATTTTGAAAACAAAACAATGCCTCTGACCCCCAGCCGATGAGAGCTGTATTTTGAGGTCAACGCTGTTCTTCTCAGCAACAGCGAAGACTATGGATTTGACACTAACATTTGCCATTTTCGACTAGTTTTACAGTCTCGTAATTCTCCATTCCGGTAACTCCCGGCACACAGACAATGATGGCTGAATTTCAAAATTATCGCTAGTGAAAGGCTCACCATTGATCTCAGCAGTAGAATGCCCGCTGGATAGACGGTTGAGTCAGCAAACAATTATTTCCTAGAATTCGAAGGCAAGTTTTAACAGGTCTTTACTTGTTATGCTCATAGCCTTTTAGGGCTACCACCAGGAGTCGCGTGGGAAAATTTTGGTTGTGGAAACCCGCTGTTGCTACGGCTGGGACGCCTACCAGATGCAGAAACAAGATAAAACATGCCTTTTTCGTGTTCTTGTCGTGTATTGGCTAGTTATTTGAATCCTAAACCCCACACCCTCCTGCGAAGATCGTAAGCGGAACGTTTGTGCTTGGGTAGATCATTCTGTTAGCAGCTGTTGCAAAGGAAGAAACGTCAAATTTAAAGATGTCATCGTCAATGAGTTTATTAGATAAGCTTAATAAGCCATCAATGGTACCCTTTACAAAAATGTAAGATTTGGAGATTGGACTACCATTTCCTATTGTAAATTATGAAATAATTTCAACGGTATATGGTAGGAAGGCATATGTGACATTTGAGGGAGATGAAAAAGTGATTTTACCATGACGTTGTACTGAATAATTGGAAGCAGATAGTGGTTCATTATTAATGTATTTACAAAGTTGAAATGTCTGTTTAATATATAAAGAAATGACGATTAATGTATCTGGGCGCAACATGCACAATCTTGAATTTACTGAACTGGTATACTCATCGTAAGTGTATGATGGCATTTACAAACAAGATGAAACATGAATTAGCCTCTTCGCCCCCTCCTCTTCATGCATGCACAGTCATCTGTATGCATAGTGTCGTTATTCTGCGTTGACCAGCTACTGGAGTAAAATGTCTTTGAGTGCTTGTGCATCAACTATGGATACCAAGAAAGAGTACTTGTTAAATGTGGAATATGGCTTTAATTCAATGAAAACCAAATTAATTTGTATTGGAGTGGATAGTAATACATTTGAGCCAGTGATTCGTGTTGGTAAATGAGTTGTGTTTGGAGTGGAGTTAAATTTGGCAGGGTGGGAGGAACTTGTACATTTGACCCCATTTGTTACTGGCTATTTCAATTCTCAAGTGGATATTACATTTATAAAATCTCTTGGTCGAAAAAACGAACTGGTGGTGCGAAAACTAATGGGTGAAAAATTAGTGATGTTAGATAAGAAAGAAACACTTCATGCTCCTCGAAACGCTGTGTACTTAACTTCAAGTGATTGGCTTTATTTCTTGGAAATATTACCGTGTATTGAACATGCAGTGAAAAACAGTAAAGTTTGCAGTGTTGTGCTACGTGAATATTTTGACTTGTGTACAAATTCTATTCGCAATCATGTACAATCGCAGTGTCTTACATGCAGAGGCCTTGCCGGAATCCATAACTGTGTAGATGAACAGAGTATTATTAATGGTATGAACATTAGTTTTAGAAGTATCTCTCTTGATAAGAACAGTGATGTGAACATTGATGGTGAAAGATTAAAATTGAAGTCTCATAGATTCAATTATGGTTGATTTATTTGATAGTGTAGAGACACAGCCATGGTCGGGGGAAACCGATACTCAACTTCGGACTGTACCAATGAAGTGAACGTCTCTTCATAAAGAAGAAAATTGATTTGTTTTTTTTTTTCATGTATACTAAACAACGTAATAACAAATGTAATAAAAATATATAGTGAAAGTGAAATGTTTTATTTGCGTGTGTTTTGTGTTCGTTTCATAAACCTCAATATGATAAGATTTTTAATTAGTGTACTAATTTTTTTTATGATAAGAGAAAATCGTAACACATTTTCCTATAAGGGATATGTATAATAATAATAATAATAATAATAATAATAATAATAATAATAATAATAATAATAATAATAATAATAATAATAATAATAATAGTAACGAAATCAAATTCTTGAAATGAATGTTGAAATAAGTTTGTATTTTAAATTATTATTATTATTATGCAATTCTGTCTTAAGTATGATATTACTTTTTTATTTATTAAAAAATAAACTAAAATAATTAATATTAAATTTTTAAAAACAAAATCCTATCATAATAATATTGAATTCTCATACTTGGTTTAATTTACGAAAGAATTACTGATTAACTATTTGAATTCATTATTATTATTACTATTATTATGTAGTTATGTGATTACATCATTGAATTAAAAATCAGTTTTAGATTCTTTTTAAAAAAACAGTTTAAAATTCTTTAATTCCATGAGTTAAAATGTTTTATGATATGTGTATTTAATTACACAATTGATCATAAACACATTTATTAGGAAATGGAAAAATAAGAAATAAAGCAGGTGTTATCAAAGAGAAAGAAAAAATATACAAAGTATTTATTGATGTTGATGATAATATATACACAATTAAAACAACGGTAAGTATAGTACATTTTTAAAAGAGAGTACGTTAGATTTTTTCATTGTCCAGTTGATGACAACTTCAGAGATGCCATATACTGTTCACTGATGCTGTCCATACATACGTACACAGTTGTGTTGTTTTTTTACATATACATAGTTCTTTGTTCAATTAATAATAACTTCACAGATGATACTACTCCTGTTGATGATGATGAAGCGTAGATAAACATTATTTTGTACAGTGATGTTGCCCATACATCCGCTGACGATCTTTTAATCTCTGAAATGAAAATAAAACATAACTTAAAATGTATTTTGGCTTTAATGATGAGCAAATAAAAAACAATAAATGATGATATATACAAACACATTATAATAAAAAGGAAATGACTACCTGCAATAATAATTGCTAGAATTTTAACTATAATAAAAAGTATTCAAAACAAACGAAGAAGAAGAATGAAGACATGATGATATGTATACAGGAGAAATGATTACCTGTAAAAGTAAATACAGCAAGCGGTGATCATTTTTTTTGGAGTTGGTGAGGAAGTGTAATGAAATTTATTTAAGAATTTCCTATAGCTTTGTAGCAAAGGAAAAGGTATGAATAATGTCCACATAGGGACGATTTTACACTTTGAATTTGTTTATTATTAAATGTATAAGAAATGGAATTTCTACGTAGAAATTGAATATGTTGCATTACATAGGGAGAAAAGCCAAATGTGTCGAAGTAGTGGGCAGCAGTGGGTATTTATGATGATAGCTGCAGGTAGTGGTACATGTATTGGTAATTGATTGGCTGCATATACGCCAACGAAATGATTGTGAAATAAAGAATTTTTTAGCAAAGCATTCAATAAATCTAGTGTAGAGGACATCTTGTATAAAATGCAGAAATGTACATATATGATACGGTATTTATATAACGTACCTTTAGAAATCCATGGTGATGTTCCTCTGGTGATCCACTTCTAAGAGAGATTGGAACTCGCCATATGTGATGCATGAGACAGGTGCTGGTAGAAGATTCTTAAAATGAACTTCCAGACGAACACATCCATGTTTGATGAGATTCCAATGCTGCACAGCGATGGCTTCTCCATCTTGAGTAATGTCGAAAACAATTTTTTTATCCTTGAGAAAAGGCAAGGAAAGGAATATTGTTGCCATGATTAGAAAAGTGAATACCTGATCCACAGAATAAGGTATGATATGAGAAAACATAGAGGTTGTTTCCGAAATTAGGTTGTAAAGATTTTGAAGGTACAGGTTTTCCATCAATGTATAGAGAGAATAAATTGATGTCAAAATGTTTGAAATGAAATGGATTTGAAGTTATTGTTCCTGTATAGGTATCATTTTGAGTAAACGCTACAATCACTCGAGTTGGTAATACTTCATAATAGTTGGTAATAAATAAATTATCGATTGTTATTGATTGAAGGTCCTTTAGAATGACGAATGACTTCATTTGTACTCTTGTGAGAGGCTATTTGGATGCTGTTGATTGTAGAAGCCTATTATGTGCTCGTTATATTGTAGTACTAACATTAATCTTTTTAATATGTAAAGCAGCGTCTAAAATATTCACTTTAGCCTCAACAGATGAATCACTAGCGATGAGACAAAAGTTTGGCTTTGCAGGAATTAACTTGAAGCGTAATTCCGCTCCTTGGATTAAAAGTTTATCCTGATTAAAAATATTACAATGAAGATGTCCAAGCATGTATATATATTTTTTTTTTGTTAATTCATAACGTTGATGAAAGATTTTTTTACCACTAGATGTTGCATCCATATGTCCAGCAGTATATTGAAACCAGAATGTACATTGAAGAGGAGTATTTTTAGTAGAATCATCATAATTTAACAGTTTTTCGGTGTATGATCGATATGAATGATTATGAGATGGAAATAAAAACAGCTTGTCATTTAAATACCAATTAATTTCAATTGCAATTGAATGACTGAATTCAATTGCAATTACTTTCCACTTCAATTAGTTTCAATCGATTGATTAATTGCAATTGATTTTCCTTTATTAATGGCCAACTGCAATTAACAATGACCATTACTTACTTCAATTTTAATTGCAAATTACAATTAAATTTAAAGATTAATTGTTAATTGTTAATTCAATTGAATTTTGCCCAACACTGATCTAAACAAACGCTCCTATGCGCATTTACCAATTGTTTATCCGCATTCTCCAGACATATGAAGGCCCATAAATATGCATAGTACCAGCATGGTCCGCTAAGATTAGTACAATAAACATTGCGGTGCGGAGATCATTGCATTTGAATAAATTTTACACGAATCCCGAGGAGACACTTTGCGAATGTACCTTCTCAGTCTGCATGGCACGCAAAAGTTTATTTTTATCTTCACACTGGTCGTTATTATGTCTTTTTCAGCGATAGTATCTGCGCACGTTTCTATCCTTAGCGTCACAGTGCTTGATTACATGACCAAAGACCTGAGAAACGTAGCACTGCGGTACAACGATTGAATCTATGAACTTGTGTCATTCATAGGCCCCGTTTATTCTGTCTTTGTTCATTAATACCTTCCATATACCTAGCGTTACTCCAATCACCAGATGACATTTCTTTTATCCTTTATGACAGCTCTAATTCTATCTTCCTCGCCTCTTGAATTTCTTTCCCTTTAAAATTCTTTTCTATTGTGGTAGCTACAATTTAATTGTCTTTGACATCGGGAGGTATTCCGTACACTATCTCTTCGACTCTGAAATTCTTTATTTGTTCTTTGGAGACAACTTTATTCAAATCTTCTTTGTTAGCTGTTTCCAGGAATACCAGATCTTTTGTTGTTCTCATTCCTGTGATTTTTAGTTTGTCTTTACTAGGATCTATGGTCTCTGCCAGTCTTCTTACTGTTTTTTGTGCCCTTTCCCTCGTTTCAATTATCAACATCGGTTTTGTATTTACCTTGACTTCCATTATTTTCTTCTCTCTTTCCGTTACCTTTCTCCTTTCGACAACTTCCATGCATGTTATATTTTCATTCTCTTCCATTTCTTGAATTGTATCTTCTTCGAAAGCACCTGTATCTCTTTAACTACAACTTCCGTACCCATGCGTTGCTTATTTTCTAATTCGTGTAGCTTACCTTGTAGGATATGATGTTGTTTTCCCCAAGCGGTTTCCGATCTACCAATTGTTAGCTGATTCCGAATCAATTCACATTTCAACATTTCGTACTCTTTTCCAAAAATTTATAGTCCTTTTCTGCTTTCCTTAGGTTTCTGAACGTTTCCTCAAGTTGCTGCCTAATTTCATTCCTACTCTGTGCTATCTTCTTTATTTCCTCCTCCAGTCTTTCACATTGTCGGTTTTGGTCTTAGTTGATCTCTATCTTTTCTTCTCTGAGATCTTCGGTCCCCTTCTCCAGTTTTTCATTCTTCTCTTTTAATTGACTATGAGTTTTTATTCTCTAATATATTATCCTTTGCTCCCGAAATTAGCTCCATTTCTTTGATAAGTTTCTCTTTATTCACGTATTTATATTTACTCAGGGGCCGCGGTGGCTCAGTGGTAAAGCGTTCACCTTTAATTCTAGGGGTCTCGGATTCAAACTCTGCTCCCGCCAAGTGAACTTTGTGGTAAACAAACACCGTGTGCGTGGGTTTTCTCGGGATTCTCCCGTTTCTTCCCACTTTCTTCATTCCACCATTTCATTCATTACTCATCATCACCGCCTCCTTTAGCCTAAACGGCATATCCGCGGGACGCAAAATTCAAAAATTTTATTTCATTTTCATTTTTATATTTATTCAACGGTTATCATTATTTTTTTCTAATTCTTCGTTCTTTCCTATAAGTTGTGAACGGTTTTGACCCAGACGCATCCTGTTCTTTGAGCTTTCCTAAACGGCCCTTACTTATTTTCTTCAGTCGAGTAGTCCTTCCAATATGTCATTTCCTGTTTCATTTTTGAAAAATGAAAAGAAATCTTTGACTTTTACGTCCCACGGTTGTGCCGCTTAGGCTAAAGGAGACGCTGATGTTGAGTGATGAATGAAATGGTTGAATGAAGGAAGTGTGAGGAAACGGGAGAAGCCCGAGAAAACCCACGCACACGGTTTGTCCACCGCAAAGTTCACTTAGCGGGGCTGGGATTGAACCCGGGACCCCAAGCACAAGAGGTGAACGTTCTCCCACTGAGCCACCGCGACCCTATTGTTCTATTTTTGAATTGTGTAATGAATGGCTCTTCCTTTTTGCAATTTTTCTTCTATTCATCTTTTTCTTTGTTCTCTCTTTTTGTCAACTTCAGTAAGTTACGATCGGTGGTTGGTCTTTAGCCGCCAAACCCGGTGGCGATTAATACATGGTCATTTTCTGAGTTCGTCTTGTCTTCCTCTAAGCGTAGTTTAGTAATGATAAAATCAATGTTGAAGTTAAAAGTTTGAATGGTATATATACTCTGCATACTAACACAAAAGTCTCGGTTGGCATTTTTGTTTTGTTTCTTTTTACGCGATTACACTAAAACTTGGTATGGGCACCAAGGCCGTATTTCCCGATCGTGTACCTGAGAGCGTTAAGATTCCCGGAAGGAAGGAGTACAAGGGCGGGTAAACATTGTGACCCCAGAAGTCGAAAATATACAAAGTGCAGCGGGAAGAGGGTAGGAGGAGCTCTCTGATATTCTTCCACAAAGGGCCTCAAAGGTCAAAAACTATCCCATTTTTGATAGAATATATTTCGGGGTTGAGAAGTTGAGAACCCATCTGCAAAATGTCATGTCCTTGGCCATTTCGGTTTGATGCCATAGCGCCCCAAATTTGGCTAGAGAGCCCACCTTGTATTGCATTGTTAAACTCTAAATTCAATTTTCTTGAAAATACAGAAGACTTTCGAGAGGGATGTGAACCTATGTTGTCTAGTGTTGAGCCGGAGCAGTAAGTCCGTTTACTTGCCCTTGGTTGCTTCAACAAGAAATGCTGATTCTTTATTTCTTAGTTTTTAAAAGTTCTTTCTATCGTTGATACATATAAAATCATTCAAATTGTATTTACATCGAGAAAACTTTTCCAGGTCTTGCCTATATCTTCTAAGAAGTTCGTCCAATTTTGATACATTTTCTTTTTGTGTATTCGTTCACGGTTTCAATGGTATATAGCACTGCATTGAAACAGCACTTTTACTGACTTTTTTCAGCTTCTACTGTGGATCACAAGGACACATATCTTTTACTTTCAACGTCTTAAACTTACCACCCGGACTCCAAGACTACAAAATTCTTTCCTATATTCCCAGCGTCGACCCACGGTCAACCCACGCTTTTTACGTATTTTCTTGTTTTCGTCATCTCCATCCTTGCCACATGCCGGGAGAGAGCGCAAAGGATGTGCTATTGTCTCTCACCGACGTTTAGCTCTCTGTTGACTTTTCTCAGCCACTCCGAGGGGAAATAAATATTGATTACCAACAATGCTTGCCGGTAGTTTAGCGTCCTATGGTACCTAATTGTTAAGTCAACTAGCACCTTATGACTCTAATGACCCATTCTCTTTTAATTAGTCACTAAATTATTTGTGTTTTCCCAATCTGAAGAATAAATAACATGCTAAGCTGAAGCTCTTAGAACATAGAATTCCAAAGTACCAGTTTAGAGTAAAAATATGTTTCCACAATTCGTTTGACTGTATGCAGACAAACAAAGTGAAAAGTTAAAAGATAATAAGACCTTCCGTATAAATATCAATACATTTTTGTATTTGAGCGAGAAACGGAAAGTGTAAGAGTTTGAGTGAAAAAACAATGTACTGCGAAATTTCAACTCATTTACACGTTTCATGGTAATAATGTACCATAAGTGTTTCTTCTGATGTCTGTTCGTTTATCTATCTGTTCGAACTGATATACATTCGACTTGCATTATTCTGTTCAACATGTGTATATACGTAAAATTTTAAATGTATACATTTATATATTTCCTATATATATATATATATATATATATATATATATATATATATATATATATATATATATATATATATATATATATATATATACCATTTCTTTGTAGAAAATCATCATACCAATAAAGATATTAGTATACTCAAAAGGGCTAAAATCGAAATAAAGGATATTCTCAAACAATATACCAAAGATTTTTGGAACATGTTACAAAGTAATACTTCAATAACAACACCTTGCTTGACTATTAGTAATTTCGCAGGAATATATTACTCTTTCCCGTATTAATAACTGGACTATTTTCTAAAACGAGAAAAGCGATTCAGTCGGATTCATTTATACTTAATATTAGTTATATGAATAACGTTTCAACATTCCACAACACATTTGTGCAGAAAAAAATGAAAGTGTGAATCTTGAATCTTTGTGTGGATTTTTTTTAAACAATTAAAAAAACCTCAGCCCTTCTAAAAGCCCATTTTGATTTTATTTATAATTCACAGGAACATGTTCCGTTAGTAACATCAGTAGAACATGATTATGTTTAGGTTATTGTTGCGATAAAGGTTAGTGAGCTGGCATGTAAATTTTACTAATATTGATTTCATAAATAATTGCAGAATGTATCATCATCTTATTGAATTGGAAAAAGAAGATAATTATACTGATACTCATATAGCAAGATACTGTATTCACTGAAACAAGTCACAAGTATAAAACTTATTTTTCCACTGTTTCAACGGTCAACAGGAAATTACTTGGCATTTTAATTTAATGATCGATTGACGTCTAAATGTTAAGCCAGTCATAGGCTAGTAATAGCAACATGTATATTAACTTACGAGAATACCAACTGCTACAAAAATAAAAACCTTTATTGGTTATTATGGTAAGATGCAGGAATCAAGAATAGACACTCCACAGTTTCAGAAAGTTAATCATATTGTGCTATTATGTGTAATTGAGAGTCAATTATGCTATAAGACCTCGAAATAATTATTGCTATAAAGGTGTCCTTGACCGTACCAAATATATGTGTTAGTGCTTCTAATAAATTAATACAGGTCTCTCTGTGCACTGCAGTTAACGTGCTTAAATGAATAAAGTGAATTGCTCCTCCAGGTCTGGTAAGGCATTCCTTCAACCATGTACTAAGCCCTTGTTGTTTCTGCAAAATACAATTAATGGGCTGACCGAGAGATGGAGGCAAGCCAAATACGGCAATTCCGAGAAATCGAATGGCAAAGTATAGGACAAATAACTGCAAATTTTCCACCATAAAGCTGATTCTTTTATTTCTGCATACCACTATACAGGTATCTGTGCAACTTTTAATCTGTAGTACATCATATAAACTGTGTTTTATTAAGACTAATAAACAACATTAGTAAAGTAAAGGAAATACATCATGCAAAAGAAATACATGATTAAAGCAAATACCTGTAATGCATGATGTAAAGTGGGTTGTATTAAGAGCAATGAACGAATATTATTAATGAAAATTAAATATTTTGCTGTGATGCTATTTGAGAGTTTGTTTATTACGCACTAAATACAATAGTTTCGTTAGATTCCTAACCTAATATAACTAAATAGGGTTAGGTTTGTTTATTTTATATTAGAATTCTAACCTCACCTAACCTATACTAACCACACCTAACACGAAAGTAATGTGCTTTAAACTTTTAACAGTTATCCAATATTAGATGGCAGTTCATCAAACTCCCTCTTCTCACGTACCTGACGGTTGAAGGAAAAATCGTTAGAGCAAAACAAAAATTGCTCCATATTGTCCGTGTTATAATCTGTTTTAAAATTTCAGTACAATGGCTGACACATGGCTGGAATAAATGGAAAAATCTTCATCAGATCACGGTATTTCACATTGTTGTTCTGCTTACCATCAGGATACAAAACGTGCAAGCTATCCAACAGAAGCTATATGCCATCTGCAGCGGACACAACAAATTTGCGCCCTGTGCCTGGGTGTTTCTGGAACCCACGAGTGTTCTTATCTGAACAGATGAGATGGAGCACTTTACAGAGATGAACCGATACTCTGACATCTGTCACCTTTAGCATTTTCACCTTACTGTCAGTTTCGTCCACTGTGTCTTTGAATAACACTTTTGAAATGGACTATACATGTTTCATACCAGAGGACATCATGCGTATAAAATGGATCCTGCACACTGGCTCTTACAACAAGATCGTACCACAGTTTAGGTGTTTGGATATTACATGTTTTCCTGATTTTTTCGTTATCTCCAAAATCTGCATCACACTTCAGAAAGGTGTGCCTAGGAAGGAGGTATTTCTTCAAGCTTATGTGAGTGAAGCAGTATGTAATACAAAAGGAAAATGGTAATGTTCTTACATTGCCCAGACCAGGAGTTCGAAAAGAAACGTAGTTTTTTCTTGTGAAGAACGTGAACCAGATAAGGGAAGAAATTCAAGGACACTGGGTCCTATTTCAGATTAACCATAGGATGCTACTGTTTCTGGCCACATACACATGTAGTCATTACTTTGTCGTAACGTTTCCTTTTCACTGCCCAAAATTCAACACATCTTTCCGAACTTTCGTTGCTATTGTGTTTGACAAAGGGCTACCAGTCTCCTCCACTTTTGCTGACTAGCAGACATGTCTTCTTATAGGTCGTATCAGCTGGACTGTGGTTTGACTTCTCTCAGGACACGAGTCGTTGTGCTGGAAAGCCTCACATATTTTCAGTCCTATCTTTGGAGACACAGGGAACAAATCACACACACACATTTAGTTGAGAAACTGATGCACGGATGACAATGTTGTATGTTTTCACCATAATCTCATTTTTCGTTGGCTTGTGATTTGGTTCACTATCTTCATCACTCCTTCAATGTAATATAGGTTCGTAATCCAAATTGAACAAGAAACATATTACGTATGTGGTGATGAAATGTAGATGGATGTACATGTTCATTACCGCTACTTAACTAAAATGAAAAAAACACTAGTTAAATGTTTATATTTTGCAAATCACATACTACTATAAGAACTACTTTAACAAGTGTAACAATGAACTTACCGCGAAGAATTTCTGAAAGCATAGAAGAAACCTATTACACAAAAGTATATTTAAATATTACATACAATATGCATACATACATACATACATACATGGGCGTCCGAAGGGTTATGGAACGTGTTGACCGACCCCTGTGTGCTAGTTATATATATATATATATATATATATATATATATATATATATATATGTCGAACTGATGCACAGAAGTAAAATCCTTATTATGACAATATCTTGAAATTGTTTTCTTGACACTCAAGAACAGATTACTTTGAGCTGGTAGACTTCTTGGTGAGTCTTCCAAGACAAATGTCAGGAAAACAAGGTAGCATTATTCCGTCTTCCCAAGTGACCAAACTTCATCCAAGAAAAAAGAGGAGACCCACTCATCTTTAAAAATATTCATTACTCTCTCAATCTCTCTCTCTCTCTCAATCTCTGCGTTGCTTATGTGAAATCCCTACAAACAAGTGACTTGGAATGGGTCAAGTGCATAATTGAAAATAAATATTTGAACTCAGGTGACGGTTTCCTCTATAAATGGAACAAATGCGTTCTTTCCGTCTTCCAAGGACAGCAAGAACAAGCACTCAAAACGGAACATCTTTAAAAATAAAGGGGACACATGAATTCGCTGGCTCGGAGCTGTCTCGCTCTTTTTTCTTTGTTGTAAGAAGGAAAGAGACGGTATTTGTTGCCTCCCTCTCTGCTCCCCCTTAACCGTATTCAAAAGCAGGACCCATATAACTATGACCTGCTTCTTGTCAGCAAGAATGACTACTCACTAATCCATATTTCAAAGTTGGGTAAATGATCTGCCTACCAAACTTCCTTTGTATGAATGTTAGTTTAGGCTGATAAAGAATGGATGCTAATAAAATACACCCTCTGTTGCCAGTTAGTCTTTATAAATTTCTATTTGTGGTAGCTAGTCAGTGTTTCAAGTAAAATATGTCAAATTAGTTCAGTTGAGTACTTAACTGTGTGGAAACAGCTTGTTGATATTTGTTTCCAATTTATTTAATTTGTGCGTGTAATTAAACTAATAGTACCCACTTTCTCTGCTCCGACAATGGAAAGGAAAAGGAAAAAACAAAGATTGATATATTCTTAAAATATACTACCTTTTCTAAAGATAATTCTCCTGCAGTAAGTGTTGGTGCAAAAGTTGAGTTAAGTGAACGTAAAGAAGTAGAGTTATCATATGACAACGAAGTGAGTGTATTTTCCTCCAAAAATCCCAAATTTGATTCCACATTTTCTGACAGTGTTTAAAGTGACGTGATCAGCTATGATCCCAAAGATATTAGGAATTATGTTGATTTGAATTTTCAGGCATGTTTGTCGGACACTGGCAGGTATGATCTCCTAGTATGTCCATGGCCTCCTAGCCAAACTTATAATTTTAAACAAGAAGCTGTAACTGAAAAGCTTCCATTTCTATACAAGTGGTTTAGTCAGTTTCCTTGGTTTTCATACTCTCGAAAGCTACAGAGAGGGCTATTTAGGTATTCTGTTTTATTTCGGCCACATATAAAAAGAGGATTTCAGACTAGAATAACTTTTTTGCCTGTGCCCGTCCACACGAAAAATCTGAATGGCACATCGCATCCACAGAACGTATTCAAGATTTTTCAAACGTTATGACTAACAAAACCTTAAGTGTTGAACAGAGAGTAAACGAGGCAGCTCAGAAACAAGTTGAGGAGAACAGGAGAAAGCTATAATCTATTATTGAGTCACGTACATTTTGTGCAACACATGACTTATCTTTGAGACGAGAGGATTTCAATTCCGTTAGTTTCTATTATCTTCTCCAATTTACAGTGGCTCTGGCGATGGTTTATTAAAACATGACTTTGAGACTGCCGCTGAAAACGCCAAGTATGTATTAGTACGTATTGAAAATAGTTTATATCAACTGCTAGTAATGTTTTATTCCGAAATTATATAAAACCTAAGATTATGTCTTCCAAGTACTACAGCGCTCTGGAAGACGAGACAGCCGATATTGCGGGTAAAGAACAATTATCGATAGGAATTCGATTTCATGACCCCAGTGAAAATCATGTACGCGAAGACTTCATCGGATTCATTCCAATAGATGAGTTCAATGCGGAACACATTGCTAAGACAATTCTAAAGGTTTTAGAGGAGACAGGTTTATCTGATTGTGAGCTTATTGGACAAGGCTTTGATGGCTGTTTTAGCATGGCAGCGTGTAGTAATGAAGTGCAAAGTATTATTAGGATAATATGTCCAAAAACGTTTTTTTACTACTGCGCTTCACAGATGCTAAATCTTGTTATTAAAAAATTGTGTTCCCTTTCCGACATACAAAACACCGTCGACACTGTTAAGGAAATCATTGCCTTATTTCCTGAAAACAGATTTACAAGAAAACTTATTCCTAGCATCCCTGTTCTTTCAGATACTAAATGGACTTCCAAATACAATATCATAAGAATATTTTCTGAACACTTCGTTCAAATAAGGCGTGCAGTAGAAGACCTATTTATAAATTCTGCTGTTTCACATATAAGAACCAATGATTATTACCTTTTGTCTATAGGATCTACAGGTAGTTTGATAGTTTCTTTGGTAATTATCAATAATTATTCTTTCTATCTTGAGTCAGTGGCGCAAATTTTACAAGGAATCCAATTGAACTTAATGGCAACAAAGTCTCATATCAGTGAGTTGATTGGTATATTTAGAAATCACAGAGTAAACGCAGAGGAAACTTTTCAAGCGATTTTCCAAAAGTGCAATAGTGTAGCGAAAAAATTTGATATTAACGTAACAGTTCCAAGAACTTCGTCACAACAAGTTCATCGTGCTAATACTCCTTCTACTTGCACAAAAGAATATTATCCCAGAGCAATTTTTATCTCATACATGGATTCTCTTTTAAAGTTACTAAATGACAGATTTTCTGAGGATAATAGTCCAGGTTCCACCCTGGTTGTATTACATCCATCCGAGATGAGAAATTTCTCTAACTCTCAGTTTTTGCAGAAGATGGAAGAAGTAACAGGAAAGACAATTTCATTTTTCAGGCAGAATTCTGGTTTGAATTGTGGAGACGTTGACATCTGGATATTGCCAATTTATAAAAACTCACTTTTTCAACTTCATGGACCAATCTACGTTTTACCCAGTAACAAAACAGGCAATTGAAATTTCTATTACACTTCCTGTTGTACCGTTGAAAGAAGTTTTATTACATTATGGCGTGTTAAAACTTGGTTAATGTCTACCATCTCTGAAGAACGATTAACACTATTATGCATGATGAGTCTCCATCGGGAAAGTGTACAAAAGAATAAAACATAATTTATATCTGTTGTGTTGGATGCTTTCGGATTATTGCCAATGATTATTAAAAGAACCAATACGTCAACAATATTTGTTCAAAAAGTAACTCATATAAACTATTGATTGGATATTATTCGTGTGCTATGTGAATCTTGTTTTAATATTTATTAAACTAATTTAAATGAAGCAAACTTGGTGGTTTTTAATTAACCACGTGTCTTTGAAATGACTCAATATTAAACAAAGTTCCAAGATATGCAAAATTTCTGCATTAGTAGTACTTCACTATCTGTGATTCGTATAATGAATAATGAAAAATAGAAATTTGTATCTCAAATCAAACTTACAAGGGAACCTTCCGAAAATGATAGTTGCAGTGAAAGATGTGGCCTATGCCAATTGAAAGAGCTGTAACAGAGATGTTCATTCCCAAAAAATTAGCTGCCCATAGCAATAGGTTTAAGAAATATAATGGCTGGAAGTTCGGGAAACAGCAAGGTTGGACAAGGGGAAAAAGTGCAAATTCCGCAAAAAAGGGGGGCACGGCAAACTACAATGCTGACAAGTGATGTATAGAAGGAGACTTGCCACAATAGGGAACAAATGAAGGCCACCAGTGGGGTTAACAGTGTTGCCAACTGCAATGAAAAGTACATGTTTTGCAAAGAGCACTATATGAAGTGAGTACAATATTCAGTGTCAATCTGTCATGTAGAACATATTATATGACCTGTATAATCAGTGGTACAATCTAACAAAAGAAAATAGAAAAAACAGAAGTACGAAAAATACGAAAAATACGAAGTTGGCCATAATGCGCCACATTTGATCACTAGCTGTCCATATTAGAATGAACAAAACAAGAAAGCACCAACTATGCAGGAAACCGACATACCTAGAGTCGAAAAGAAAAACGAGTTCCAAAGTTGGCAGCACTGGCCATGAAAATCCAGACAATTCTAATAGAGTTAGACTACTCGTTTCACAAAAAGAAAATTCCGGCAACAGGCATTAGCCTTCGCATCATTTGTACATGCTCGTCCACATTGTACGTGCAATTGTTCGATGAGACAATGGTCCAAACAGAAGATACATTTGCAGTGAGCACAGCGGAATACTGCCAATCCGTCACACATGGTACAATGATCGCCTGTGAATGTCTCGAAACAGTACTCTAAAGGTGTCGGAACTATTGGTGGTCTTTCTATCACATATCCACACCTGTAGAAAGCAAACATAATCAAAGGCTTGATCTGTTGTATGTTGCTGTCTGCAGTACTATCACCGCCTATATGATATATCCAGAGTGTCCAACCTAACTCTGCGACTGAAATAGTTTCAAAGCGAAAAAATGTGACATATCTAGTTGTGCAGGAATGTACCGTACCCATGTCAGCGGACGACAAACTTCTGTGAGACGCAAGTGCTCCCAAGTTCCCCATCATAGGGTCCCAGGGGCCAACTTCAAAATTTCAAATAGCGCCATCGGTCGAGTTATATTTTTTTCGATAAATCTTGGAATATGCAACAACGCATATCAGAAATGTTTATTATATGGGATTTCAAAATGGCCGCCAAAAATATCTGCACGGTGACAAGAACAAATGTTTCTTATGGGCGGTGTTGTATCTATCCAGAGAAATATCATCTGCCCCCTGTTCCCACTTGAAATGTTGCGGTTGACCCCTCGAGCCTTATGATGGGGGCGATGGGGGACTTGCTTCTTACAAAGCTTTCTTGGCCCTCGACATGAGTACATTCCTGTGCAATTGGATTTGCAACATGTCTTTTCGCTTCGCAGCAATTTGAGATCACAATGTTCGATGCCATGTTAAGACACAACATATATTTGTGGCCGCCATTTTGAAAAACATGCTTCATATAGCAAATGTTTCCTATAGATGTTGTTGCACATTCCATTATCTAACGAGAGAGGTACCACTCGGTCCCTGTTGCCATTTGAAAGTTTGAAGTTGGCTCCTGGGGCCCTATGATGGGGATCCTGGGGGCACCTGCTTCTCACAGACTTTTCACCCCCTGACATTGGTACATTTCTGCACAACTGGATCCGTCACATTTTTGTTCGTTTCGCAAATCTTTCAGGTCACAAAGCTTGGTGGGACACCCTGTATATTCCCACATACGACCCAACCATGACATAATGATCACTACTTCTATTATCGGTTGTTGGCTCAACCCAACCATTTCATGTTCCCCGACTTGACATTGCCTCAGTCACTCTAGCATTGATGCATTCCGAGTGATGCCTGTTGCCGGAATTTTCTTTTTGTGAAGCGAGTGGCCTAACTATATTAGACTTGTCTGGATGTTCATGGCCAGTGTTGCCAACTTTGGAACTCGGTTTTCTTTTCGACTCTAGGTACGTCGGTTTCCTGCCTAGTCGGTGCTTCTTGTTTTGTTCATTCTAATATGCACAGCTAGTGATCAAATGTGGCGCATTATGGCCAACTTGGTCTTTTCCGTATTTTTCGTACTTCTGTTTTTTTCTATTTTCTTTTGTTAGATTGTACCACTGATTATACACGGCAGACCTTATGTTCTACATGACAGGTTCACACTGAATATTGCACTCACTTCATATAGTGCTCTTTGCAAAACATGTACTTTTCATTGCAGTTGGCAACACTGTTAACCCCACTGGTGGCCTTCATTTGTTCCCTATTGTGGCAAGTCTCCTTCTATACATCACTTGTCAGCATTGTAGTTTGCCGTGCCCCCCTTTTTTGCGGAATTTGCACTTTTTCCCCTTGTCCAACCTTGCTGTTTCCCGAACTTCCAGCCATTATATTTCTTAAACCTATTGCTATGGGCAGCTAATTTTTTGGGATTGAACATCTCTGTTACAGCTTTTTCAATTGGCATAGGCCACATCTTTCACTGCAACTATCATTTTCGGAAGGTTCCCTTGTTAGTAAACAAACTAGTTGTGCGAGTGAAATCTGAAATGGTCCGAAATGGTAGTTGCCAGGAATATGAGGACGTTGGAAGTCAGATAATGATCTTTGTTGTGATAACCCTGAATGTTGGCTCTCCTGCTATCGATAAGTAATATATACTTTTTTCATTTAAATTTTCTGTTCAGCGTTGCTCTTGTATGAATAAATGTTGCTCTTATATGAATAAAACGTATTTCCATTTGACTCGAAGTCCATATGTCATATTGACTTGTTAAATAACACATTGTTCAACAACGAAAATGTAAATTAAACAAAATCAGCTAATTCTTATTGATTTTGTGGTGCTGATCACGAATTTGAAAGTTAGTTTCGAATATTTGCTCCACTTTTCGTTTTACAGGCATCTCTAATAATAACGCTTTAAAAATAAATATATTGGCTTCGTTTGGGGTAAAATGTTACACTGATCCAGCAACACTGGAGAAACTATATGAACGCTTGGTTTCATTGTGTTTCTTTATCTCAGTAGTGTTCTAATATTGTTAGAAAAGACAGGTTTAGTGAAGTTATCAGCGTTTTTGGTGTGACGTTTGTGTAGTGCAGGACATAAAAATACAACCACAAGAACGCAAAAATACTGGTATTTCGAATGTATATTTTTAAATAGTTGTCGGAACCATTTCAAGTGATATTTTGAGGATTTCAATAAACAAAAATGCCGCGAAATTGTGTAAACAGTGCGGATAGCTTCTGCTACGTGTGTGGGGAAGTGACATTTTCCTCACAAAAGCAGACTATAACATCACTAGTAAGAACAGCATATCAATATTACTTTGGTTGTAAAATTGGAGATCACGATAAATCTTGGGCACACCACGTTGTGTGTAACACTTGTACCAGCAATCTAAGAAATTGGATTAATGGGAAGGGACGCTCAATGCTATTTGCAGTGCCCATGATTTGGAGGGAGCTAAGCCACCACATCAGAGACTGTTATTTTTGTATGGTTCCTTCCGTCAAGAAGGGAATTTCCAGGAAGAAGAAGCGGGTTTTGATCTATCCTAACATTCCTTCTGCAATGCGCTCTGTTCCACATGGAGAAGGACTACCTGTTCCTGACCCACCTAAAGAATATGACCTTTTTTCTCATGATGATCAAGAAGTTGAAGCTCCTGAATCAAGTACTTCGAAGGACCCTACGTTTGTTGTAGAACATCCATGTGAACCACATAGACTTACTCAAGAGGAATTAAGTAATCTAATCAGAGACTTGGACCTCTCAAAAAGCAAAGCCGAAATTCTGGCGTCACGCATAAAGCAAAGGAATTTATTGCAGGAAAAAGTAAATATTTCAGTGTATCAGAGTAGGGAGATGTTCACTTCATTTTTTACTATGGAAGACACACTTCTGGCATGTACAGATGTAAATGGTCTCATGAGGGCACTTAAAATTAATTACGAACCTACGGAGTGGAGGCTCTTTATAGATTCGTCCAAGGTGAGTTTAAAGGCAGTGCTTTTACCTATTGGAAATGAACTTCCTTCAATTCCTGTAGGTTACGCAGTTCATATGAAGGAATCTTACGAAAACTTGAAACGTTTATTTCAAGCCATTAAATATTACGATTTTCAGTGGCTCATTTGTGGTGACCTTTAAGTAATAGCACTGTTGCTAGGTATGCAGTTAGGGTATACAAAGTATTGTTGCTTTATATGTGAATGGCACAGTAGAGATCGTGGATCTCATTACTGCAAAAGTGATTGGAGTACCAGAGAAACTCTTCAGCCGGGAGTGAAAAATGTGCAGCATGAACCACTGGAAAAAACTATGGCCTGCTCTGACTGTGGAAAATGACGAAGAATGTGTGCAAATTCAAACTTTGACTGCAAACATAGCCGAAATTGTAAATTGAATAGTACGAGATGGGTTCGAACAGATAGAATCAAGTGGAATTGCTTGAATCGCAAGATGAAGATTTGACTGAAACGGACTTGGAGGAAATGTTAAATTCACAGCCCATTAAAGAAGAGGCTTAACAAGCAATCGAAACGTGACATTTAATTTGAAAAATCTTAGCGAAGGTTTAAGAATGGCAAATGAGCTTTGTGATTTCTTTATGAAAATTGATCCGTCTATGGAAGGAAGTCTTAGTTTTAAGATGGAAATTGCTAATGCCACTGCTGAATATCAGTCTGAATTGAAGGAGCTTTTAAAAACTTCCAAGGAAGAAAAAATTACAAAATTCTTCAAACCATTGCCTAGTCCTGAAGATAATAATTAATCAATATGGTGAAAAACTTCAATTACAGTAAATTGATTTTTTATATATGTATTTGTTTTTTTTTCATTTTGTCACCTAGGATCGTATCCCATAATAATCCCATATAAATTACCATTCCGTATTCACGGCATATTTATGGAACATATACCCCGCGAATAAAGAGCTTTTACTGTACACTCTTTCCATTCAGCTGAAAAAGAAACATGAATCAAGTTTACAACGTTATAAATTAAAACATTCTTTTCCATTCGTTTGTTCTTAAATATTTTAAGAGCCTAAATTTAAGAAAAAGTCACACAATGTTCCCAGAGCTTCATAAAGACGTTTCGTTTCATTCTTTCCTTTCTTTAAAGACTGCAAGCTAGTAAGATGCTTCTAAGAAATCTATGGAAATTCCCAATGACGGAAGTAGGTTTTGGGCTTCCAAAAAATGTAATGCACGCACAGAGCTCCAAAATATATATTGACAGGAATGAGTGTAATTCAATGATTCATTTCATTTCGTTTCAGTAATTGCAAGCAAATGTTCCACAAGCGTCATTTGGGCAGGACAGGAAAGTGTAATCCGCAGTTCCTTGAGCTCCATAAATACGTTTTGCTTGATCAAATGTATAGTAATGTACTAATATACAAGTAAAAATCTTATTTCGGCGCGCGAATCCCCCCCCCCCCGCGAATAAAATCTAAAATACATTGCTTTTAGCAAAATATCTATAAAGTTACGATAGCATTGCTAAAGATCTTGCATTTGGTTTCAAGAGTCAAGGGTTTCATCTCAAGCCATATGTGTTCCTGGGCTATATTGAGAGAAAGGGAGAGAGATTCAAGTATGGAGACAGAGAGGGATGATTTATATTCGGTCACACGCTGGGTGGTCGTTCGTGGATCAAGGTGGGTGCTGGGTCAGTGGTTTGAGGGGTCAAGGTTTTATTGACACACGCCATCTCTAGGTTAACTGGTTTGGATTCGGTTTAAACTTGAAACAGAGTGTGTCCGTTTATTTCAGAAAACGAACCGTAATTTGGTTCAGTTTTGTTTGAAAATAAACACACGAAATGGTGGAATGAGAAATTGGGAGTGTCCCGAGAAAACCCACGAGCACGATGTTTCCGTCTGAAGCTTTCTTGCCTCGGGAACGAACCAGACACCCCGTGTATCAGATAGTTCAATAGGAGGGATCTCAGTTTTGATTTCTGGTGGGAGAGCGTTTGAAATATTAAAAGTCCTCGATGTATCTGCGTTCGTGTCCCTGTAGTTCAAAGTTACTTTATATACCTGTAAAACGAGAATAACCGAATATAATGGAGATAAGTTACGCTGATATTTTCGGTATTTTTAAAAATTTAAACTTGAATTCTCTGAACTATAATATTTTATCATGACCAAAATCAGTGATTCAACGTTAATAAGTTATTGGAGTCCAAACGTTGCGTGTTGCTACATAGACAAGTGTTTCTTGACTTACTTAAAAAAGCGGCCTTAGGGTATTGGATTGAGCATTCGTTTCGTGATTTAGGCGTCCGCGGTTCCAGTTCTTTCGAGGATATTCAGAAAAAAAATATCATTTACAATGTAGATATTTTTATGTATATTAACATGAAAAATTGTCAATTTCTCATGTTGTTACAATTTAGAATTGAAACGGTTTCCTTCACAAAGGAAAAACTAACAACAAGACGTCACTATCTACAATTTCGATTTCAAGAGTCTGAAAACTTCTTGTGTTTCGCGAACAATTCATGAATACAAGCGTTGCATCCTTCAGGCTTAGTGTGAGTCATAAGTTTGTGTCAAACGACATTGTGGATTTGTTATTAAGTTGTTCCGCTCTTACTAGAAATAATAATAATATATTCGATCGCCATCTTGAACACGTTCCATACATTCGTTGAACAAAAATTGGTAAATAGGAACTTTCTTTTTTATATTTGTTTGTATATTTTGTTAAAATATCAAATTAATGTATACATAATCCAATGTCTTTTAACCAAAGAAGGGGTGTTACTATGTATCGTGATGAACACAAATCCTACTTAGCTCCTGTTAAGGAATCCGAAGGTTTGGTTTTCATATTGTCCAGTAGCTGACACCTTTTCCTCCTCTTTTCTTTTCAAACTATCTCTTATAAGGTAATCCATCCTTATAGAGAACCGAAGAAAATTCTTTTCATTTTTCATAACTTCAGTATGTTTATTTGCATTGGAATAGGACGTAATATTGAGGTCTCAAATATACAGTAATAATAATGATAATAATAATAATAATAATAATAATAATAATAATAATAATAATAATAATAATGTAAATAATAATATAGAAGACAAATTCTATATGAGGACACATTCTATTAAAATCAATGAAATCGCCCGTAGCGTGAGCCAGAAGTTACAAAATACCCAGGATTGGAGACAATTGTCAGGACTATTAGGACATACCCTCTGCATACGTCTGTACAACTAGCTAAATGTTAAAACGGAAAGTTTCAAGGCAAATTTCATGTAGAAAGTAGGGATACAGAACTCACAAGAGCCGTAAGAAATTTGTTTTTAAGTAATGATTATGCCGGCTAATTACAGGAGACGGTGATGATGAGAATGAAAGAAATATGGGAATAAAGAAAATGGGAGGGGGGCGGAACCCGGAGAAAACCTACACACAGGCTGTTTGTTCATCACAATGCCCACTCGTTTGGAGTTTAGTGGAACAGGTGAAGCATTATATTAACAACACTTCAATAATAATAATAATAATAATAATAATAATAATAATAATAATAATAATAATAATAATAATAATAATAATGATAATAATAATAATAATAATAATAATAATAATAATAATAATAATAATAATGATAATAATAATAATAATAATAATAATAATAATAATAATAATAATAATAATAATAATAATAATAATAATAATAATGGCATTAAACGTTATAAAGTTGGTCTAAACTTTGGCAAAACTTACTTAAGAGGCTGCCTTACTAAAAGCAATACTAATTTTACCATATTTCTTTTGCTTGTTTATTCACAAGTGAAAGGAGATAGCGAAATGCTACTTACCACAATCATAGATAATGTTATTCTACAACAGAAAATATGAACCTGAAGAATGTTCAGTGCTGCCACCATAGAAATTGCAGTATTGCCAGATTATAAATTCTCTTTAAATCTAATTTAAGGCAGCGACTAGAGGAACGAACTCAATAGAATTTGTTTACATATCATGTTGCTTTGGTTTCCTGTGAATTACTTTTTAAATAGCATTAATTTTTAATTTTAATAACTGTATGTTAAAACTATTTTGTTTATTACAAACAAAATACACCTATTATTTAAAAAGTAGTTCACAGCGAACCAAAACCACATGATTCGTAATCAAATGCAGTTGTTTTCGTTCTTCTAGTCGCTTCCTTAACTTAGATTTTAGATGATTCGTTATTTTGGCAACACTGTATTATTTACGGATGGCAACAATGAATATTCTTCAGGTTCATATTTTATATGTTTTATATGGTAAAATAACATTATCTATTGCAGTTTGTTATCTCCTTTAACTTATGAATAAACGAGCAAAAGAAAAATGGTAAAGTTTTTTTTTTTTATTTTTAGTAAGGCATTCTCTTAAACGTGTGGATTTCGAAGAACGGGTTCCGTACATTCCAGACATGCACCTACAACTACTCACATATTAAACAAAAGCTTTCCACTAAAGTTTCATGTAGAAAGTATTCTACTGTATGTTTTGAGGAAAATGAAAATAACTGAATATCAAGCAACAGTCAGACATATAATAAACTAATTTTAAGGATATGCAGAGACAAATATAAAAACTTTGCTACAAAAATACCTACACAGACCATAATTCAATGAGCTCTGTTATACAAAGAAATAAAAAGCTCATAAGGTTCAGTCTGCAGAGCAATTGTTACTTAAAGAATGTACATACACAATTTCGAGAATCGAGACAAGACGGGAAATGTATACGGTACTTTTCGTCTCGTCTCGATTCTCATCTCGAAAGCTGGACGATAATTTGAATTAGCCTTGTGTAACAATTTCTATGCCGCGAACTGTAAAGAGATAAAAGAAAAAGTATAGACCAACCTGGATGTAGAAATGCTCTGAGCTATGACCACTCGAAAATTTTCAAGAAAATACAATAGCAGCCATACTCGAGAACAAAATATCGGATCGAAATCGGATTAAAGGAAATGTCCATTAGTTTTTGTCGTTGATTCGATCAGTGTCCTATGGCGGTGCAAGGGTAACTCCCAACGAAACTGGAGTAACTCGTATTTTTTCGAGTATTTTATCAAACGTTGAATGAGGAAACCGAACAACAACCAGGTACAAGATTTCAACAATCAAAAGTAATAGTACATCGTTCAAGTTAGAAGAATACTTCGAATTCGACAAAGAGATATACATGTATGATTGATCTATTTTGTCTCAACTCAGAATAAACTCTCGGGAAAACAATCGGAAAAGTACAAGTGATTCTTGACATGATAACAGTCATTTCCAGAAATTATGTGAATACAATTTAGGCAAAATAGGCTGCATTTAAAGGTTTCCTCCTCGTAATACGTAATTCCGTAGAAGATTATAATTTCGAGCACAGAAAAAATGAAACTCGACGAAACACAAATTGTTGCACGTGTTGTACAATTATACAAAGAAATGCAGAATTACTGATTTATTCTGTCCCGTACAAAGTAGGGAAACTGTGAATAATTCAGAAGTATCTTGTATAGTATTTTTGTAATGCAGGATGTGTACACGAGACAGCTGTGAAGAATAACAGTTCAATGTATGATATTGTCAACCGTTGACCGCCTTGCAAAGATGACACGGCGAAGCAAATTTATCTATGTGCGCTCAAACACACCTGAAATTTCGGAGATGATTGCCGCAGCTATATTAACTTGATCAATAATTTCTTCGGCTGTCATGGCTGGTGTTGCATACAGAAGGCTTCTCATAACCCCTCCCCCAAATGAGACATCAAGGGCATGTGATAGGGTGAACGAAGGGGTCATAACACAGGTCAATTCTCAAAATCCAACCATCTGGAAATATTTCATGTAGCTAAGTCTACATATTCCTGTCGAAATGTGCAGGTGCACTGTCATGCTTAGGTCGTATCTGCTTTCTTAAGTTCAAGTGCACATGTTCTAACCATTTTCGGAGAACATTAGTTAAAAATAAAAGATACGTACTCCTACACAATCAGGCCGGTAATAAATAACGTCCTACTACAAAATTATGCACTATACCGCACCACGCGCTCTTTTTAAATCTCTCTGATGATCATTCACAAGAGTTGCATGTGGATTTTTACGCCCTGTACATGGCCACTGTTAGTTTCAGGACGGTGTCTGATCAATACCAGTATGCTGTCTTCAAATTCAACTGTGCACATAGTGCGATTTCCTCCGATTTCAAGCAGGAAAAATTGAAGTGACCCTATTTCCCGAAGGAGAATATGAATGAGTGGAAAAAATAGAATTACAGTTACTATCTTTTGAGGCGATTGTCACGATATAAACGCCTCGCCTCTGGAGTATATCCCAATGCATCTTCATAAATGAGGTGTATATGTGCCAGCTCATGGGCAGGGTAATCCACCATTGCGGAGGCACGTACAGATTAATTTAATCAATTTTATTTAAACACCAACGTCTACAGTTTTACACGGCCGTGAATACCTGAATACAACACTCTACCGTTGTAAGCAACACTTTCTATCCCGTTATACAGCAATTTCCCACGTAATACCAAAGTATCGGACTCTGTATATCACATACAAGTTGCGTCAGATGCCCACTACAACACAACCACAATTGTTTAGGCCTTCCGCATCAAAACCACTATACAGCTTTCTGCGAGCCACTCGCAAGTGACACACAAGGGACGATAAATCAGGAAGTGCTGCTATCGATACGTCTAAGCAAAAGTGTCACATTTTCTTTCTTTCGTGTAAATATTTCATCCAATTCCAAACTACATAGAAAAGTTCGAAAAAGACTTTACACCACTTGTTGCATGTGTTTTCTTCTTAAAAAAATCCACCAGTGAAAAAATAAAAAAGTCAGCTCCACTATGATACTATTTTGGTATATTCAAAATAGGAGTGTAGTTTTTCGTAGCTTAGGTTTAAGGGGAAGTTTTAGAACTCCAAGAGAAGGGAAGAGCCCCTCGAAGGTATCCCTGGAAGAAGATTTACCTAATGGATAAATTATGTATACTGTCCCAGGTCATTTCTTTGTATCGTTATAGAACATATACAACATCTCGTATTTCTTCTATTTTTTACCTTCTATGTACAGAAGTAGAAAATTCTACGAAACAGCATATTACGAGGAGGAAACATTTTAACCCTTGTACGTCCCTCGATTTTTGCATACACGTAAGTTCCTCTGGGTCAAAATGGACCCATTTATTTTTTTTATATTTTAATTTGTAGTTTACACTACATTTGTACATGCAATAGTGTTGTGACTGGTTTGTGTCAAATATAACAAAAGATGGGCCAAATCCACTCTAGACAAGCGTCACTGGTAAGGGTGATATTCTCGGCTCCCTATATTTTTTTAAACACATGATATATTTTCCTGTCGTCAAATGTTTAGAAATAATTATACAATTGTTTTATTATTCACCGAAATTTAAGATGCTAAAGATGCCCTTGCATCTAGAACACTAAAACATCACACACACACACACACACACACACACACACACACACATATATATATATATATATATATATATATATATATATATATATATATATAAAACATGTTTTGATTTACAATGTTCTACTACAAGGAGGTTATATTTACGTTACTTTTTGGTCATGCATTCCTGTTAACTTTTATCGAAGACCCCTGAGAACAACATTCACGTAAGTGGTTGTTTTCTCTTATAATACTTGAAACATGTGAACACCCATTTTACTGCTTTTGACATTGTTCACAAATCTGATTGAAATGTCTCTTACAGATAAATTTGTTTCGCAAACTGTATTTGATCGTACTTTTGTTGTCTGTTCCCTTTCACATGTGGCAATACCTCTTTTCCTCGGAACATCAGAGCTACTCGTCATTTGATGAACACACTGCTCCTGTGTCTCTCTACGGAGCGATCGTACGATTTCTTAGGCTGCATTTGTTCTTAGCAAATTTTTATTTTTTGATGTAGTTTTCAGTTGAGTTGATTTTAGTTTAGCGTCCCTTTCAACAGCGAGGCTATATGAGACGTGGACCTACTGATTAACGTGGAATTCAAACCACATGAACTCCCGCCAGGAATCGAACCCGGGTGTCCCATACCAAAGGCGCATACGCTAACCGCTTAGCCACGACAGAAGTCTTAATGTAGTTTTCAATCAGA
Organism: Thermobia domestica; assembly: GCF_964235325.1. Taxonomy (NCBI): domain Eukaryota; kingdom Metazoa; phylum Arthropoda; class Insecta; order Zygentoma; family Lepismatidae; genus Thermobia; species Thermobia domestica. The sequence continues at coordinate 96,309,176 of NC_137457.1, forward strand.
GCTTTCCGAAGAATTTTTATCAGACAGGGAAGACGAAGACAAAAAATCATGCACTGATAATTGATCCTCCGTTTCAGATGTCACTTCTTCATCGTCAGAAAAAGAAAGAAAGTTTTGAATTCTTCTAGTGTCAAAGCAGTCATTTTACACACCAAAATAGACTGTAATTACTGCACAACGAGGAAACAAACAATACTACGAATAAAAACTAATCCAAAATGAATCTAAACAATGTTACCAGTACAAGGTATCTGAAAAAAACTAAACAATTTTGCCAGTACAATATACTGGAAGAAACTACATTATTTTCGGACAGTGCAATAATAATAATAATAATAATAATAATAATAATAATAATAATAATAATAATAATAAGAAGAAGAAGAAGAAGAAGAAGAAGAAGAAGAATAAAACCGTTTATCTTTGATGCGGTTTCGCAAAGACGCTTTATGCAAAGGGCGCGCTGTACCCTACACGGGTTCTTTACCAACAGAAACAGCACGTAATCATTGTACATATCTGTGCCATACAGAAGAATAAAACCGCTTATCTTTGATGTAGTTTAGCAAGAGCTCGTTATGAAAAGGGCGCAATGTACCCTTTACCGGTTCTTTACCAACAGTAACAGTACGTATTAATAGTACGGAATTGTGCTATACAGAAGAATAAAACTGTTTATCTTTGATGTGATTTCGCAAGGGCGCCTTATGCAAAGGGCGCGCTGTACCTTACACTGGTCTTTTACCAACAGTAACAGTACCTATTCATTGTACAGAACTGTGCCATACAGAAGAATGAAACCGTTTATCTTTAATGTGGTTTCGCAAAGGCGTGTTATGCAAAGGGCACGCTGTATCCTACACGGGTTTTTTACCAACAGAAACAGTATGTATTCATTGTACAGAAGTGCACTGAGAAAAATCCGTTATCCGGACAGCGGTATGTTGTACAAATATATGGAATCCTTACGTTTAGTACGGAAATCTGTATGGAGCATACGTTATCCATATACTACATAATTACTGCCTTTTTCTCACTTAGATATTACATCATGTTGCTGCAGGATGTCTGACATCGAACAAACTTCCGTATATTACATATGTATACGTATATTATATACGTCAGCTATATATTTCATACATCCATCTGTATGTGAGATTCTGACCGCCCATGGACAGTTCTTTCTTTCATCATGAGTGACGTCATTGAACAAAGAACAACTGTCGTTTTCTTGCGGGTCGGTTTATGCATATCGTGTCACGGCGTGGGAGGTCGTAACACCCTTCATTCTATATCTTCTACTTTATACTTTTAATACTTTACTACGTAACACGATCTTATTAATTTATTATACGCTTCATATATTTACTAACTATCCAACGATATTTGTTGCCTCGGGCATTAAATTGGTGAAGAAGAAGAAGAAGAAGAAGAGTCATTTACTGAACTAGGTTTGTTTACAGCTAAAAAGAACAAAGGAAGGAAACAAAAGCCTGAGTAAGTACAATAGTTAACTATAACATTAATTAAATATTCCTTTAATTACCGATTATTTTAGTATAACTCTCTTTAAGCTTAATAAATCACTAACATGTTAACGTGACTTCTGGTTGCAACTCTTCCTATTTTAACCCGTTAGTTAAGAAGAAAGAATGGGCGAATCTGAATTTTGAGAATTCTTTGAACATTGGCGCTTATAAACTTTTTCTACATTTCAAGGTGCACAAAGTAAATGTTGTGTTTATTTATTTCTTTTTAGACGGTCCCTTCCTCGGAGGAGAATTACTATAACATAGAGTAAATCTCATAACTTCATAACATGTTTGCTTAGAAACCGTTTTCAGCGCGAATATCGTCTTCGTGTAGTCTAAAAGACTGTTAGCCATTTTTGCTAGAATATTTTCACATAAAGCTTTTTGTTTAACGTCCTGCGATTATCCACCAAGGTGATGATGAGATAGGTGATAATGGTTGCAAAAAGAAAGTGGGGTGGAACGGAAGAATCTTAAGAGTAATCACGCACACAGTGTTTGCCCACCAAAAGCTCACTTGACAGTAGCTGGAATCGACCCATGGACCCAAGGCGTCAGAGGTGAGAACTCTACCGGGTCCAAGATTTGTTTCGTGAAACACTCTGAAGGGAGGGAATCAATTTGTAAAAATAGTCGAGTAGCACAGAGAGTTAAGGCACCAAATGTGATGGGGCGGAAATTATTATCAGTCAACTTTACTTAGTTTTACTATGCATGCAAATTTACTAGCTTATCTGACCTACTTGTAAGCGCGTAACATTCCAGTTTTTGACGTTTCAAATCTGAAAATATTATGTTGATAGGTTTTCGTGATAAATACTTTCAATATAGAAAAGTAATTCACGTGAAATATATTTACGACGTTAGACGGTCTGTTACTTACAACTCATGGTTTATAAAAGGTATAAATAATACAATGTATATATGTACTGTATGCTGTACACTTATAACATGAAAAAAGTTTGCAATTTTATTAATAGAGGCCATGATGGGTTAGTGGTAAGGCCTTTACCTCTGGCACATGGGGTCCTTGGTTCGATCCCAACTCGCGCCAAGTGAGCTTTGTGGTGGACAAATGTCGTGTGCATGTTTTTTCTCGGGGTTCTCCCGTTTCCACCCACTTTCTTCATTCCACCATTTCACTCATCTCTCATCATCACTGTCTCCTTTAGCCTAGCCAGCATAAACGTGGGATGTAAAACTTAGAGATTTCATTTCATTTCATTTTTGAAGTAGTGACTTCGACTTTATTCAGCGGGGGTGGTGGCTCAGTGATAGAGTGTTCACCTCCGGTGCTTGACGACCCTGGTTCGATCTCAGCTCGCGTCGAGTGGACTTTGTGGTGGACAAACACCGTGCTCTTGGTTTCTCTCGGGGGTTCTCCCGTTTCCTCCCACTTTCTTCATTCCACCATTTCACTCATTTCTCATTATTGCCGTCTCCTTTAGCCTAACCGGCATATCCCTGGGGCGTTAAACTTAAAGATTTCATTTCATTTCATTTTATTCAGCGGAAAGTCAAAGTTTGGTTTGGAAAAAATCATCGAAATTTATTTTATTTCTTCGGAAAATTCGATTACGTCATTTACGTGTTTTAGTTCTTCTAATGTCCTTTTAACACGCAACCACCGAGTTATGTCACTGCTTGTGAAGTATTGCTTAAATTGGAGCTTTTGTACGGGGCAACTGTAGTTGCTTCCTCTAAAACAGTCGCCGCCACCGTTAGCTTTAGAACAACTGTCTCGAGCAACTCTTCGTACCCGGCAGTCGTGAAGAAGCATTGTGTTAAATGGAAGGATTCGTACGGGGACACGGCAGTTGACGCCACCGTACAAGCTTCCAATGTACCTTTTTTTTTTTTTTTAAATCTTAGTTGGAGTACTGATCACAGGCGAAAAAAGCGGAGTTGTTTATCACTTTATTTTACGTCACATACTGGAGTTCTCCGATGTCTTAAAACAACTATAGACTATTCCTATATTCTATATATATTACAATGCAGTATCATCCCTGTGATGAACGCATAAGATACCAGGATTACATTGTTGCCTTCTTTATATTTATACCATCTTCCAAATTACGTTTATAATACTGATCTTTCTGTAATACAACGTGCCCATGGAAGCTAACTAGTCGTCTATTACGTTTTGTTTTATGTATATGAAGCATACATATTAATCATCCGATTTGCAGCCACCTCTAAAGCATTTCTGGATGTATGTTATTATTATTATTGAGTTGAGTTGATTTTGAGTTTAACGTCCCTTTAAGCAGCGAGGCTATATGAGACGGGACCTACTGATTAACGTGGAATTCGAACCACATGAACTCCTGCCAAGAATCGAATCCGGGTCTCTCATGCCAAAGGCGCGTACGCTAACCGCTTAACCACGAAGAAACTCATTATTATTATTATTATTATTATTATTATTATTATTATTATTATTATTATTATTATTATTATTATTCAACCACTAAAGAAAGAAGCAAAGGAGGAAAATATGTTGTTGACCAAACCAAACATACATCGATGGGATTCAGGAGCGTCATTTCAGATTTTGCTTGGGGGGGGGGGGGCAAGACCTCTTGATATAAGTAAAATTTTGCGTTTTCTTACTGATTTAATACTATTCTATTGATAAAATCTATATAAATCTCAATCTCAGGGGCGCAATTGCCCCTCCCTGCCCTCTCTAAATGACACCCCTGATGGGATTCCTCATGGCCAAGTAGTTAGAACTTCGCTGCCTATGCAGAACAGGTTTGATTCTCGATGGTAGGTACTGTGGTTTGAGAAATGAAATGAATTGAAATGAAATCTTTCAGTTTAACGTCCCATACTTATGTCCGCTAGGGTAAGGGAGACGATGATCAAAGTAAGTGAATGATGATGGAAGAATTGATGGAATGAGAATGTTGGAGGGAAAGGAGTACCCCGAGAAAATCCACGCACACGATGTTGCCCACCCCAAACTTACTTGGTCGAGGATCGAACAAGGGACCTCACGCCACAGAGACAAGGATCTACCACTGAGCCACCGTGCTCTCTAATGTGGTTTGAATGAAAGCTACGGATCTACGTCTAATATAGCCTAGTAGCCTCGGTGCTGTATCTTTGAAAATGAAATGAAATCTTTAAGTTTAACGTCCCACGGTTATGCCGGTTAGGCTAAAGGAGACGGTGATAATGAGAAATGAGTGAAATGGTGGAATGAAGAAAGTGGGAGGAAACGGGAGAACTCCGAGAAAACCCACGAGCACGGTGTTTGTCCACCACAAAGTCCACACGGCGCGAGCTGGGATCGAACCAGGGACCCCAAGCACCGGAGGTGAACGCTCTACCAATGAGACACCGCGCCGCCTGCTGTATCTTTCCATGTATATCTTGTGTACTAACAACCCAGTCCCACTACAGAAAAAATACGTGGGTATTGAAAGGTTTAAAAAACAACAGAGAAAACAAGTAATATATCAGTGTCTGCTATCAGTTGCTTGACGTAAAAAGCATTTTTTTTTTATTTCCATTGCCCAATAGTAAAATTGCCCGTAGGGGTTACTAACTGGTGGATCCTTTTCATTGGTAGCATTAGCGGGCGGGTTGTCATTATTTTTGTAATACCCAGAATTCAGTAGCATAGAAGCGACTTAGCTTCGTCTTGGCTTGACATTTGATGTGCAAAATTAGTATAAGAAGGAGAGTGGAAGCATTTTTGATCGTGGTCACTCACCTAGGATTTCAAGTAAGTTGGTTTTCCTGCACTAGAAGATCTACTATTTTACATTTCAATTAGTTTTGTTTTACTTTCACCTCAGTGCTGCGAGATTCCGTAAGCTCGTTTGTTTTTTATTTACGTAAATGTATGAAGGTATGTTTATAGAAGTAGCAGTTTGTGTAGACTACGTTAATCTTTCTTTTCTTTTCTTTTTTTTTTAAAGTTTAATGTCCCACGATTATGCACTGGGGCTGAGGGAGACTGATTATGAAATGAATGATTATGTTGGAATAACGAAAGTGGGAGGAAACGAGAGAACTCTGTGGAAAAAAGGGCCATGGTGTTTGTTCATCACAAAGCACTTGAGAACAGTGTAGACCTATTTATTCCGTTAAGCCCCAATAGCTCTTCAACTTTGACAGTAATTACGGGGAAGGTTCTAGAATGCTGGTGCGCATATATAAGTAAAGAGAGTTGGTACCCAGGATGGTTACTTTCTTCATCAAAGCTCAATATTCAATTCACATAGTAATGCCAAGTGAGCGATAGCGAGTCAAGATTACTTAGTAGTCAGGGTGATTATTTTATTACGATTGAGTGGTTCTATTAAAAAGGAAAAAAAAACTGGCATAATTACGTATAAATATATTTTGGTTAGGTTTGCTTAATTTTCGTTCACTGGTAAGAGTGCACTTTGAGCAGAACAAGTGATTTTGGGTATCTTTTAGTTTCTCCCCCAATCCTGCAAATATAAGATCTCCAGTGTTACTTACTAAGGGAAATATAACTGAGCGAGTGACAGCAAGCGAACGGGGTTAGACACCCCGCAGGGCTCGGTTTAGTATTGGTTCCTATGAATGTTCTGTTTAAAGTGCATTTTTACCGGTTCACTTACATAGTAGGTCTGGACCGACGGAGTTTATGGTACTTAACCTTGGAACAAGGATTGAACAGGGAGTAATTCCTCACGTCAGAAGTGACCACACTACCACTGAGCCACCGTGGTCCGAGCTCTCATTTCATAACTTAAATATCATACAATATTGACTGTTGGATTAAGTCATTTGAAATCTTGGAGCATTTTGAAATTACTCAAAGGTGTATATAGGTTGCATAAAATATTTTTTCTTTACGTAAGTAATCGAAAAAAATGTCCTATGTTGGTTGAGGAACGTATCTTCACATAGAGTAGTATAACACGGTCATGTCCGTAGCTAGGATGTAAGCCAGGAGAGAGGGCTTGAGAACCCTTTTTGACCATCTTCAGGCCTTCTTGAAACTTTCAGCTTATTGGTATGTATATATGAAAGTAAAATGAGCTCAAATTAGCTTCCACAAAAAATTAACTCATTCCCTTGCCTTAGTAGTTTGAAATATTAGAAATTAGTAATATAATTTTGAATAGTTAGTGATATGCGATGGTTCTAGCTTATGACGAACTGGTTCCTTGAAATCTCTGGTTAGTTCATATTTGGTCTAGAAAACATAATTTTCAAAATTAAAACATGTTTTCATTGTTTTGGATACATAAATTTGGAATTTAGGTATACATTCCTCCCCTCCCATCTGCGTTAACTTGATATGGAGAGTTGGCGTGTTTGCTATTTGTATTTGTCTTGGCACTTGATTTGGTTACTAAACCATAGTTGAAAGCCATGGGTATGCACGCAAGCCGCCACGAGAGTCTGCAACGGACGTTAAAGCAAATGCCTGACATGGGTTCGAATGCCAGGCAGTTTAATTTCACCTTTCACAGTGAGACTATTGTAGGATTGGACTGGGTTCATATTCTGTGCTTGGTAAAAACGTAAAACAACTGAATTTTAACTTGGACAGATGCTATAGATGTTATGAGACAGAGCATGTTATATATTGATAAGTAATAGTAAAGATATAATGTGGTTACTAACAGCAACGTGAAGACCACATAGTAGTTGGTAACTGTATTTTCATTGTTTTACGAGTGGTGGTTCACGGTATGATAACCAGATTTGATCAATCAAGTACTTGTATTACATTTTATTACGTTACAAGCAGTGGCGGATCTAGTCCGGGGCCGGGGGCGCTAGGCCCCCCAGTTTTTTGAGTGACAGATATAATTTAAGGTATTATTAATATTTCTTTCAAAGTTTATAGTAAACTCATGATATACCTACCATAGTCTGGGTTCTGCCCCCCCCCCAGTTTTTACCTTCTAGATCAGACTCTGGTTACAAGCGGGACGTAAAACTGAAAGATGTTTTACTTTGTTTCCATGCGTTTTCTTTATAGCTGTGCCCAACCTGGGCTAATGCGCCTGCCTGCATTCCCTAATGTCACGAAGATAATTGGGTCTACTTCTTTAGTTGGTATAGTTTAAGGGCACCGTCATAAAAATCGTTCCGTGATATTGGTGTGTACCAGTGGCGTATTTACGATTTTGTTCGGGAGGGGCTTTGTTAACTTTCGGGGGGGGGGCTTTGCCTGGAAATGTGAAAATTCTGCAAGATATTTCATTTACTTTACTAAGTAAGATTTTGGGGAGGGCTTAAGCCCGGAAGCCACCCCCCTAAATACGCCACTGGTGTGCACAGTTCACGATTTCAGATAAACTGCGTTAAATAGCATACTATATACCCTGTTGGCATTTAAAATAAGATTCCTTCTCAATTCTTTACACTAATTTGATTTCTACTATAAATTAAATATATTGTTACTTTGTATTTTAGTAGTCTTCCCCACTGGTCTAGTGATTTCCGTGTGGCCTTGCTAAACGTGGCCCCTCGTCCGATTCTCGGTGGGAGAGTGGAAACAAATTACTTCCATAAACGCGTTCACTTCTATTAATTGTCAGTCTCTTTTGGCCTAAGGTCGTAGCTGTGCGACATGAAAAAAGAAAAATAATTTTTAATTCCCTAGTTTTGGTTTTGTGTAGGTCTACTTGCTGGAGTTGAGACCTTCAACGGAACAGTAAGTTATAGAATTTATAACTAGTTTAATCAGTCGGAAATTATTCCGGTTCCTTGAGATTCATTCGGTTATTAGTTTTTCTTCATAGTATTGTTTCACTATTTCTAGAAGGAATTAGGTATTAACAAAGCAACTAATACGCAAAAACTCGCTATGCTAGGCTTTGATTCACTTGAATTATTTCTCCTATTCCGTTTGTGTTTTGATCCCCAGTTGCGCACATTCTAGTGTTTTGTTTTGAGGCCAGGCCCGTAAGTAGAGGGGGAGGCTAGTGGGCAACTGCCCCCTAAACTTTTCATGGCCCCTCCAGACCTCAATACAGAAAACACAATTTAGATATTTGTAAGAGAAGTTTTGATGACTTGCCCCCCTAATATATTCATGGTCCCTCTAAACATATGTGGCTGGTTTCGGGCCTGCTTGAGACTACGTTTACCCTGTTGTATCCAGGTGGGAAGTGCAGTAACTCGAAGGGTTCAAATGAAGCTTCTTACGAGAGGGTGACTTTTCTAGATATACAATCAAAGCTATTTATATCTCAGTGATGCAATACGAGGGTTGCACTGAAAGTTTCGGGAAAATGATAGAACGCAAGAACATGAAAGTGCATTTTTTTATTGCTTTTGAAAGTACTCCCCATGAATAGCAGTGCATTTTCATGCGATAGAACCAAATCTTGAAACAGGTATGCCACTCCGAGGTTGGTATCTGTGAAACCTGCAGTTTGTATGTCTCGATGGCTTCTTCTGGAGGTGCAAAAGCGCTTCCCACGCAACATGTTCTTTATTGTTGGGAACAAAAAGAAATCACTGGGAACTAAATCAGGGAAATAAGCCGGATGTCATGACTTCGCTTTCCTGGTCCAGAAAATCATTTGTGGCAGCTGCTGTGTGCGAGCTCGTATAGTCGTGTGCAGAATGATACGACGGTTGAACTGTTTGCTCACATTCAGTACTTCTGATAGACATATGGTTGTGTACCATTCTGCATTGACTGTTCTGCAATTCTCCAATGGTACAGTTGCAATATGACCTGATTTACCAAAAACTTATGCAATCGTTTGTTTGGAGGCACAGTGTGCATGAACAACTTTGATTGGTTTAGGTTCTCGCGGAACACCCACACAGCAGATTGTCGTTTAGTTTCCGGTTCGTACGTATATATCCAAGTTTCATTACCTGCTCCAATGTTAAACACCGAATTAGATGATCCAGACTTGAACAGTTTCGTTATAACTTTGCACCACTTTACACGGGCGTCTTTTGTGCGCGACTTAAATTGTGTGGGATCCAACGAGTGCAAAGTTTTTTTACACGTAAATAATAGTGCAATATTATTTGTATTTGGCTCATTACAATGCCTAAGATTTCCTGAATTTCGCGATAAGTCACATGCCAATCAGTGTTCATAATTTCACGAACAGCAGCAACGTTTTTGGGCACAATGACTGTCGATGGACTACCTGCACAATCTCCATCAGTCAGGCTGAGCTGACCACACGTGAATTCCTGAAACCACCTGTAAATTGTCTGAGATGGGGCTTCATCAGGAAAAGTAAGTTATCTGATGAACACATTGTTGTTGTGTTAACCCTTGCCGAATATCGTAATAAATCATAATACGAAAATGCTCTCTCATCAGGTCAATTTTTGTTCACGATCACCTCACTTCAAACTAGTGCCCTGCAACGACAAAGATTGAGAGTTATAGAGTTATATACGGTTTATCTTTAGAGTGAACACTATTAAATTACTTGGAGAGGGGAAATCTTCCTCATCCTCCCGTTCATTCGAATCTTCTGGAAGCTCATGTGGTGCGTATTCCACGTTAAAGATCTAGAACCAAGTCTCAGATAGCCTCGGACCTGAATTGGATGCTAAACTTCGAACCAACCACGCTTGTGTAATGACTTGTGGTTTATTAATTGCGAAAGATTGGTAATGTAATGTAATGTAATGGTACAATATATGTATTTTCTCTGTTAAATCATGGGTCGCGCTGGCTCAGTGGTAGAGCGCTCACCTCTGGTGCTTGGGGTCCCGGGTTCGATCCCAGCCCCCGCCAAGTGAACTTTGTGGTGGACAAACACCGTGTGCGTGGGTTTTCTCGGGGTTGTCCCGTTTCCTCACACTCTCTTCATTCCACCATTTCATACATTACTCATCATCACCGTCTCCTTTAGCCTAACCGGCATAACCGTGGGACGTAAAACTCAAAGATTTCATTTTCATTTTTGGATTTGGGAAGGAAGAAAACGGCCTGGGACCTATATGTTAGGTACCACTCCGGCATTTGCCTGCTGTGAATGAGGAAAAGCCAAGGAAACCTCATTCAGGATGGCTGGACTTAAAATCTTTTGATACTTTTTCGACCGAGTTTCCCCACCGGGATCGAACCCGGGACCGTTCGCACCGAAGGCGAGAGCGTTAGCGACTACGCTACGCGGGGCCACTAGTGTAGTTTAGAAAACTCATTTTTACTAGGATATTTGCAAGATTTTTTTTTCTTTTAGTTTAACGCCCCATGATTGTACATCAATGTAAGAGAGAAGGTGACGATGAGATACATGATAATGGTGGAATCAAGAAAATGTAAGGAAACTGGAAAGTCTTAAGAATAACCACACCTACAGTGTTCACCAAAAGCCTATTTGTCGGGAGCAGGAATCGAACCAGGGACCTACCGCGTCAGAGGTAAGCGCTCTCAGAGCTTTCTTTTGTTTAAAGAACTTGTTTACAATGAAATATATATATATTATGAAGATATTGACATATTTTACAGCCTCACTGAAATTTTTTTAAAAAAAAAGTAGTCAGGGAGAGCTTACTTGTCAGGTTTTTATTTTTTAATTTAAATTATTTATTTTTGCTTTGTTATGTTCCCTAGTTAATTAATGTTTGGGTTACTGAAAATTAAAAAAAACTTTTTAGTATTATTGTTATGTCATCACTTTGGAACCAAAACGTTAGATTTTTTTTCTTGTGTTTTCATATAGGAAGTTGGTAAGTTTGTGCCTTAGCATTGGTTTGGTTTCTAGAACGTAATTGAAGGTCATGTTGAGTTGAGTCTTGGTGGGTTTGAGTTCGTGAAGTGTTAGGCACTGCTTGTGCCCCTGTCTTCTGTTTGTGATGTTTCCTGGCTTTGGGCTGTGACGTATTTATGTTGAGGAGTACCAACGCAGGCCGCGTGATATACAGGTAGCTACAACACAGCTTCAACAGTTACGAGTGCCAGGTCTTTGAATTTTAGCTTTCGTTACGGCGTGACTAATGCAGTATAGTACTAGGTTGAAATTCTATGGGTGGTAAAAACGGTATGGTAAGAAATACAACGTAATTGTTATTAGTTTAATTAGTGTTTCTTCATAGTATTGTTTCACTATTTCTAGAAGGAATTAAGTATTAACGAAGTAATGAATAAGCAAAAGCACACATTGATTGACGTTTACTATTTCTCATACTCCATTGAGAATGTTTTGATCCTCAGTTGCGCAAACATCCAGTGTGCGTTTATTTTCTTTCTTTTTTGGGGGGTTTACACTGCCTCACAGATGAGCTCACTCGTGGCTAAGTGGTTAGTGAACACGCCTTTGGCGTGGGACACCCGGGTTCGATTCCCGGCCGGGGGCCGCGGTGGCTCAGTGGTAGAGCGTTCACCTCTGGTGCTTGGGGTCCCGGATTCGATCCTAGCCCCGCCAAGTGAACCTTGTGGTGGACAAACACCGTGTGCGTGGGTTTTCTCGGGGTTCTCCCATTTCCTCCCACTTACTTCATTCCACAATTTAATTCATTGCTCATCATCAGCGTCTCCCTTAGCCTAACCGGCATAACTGTGGGACGTAAAACTCAAAGGTTTCATTTCATTTTTTCTTAATCTCTTGCACCGACCGACCGATCTCGATCAAATTTCCAACGTAGATGCGGTTCTGGCCTGGGAGTGTTTTTAACTATTTACTTTGACAGTAGAACTTCGGGGAGGGGGAGGAGGGGGACAGAAAAAATAAATGACTTAATTTACTTTGAAGTGTAAAAGTGCGAGCGTTTTCTTCTCTCTCTCTCTCTCTCTCTCTCTCTCTCTCTCTCTGTCTCTGTCTCTCTCTCTCTCTCTCTTCACTCCTCCAGTCTCCTCTCACTTTTAGGGCCGCGGTGGCTCAGTGGTAGAGCGTTCACCTCTGGTGCTTGGGGTCCCGGATTCGATCCTAGCCCCGCCAAGTGAACCTTGTGGTGGACAAACACCGTGTGCGTGGGTTTTCTCGGGGTTCTCCCATTTCCTCCCACTTACTTCATTCCACCATTTCATTCATTTCTCATAATCACCGTCTCCTTTAGCCTAACCGGCATAACCGTGGGACGTAAAACTCAAAGATTTCATTTCATTTTTTCCTCTCACTTTGATTTCATGATTTCACACTCTGATGAAAAGTATTAAATACCGCCAGGAAAAGTACTAATATATAACCTCTCTTTTAGGCGCCCCTCCAACCACGCGCCCGGGACACGTGCTTTGCTTGCTCGCCCATAGCTGCGGCTCTGTGAGCTACATAAGTAACATACAATGCTTACGTAATACTTTGGGTAATAAGTACTATTAAGAAAGGAAGAATTGCATTTTTTTAACTTTGGGAAAGAAGCTACTATGGGATTAAAGATAAGGTAGGAAAGGCAACACATTCCAGTCTATGCTTTCACCCAGCAGACATATTGTTTGGAACCAAAAAAAATGTGACTTTTGGAATCTTGTACTTAGGTTCACAGCGGAAGCGACGAAATAACTTGAATCATCCATTGTAGCTCTCCCCGCAACCAGTTTCTAAAATGTTGGCAATAAGTTTGCGAAACGAGAGGTGACGACTCCAATTTTGGGTGAAAAGTCGCTATAAGAAATAATCGAGAAATTCATTGTCTATAAGCATTGTAAAAGTTGTAGATGTAAACTAAACAATATGTTCTACTCACTGGCGCAAATCCCGGGGGGGGATGACGGATACATGTCCCCTCCAATCTTGGAACTGAATGGGACTTCTCCCAAATAATCCGATTTGAAATGTGTTTTTTGGGAGAAATTTGATGATTTTTGTCCGATTGCTACAAAGGAACGTGAGATAAAATAGATGTCCCCCAGAATAAGCCTCAAATCTGCAGCCTCCTAACGCTAAAGACAACTCTGATCCTCCACAACATTGTTTTTCAACTTCATAAGTATTTTGGACATCGCCAAAAAAAGTATGGTAACGGTCTTACCCTCTCCCCCCCCCCCCAATGTTGAAGACAGATTTGCGCCGCTGGTTCTATTCACATCTTTGTAAACAGAGCGCAACCAATCCTTTAATTCAGGGATCATTTCAGGTTGTTTCGGGTACTTTTGTTCATGTTGTGGTCAAAATAGTTCCGAAATAATTAACACTACAGTACTTACGTTAAGCAATTTTTTGTAAAAGAAAACGTGCAGAATAATTAAAAGACCCCAGAGGACAAATATAACAAACACCTTCTTCGCCTTTATTCACGCATCTATAGCTAATCTTGTTGCTATCGGTAATGATGTATTACGTGTGTCTCTCAACGGAAACTCGGCGAACTAAAGGACATCAAGTTTGTAGTTATTCTTCGTTAGAGGGCAAGGGTAACATAACAATGCAGGATTGTGGAGTAGTGAGTACGCTGTACAGGGCCGGCGCTAGCAGTTTTGCCGCCCTGGGCGGTACTTTCAAATGCCGCCCCTTTAATCCACAAACCTTATTTTGACAGAAGACATTCAGATATTAAGAAAAAGTAAGATACCATATTTAAAAACATGTATGAAAAGGAAAAGTAAACAAAAAATTGAACTGCCTCTCTCGAATGCTTTAATATTTAAACGACTCCATACATGACACAATATTCAGTATGCTCGATTTTGCTGTACGTGATATACAGCAGGGCATACAGTTTTTTTTTAATGTATGCTTTAGTTCGACTAAGAATTTTAATTTTTAAGCTTATTTTATATCAAAAGGTGTTTCCAATAGAGTATGGAGCAAAAAGATAATATAGTGAGTCAAATATTACGGCAAAAGTAAGTAATTAGCTTAAGACTTATAATGTACTAAAACACAATAGAAATACACAATTTAACATAGTTTAATTGAAAAAACTTTTCTTGTTTTGGTATGAGCAAATTCCTTTATCACATTCGCGTAGTCCAATGTTTCAGCCAATTGATGTTCCATTGATATCATCACTAGAGCACTTAAACGTGTTTGAGATATGGAAGAATGTAGATAGTTTTTAATAAGCTTAGAGTAAGTTTCGAAAAATTTCTTTCTCAACTTGCCACGGTTACTGGTAAGATAAACCAAATCATAACTGCAACACTGACATAGGGAGCAAAGTCATATTTCTTGATTAATTTTAGTCTCTTTTGATGAACTTTTAGGCTTAATTATAGCGGTTAATAGTTTCAGTTCGTCTTTCAAATCACGGGTTAATATCTTTCGATTCTTCGCGTATTAAAATGCAGGCACTTTTCAGACAAAAGTTCAGGTGGCATATCGTTCAGATTATTTATATCGTAAAGAAAATCGAAATACTCGCTGTGATGTTTAAATTGCCCAAACCTTTCTCTTAAATCTAACACAATCACGTCTAGAAGTTTGTAATAAAAATCGATCTTGTATCTTGTTTGTGGATCTTCAATAGCTTCATCTTCTGCCTTCTATTGAAACTGTCTCTTCTTTCGACTTCGAGCGTGCACTGTATTGCCTATCCATGGATCATCCATATCTAATGCTGATGCCAACTCCATCGCATCAATTAAGCAAGGTTGAAACTTTGCATCATTTCTGCTCCTCTGAAAGTTCTCAGATTTGTTTTAAAGAAACCCTACTGGATCAAACACACTTTTGTTTACTATGTTTATGTGGAGTGAAAAGTCATACCACATAACGAGTGAGTAAAGAAAGTAAAGCCACGCAGGTGGTTTGCTATACACAGAACATCATGGGCGATCATTCTATTATATTGTCGTTACTTATTTGAAGTAAGGTATCATAAGCCTCTATTTGATATCTAAGTGAAGTCAGAGCATCAACTCGACTCTCCCATCTTGTGGTGCTGAATGGTTTTAAAGTGAGGCTGCTAATAGGTTCCTTTAGTATGGCCCAACGTTGAACTGACGCAGAAAAGAAGTCAGAAACTTTTTTTTAACTATACAAAAAAAAAAAAATGAAACGGTGGACTTGAGATGTTGTGGCTACATCGTTAACGATAAAGTTTAGTAAAGAAACATGTAAATCTTGAGAATTTATTTTTTCTTTTCATATTGGAACTATTGTCATATCTTTGGCCCTTCATATCTTCGATAGAAGTTCATTTCTTTTAGCCGTTTAATTATTACTTCTGTCAGTTCTAGCTAGACCAGTGATGTCTTTTACTGGTACGAAACCAAGAAAGTGTTCGCAAATTTTTGTAAGCCATTCTCCATTATTGTATGTGATTTGTACAAAACGAACGATCCTTTGTACCAGAAATATCTGGTGTACAGTCTAGCACTATAGTATAATATGTTGCAGCTCTCAACAAAAACAGTATTTTACTTTCAATTTACTCACTAAGAATAGGAATTTAAAAAATTTTGGACATCTTTTCCTCAGTAATGGTCGCATTTATTTTGCCCTCCCATGGTTCTTTTAATGTGTTCGGCCATGATTTGTATTGCTTAAATATAAAAACAATTATATATATATTTATATATATTGTTGATAAGACATGATAATGAACAATTTGTAAATTGGTTAAAAACTCGCTGCTAAAACCTAAATGTCTCTAGGTGCTGTAGGCTAGAACCGCCTGTCTCAAGTGGGAGTGTACCTTTTGCGTACTTGGAGTGGAGCGTTAGAATATTGCTGAATAGAAAAAAAATATAAAAGACACTTGACAATCTTATCCGCTCTAGCTGAAAATCTTATCTACGCTGCTGCAAGGGAAATCTTGAACGAGATACCTGTGGCTAGTAGTTTGATAATTGAAAATGAGGGGGAATGCTTTGAATTTCCTGAATCTGAGTGAAGTAAGTTTAAATTACATTCTCAGGGAACACAATTTTATTTTTCCATGTGGGCCTATTACGAAGCATTATATTTTAATAATATTCTTTTCTTTTTCAAATTTTGCCGCCCACTAGACGTGCCGCCCTGGGCGGTGGCACGGCTCGATCCCCCCTCGCGCCGGCCCTGACGCTGTATTTTCAAACTCTTCATCACTTGCGCTGATTAAAACAAACAAACAGAAAAAACTGTTTTGAACTAATAATGCTTCTCTACAGATGAACATTTTGTTTGCAGCAAAAAGTCGCTAAATGTGTAAGTAGGTAAATCGTCATTTAAAAATCACCCAAAAAAGTCTCCAATCGGAATTTTTTTTGTCGCTATCGTAGGGCGACCATACGTCCCGTTTTGACCGAGACAGTCCCGTTTTAGGGGCGTGTCGCGGCCGTTCCGTCAGTAGATGGAAAAAAGTAGTATTCGTCCCGTTTTATGTAAATGAAAGAAGTAAATAACAAACCCAATACCTTTACTCCTTTTAAAAGTATAAATAATAACAAAGCGGCAAAAATTGAACTGAAATTCCCTATATTAAACATACTCTATAGTTCGCAGTACTGCTCGAAAGGCAGCAGAGGTTTTAGCAGTTGGTTGTGTGTCGAACAAATTTCAACGTGTCTTTCCTTTTTGATAAGTACCCGCTCTGTAACAAAGAGAGAGAGGAGGAAATCTGATATCAAGGCACTGATAAGAACAAAGGTAGATCTAAAAGTCTAGGGTTGCAAGAACCTGTCCCGTTTTTAACTGAAAATTTTATGGTCAACCTACGCTATCGTTGAGGTCGAATTCCCCTTATTTAGCGACTTTACCCAAAATTTGCAACATTGACCCCCACCGAACAACACCCCGTTATCTTTAGCCTAGCCAGTATAATAGTGGGACGTAAAACTTAAAGATTTCATTTCGAACAACACTCCCAGAAAGATTTCATTTCGAACAACACTCCCAGAAACCTATTGTTATACCATTCCCAAAACACCCTTTTGTACAGTTCTCCCTATTCGAAAAAAATTGTAAATAGCAGTGTTCATAGATAAATATGGAACTCAATTTTCCTGAATTTTCCAGGTTTTCCAGGTATTAATTTTGCAATTTCCAGGTCTAGTGGAAGAAACTAATAGTACGAGAACACATAAATTTTAAGAATACTATATTTATATATTTGAGAATGGCCACCCTTCTCCCCAATGAACGATTGCAATTAAATATTGAGTCACAAGAAAATAAATAATTAAAATAAAATTTAAGTTGAAAAATATTAAGTTGAGAAGCCTACTAAGGGAATTATATAATACTTTTGTTCCATACTTGAATACATTCAAAATATACAAAAAATATTGGCTTGGGGAAGAAAAAAGGGCCCGCGAGGTTTTAACTGATTCTTGTAGTACTCGACGAGAGAAATCGATTAGTGAAGGAATGTTCAAAATCGGCGCAGGCAAGCATGAAGAAAATCGCATTTTCATGTACCGGTTCAAAATGGGGAAGAAAAAAGGGCCCGCGAGATTTTAACTGATTCTTGAAGTACTCGACGACAGAAATAGATTACTGAAAGAATTTTCAAAATCGGCACAGGCAAACATGAAGAAAATCGCATTTTCAGGTACCGGTTCAAAATGAGAAGAAAAAAGGACCGCGAGATTTTAACTGATTCTTGTAGTACTCGACGAGAGAAATCGATTAGTGAAGGAATGTTCAAAATCGGCGCAGGCAAGCATGAAGAAAATCGCATTTTCAGGTACCGGTTCAAAATGGGAAGAAAAAAGGGCCCGCGAGATTTTAACTGATTCTTGTAGTACTCGACGAGAGAAATCGATTAGTGAAGGGATGTTCAAAATCGGCGCAGGCAAGCATGAAGAAAATCGCATTTTCATGTACCGGTTCAAAATGGGGAAGAAAAAAGGGCCCGCGAGATTTTAACTGATTCTTGTAGTACTCGACGGGAGAAATCGATTAGTGAAGGAATTTTCAAAATCGGCGCAGGCAAACATGGAGTAAATGGCATTTTCATGTACCGGTTCAAAATGGGGAAGGAACAAGGTCCCGCGAGTTTGAACCGCTACGATGTATGTTCACGAATGTGCCCGTCTTCTCAAATTTAGTTAATTACTGTGACACTGAAACATGTGACACAGAGTCATATTGTGGATGACTCTGCAATCGGCAACCACTGCACATATACTCCTCCTGCCCCACAGTTTGATTATTTCGATCCATTCCTCACGTGCTAACGGCATGGTTCAACATCTGCAAGAAAGAGGTAAATGTAACGTTCAATTGGCAATAGCTTTTCACCAAATTAAGCATGGAATCTGATTGCATGAAATCTGATTGCATATTTGACATACTGAGAAAATTCTAGCCCGTGGCCATATGTATCACATATCCCACCAGTTCATAAAAATTTTGAACACAAAATTACGGTCGTCCGTGTGACGTACTCCCAAAAGGCCTAATGTGTATCACCCACCTCACATTCAATGAAACCACATCCGTGTAGAATTTAGAAAGGAACTTCTTATGATGTATACAGGATGTCTCAAACGTTCCCTGACATAGGTTCCCTGACTACAAAATGTAAGAGGAAAAACATCTCGAAATATGACGTTTTCAATCTAAAGTGAACACTTTTTTAAAAAATCGGACAAGATGAATGTGCTGTATACTCTTTATGCACCCAATTTTAAATGAAAATGCAACGTTGTCATTTACCTGGACCCACGACATAAGTGAATGAAGTTACTGTTTGAAACGGGGGCTGGCCATCGACATGTTAGCGTAAAAGACAGTAACTTCACTCACTTCTGTTGTGGATCCAGGTAAATGGCAACGTTGCATTTTCATTTCACATTGGGCGCATAGAGAGTGTACAGCGCAAACGGGCCATCCGATTTTAAAAAATTCCTTCACTTTAGATTGAAAACATCATAATTGGATATGCTTTTCCCTCCTACATTCTGTTGTAACTCTGATAATAACAGTTACCCTATGTCAGGGGACTTTTGAGACACCCTGTATACCTTATTTAATGTATGTTTGATGTCACTATAACTGTAGTATAATTTAGTTTGTTTAAATTTACAATTTAATACAAGTAGATTCGGATTTACATGCGTAGGATTTTGTATGCATCTAACTAATGAATTCTTTTATATTTATGCTTAACTTAGTGACTTGGCTTTGGACTGCAACTGATTATTGTAACCCATTATTGCTTGAGAAGAAACAAGATATCCGAATCTTCATTTGGAGAAATCAAAGTCTATTGGAAAGCTGGGGATTACAATCATTAATTTCTACATTTCAAGGTGCGTAGTAAATTATATATTGTGTTTATTGTTAAATTACTATTATTGGGTTTAGAATCAATGAAGCACTTCATGATATTTTATGGGGATCAAGATGGGTGCCGGATAGATAAGTATTTGAGCGTCAGGCTCTTATTTCTTTTCAATTTAATATTTAATCAATGATTATT
Source organism: Thermobia domestica (assembly GCF_964235325.1). NCBI lineage: Eukaryota > Metazoa > Arthropoda > Insecta > Zygentoma > Lepismatidae > Thermobia > Thermobia domestica. The sequence continues at coordinate 96,328,927 of NC_137457.1, forward strand.
TTTCTCCCTCATTATTCCACCAAATCGTATTCCAAGATCATATATCCATTTTTGTTCGATATATCCATATTTTTTAACATTATCTCTTTCATATTTCTATATTTTCGATTTTTGATATTGTTTATATTTCGATATTGCTGTATTTTTCGATATTTCTTTGGTGGACTTTGTGGTGGACAAACACCTTGCTCGTGGGTTTTCTCGGGGTTCTCCCGTTTATTCCCACTTTCTTCATTCCACCATTTCATTCATTTCTCATTATCACCGTCTCCTTATCCTAACCGGCATAACCGTGGGACGTTAAACTTAGATTTCATTTTTTATTAATCTCAGCATTTTATAGTGTATTCTTAAGCTTAAGGTGATGTATAATTAAATTTTGAATTCAGTTAACTTATTTTGTTTCTCAGATTGTTTTTAAAATGTATGTACAAACGTTGATGTTCATTCTCGAGAGTTTAAAGTGACGTACAGTTATTAAACATAGTATTTAATATTGTACTCAACGTGGAAGTGATATACAGTTAACTTTTGAATTTAGTTAACATTTTTCTTTCTGAAATTGCTTTCAAAAGTATGTAAAAACGTTTTTATTTTCTTTCTTGAGTGCTAAAAGTGATGCAAAGTTATTAAGCTTACTACGTTATATTGTATTCTCAACCCTAAACTGATACACAGTGCGTTTTTGAATAAATTGTCAAGTTATTTGAGTGATGAACACTGGTAGAAAATCCTGACTACTACTGGAACATTGTGATTTTAAGGTGACGACTACTGGTGCAAGGATTTTAAAATATTGTTTTTCCTTCAAGGGCTACTCCTTTTTGAATTCTGACTACATGGTCACTATAGGAAGGATCAGTGAGTCTTTCCAACTATGGTACAGCTCCGACAGATTCACGATGCTCAGAGAAGAGACAAAATAGTATGTTTTCAACCTTAAAGTGAGAACCACTGGCGTTTTTACCTTGCTATGCAAAAGTGAGTAAGTACTCCAATGGGGTTCCAATGCGGTACCTAATTTCTGCATTTTAGATATATGGAAATACATGTCTCTAAAATGTAAAGAACTGATTTTTTTTGGGGGGAATAAACTATAGGTATGTGGGGCTTGCATACTTGACGCTACAATTCGGAAATTGAATTAAAATATGACTAACGGCTATCAAGATGTTGTCAAATAAAGAGAGGACCAATACAGGTATGGGATTTTCGTGTTAGATGCTAAAATTTCCGAAATCGGTCATGGAAAGTTAATAAACACCAGTAGCAATTTCATCTTAAAGTAATTAGATATCTTCATGGGGTGTTAGAACATCATGGAGTCTACCAAAATTAAATTTTAAAAGCTTTTGAAAATATAATCTGACATTTGTAAACAGTATTTGAAATATGTATTTACCCAAAATTTCCAGCTAGTACATCTAACATCTGGAGAAACACTGTGAAATAAAAGCTTGAAATTTCGGAAACAATTATTGGTCGCAACAAAATTAAATAAGATGGTACTTCTATGGGTTAAATCAGTACCTCAGTACAATTTCGATCGAAAGATTAGTTCAGTCCTAGGTTTTCTTCAGGCAATTCCAAGGGTTCATCGAGCTGTGCAAAAGAATGAAAATTCGCTGTCAATATCTAAGATAGTAACTAAGATATAAGGAATTATATATTTTATGACGTAAAAATAGATATCTTTATGGATTTGTACTTTTGGGTCTTTCCTATAAGAAAAAAATTCAGAAAACTACTGTATATACCTTAATAGACAATTCAGTGGGCGGGGACACAGTAGCTTAGTGGTAGGGTATTTAACTAATCTTTTTTTTTTTTTTTGCAGAAACTATTGGAGTATTCACTTAACCCATAGAAATACGATCATACTTAACTCCCTATTTAATTTTAAAATTAAATAAAAGGAAATATTTCAGTGTAGCGACCCACGATTATGCATTTTAGTCTCAGGGAGATTATGATTAAAGCAAGTGAATGTTGTTGACAGAATTGATGGAATGCAAAGGTGGGAGGAAAGAGAGTACCCCGAGAAAACCCACGAATACGATGTCCACTACAAACTGACTTGGCCGTGGATCGAACCAAGAACCCAATACACCAGAGGTAAGCACTCTACCACTAAGCCACTGTGCCCCGCCCATTTAATTGTCTATTAAGGTATATACGGTTGTTTTCTGAAATTTCTTCTTCTTACAGCAAATACTCAAAAGTACAAATCCATGTGGGTCTCTATTTTTACGACGTCATAAAATACATAATTCCTTATATCTCGCTTGCTATATTAGATATTGACAAAAAATGTTCACTTTATTTCAGAGCCCGATGAACGCTTGGAATTGTCCAAAGAAAATTTAGAGCTGAATTAATCTTTCGATCGAAATTGTACTGACGAGTCTGAGGTACTCACTTAACCCATATAAGTACCATCTTATTTAACTTTTGTTAGGATTAATAATTGTTTTCTGAAATTTCAAGATGGTGTATGGTGTCTCTCTAGCTGCTAGATGTACTAGCTGGAAGTTTTAGGTAAATACATATTTCTAATACGGTACTCTTTAAAAATGTCAAAATATATTTTCCAAAACTTTTAAAATTTAATCTTGGTAGACCCCATGATGTTCTTAAACTCCATGGAAATACCTAATTATTTTAAGATGAAATTGATACTGATGCTTATTAACTTTCCATGACCGGTTTCGGAAATTTTACCACCTAACACGAAAACCCCATAACTGTATGGATCCTCTCTGTATTTGACAATATCTTGATAGTCATATTTTAATTAATTTTCTAAATTGTACTGTCTAATATGCAAGCTCCACGTACCTATGGTGTCGCTTTTTATTTCATCATATTTCGGTAACTGTTAGGCGTACCGACTTGCGGTTTCGGTAAACACACACCTCTAACGTTATTTAAAACGTTATTAAGACATATTTTAGAATATTTAGAAATGAGTTCTGCGAATATCATGACACCCGAAAACCCCCATCAGGGCGTGTGTGTAGTGTATTTAATTGAAACTACTTTTGAGGTTGTTGTAAGCCCTCGTAATTACGTTTCCAAAACTGCACCACCTAGTACGCAAACCCCACACTTCTATGGTGTCGCTCTTTATTTTCCCATATCTCAATATCCCTAAGGCTTACCGAGTTGAGGTTTTCGGTAAACAAATGTCAGTTCCCTACATTTTAGAGACATACATTTCCACATATCTAAAAAATACAGACATTAGATACCCCATGGTACCTCGAACACCATTGGGGTACCCACTTACTTTTGAATAGTAATACATTTTGAGTTGTTGTTCAGCATCAATAAACACTTCATAATTTTTCTACGTGCAACCCAAAAGTCCATACCTGACGGAACAGATTTTGTCCATTTAATCTCAAAAATGTTAAGATACTTTGTATTGTTAAGTACAACCAAGTTAAGCACACTGAATTTAATATTTTAAATATTTTCTGATTTTTGTTTCAGGTATTTCGTGCATCAAAACAAAACCAGGATTCTGCTTGGAAGACGGTGAAAAGAAGCAGTGTAGGTTGTGGCTAAAAGTACGTTCTTTCTGAAGACAGACCCAATTGTATTTACATTCTTTTGTACGAATATATAACCCTAATAAAAATACTGTACTACAAATTATTATTTCTTTCTTCCATAAATTAGAATAAAATATTATCTCTGTTTAAAGAAAATGTTAGTGTTAAGTCATTTCAACTCTTTTTCTCTGTAATAAGAATATTATCCCTCGCAATATTTTTTATCTTTGTGCTATTACGATTGGATGAAGTAAAATTCTATACGAAGCACTATTATTTCAGACATGCATTAAGAACTAATGTATTGTTCTGTATGTAAGGCAATGTGTATACTGAACATGTCTAGCGAAGTTGTTTTAATATAGAATCTATAACTCAGCTTTTCAGTAGTCAACTTTATTGGGAATCCGAAGAAAGAAGTATATATATATATATATATATATATATATATATATATATATTAAAAAAAACGTTGGACTTACCAACGTATGTGTTCGAATTCTGGACTAATCCAAATTATCCAGAGAATTCATTATATATTTCTTTGTTGATATTTCAGATGTGTCCTTTATCCAAGTCATATGAAACGGAGACTTCATACATCGCTATACTTTGTATGAACTATGTTCCGTATTTACTTAATCACTTTGTAACTTTCTCTAGGGTTGACAAGGCCGCAGGTGTCAATCGAACAGTTTAGTGTTTCACTCATGTCACCTTGTGACTAAGGTACGTCCTGTCGGTATATATATGGTACTGGGTTCAATTAGCGATAAAATACATTTTTAGCATTAAACAAATGTAAAAATCTACACGAAATGAGATACCATGATCTCTGACTTACGGATAACACCAAGCAACTAATGGTACTGAGTGTGATTGAGTTTACTATCTGGCTAAAATCAGTGTTCCTTTAGCTATACTTCTTTTCGTGCTCTGAATTGCAAAGATTGAAATAACCGTTTTAAATTATTGCATATATATCTTCTGAGTAATTCTGAGAATCATTGCTCTTTCTTTAAGCAATGTATGAGACTGTTAAACTGCTCGTTGCTTAAAATGTTGCACTAAGAAGGATGCATCCCGGAAAGTCCAAATTTGCAGAATGTCTAGAGCAGGGAAGGATAAATATGTTTAGTCGATGGCTGCACAACGCCTCCGCTGTCACCACGTTGTCACAGCGAATACAGCGGACGGTTAAGAATATTCTGCACTTACTATTAGGTATCTGCCTGGGAACTTTGGTGCAGCTACCCAGTCTCCTTCTTGTTGTCGCATTTTTAATGGCGAGTACTGAGTAGGAATCTCTTGTGAGCGAACACGTTTTCGGCTGTCAGCATAATTTTAATTATTGCGATATTAAAAAAAAACAAAAAAACATACCTGTTAATTAAAATGTACAGAGAAGTTATTTCTGGAAAATTCTATTCAGGCCTCTTGTGGTAACAACTGCACTTTAGAAGAAGATACTATTAAGGAAAAGAATGAGGTAAAATAATCTTTATATCGTACAAGCAATGGATGATAACAGCTTAATAAATGATTGTACGTAAATCTTGTTTGAGTTTGAATATAGGATTGTATATGGCTGTGCATTTTGCATTATTATTGAAGTGCTGCAACTAACTAACTGCAAACCATATGATAAATTCTTACAGTAATATATCACATATTGATTTACTCTGTATGAAAACGAAAATAGTTTAACATATGGTTAACCTTCTTTGTGCCCATAATTTTAAAATTAACGCTTGTGTCACTTTTCAACACTTGGCTTTGCAGTAGCTTTCCAACGAATTAGCAGGAAGCTCAAACTTACAGGACACCCTGCAGGTAAATACATTTCTTTTGACAGTTTCACTGCTCCAAACTAAGATTTGAAAAGTGTAGTATTGTTAATTTTATTATTATTGGCACAAAGGAGATCAACCATATTTTAAACTATTTTTGTTTCCATACAGAGAAAAACAATATGCGACAACATTACAGTAAGAATGTATCATGCATTTTGCAGTATGTTGTAGCACTTCAATAATGGTGCACTATACGTACAATCTAGATCCTGAATATGTCCAATCCATATATTACAAGAAGGCAATACGTATGCGATGCAGGTAAAATCCGTATATTTCATATGGACAATCTATAAGCTACATACATCCAATCCATACATTACATATGGCCAACCTGTACGGGACATACGTATAATCTATATGCTGCATGCAGACAGTCTATAAGCTACATATGTGCACTCTGTATGGTGCATACGGATATTCTGTATGCTGTATCGGGACAAGCTGTGTGCGACATAAGGAAAATCTGTATAATACATACGTACATTACGTATACTGTATCTAGTCGTACGTACGGGGCACAAGTACAATATAGATGCTGTCTTGGGGTTGAACGCAAGAAACATACGTATAATCTATATACTGCATACGTCCAATCCGTATATTACAAAAAGGCAATACGTATGCGACATACGTAAAATCCGTATACTTCAGACAAACAACCTATAAGCTACATACACCCAATCCATACATTACATATGGCCAACCTGTACGCGACGTACGTATCATCTATATGCTGCATGCAGACAGTCTGTAAGCTACATATGTGCACTCTGTATGGTGCATACGGATATTCTGTATGCTGTATCTGGACAAGCTGTGTGCGACATAAGGAAAATCTGTATAATACATACGTACAATACTTACACTGTATCTAGTCGTACGTACGGTGCATAAGTACAATATAGATGCTGTCTCGGGGTTGAACGCAAGAAACATACGTACATAGCGTATAATACATATTACTTGAAATTATGCTCTGTCCTGAGAGTCAGCGTGTGTCATCATTATTAACTAATATGCTGTATATGGTCCTGACGTCACAAAGCTAGATATCACCTCCGTATATACTTGTTACTACAGATGACGTCACACGAATGACGTCATTGCACTTATGCAGACAGTGCGTATAATACATGCTTTCTCAGCTATACGTTTGCTGCAGGATGTTATTTACGGTTGTACGTTAAGTCCAGAAACTACAGGAATTACGAATGTAACCTACGTTTTTAAGTATGCCACCTACATTTTTTTTTCTCCGTGTGTGCCATACAGAAGAATAAAACCTTTTATCTTTAATGTGGTTTCGTAAAGGTGGATTATGCAAAAGGGGGAACTGCATCCTTCATGGGTTCTTTACCTACTGTAACAGTACGTATTCCTTGTATACACGACTTCAAAAGTGCACTACCACCTGCAAGTCTCCTTCTCCTGCAATAGCAGGCAAGCGAAAAATCTCGGCGGTTCGGTTGGTTGCGAATTCGAAAGGCGTTGGACAAAACCTCAATTTTGTAACAAATATATCAGTGTGGCAAACTGCAAATAAGAGAATAAAACAAATTCTTAAGAATTACAATCTTATTATTATGACGGAGTTTGATGACAACAAAAGTAACAAAATGATCTTACTTAAGCAGTTCAAACAAGATGAGTGGCAAGAAGCAGATATCAGAGGAAACCATTTTTCTCCTTCCATCCCGGAAAGAGAATCTAATAAAAAGAAAAAATTACATAATGTAAAGGTTTAGTATAAAAGTCAATCCCAAAATCTTCAAAGTTGACACCCGAAATGCAAGAACAACTGTACCAAAGTGAATGAAATTGTGCACAGATATTGAAGACGTAAAATGAGGGAATACGGGTTTCGTATTTTAAAGAAGAATACGGTTTGGTGGGGCACGGACCTCTCCAACATTTGATTAAGAAATATCAAACGTGCTAGTAACAGTATGTTAGATGTGTGTAAAGGACATGAAGAATTGCAACGAAACTTTACGTACGGACAATACTCAAAATTAAACGAATACGTTTTTTTATTTTCTCCGGAAAAACGGTTTTAGCGGGCAAAAGGCTTAACCAAAAATTTTGAAAGTTTACGCCCGAAAGGCAAGAAGTGAACAGAAGTAATGAAATTGTGCACAGATATTGTAGACGTAAAATGAGGATACGCGTTTCGTATTTTCCTGAGAAAAAGGGTTGGGTGGGACTCGAAAGCCAAATATTTAAAAGCTCGCAATTCAAATTTCGAGCTTGCGCTTCTACTTCTCGCTAATGCTGCACTCTCCATTTTTTTTCAAATATCGATTCTATGATGGAGCTTTAAGGTGGGAGGCCCGGGTTCAATTCCCGGCGGGAGCTCATGTAATTCGGATTCGGATTCCACGTCTCATATAGCTTCGCTGTTAAACGGGACGTTAAACTCAAAATCAAGTCAAGTATGAGATGGAGCTCAGGAAATCATCACTTATAATTACTTTTACTGTTAGGATACAGCTGAGTTGATTCACTATGTTCTATGTTATCAAATGAAGTATAAACATTACATTGAAGTTTTTCAGACAAGATTATTGGCGTGGACAGCAAACTGTATAGCGAAAAGAAAGATAGAAAGTGAAGGGTTAACTTTAAACGGCCCGCTCCAGTTGAAGTGCTTATACAGACACAGACAGACAATGAATGATACGGAGAATCAGTCGTATTAGCAAATGCTAAAACAAATCTTTTGCTCTTACTCACTTTCACTAAAGTGTCTGCTCACTACGGACGCATCGTAAGCATATACATTAACATATAGCCAGGAGAGAATATATATGTCAAATTCAGATTTTGAGTACAGTGTCAAAAGATCATTTCCGTAAACTGTAAAAGGCAGTGATGCTGAAGCAATAATAATCCACTTATGTTCTATTAAATCCACTTGTTCTATTTATTGGATATTACAAATATTATGCAAACTTGCAAACTAAAATGAAATATAGAAAAATTAAAATAAGATGATAATCGACACAAATGTAGAGGATGGATATGACATGCCCGAATATGATGGAAGAAGCCATTTGTTTACTTCTTGGCCAACCACTAAGAGCATCTATAAACCCATATTCTACTTTGTTATACGCAATTAGTACATTTAATATTCACGAACGACGACGAACTGAAGGTTATGACGATACCGTTGCAAGTAACATCTGTAGTCATAATATTATAGTTAAAATAAACAACGGTGAAAATAGTGGGGAAATTAGAATGGCCAATACTGAGCAGTTTCCATCGCTCATTTTGAAATACGGGTAGCAGATTAAACTTACAAGAAATGACAAAAATCAGTGGAATTTGGCGGTATACTAAGCATGGTTTTTGGAAGGAAAGCGAGGATCCCCGGTGGGGATACTTCAGTTGATATCTGTAGGGGGAACAAATTGTGATTGAGGGGGAAAATCCCACTTATCACCTCGGTAATTCGCACCCTTAGAACTAGGGTACCATAATTTTCGATATACAGTAAGGGGTTAATATTAATAAACCGTGTTCTGATGAGCAGGCCTACTGTACTACTAGAAAATAGTTTGTTGGTATGTAATATTGGAGGTCTTTCAGATCGGTTTGCGTATCCTACGCTTCTCTATATTCTGTATTTTTAATTTTATATAACAACATTGTCATTATTATATAATTAGTTTAGCAGAATAATAATAACCAGCCATTTCTTCTAATGGCTTGGGATGGGCACGAGTCGAGCTAAAACTCGACTCGAATTCAAGTCGAATCAAAGGTAATTTTCTCGAATCGAGTTGCGAGCCGAGTCACTGTTTTTGACGTCTAGTTTCGAGTCGAGCCGTTTGATAAATGGCTCGCTTGTTCCGCTCGTTTCACAAAGACTTCCAGCATTTATACACAGCATAGTTTGGAAGGTCATTTCTATATCAACTTTATGAATTAAAGGGAACTTATATTCCTCGAAAGGCATTTGTTTTGTCCTTCAAGGTCAATTGAAGAATGACAAAACTGATACTAGGAGTATTTTAACACGCGACTCACTAGAACGATATAACAAAATGCTGCCTCCGGCTGTTAATAAAAGGCTTAGCTAGCTGGAACTCGCTAGTATAGTAGAAACGTTCTATGCCAAAAAACCATGTGCTGTGTAAGAAATGCTAGGCGTTATTCTGTCCATGCACGCCGACTAGGTGAGTGCTCCCTGGCTCCAGCACTCACACAAATAATCTTGTCAGGGTCCTGCAGGCAAGATTTTTAGGTTCATAGAAACATAATAAAATAAGTATTTCTCAATTGCCACTATTAAAAAAACAATTAAAACATCGAGATGGAAGTTAAAATTTCTAACCTCTAAAGCATAATTGCTTGTTTCAAGTTTGTTTGTGCAAAGGCAACCAAGGAACACAGTAAGTTAGTCACTTTATACTTTATTTCCACAACAAAATCCTTGTAATTTCTTTCTGCAATATCATTAAAATTATTTGTGTGATGGTTTTTTTTTTCATTTTAATTTGTATGAATGTAGTATTTTCTTTTAGTAACGTGTTGATAATATCACTGCCTCTTGCACTCATTGTGCATCTGGTAAGTTGTTGAAAATATATACTAAATATCACGATTATATATGTTGGAAATATGCATTACAGTAATTAAACTTGAACCCGGGTTTAAACCTATTTCTTTACGTTTAAGTCAGCCGTGTTACCGACTGAGCTAGGACAGCCCCAAGTTGTCCATTCTCATATTACCGGTATATTTTTCTTTATCACAGCAGAGCCCTTTATGACAGTGTTCAAAAAAGATTTTAACTGAAAAGAAATCAACCCAAAAAATCGAGACTCCCCTGAAAACATATAACATGCCCCGCCATTGATGCACCCACATACATTTTGGAAAGTCGGCACCGTTGTTCGTATCTTTTGTGTTTTAAATCAGTGTTTCTTTCAGAAACTATGTTTCGGGGGGGGTACATTTCCTATTCCGGGGGGCACTGCTGAAGTTATTCTATTTATTATATTATAGACGTATTATTTTGGTCTCTTCCGGGGGTACTCTCAGAATTCCGGGTGGGCAGTGTTCCCTAAAACCTCTTGTGGAAAAAACACTGAAATACACCTAATCTAATATAAATAAAATAAAGTTTTTTGTGTGTCTGTCTGTCTGTGTATGTATCTGTGTGGTGCCTGAAGACATGACGAGAGGACCGAGAGTTACCAAATTTTGATCTCGGGTACCTTGGACAAGGTCCCAGATCAAGATGAAGCGTTTTTTTTAAAAATCGAACTAGGGGGTCTGAGACGTTTACAGGGACATGTAAAAGTAGTAGAAAATGACCGATATTAGTGCCGAATTAATAGTTTTGGCGGTCTCTGACATCAATGGTGAAACGCCGATTGCATTAACTTCCAAATTCGCCCCATTTGTTTGCGGGTCGGGGTACCGGAGGGGATACCCTGACATTTAAAAATAATCCAAAATAACTGATATTAATGTCAAATCCATAGTTTTAGCACTCGCTGAAATCAAAATTGATACTACTACTATGGCATTGACTTCGAAATACAGCCACCATGCGAATAATGGGTTTTCAGATTGTTATTAATAAATGCAAGAAATAAATTATTAATAATAAATGGGAACAGATAGAAATACATTTTGAAAGAAAGAAACGAAAGTGTAAACATACATAACCATATCTGACTTTGCATAATCTATCCTAAACCACGATCACTAATCTAAGAAGAAGAAAGTACACTTTGGTAAATTAACTTTGGGGTCAATTTTCGCGAGGTAGTATTGCACATTTAAAATATGAATATTAGGGATACGCACGACTCGAGACATGTCTCGAATCTCCACTGGAATTCGAGTCAAGACACACATTTTGTAAAATTCGAGACGTGTTGAGACAAACGTATTTCTCGGCTCTAATTTTCGAGTCGAGATACAAGTCGAGTCGAGATTGTTCGTAGAAATCTCGACTCGACTCGAATGTCTCGAAAATCTTTCTATAATTTTTAATATTGTGAAGAAAGTATTCACTCGGAATGAGCCAACACAATTCCAGCATTTATTACTTTAGAAAGGTACAGAACGGATTATTGTTGCCACGGGACGAGACATTTAGACAGAACCCTTTTAGACGAGACACGAGACGAGACAGACTGCTTGTCCCGCCTCGAAAACGAAACGAAACATGAGACGAGACGGGAAGTCTTCTGAAATGTCTCGTCTCGTCTCGTTTCTCGAAAATGAAAACGCTGGCGGGAATGGCCAAGATTGAAATTGCCAGTGGTCATATAGATTGCAAAAGGAAAATCCCCTTTGTGAGAAAACGTGTTGAAAAGCCTTCATAGAAAAGTGTCCTCTGTCTATTGAATCAAACAAGCGTAATACATGAGATTCCAGGAATATCATCCTTAATGTCTTGTCCCCAATTCCCCTTGCTGTAAACTGAAGAATTCTCATTTTTTTCATTTCTGGCTGGAATGATGACAAACAAAATCAAAGACAGTGAAGATTTTTACAAGGTCAAGAAACCGAACTACCACGACCATCTATTCGATTTGAAAACTGGGTAAGGTCTTCACTCATTACAGGCTGTAGTTGAAAATTCTGGCTGAGATGGCGGAAGAGAACAGAACCGACTTCACTTGTGTTTATTCTCTGGTGGCGGTATTCTTTTTGCTATATGAACCGAAAGTAACCGAAAACGGCAATTGAAGTATGTCACCTTGCTACTAAAATGTTGTCTTCTCTCTCTCTCTCTCTCTCTCTCTCTCACACACACACACACACACACACACACACACACATACACATAAAAACACACTTTTACCATCTTACCAATCGCTCGCTTATTGTACAGCAGTCATGTTTTAAAATTCACCTCTTCGTTTGGAAGGCGGGCGAAGGACAAAGAAAGCAAAGACATTATCGACGAACCCTTCAAATTGTTTGCTTTCAGCAAATTTATGATACTAACAATAACACTTTAGGTGAAGAGGTTTTACAGCGGGACCTTTGTTCTGTTACGCGGAAATGTTTGATCTGACCAGAGTGCAAAATTGCCCTCTACTTCCATGTTGAGAGGAGGGGAATACTTCCCTTTCCTAGTGAATAATAATAATTAGGACCTGAATTATCTTCAGAAATGGTTTTTACAAAGTGTAAAGAACATTTGGTATAATATTCATGGAACTCCGTTGAAAGCAGAAAATATCATGAGAATGATCAAAATTCGAACATTGAAAAACTTCATTAACAGAAAGGAAATAGGATACCCAAACCATAATTTTAAACCTGCTATAAAATGTATATCTTATATTTTTACTATTTCCTGACTCCCATGAAAGTATCCTGGGAGGATATTCTCTCCATTTTTTTTCAAACTGAAATCCTTTTATCCCGTACGATTTCGCCTCCAGACACAATACGAAAAAACAAATGCTGTTAAAATCCATACACATGACCCTTCCGGGACTCAATCCGGGGAATTTAAGCCGATGGTCTATCACCGCAGACCGCACGGCTTGGTATGAAGATGTACGTTGTATGATTTCGAATAGATCACGACAATATAAGAAATTTTAATTCAAAATGGCCACCCAAAAATCAATTTTTTTAGACCACTAGCTAATCTGGGTGTACTGTCATGAGTTTGTTATATAAACGGGGCAACGACCATATAGTGGCACACACGCCGCGGTTATGGGAACAGATTTGTACCATGGAGGTGAGGACTGGCCCCAAGCATTCTTTCGTCCGATGTGTCGTTCAGCTCCCATTATTATGGCACATTAAGTAGATCTTACTGTGCAGTAACATATAAAATTTCAATCAAATACTTTCCATTACTCAATAAAATTATTTGGTTCCAAGCTTTTTTTAAAAAAAATAATTGCAACAAAACTAAACATGCTAAAATGGAAAGTAGTTTTTGGATTAGTTAACACTGTCAAACCTAAAGGCTGGAATATATGAAATCAAAGTGTACACACATATCTATCTCTCTGTTTCTCTATATATCTTTCCATCTCTCTCTCTCTCTCTCTCTCTATATATATATATATATATATATATATATATATATATATATATATATATATATATACTATAAAGCAACTTGGCTGATAGTATACGATAGTGTCGGGGATGGTGACAGCTTTATATTGAACTTTGCTTGTCGTGTAAACATTATTTGACCTTCGACGTACCTATGAGCAATTTACTGTATATTCGTGTATTGAAACTGGTGAAACAAATTTCAATGTTTCAGAATGTTAAAAAAAAGCCAGGGTCGAGAAGCCTTTGACAACTAACAGCAGAGATATATTGTCCTGTAAACTAATTGTCCTTGCCTTGTGAGCTTATTTGAATTTATTTTAAAGACTGTTAGGCAACTTTGGCCCACCCCGAATGGATGATGATGGAAACATTAGTGGAATGAAGAAAGTGGTAGGATACCAGACCACTTCGAGAAAACACACCCATTCGAAAAATGAAATGAAATCTCTGAGTTTTACGTCCCACGGTTAAGCCGGTTAGGCTAAAGGAGACGTAAATGATGAGTAATGAATGAAATGGTGTTATTAAGAAAGTGGGAGGAAACGGGAGAACCCCGTGAAAACCGACGGACACGGTATTTGTCCACTACAAAGTTCACTTGGCGGGGGCTGGGATCGAACCCGAGATTCAACACCAGAGGCGAACGCTCTACCACTGAGCCACCGCGGCCCCCACTCGCATTCGATGTTTGTCCACCACAAACTCACATGGCACTAACCAAGATCGAACCGACTACCACATACACCAGAGGTGAAGGCTTCACGGTGTAGCTAGCGTGACATTTCTTGTCTTGTGTGTAGTGGGTAATACTTGTAACTTAGTTGTATCTTGATTAGCATGGTGCAGGCTGCTACTTTTTACTTTCGTTCCCATGATATGCTGCTATATTCTTTACGAGAAAAACGAGACGGGACAGAACATCCCGAGACGAGACACGATACATGACGAGCACATTTTTTCGAGACGAGACATGCCTTGCACGAGACGAGATGAGACAACCTCAAGTCTCGTCTCGTGGCAACACTAGAACGGATAAACTTAATAGTTAATCTTTCGAAATCAAGATTTAATTTTCAGCTCAATTCAGTTAATTATTCTAAGTTAATAATAATAATAATAATAATAATAATAATAATAATAATAATAATAATAATAATAATAATAATAATAATATAATGCTCTGGGGAACATTCACGTGAGCGTCCATGTAGCGGAGCTCGAGCAAAGCACAATTGCACACTGCTTGCAAACTACGTGCACTCCTTCATGACAACCATGTTTCTAATCGGTAGTGGCATTTTCCGACAAGAAAATGCACTATATCACAAAGCCAGGAGTGTGATGAAATGGTTCTAGAAATGTTTAACAATGTTCTATATTTGTTGACGGTGTCCGAATTGCTAGGGGGATGAGGGAAATCCCCATTGGTAATACTGGATGTTGCTATAACCAAAGGAGATTTCCATCTATGTCAAAGAACTATGGGCTGTGTAATTAAAATGCTATGAGTAGTTCTATCTGTAGTGTGTATGAAATAAATTATTATGAAATGCAACCTATGTGACTTTCCGATTCCAAAAATGTTTTGGTTCGAATAACATTATAAAACAATAAAAAGAAACTAACTTTTATTGTCAAACCACCATCCTTTCAAACTCAGACAGAAAAAGGCTGACATGTTTGTGTCTTTGTTCGGAACTAGAACACTCATGAAACATTGGTTAGCCACTGATGAAACTGGCATTAAGAGAACTTGTATTTCTATAAAGGATTTTTATACATACATATAACCATCAGCCCTCGGAATGAAATCTTCTGAAACACTGATCTCGATGAATGGTTTAACATTTTACATTAATCTGGAACACTATCACAAAATCTTTAAACTTCAATCGATTGGAAAATGGAAATGAAAGCTTTTTGTAAGAATCAATTAAAAATAACTTTAGGTATTCCTTGTTCTTTTAGGATAGTCCTCATTGGAAATAATAAACGTTGGTATACTTTTGAAGGCGATAATTTATTCCGAGTTAATAAATTTTTAAACAATTTCAAAAACTGTGTTTGCATTTTTGAGACATGAGACTAGACGAGGCATCTCAAGAGACGTCTCGTCTCGTCTAGGTCTCGTCTCGTATCAAAGAGTTCTGTCTCGTCTCGTGGCAACACTAGTTGAAAGAAAGAAAGAAATAAGTAAAGATACATATATGACTACACACACGGATAAAAGTAGTCATACATGTATTTTAATATTCTGACTACTTAACCCCCACTAATTTAAGATAATATACAGAAAATGCAAGAATGTAATTATTAAGAAGAATTATAAACATATAGAAATGTATTTAAAAGGGAAAAAAAGCAAACCGTATCAGCCGTGATATGAATCTGGGTTGCCCACTCAACAAGCAGAAACCTTATCAAATTATCTGCGGCTGAACTTGCAATTTGTGGTTTCGAAGCTTTATTACGTATGTTTTCGAAGCTTTGTTACGTAACACTCCGTGTGTTACGTAACAACGCTACGGGATGTCATTACTAGCGCGACCACTTCATTCAAGACCCGTTTTGTAGATTGATTGATTTCGTAAACCTACAAAACGGATCTTGTATATACAGGGTGTAACAAAAAGGTACGACAAAACTTCTTGGGTGGATTCCTTATGGGTAGACAAGCAAAACAGGTGACCATATGTCGGGAAATGCATCGTTCCAGAATTACGGCCCTTGAGCCGCCTAATGGTGTGATATAGTCACATTCTGGTCGCTCCTTAATGTGTTTCAATTTAAACTCCAATATCTGAAACTCTAATTAAGATAGGAAGATAAGTTTAGGGGTCCCGTTTTGAAAAGGGACCTCTTGCCCCTTAACCTATTTTTCGAAAGAAACAAAAAATATCTGTCGATATATTTTCGGTCCAGTATATGTGTTTGAAAGAAATCGGATGAAGAGAACCCTTTGTGAAGATATTTCCTTTACACTTTCAATTTTTAGACGACGGTTTTATGCACCAAAGTCTTCAATTGCCATTAGAAAACATGATCGTAAAAATTAAGTTTTATTTCTTCATCCATCGCAAGTCTTATTGGCTCCCTGTACCTCGCCTCTCCGAAGATCGATATCAAGAATTTAGGATGATAATATATTGATGATATATTTACGATATCGAACTTTGATATGTGTTAATATCGATATCGACGATATCGATATATCGACATATCGTAGAGGCCTAGATCTCATAAATTATGCTTGATATGTATTAGAATCAACAATCAAAATCTAATTATGTTCTTCCATTTCCGTACTCAAGGTTGAACTGGAAGAGGATGAACCTTAACAAGCATTTTAAGGCAAAAATTTCTTAAAATAAACTAGTTATACTTCCGCCTTAATAGAAAGCTATTACTAGAAAACCATTACTGTAATTCACATTTTACTTCTGTTTCTGATTGTCATCACAAATCAGCGACAGTACAGGTACTTTACATAGTATAGCAATATACTCTATATTTTTTCACAACTAAGCAAACCGGAAGATGAAACTCCTGTGGTATTACCGTGGAATGTTCTACAAAATATTCATAATTCATTGTCCTTATTTCTATCCGTATTTTTGCCTCAGACTCAGAGCTACAAGACTAATAGAACTATAAATGAAAGATTTCATTCCTTCTTTTCTCAGAGACAAAAAGACTTCTGCATTTTGCTGAGAATGTCATTCTTTTAAATATAAGCTACCTATCTTGGGATAATTGTGACTACTGGATGTTTCAAGGTAGGCGGTATCCGAAAGTATAAAGTTTGTCGACTTTCAAATCTCAACAGTTTGCTAAAAGAGATTTTACATTTCATGTTGTTATTTCTTCATTACAAAAACACTTCTGGTTCATTCTATTCATGGTGAATTATTGAACTGATACACACGAAAACAAATAGTGTGACGGCTAACGCCTTGCAACTAGGCCATCTAATATACCCCTTCTTATCCCATAATCGTATCTGGTAGAACGACCACCCCTCTCTCATCTCATTTCCTATCTCCCGTATTAAAATCAACAACATGAGCACAATTCTAAATTCAAAATATACATGTATTAGTATCAATAAAGTGAAAGAATAAAAATGAGACAAAACGAGATTCATAGTTAATGTTGGGAGAAACTTAAACAGTTCTCAATGAAAAATTGAAAGGAATAGATATCTGTTAGAGGTACAGAAGTGAGACAGGGAGAGAAAAAGAGACAGAAGAAAAGACAGAAAAAATGACCAGAGATAAAAATATTCAACGTAGTAAAAGAACTTAACATTATAAATTTCCGTTTCCAGAAGCCCATCAGTAATATGGAAATTGCGTTTGTTTGTTTTTTAAATATTTTTTCAGAACTATTGGAATATATAGAGAATGCTTGAAAGATCCATTAAGTCACTTTCAAAATGAATAGTAAACTTGATGGTAAAATTAAATAGTTTCCAGTGACAGTGTAGAGTTCCGAGACACATCTAGGATCACGCCAAGAGTTCAACGCACACCCTTCTTCCCCCTGGTTTGGTTGCAAATTCTGTAGTGTTCCTTAAACGTACTGATCCGAAATACATTATAATTAACCTAGTAGGACTGTTTCTTGGAAAATCACCCTAGAGGAAGCCAATTCAAATCTTTAATAGAGGTGCAAAATGCACTTGATACCTTCTTCGCTTCACGGTCCACCAAGTTCTATCGCGAGAGAACGTTGGCAGAATTTCGTCGATACAAGAATGAGTTGTACCTTGTTCCACAATTTTTCGCCTCCAGCTAAAATTAACTCAGCCGGAATTTCATCTACACCCGGAGATTTGTGTTTCTTTAATTTCTTTATAGCGGTTTCTACTTCTATTCGGTTGGGTTCTGGAATATACGGTTCTGCGGTGTGTACCTTCATTTCTCCACGCACACTAGTTTTTGGTTGCGTGTTAAGGAAATCGTCAAAGAAATCTTTCCATCTATTTATGATGCTATCCGTGTCAGTGGGAACTGTACCGTCAGATTTCTTTAATATATAAGCCCGAGGTTGATAGCGTTTGTTAAATTCGTTGATTCCCTTATACATGTCCCGGATGTTTTTATTTTTACTATTATCTTCAAGTTCCTTAATTGTAGCTTTCAGAAAATCGCGCTTCTTTGTTCTAAAAGTTTTGGAAGTTTCCCGCCTGATATCTGCGAAATTTGGTGTGTTTATTTCAGTCGAATTTTGTAGCCACCGTAATTTTGCCTGTTTTCTTTTCTCTGCTAGTTTAATGCATTTCTGGTCGAACCATGGTTTGTTCCTACGTATTTCCGCGTGTCCCAATTTTTTTGCTGAAATTTTAATGCTATCTCTAATTTCAATCCAGGTATCCTCAAAACTAGTGCACTCCGAATCTTCTAAAGCCGAGAATCTATTCGAAACTTCAATCTGGTATTTCTCTCTTGCCTGGCCCTTTTCTATTTTCTTTAAATCAAATCTCTCCGTTTTCGGACAATGAATATTACCTTTATTCAACTCTAACCTCTCTCGTATTATCGCTGCTACCAGGTAGTGGTCAGTGTCACAGTCAGCCTCACTAAACGATCTGACATCAATTATGCTAGATTGCCTTGTTCTATCTACTAAAACGAGATCAATTTGATTATGTGTTTTCCCGTCTGGTGATGTCCAAGTGTATTTATGATTGTCGCGATGTGGGAATTTTGTACTCTTCACGATCAAGTTTTTGGATGTTGCAAAATTCACGAGTCGGTTTGAAAATTTCCTCTCGTCCTACCTTCGCATTGAAATCCCCTAATAGAATTTTCATATAGTATCGCGGGAGTTAGTCAAATATCCGTTCCACTTCTTCGTAAAAACTGTCTTTTATATCGTCATCCTTCTCTTCAGTTGGAGCATGTACATTTAAAACAATAATATCACACCACCGTCCCCTAAGAGTAATAAAAGAAAGTCTGTCAGTAACAAATTCAACCCGTTTAATTGCTGGTAATATACGTTTGTGAATGAAAAACACTGTTCCTACTGGTGATTTTTATTTCCTTCCCCGTAAAAGAACGTAAAATTTCCGGAATTCGCAGATCCATTTCCTTCCCACCTAACTTCCGGAACTCCTACTACGTCCATCCTGTATTTCTCTTACCCACTCGTTACGGATTTTAACGCGCGTGCCCTATAAAAACTCCTAATATTCCATGTTCCAAATCTCATGTCCATTTTCTTTGTGCTGTGGTCGTGCCAAGTTATCACTCCTTGTCCGAGGCTTTTGTGAATATTTCTGAACAAGTGTTTTTTTACAGGATGGGATTGTTAGCCCTACCCATACCCCCATGCTGGAGGACCACTCCTAGTCGTCTATCCGCGACTGCTTATTCAGTACATATGCAGCTAACCTTTATATCTAGAGGCCTTCTCTTCGATCCGCAACCTGAGGACGCACTATGCCGTGGTAACAGGAACCCACGTTACACGGTAACGTTGAGCACTATAAAAAATAACGGTTTTCGGCAATTGATTAAGCATTCCAAGAATAACTTTCATCTCCTTTCGTTACCAACCGAAAGTGGTAGAAATGAACCATTTCCGGTTTGACGTTGAACCCTATAGAGCAAAATCGATAAATAGGGACGGGAGGCTTCTGTAATGACAAATTCTTTAGATTGGATATGGCAAGAGATTGCCGAGAAATAAATTACCACACGCAAATCAGGCCCAAAAGTTGACCAAGGATTTAGTAAATATCCGGCTAGTATTTAATTTAAAAATAAACTCTAGTAAAAACCAAAAACAGGATGACGTAATATGTTCTCAATTAATATGGATAACAGAATTTGCATCATATTTCTTTCACTTCTGGTATTAATAGTGAGATTACTGTCGAGATGGAATACACTCTTGGGGTACTTAATGGATTATGTAAAATCCCTTCTAGCTTTCCAATCTATAACACTCAATTTATAACCGGAAGTGATTGATATCTGCCACTTTTGCTTTTAGTGTAAAGGTTAGAGTCGAGATAGAACATATTCTTTAAACACTAAATGATTATAGAAAACCGCTTCTCCTTATCTGTTATCTTTTCCAATCTATTGCGATCAACACTAAAACCGGAAGTAGTTGGGTTTTGCTACTTTCGGTTTGGAGCTTAGGAGAGATAATAACTTTCCTGTTCCCACAACGTTAAATTGATTCCATAAAACTGCTTCTCCCTAGATCTTATATTTTATGATCTTTGTAAATTAAATTGAAACCGGAAGTTATAGGTGATTTCTACACTTCCTTTTTACTAGGGTGCTAAGCAAGAAGATGAAAGTTACTCCTGGAACGCTTTATCGATTGCTCATAACTGCTTCTTACTATCTATTATTTTTTTCGCTCTATTGTGATCAACGTTAAAGTACCACGTTCATTTTTTACCACGTCCGGTTTTACTAGAGTCTTAGTGTGAAGATGAAGGTTGTCCTTGAAAAGCTATATAGATCCCTGGAAACCCCTTCTTACTATCCAATACCGTTTTTGCTGTATAGTGATCAATGTTGAAACCGGAAATGGCTAAATTCTGTTGCTTTCAGAATTTACTAGCTTGTTAAATGTGAAGAAGGTTATCCTTGAAAAGTTTAATTGATTGCTGAAAGCATCTTCTCTTTATCTATTATCGTTTTTGCTCTATAGTAATGAATATTTAAACCGTAAATGACTCATTTCTACCATTTCCAGTTCTACTAGAATGTTAAGAATAAGATGAGAGATTCCCTTGAAACGTATAATCGATTGCCGAGAACGGCTTTTCGCTATCCATTACCGCTCTAATTTTATATTGGTCAACGTTAAAACCTGAAACTCATTTCTACCACTTGTTTTGTCGAATCACCTCTATTAATGAACTCTCTCGAGAAAATCACACTATCTACTTATTGCAAAAAAAAAAAAAAAAGAAAATTCGCATCCTTTCAAATGTAATTGGCGAATGTATGTACGTACGTAATAACATTCAATATTGCAAGTTCCACTACGTGATCCTAATAATAATAAAATCTTAAAGAGGATCAGGTTATATTTTCTGTAGTGGTTTGGAAACCAGAAGTTCTAGTGTATTATTTCACTTCCGATTTGAGTAGAGGGATTACTGCCGAGATGGAATATACTCTTTGAGCACTTAATGAATTACCTAAAAAGCCTTGTCGCTATCCAATCTACAACGCTCAATGTTATAACCGGAAGCGATTGATTTCTGCCACTTCAAGTTTTAGTAGAATGATTAGAGTCGAGATAGAACATATTCTTGGGACACTTAATTGATTTCAGAAAACCTCTTTTCGCTCTTTAGCATAGTTTTAATCTGTTGTAATCAACACTCAAATGTAAAGTAGTTGAGTTTTGTTATTTCCGACTTGATTAGAAGTTTAAGAGGTAGTACGATATTTATTCCCACATCGCATTATTCATTTCTAAAACAGCTTCTTCCTATCCTATTATGTAGATTAATTTGAAGCCAGAAGACATAGTTAGGGTAATTTCTGTCTCTTTCGGTTTTACCAGGATGTTTAGGATGAAGCTGAAAATTATCCTTGATACCCTTTATCGATTGCCGAGAACTGCTTCATACTATTTATTACTATTTCCGCTCTATAGTGATCATCGTTACAATCGGTAATAACCCGTTTCTACCACTTCCAGTTGGCGACTCACCTTCATTAACGAACTCCCTCGAGAGGAATCACTCTACTTATTTATTGCAAAAAGCAGAATGTAAAAAAAAATCGCATTCGTCCAAAGTTATCGTGTGAAGTAACGGCCGCACGTATGTAGGTACTAATATCGATAAGTTCCCCTACGCGATCCCAATTAATACTTCATATATCCCCGCCACACACACATACACTAGCATTTGTATCACAAGCTTACGACGGAAACTAGAAACACACACACACACACAGAGAGAGAGAGAGAGAGAGAGAGAGAGAGAGAGGGAGAGAGAGAAAGAGATAAAATCTTGTTGTACCTTTATACTGAATGCACCATTACTCACAAAGTCAATTAAAAAGAAAAAAGGAAAAAATTCATAAATGAAACTTTCGAAGGTTGGTACCACTGCGCCGTGTAACACATGAAATTGTTCCATAATGATTGATTCGTAATATGATGTATATGGGTTTCTTAATGGTAGTAATAACAAAATGCCTTCAAATTGACCACAAAATAAAAATTGAAATTTATTTCTCAAATGTTGTAAAATCGAAGTCGCTGTGCATTATGGGAACAGTCTACAAATATATATGAAAGTAAATATTAATATACTTCACGTTTTCCAGTGGGTGCAAGAAATCTTCGAATAGTATGTGGTTTCATAATCATTAACGGATGTAAATATATATATATATATATATATATATATATATATATATATATATATATATAGATATAGATAGATAGATAGATAGATAGATAGATAGATAGATAGATAGATAGATAGGTAGCTGCAATGGGTCTATTCCGGACGTTTTCGTTTCGTTTAGACCCCTTTTGCAATGCATGAAAATACACAAGGGGTCTATACGGGACGAATGGGTCTATTGAGGACCAAAAATGTGTCTAATCCGAACGATAGGGGTTTAAATGGGACGGAGGGGTCTAAGTAGGACGATCAGTGCTACCAACATACTTTTCTTGAAGTGTTCAATATATTTTACTGAAACTTTATAAAGTATGCCCATTTGATAGTGATTTTAAGTTTAGTGTTTCTTTTCACCAGTAAGGCTCTTTCACACTTGAATCTAAAGTTTGAGGTGGAATCCGAACTACATTTGTGCGTTCAAATTTCTGTTCTTTTTCAACCGGGAACCAAACTCGGGACCCCACGTACCAAAGTCGTGAGTGCTAGACACTATAGCAACAAGAATAGCAATAATTATGGCATAAGAGCTTGTGGTACCATTATAGTATCAAACTACATATATCCATTATATTTCTTCCATCTCATTTGGGATTTTTTTAAATGAAAAATGTTACACTTGTTTCCAACTCTACCATTATACCAAGATCACGAAAAGTACAGTCGTCCAAGTAAACAAAACACATCTTAATTCCAAGTAATTCGGAATACTTAATAAATAAAAAGATAAATACACAGAAACATTAAATTAGAAACATAAAACATTAAACATTTGATGTAGCATTTACAATTTGGGACATGTTTTCGGTATAGTTCATAAATATCTTATTGATAAAGTGGTAGACCGCTTATGGTGGCGTTTCCTGGTTCGATGGTGGCTAGTGCCAAGTCAGATTTGGGATAGAAAAACACCGTGTGCATCGGTTTTCTCTGGGTTCTCCCGTTTCATCTATTATCAAGCGTGGGAGGATACAGTAGCCTCCGTAGAAAAAAAAAAAAACTTTTTAGAAGCTCCACTATTTTCACGAAATGTGGTCAAAGTCCTCTTTCAAGTATGATGTTGCAAACTAAATGTGTTTCAACTTTCATAAAACTCAAACCGGTTAGAAGTATGTGAAGGAAAGACTATGATGATTATTCAAGTTTAGCATCTCTTTTATGCACCAAGGCTATATAAGACGTAGATCTACAGTGAAATATGGAATGTTAACGACCATAATACTTTAAAATTTAGGTACTCTTTCATCACGAATCGAACCCATGATCTAATGAACCAAGGGCGCATGTTAATTACTAAATCAGCGAAAAGTTTGGGGAAAAATTGAAAGTGTATATATATTACATCTTGAAAATTGATCTACCATTTTTCACAAGAACTTAAAAAGAAAGTCAGGATACACGGAAGCGAATTAGATTAGTCTCAACTTATGAAACAGTAAAGAGATACCTGTACCTGTAGTATGCATTCAAAGTTCACTACTCTTACGCTTTTGGTAAGGAAAAAATTTAACTTGGGAAAAAGTATTTTAAATCCATCTAGTGGCGAACAGTTTCTAGTCACCGCGCTCCAATCACCGCAGGCTTCTTAGAGGTACACATAATGATTTATTTATACTTTGTCATTTACCCCACACTTCTCTGGCTCAATTCAATTGAGAATTAGATATTTGGAAGCTTCCAGTTGGATGGATGGTAAATTAGGCATAAAGCGTATATCAAATAACGAAGGGGCACTAATATGTTTGGTTTAAGTTAAACATGAAAGATGTACGTCATTTCATTGAACCCGTGCCCTTATGTGTGGAAGTCATGCCATGAATGCGCACTTACAAAAGGGGCCAACCTGTTCCAAAATGAGTGTTTCTTTAATTGACAGTTTAGTGTAATACGAATTTTGATTACACCCTCAATAATCAACATAGCTAATAGGATCATTAATAACAACTAGCTTTTTATTTGTGTTAACATTCTCGGATTTACAGATTCTATAATTCAAAGAGAGAAGGATTACATTCATTAGATTGAATGAGTGGACAATTGCACTGTGTTATCAGTGGCGTATTTAAGATTTTGTTTCGGGAGGGGCTTTGCTAACTTTCAGGGGGGGGCTTTGCCTATAAATGTGAAAATTTTGCAAGATATTTCATTTACTTTACTATAGTAAGTAAGATTTCGGAGGGCTTAAGCCTGGAATACCCTCCTAAATACGCCACTGTGTGTTATTGTTTGTATTATTAAAAAATATGATCATTCCAATGCAAAGTAAACATTTTTAATGCACTTAATTTTCCAACTTTAAACATTTCTAATGTTTCTTAATATGCCAGTCTTTACTCTAATTAATCATCTTAATTTATGTTTTGTGCAATTTGTGTTTTGAATATATTCTTCTATAATTATTTTGCGTTTTCTTTTTAAATTCAATTATTGTCAAATTACTTTAAGACCACAGGAAAGTTCTATGAACAACAGGAATTGATATAGCATAATTACATAAAAGTATTGTTAAACCTACCCAGGGATTAGTGGCCGCATTGGCCTAGTGGTAGAGCGTTCACCTCTGGTGCTTGGGGTTCCTGGTTCGATCCGAGCTCGCGCCAAATGAACTTTGTGGTGGACAAACACCGTGCGCGTGGGTTTCCTCAGGAGTTTCCTATTTCCTCCCAATTTCTTCATTTCACCATTTCATTCATTTCTCACCATCACCGTCTCCTTTAGTCTATCCGGCATAACGGTGAGACATAAAACTCAAAGATTTCATTTCATTTCCTACCCACGGATCAAGGCTGGATTAAGGAGGGCTTAGGGGGCTGTAGCCCTAAGCCTAAAGCGGATGGGGCCCCCCAATTTGATTAAAGTCACAACTGGCTGTCTAAAACGAATCATACAAGATACAATCATCATAAGATAAAATATGACCAAAAATATTATTCTCTTAACTTTCCTATTGCACTTTCACAGAAATGTATTAAGCAAAGTCTACAGGGCTCACTGTTTTTTCTAGCCCCGGGTTTCCAGATGGGTTAATCTAGTCCTGCCAGGGATCTTCTACTAGAAAGTGATGCATCTGTGCATATATGTGTACTTGTAAGGAAGTATTCTGCTGGACACAATCGAGATTAGTAGACTAGTACACAATTAGAGAGAGCAATTCTAACTTGTCCAAAAATGTATGTAAAAACTGCAGAGGATAAAGCTATAGAATTAGAGATTTTACGTATACAGTAACAGAGTAATTACGGCTTCATCATACTGAGGTTTACTTGCCCACAAATATGTGTATCAGTAGACGTCAAAGCAGGATGTGTATTTACTGGGTGAGCATCAGTAATCTTTACTGATTTGCAATCGGAAAATCCTGAGACCAAGCATTCTGTTCAAAATAAAAGTTAGCAAATGGTTTTATGTACATACAAATACAAAAGTATTTTAAACTCATGATGAAAATTTTCTATTTCTGATTACTATATTACAATATGTTGATGTTCTTATGTTTAGTATGTTTGGTTACACCAGACCCACCACTCTCTGCTAATACTTTAATATTTAAACAGTACAAAAATATTTCTGTCTTCAACTGCTTTTTCATCACGTGACCATTTTTCTATATAAGATTGTTCTGTTTCAGCTTCTAAGCTGTAAGTTATCTTCTCGTAATTGATTCTTCGAGATTTCTTTCCTTCACAGTTTCATTTATTATGACTATTACGGTGTTGCTCTCGTGTTTTAAGGCAATTGGAAAACCCTTACATTATGAGCTATCAAATCTTTGTTTCGAAAAAAAAAACAATAAATGCTGTTGGATGTCAACGCGCTGCCCACACACTATTGAGTCAAAGTATGCCATTTGATTCGCTGTAGCCAAGAAACGCGTCATATTCAATGTGTCTATTCGCGTCGTTTTCGGCGCTTTTAGACCCATCTTGGAATGAACTAAAAAATGCAAGGGGTCTAAAACGGAAGACTAGATAAAAGAATACACTGTTCGTTTTATTATTCTCGTTTTAGAAGGCTGAGGTAGCTAGATAACATGAAACAAAAATAGCAGCAACTTGTTACAAATATCGCTTTTGGCTCGCGCCGATTATAAACTATAAATTACATTCTCAGTGTGCTGTGGAGAACAATAGTCACTACAATAATACTGTAAATAAACATGATTTAGTTGCACAACAGTGCTTCAATCCAAGTTTTCGCTTACTTTCAGCTGGTGCATGCCGTGTGTCTACTTACGAGGAGCAACTCAAAGATTATTCTGCACATGTACAAATTTTATCTTTCCTTGAAGATGATACAATGAGAATTTATTGCGTTACTATTCTAAACTGCACCAGCCGATAGCCTTGAACATTAGTGCTGTCATACAATAGAAGTTATTAGCGAAACACTCAATCGGAGCCAAACAGAGATTTTTCAAATTTTGTCCGACCAAAATGATGCAAGCGCCAAAGTGCTTCCCGAAGTGCATTGTTAGTTCTTTCCGAAGTAGAAAACACTGATGTTAGTGCAATCATAGTTTAATAGTTATTTGGGAAATACCTGGGTGATGGGGTAAAACTTTAAATGTTTCAACTTAGTAACTTTCACAGTAATTATCCCACGATTGTACAAACGCCAAAGGTTAGTGCATCGTAAGTACTTTCCAAAACACTAAGCACTAATGTAAGCACTATCATAATATAAGAGTGACCAACGAAATGCCCAAGTGGAACCAGATTTTTCATATTAGTCCCACGAAGATGGTACAAACGTCAAAGATTAGTGCATCGTTAGTGCTTCCCACAACAGAAAATACTAACGTTAGTGCTATCATAGTTTAGAAGGTATTTTCGAAATACCTGTATGGGATTAACTTTAGATTTTTCAACTTTTAGTAACTTTTTCATTAATTTTCATGAAGATGGGACAAATGCAAGAGGTTACTGATTGTAAGTACTTTCCATAACACTAAGCACTAACGGCAGTGCTATCATAGTATATGAGTTACCAGCGAAATATCCACCCAAGTAGAACCAAACATAATTTTTCATATTTGTCCCAGAAAGATGGTACAAACGTCAAAGGTTAGTGCATCGTTAGTGCTTCCCGAAACAGAAAACACTAACGTTAGTGCTATAATAGTTTAGAAGTTATTTGTGAAGGTAATTCTCATTTTAGAAACTGATTATTCTTTCTCTTATTTAAAGTTGGTCATGAATGGGTTATCCATCTTCCACTTCATAGCCAGTTATTGAAAAGTTACTAAAAGTCTAAAGTTAATATCTATCTAAAGTTATCTTCGCTCATCTAGGTATTTTACTAATTGCTGCTAAACTATGATAGGACTGAAGTTAGTGTTTAGTATTTTGGAAAGTACTAACGATGCACTAACCATTGATATTTGCCCCATCTTAGTTGGATAATTAATATTAAAAATGAATAATTAATGTAACATTAATGTTAATAATTAATGCTACTAAAACTGAATAATCTAAAGTTAGCCCCTCCACCCAGGTATTTTTGCAAAAAAACTTATAAACTGTGATAGCACTAACCTCAGTGTTCGGTGCACTAACCATGTGGAAAGTTTGAGTAGTTTCCGAGAAGTAGGCGAAGTTAACTTTAGAAACATGTATTTTAATCATAATCAAAATATTTCTGAGTAATGTTATCGTTATAAGTTCTAAGCATTGTTATCTTGTTTTGTTAAATATTTCTTTTTTCTTTTTATTTTTTTAGATAAATGAAAATTTCTATTGTTATATTTGAAAATGTAAATATCACAATTACCTATAGCTATTGATGACACTATAAGTAACATCTGAGGAAAATCAGTATTAGCCATAATTGTTTACTATAGAATGTTTTCTCTGTTAGTGAGAAGTTAGAGATTTATATTCTAAATATTAATTTACAGTGCAAAGTGCGGACGTGCAAATGTCCTAATACATCGGCAACAATTGAACAATAATGGGTTTTATTTTCGTTTTAGTTACAAATATTAATCTATTTAATCTATGTTAATATTACTTTAGGTACTTGATGAAATAGTCATGCTTTCGTTAAACGTCTTACCTCAACATATGTCATATCTCATAGTGCATTGGTTCGACCAGTAGTGTAGCCAGATATGTCAACGGTGGGCACGCAAATCTATGGGATCACGGTCACCGATCCCGGTGGCAAAAGATCCCGTACACCCTTTCGATTTTTTTCCCTGCATACAGCTAGATATAAAAGACTGTCAAGAGGAGATAAATTGAAAGAAGATCTGCACTGAAAACAATGTTAGTACAACAGTACAGCTGAGTTCTCTAGTCATGACGCCATTAGCTGTAGAAGAAAGAAGCAATTACTTATTGGCTGCCAGAGCAATACATGCGTTTGGTTCCATATGCCGCGCCCTGTTGTTAGTGGCTCAATGTAAGAGAACGCAGCCGTATTGTATAGAACTATCATGTTGTTAATTCCCATTGCTGCTTTGTGATAGTTTGGGGGTGAACTACAGTTTTGTCGGGTTAAATAGAAAACTTCTGGGAAGTTAGTTTTTTGAACATTACTTCATAATACTTGTTTTTCTTCTTTGTGATAAATTATATTTAACAGGTGCGAGCGGTTCCATGTTCGATTCCCGGTGGAGACACTCGGTCGAAAAACTGTAAAACGCTTTTCAGTCGTCACCCTGAATGCGGTTTTTCCTCATTCATACCAGGCAAATGCCGGGGTGGTACCTAACTTATAGGTCCCAGGCTGCTTCCTTCCTTCCCCAATCCTTCCTTCCTTCCCTTTCCCCGGATTGTGTGCTCGCTGAGGGACGTCATCCCCTCAAATCGTGAGGGGCTAAATGGCCTTACATGCCGAAAGCCCAGAAATTTAAATCCTAAAATCTAAAGTTGTATTTAAAACGTCAGAGCAGTGGGATCATAATTAGAGCATTGTATGTAAGGGAAATCCTTATTTATATCTCAACCTTAAGAAGGGTTAGCCTCCCTGGCTACGCCACTATGTAGGATCAAGAGCTGAATCAGTCATTTCGAAAAGGCCATATATACATCAAAGTAAATTGTTGAGGAGAAAGAAAAAATGGATTGCAAACTCGACATGCACAATGGCATCGATGATATTGAGGCAATAGTGTAGGATATGTAGCATAACGTTGGCACACAATTGGTCTTTTCACAGGGGGTGCGTGTTTCTTCGCACACGTCTCGACTTTGCACTAAAGTAAAAATGTGGTGGGGATGGACATATGGCCTTTTCGAAATGACTGATTCAACTGTTCGTTAGACGAATTGTTTGTTTGAAATATACCGCAAGTAACTTAAAATTTCGTAAATGAATTATCGTTTTTTTAAAGTTGATTGATAGGCGCCCCAATTGGTACAGAAGCTCAGCAAAATAACGCACTATATACCTTTATTTCTCGTTCTTAGACCATAAGTTAACTGTAGACATCCTACAAGTGATAGTTTAGAGAGGTCTGGTCACGAGCGTGTAAAATGGAGTCATGGTACTGAAAACAAAGGAAAATGAGCTATACTCGGAGAAGAAATTCTAAACTTGTGGCACTCACTTCTGCGTTGATGTTTGATTAGCGATATTTGGAATTCAAATACTATAATTCAGATTTTTTTTTGAATTCTGTAGTTTCGAAATTTCTTAAGTGTAATGATTTCGGAATTCTGTAAGTATCATATTCCTATACTTTGAGATTCCACAATGTTAAAGTTCCCTACCTAGGTAAAGAAATTCCGAAATTACTACACCGGAATTTCAGAAATGGCATTATATAATCCGACCTCGGATTAAACATATTTATTTCGAAACATTCCGTAATCTGAACACCTCTACATCTCTGAAAGACCATACTACGGCCTGCACTGCTAACGATGAAAGCGTACCATACTAGGAAAGTCCCTAACAACAATGAAAAAGATATTATCTATAGGCCTAAATGTTCTCTGAACACACCTCAGAGGGTGCTGTATTCCACGACACGATTTTAAGTTGGCCGATGTCTGATGATCCAAAGTAGAAAGAAGAGGGGATTCTGACTAACAAGCATAGGCTTACTAACAAGTGTTCCCTAAATTTTGACTTTGGACTACGCTTTTTGAAACTTTATTAGAGGAAAGAATTTTGGAGGGATATAGTAAAAAATGGGAGGAGCACTGAATGCATTGTGTTCGATTAGACTATAATTTGAATACTAATGGTCATACAGAATTTCTTAACTATTTCAGTGGTGGGACCCCGGTTACTGAGTGAACGAGCGCTCCTCTCCGGTGTGTGGGGTCCCTAATTGGATCTCACCTCGCACTAAGCGAGCTTTATAGTAGACGAACACTGTGTTCCGGTCGTTTTTTAAGGATCTCCCTCTTCCTCCTATTTTCTTCATGCCACCATTCCATCCATTTGTCATCATTGTCTTCTTTAGCCCCGGTGCATAACCGTGGAAAGTTAAACAGGAAATTTTATTTCATTTCATTTACTTGCTTCGTATCCGAAGAAAATGTTCACAATGGTTTTCGAGTTCACCTTGTTTTTGAAAGTTATTATTTACAGTAAGGGGCTCTTCGCCTCACACCAAACGCACAACCTAGGAGGCCACTCACTGTTGGTTGTCCATGACTGCTCATTCGCATATTCGCAGCTAACTCCTCCATATTTGGGGGACTTTTCCTCGATTTCAACATTAGAACGCGCCATGCTTTGCTGACAACAATTCACGTTAGTCTCAAAACTGATTATCTACAAACTAAAACTAAAATATTTAGTAAATGTGGATAATTTGCGAGTATCAGATCAAGTATTAAAAGTGATACGGTAAAAATAACATGAGCAATTTTCCTCCCTGTCATTTTCCCACTTGTCTTTTGCCTGCCAATTTTTCCGCTCTAAAAAAACTATATTACGATTTTTCCGCCTGGCATTTTTACCGCGAATCATTAAAAATACCATTAATTGGAATTTCGGTTTATATTGATTGAACAACTCATCAGGTAGAGGAAATGAGGCCAATTTAGTCTGTAATAATTAAGGACAAATCAACAGAAATTGGAAATAAAACCAAATGATATTTAGAGCTCTCACCCTGGCATTCATTGGCTAAATTCAGGAAAAACCCTGAAGAATCCTCCGAAAGGCCGTTCCCGAACTCAAACACGGGACCTCCTGATTGGAAAGCAAGAACACTAACCCCTAGCCTACTCTCGATCAAGGTCATATATTTGAGTTCAACATTTCAAATAACTCGGAATTAAGGGAGAGTTTGATATTACTTCTGATGTACAATATGATTTTTTTCCTCAAAATTATAACGAGTAAGCTTCTTACATACATAATGTAGAAGAGCAAAATGCAGTGTTTCTTAATACAGGGAATAAGCACTGTTATTACCCCTAGACGGTGATACCTACTCCTCCCCCACCCCCAACGTTCTTCTAGGCTAGATATTAATAGTAATCATCCTTCCATAAATACAAAAGTACCATTATCGGAAAGCTATCGTCATTAATTGATGAGATCCTTTAACAGAAAGATTCTAGAAAATGTTTGTTGGGAGCATGTCATAATCAGTTCATTGAGAAATTGATCTAGCTAATTTTCCACTAAAACGGAAAGCTTATAATTTAAATTGTAGATTTTTTTATGTCATTGCAAGTGTTTTGAATGTATAACCTCAAATGATCTGTTTATTATCTGTCACACTCCAAACTATCATTTTTTCCTTGCTAAAGAAAGGAAAGAAAGAGAGAAAGAAAAGGGGAGAACAAAAACCCACTGTCGAACTTTGAACCTGTCGCGTGTCAAAAGCCTCATCTAGGGTAACATTGACTCTTTTATTTTATTTTATTTTATTTTTATTTTTATTTATTTATTTTTTTACAATTTTTGTAACTAGTTCCAGGAAATGAAGCTGATCACTTTGATTGATTTATGATGGGTTCAATAGCTTCACCGTGTGTGTAGTTAAAGCCCGGCAGAAATAAGGAAAAAAGCTTTCCTTCCTATTTTCTGTTAACAACAACAACAATAATAATAATAAAAAGGATTTCAATTAGGAAAAAGGAAAGGAATTGTGACAACATTGGTTTTCAGCCAGAAGGGATCATATATCTCTACCACGTGTCGCGAAGACTAGTAGGGGAAGGTTTAGAGGGATGTACAGGGTTTTTAGAATTCTATGTAAGTCCCAAGTGATAATAATAAGGTTACAAGTGATAGTAATAATAGTAATAATAATAATAATAATAATAATAATAATAATAATAATAATAATAATGAAAATTTATATTATTATTATTATTATTATTATTAATATTATTATTATTATTATTATTATTATTATTATTATTATTATTGCTTTTTAATGTTACAAATTAACTAAGTTTGAACGCCGAATTATTCTATTATATGTGGACTGGTCGATACAGCTTACCTACAAAGTTTGGCCACCATAATAATTTATGGTAGTAGTTTCAGCAGCAGCAAACAAATATTTTTTAAGTCACTTAAAATAATTTTTTGTCTCTGAATGTATTAATTATATGATATTAATAACCAGATTTTGTAGTAGTTAAATTCCTTATCGATTGTTTTCTAATCTTACTTGTCAGGCTGTCTACTCCAGATAATATCTTAGTATTTTTCTATTTTGTGAGCAAAAATAAAACCTAATTTTTATTAAAACCATAGATTCAATTTCCCTTTTTCTGCTAGACTATTTTTTGAATTGGCTGGATTTTTTTCATATCTGAAAAAAGTTTAGGATCAAAGGCATTTAAAACAAACAAAAAATAATTTAAATAATCTGCCAGTATATTTTCAAAATGTCTGCATTAATCTTTTAATTTTTAGGATTACTGCACTCTTTGTTATACTTTCTTCCTTCATAAAGGGTCAAATATTGGGTATAATCACTATCTGCATTTTTTCACAGAAAAAACAAGGCATTTGCAACTTTAATAGAAAGAAGACTTCTCGCTAACCTCTTGTTTACTAGAACCATGTAAGTTTTATGACATATTTTCCAACTCAATTATTACACCATCTTTTACGTTTAACAGACATTTGTTATCTTATTAAAGCAATATTATCTTACACACACACACACACACACACACATATATATATATATATATATATATATATATATATATATATATATATATATATATATATATATATACAGTGGCATATTTACGATTTTGTTACGGGGGAGGCTTTGCTAACTTTCGGAGAGGGCTTTGCCTGACAATGTGAAAATTCTGCAAAATATTTCATATACCTTACTATAGTAAGTAAGATTTGAGGGGCTTAAGCCTGGAAGCCCCCCTAAATACGCCACTGTATATATATATATATATATATATGAATACAGTGAGTCGTGGGTCGTGATTCAACAGTATGTGACCCACTGCGACTCACTACCCACCGTTACCCACTGCGACCCACCATCCACCATGACTCACTCTGACCCACCAACTCACTCTGACCTACCGACCCACTCTGTTCATTGCATTGTACGCAGCATCTCCTGCACGCTGGCGAATCTGTCTTCGTTTTACTTTCAAGTCCTCCATTTCCATTCCTTTTTCAATTGTTTCTGTTTATGCGTACTTACATGAGATGAGTAATATCTAAGTGAAAAAACGAACTTCAGACAATTTTGGATATTGATATCTCTAATTGTAATAATAGCAATAGGACTTATACTACTACTTGGCTTCCGAGACACAGCGTGTGAGTTTTACTACTACTGGAAACTACTGAAAAAAATACATTTTTGAATCACTGTAATATACAAAATATTATATAAAAAATTAAATGTAACTATGTATGCCTAATCATTACGGCCAAATTGCAAAGTCAAATGAAATGACTTTTGGTATATAGTTAGGCCGTAATCCAAACTGTGGTGTTATTATATCGATTTCATTATAATACATATTATAAGGTGGTAGTGGGGATTCAATTTTTTGGGGGGAAAGGGAATGAGTGTCTCGCAAGCTGTTAAACTTACGGAACTGAAATTCAGTATATTAACTCTTTATTGAAAATGAACAAACGTGTCCTAGAGTTTTTTTTAATTCTCCTTTATGGGGGCGGCACTTTTTTTGTATATGGAAAATTGGTAGTGAGTTGGTTTGTAAAAATAAGCGAAAACGATCGATGTTAGTTGAGAAACTAATTCTGGAACAATTATTGAGAAACAAAAAATACAGTGCTTAGCTTGATATGTCCATTGTTTTGTATCAATTAATTCCTGAAGATTAAGTTTATCATATGAAACGCTTAGGGCACAGGGCAATCAACCAATCAAGTTGCGAGAAAAATACACATAAAATTTGTACTGTAAGCTTAATTCCACGGAAATTTTAACTATGGACTGTACGCATGATTTTCCACTTTTTTTATTCCGTTAGTCTACTTATCTTGATTTGGAACTTTCAAATTTAATCCTTTTTCCCATTGAAAGGTATCGATCATTCAGCAAGCAAGTAATAATACCAAGATAATTTAATTGAAATTCATCGTAATTTGGCCCATGACAAACACTTTACAATTTTATATCGTAAAGGTCAGATCCACCGGTATTGTAAGAGCTGTGATTCAGCAACTGACGCTAGAAATTCGAGCTCCGATTAGTTAGAATTTTACAACCTGGTTTCATTACAAGTGTAAACTCTTTAGTCAGTAGAGAAGATGCCGTGGATCATGTGTCAGAGTTGATGGCGATGTGTTTAATGGGTCAGAGTGGGTCACATTGGTGAAAATGTTTCATGGTGGGTGGTGGATCGGAGTGGATCAGGGTGAGTCGTGGATCAGTGGGACGTGGGTCACGATGAGTACAGGGTCAAATTTTCATTGACCCACGTGACGCTGGCCCAGACGAAGAGAAGAAACGCATGCTAACAATTTGGCTACAAAGAACTTTTACACGATCTATGAAATCCATGTCCCCAGCTCCCAATCTTAGAAATTGACAGTCTTTTCTATACCAAAGTTTTGTGCACCGATTTGGTGAAATATGTTTTATTTTCACCCTTCAGTAAACTATCCTTACTTTGGGGTAAAGTAAAAAATTCTAATACCCCTCCGTGGGAAAATTTAAAAAAACATCTAAAATGTTATCTCCTATCGATCTTAGAAAGTAGAAAAAAAAGTTGCGAGTTTGCCCTTGCTACCCGAACGCCTCACATATGTATAAAGTAGTTTTGTTATCCAAACTTGTTTTTTTTTTTAAAATGGAGTGTTTACAATTTCAGCTTCAAGCCTGGATCATGCTATATGAGTTTTGTAGTGAACAGGACTGAACATGTAGATTTTCTCTGCTTTTCTTCCCTCCGGCCGTGTTTTAAGTCCCAAGAATTATTTTTACATCATCCCATTTTATTTAACAAGGTTTCTTTAGTGTGGGAGATCCGGGTTCGATTCCCGGCGGGAGCTCATGTGGTTCGGATACCACGTTAATCAGTAGGTCCACGTCTCATATAGCATCCCTGCTGAACAGAACGTTAAACTCAAAATCAACTTAACTTTAGTCTCAAGAGCATGTCGACTATATTAAAACTACTAATACATGTAAAAGTTTTCTTTTAATACACGTTGAATAGTCTAGTAATGTCATCGCGGTTGGTAATTGGGTAAGTAATATCTACTGTTTTTTTTCCTCTACCAAGTTAAGAATGGAACAGATAAGCTCCTCTTAGCGGTCCCTGTGTAAAAGTAGTCTTGAAACTTCTATCCCCATAACAGAATGCCCGCTATACGCTATTCGCGCGGGTAGAATAAGTTTTATGGAAAATATTTCAAAACATTGCAACAATGAAAAACTCGATCAACGGATTTTAGACATAGAATTAAACATAGAACTTACTCGTTAATCGTAAGTTGTGCTTAAAACTACGGGTTAAGTACACTACTTTTAAAAATAAAACTCATAATTGAAGAAAGCTTACATGAAATGAAAGCTTAACCTATTTTTGTTTTTGGTTTGTTTGAGTTTAACGTCCCACTCTTACGCCGTGGTGGCTGAAGGAGAAATGAACCAACTTATTATTATGGAATCAGAACCACTTTTTTGTATCACACTGGGAATCGAACCTAGGGCTACGCGCGCTGAACACAAGCGTTCTAACCTCTAAACCAAGCATGAGTCCTCTACATCTTTGTTTAACTCCCATTGAGATGAAGAACAACAATGATGTACAGTGAATTATAATGGAGG
This sequence comes from Thermobia domestica, assembly GCF_964235325.1. Lineage (NCBI taxonomy): Eukaryota > Metazoa > Arthropoda > Insecta > Zygentoma > Lepismatidae > Thermobia > Thermobia domestica. The sequence goes on from NC_137457.1 coordinate 96,366,010, forward strand.
AACCCATGTAATAAAAACGCCAAAGAAAGGTAGAGTAAAGCTCAAACAACGAGTTGTACACTATAAAATTCACATGAAATTCCTGCGATTGAACAAAGGACAAATATCACCAGATGTTATACCTTTAGCACTTAGTCACAGCGGTACCCTTTAGGGATCATTAACCCTTTCCCCCTTTTTCACAGGTGTCTATTTCAAAGTGTTTGTGATCAATGTGACCTCTGTAAACTGCATCTTAAGTATCCAGTTGTGTGAAGAAATCGGTAGTGGATAGTCGGGAAACGGAAAAATTTAAATCACAGCAAAAGGTTTCATAATGCGGAAGAGGGGGAACTCCTTCCATATGGCAAGATGTTGGTTCAATACATGAAAATAGAACAAAAATTTTACACACCTGCATTTTTGTTACTGACGGGAGTGAAATAGATGTTCTACCATCAAGTTAAATGTTTCCTTTGTGTTCTTAAATTCTTTGAATTTCCCTTTACGATGAATGTTTCAAGTCAGTTGTTTTTTCATTCTTTTTCTTTTCTTTTTTCTTATTATAAAAAAAAGCAACGCTCTCTTGTCTCTTGCTCAAGTATTACGAATGAGCTAGTGCATTTAGAGTAGATAATATTTGCTTTCATTGTTTGTAGGCTCTACTGTCTGTGTACCCTAGAAAACTTCAAAGATATGGTTGTCTTTCCTTTTTAACTGGCACATAGAAATAAGCTTAATAAAACATGGTACCATTCTTATCATTCACGGCATCAGCCATAGAAATTTTACATATAATTGTATCTGTTACCGCCTGTGTGAACAACAGTCCTGGTGATGATTTGTGGTGACTTATTGATTACTTTCAATACCTATATGAATGATTCGCTAATAATGATCGCAAATTGATATGAAATTGATCATAAAAAATCATTAAAAATTTATAAATTATATATATATATATACAAGGGCGGATCTAAGGGGGGCTACGGGGCTATAGCCCCCCCTTGACACTCAGGTTTACACTGGATAAAATGGGCTTCAATTCAGCTTTACATTGGATAAAACGGCAAATTATGGTTTAGCCCCTCCCTTGATCATATCCTGGATCCGCCAGTGTATATATATATATTTATTTAGAGAGAGAGAGAGAGAGAGAGAGAGAGAGAGAGAGAGAGAGAGAGACTAAAGCTCTTTTAAAGAATCGTAGAATTTGAAGGAGTCCGGGTAGGGATGGTATATAAACAAGGCTGCAGCTCCGGTTTCGTCTCGTTTGACAAAAGTGGTCTCAGTCCCGATCTCGTCTCAAAGTAATTGAATCGGTGATTAGAAAAAGGAGAACATTCCGTAGCACGTTACTTTCGAAAAATGAAAAGTAGAACTGTTTACCGGAAATAGCATTGTTTATATAAAAATATTTGTATATGAGATTTGTAGCGTATGTTAAGACCTTTCATTTCCCAAAGTTCCAAAAACGTAATGGGATTGGATATTTAACTATAGAGAAATTGTTATCGTGGAATGTTATCCTTTATTTTTGGAATGTTCTCCTTTTTCTACTCACCGATTCAATTAGTATAAAATAAAATAAAATGTGTAAGTAGTATAATTTTTTGCTTTTATTATTCAATTTGAATTTTTGTGTGGTATATCCATTCGTAGCTAGGTGGCCAACACTCGTGCTTTTTATGCGTGTTCGCGGGTTCAATCATTAGGGTGTATATCAAGCATTGGATAAAACTCGAATAGTGATCCACATTTCACTTTAAACAACAGATCTTATCATATAACCTCAGTACTTGCTATGCAGAGAAACTCTTCACAGTCAACTTCAATACAATAGTTAATTTCCTTCTTGCTGAATCAGAGTTATTCAGGATCTACCAGATAACACAATAGATAGCAGCAAGAATGTATTTGAATGATAGGAAATTTAAATTTTACAATTTCTCATTTATTGTTCGCTACCAGAATGCCCGTTCTTTGCACGGGGAGAATAAGTTTAATTTTGGACATATAAGGACAAAAATACTGTCACCAATCAACTATGAATTCGACACTAATATCGATCATTTTCAATTATTTTTAAGTCACCATCCCCTTTAAGAGTACTAATGGGAGGTGGACTTAGAAGATTTAAACAGCATCGGAAGTGTCACTGTTCATCTTAGCGACCCCGAAAACTATGGATTCGACACTACTATCGGTTATTTTTATAGATAGATATAAACATATATATCGGGTGTCCTAAAAATGGCGCTCACAAACTACAGAACACTATTCTGCAGGTCAAAATAAAGGGGAAATGTTATATGATGGAATGCTCTCCGGGGCCTCTCTCAGCTGGTATGGGGAATTAAAATTTCACTATGTGGCAACATCGCATATTAATTTGGAACATTAGCATCGCTCTACAAATCCATCAAACAGTTATAAGAGCTCCTCCGTGGCTAAGCGGTTAGCGTTCGCGCCTTTGGCGTGGGAGACCCGGGTTCGATTCCCAGCGGGAGCTCATGTGGTTCGGATTCCACGTTAGTCAGTAGGTCCACGTCTCATATAGCCTCGCTACTGAACGGGACGTTAAACTCAAAATCAACTCAACTCAAACAGTTATATCGATTGTTAAAGATAATAATTGGTGCTAGTGTCAACGTCTATTGACTTCACGGGCGTCTCTGGCGGTCTAAAGAGGGGACGCGTCCCCCAAATATTCTGAGTACGAGATAAATAGATCAATGCTGAAAGTATTTAGATTTATGTGGAAGAAGTAAAAATATAGGGAGAACAAATTAAAATTATGCCTGTTCTTAAAAATTAGGTTAACGTGAATAGAATGTCCGCCTGACGTATGTTACTTTGAAAGAAGGATTTTATTTATTTATTTATTTTTAAAGTTACGCTTCTTGGTTAGTCAAAGTAGTCTCTGCTGCAGGCACATAAGTTTTCCATTGCTTAACCAGCAACAATTGGTTTCCATGACGAAGGGAGACTGGAGAAGGGGAGGAAATGATGTATAGAAAGTTTATCTGCGAATTAAGAAGGGAAATCTACAAGGACGGAAATATACAATAGAAGCGAAGGTGACCAAAAAGAATTTAAAAAGATAGAGAAATTTGAATATTATATATGAGAGTAAATTTCATGTGAATACTGTAGAAGGGCAGCAAGGGACAACTACTATGACAATATATCAAATAAAGATAGAAATGAGTGTTTAATGAGAGAATTGAGTTTGAAGAAATTGGAAAGAATACAATGAGAAGTCGGATGACAGCAAGAATAAACAGTACATTTTAGACATTAAAACGGAAAATGAAGTAAACGAGGATTGTTCATTGGACTAGTTCAAAAACATACAGCGAAATGAAGAACAAAAAGGTAGATAATATACCTTTTGAGTTCATTCAGAATGCAGAAGAAGAAAAATTTTAAAAAAAATCGAAATTCACAATCAAATCAAGCATCATCATAAGACTTCTTTCAGAGAGTTAAGATTTTGTTAGCTAAACAATTAAAATATATGAGGACTATAAAACTACACTGCTGCAAATGCGTTTAAGAAAACTGAGCAGGAATTCAACGGTAGGAATGTCAAGGTGAAGAAATTACCTAATAACCATATTATATACAAACATATTTTTTTTCGGCAAGTAGTTTAAAAGTAATGGAAGAAAATGATGATGAATTGTGTTGCTAAGGCTAGAAAGAGCGGATGTCATTAGTAAAATAGATTTCAGTTTACTCATAATTTTCACATAACTTTAGTTGAGGTCTACTAGCATTCTAGTCGTCCCTGCCCCCCAATTTTAACATGCTAGAGACGCCCATGATTGACTTTAACTGTCATCTGGCAAGAATCGATGTAATTATTTCATGCATTGGTAAATCTATTAAAATAGTCAATGGTTCTTTATCTGCGACGTTGCAACAAAGTGCAATTCGCTTTTGAAGACAAGGACCCGAAAGGCATATATATGTACACACACACACACACACACACACACACATATATATATATATATATATATATATATATATATATATATATATATATATATATATATACCCATTCCTTCCTCCAATTTGCAGAGCTGAATTTGGATTTAAACGGCATCGGAAGCGTCACTGTTTATCTCAAGACACTAAAAACTGTGCATTCGACATTAATATCGGTAATTTTCTATCATTTTTAAATGAATTCGCCTCCCCCTCCATTACATTGTACCGTTAAAATGAAATAATAAAAACCATCCCAGGCTGGAACTCATCTATGTTGAAAATTTGATTGTGATCGATTGGGTGGTTTAAGAGTTATTAAGTCACAAGTGTAGTCACTTTTATTTTGTATATAGCCTATAGAAACCACTACACTGCGGTGCTAGTGTATATAGCCTGTAGTCACTTTTATTTGGGTGAATAAATACACATTAATTTTACTTTATAATACTGATCCATTAAATAATACAATAAAACAATTAATATAAACAATAAAATGTGCAAATTGTACATAAGTATAACAGAAAAGACAATCCCTTTATAAACATCGAAGCGTATGTCATTACACTTAGTGAGCAACTTTGTAACTTACAGGATGCTACATAGATTTGCTGTGATGATTACTAAATTAATCCCTCATATTAATTTAGTATGATGATTAGTAAATTTAGTATGACGGATTAATTCCGCTCTTTCCAAATAGTCTCTCTCAGGCTCGTGGCAGTCAGCTCACCGTCGTGGCAGTCAGCACCTTGATATTTGCAATCAGCGCAGGTTGTGGCAGTCAGCACCTTAATCTTTGCAATCAGCGCCAGTCGTGGCAATCAGCACCTTAATCTTTGCAATCAGCGCCAGTCGTGGCAATCAGCACCAATAATTGGCTGTGGCAGTCAGCAGACGTGGCAATCAGCACCAATAATTGGCTGTGGCATTCAGCACAAGTGGCAATCAGCACCAAACCTTCAGAACGAAGCGATAGCAAAAAATATAGCTTGGCTCACGAATCTCTGCCGCGGTTGACGGCAAAAAAGAATTAGAATCGCGGCAGAGATTCGTGATCTAAGCTCTATTACATCTTAAAAGAAAGAACAGGAAATGGCTACCTGCATTTCCGAAGGTCAAAATTTTCTCAGCAAGAAAGCTAATGCAAGTAATTTCTTGCGATGTATTTATTGCTTCTTTAAACTTCTACAACGTAAAAAAAAAAAAAAAAAAAAACTGGATCTACCCTTATGTGTAACAAAATAATATTGGAAGGTTGAAATCTTATGTGCTTGTTTTACAAAATTAGGTTTCGGAATTTGTTGAAAACATGCTCTTTGACTAAAAATGACTTGAAAGGGATTAGGTCTATAGTATATTGAGTCAACTCAAAATTTGAGTTGTTTTAAACACTTTCGATATACCTTGTAAATTACCTCAGAGGTGGAATTCCTCTTTCACCCGTGTATATCCCTCTGAACAAGGTCACCCAAGGGTAATTGTTTACTATCAGAAATGTAACTTTACAATGCGTGCATTTTGAGTAAAGACAATGGTATATATATGTAATTTTTTTTGTCGATATTCGAAACGAGAGACCGAGACTTTTGAGAATGAGCTTGATTTTTTTTTTTTTTTTTGTGACGAGCTACTTTCAGAAAGTTACTCCCTCATGAAGTTATTCCCCAGTATTTCCAGGTGGTGTGTTGTTTGCCACGACTCGATTTTCGTGTTGATTGCCACGATTTTGCCACGATTTGCATTCCGATCTTACCATATCTCATTATCGTGAAAGTTGGAATAAAAGGAAGGGTTGCAAGGCACCTCTGTTTTTGATTCTCTGGAACAAGTGGTAAATGTTCTCGCCTTAGAACCTAAAACATCATTAATATCACAATAGCTTAGTAAATTGATATAATCGCATTTTCTCTTTTAACTGAGTTTTTAATATGGGCTGTTACAAAATGTTACGTTTTGCGTTATGCTACGCGACTAAAGACTTTAGTAAAATGAAATGAAATATTTCAGTTTTACTTCCCATGGTTATGACGTGTAAGCTAAAGAATATGGTAATGATCAGAATGAATGAAAAATAGTGTAATGAAGAAAGTGGTAGGAAACAGAAGGACCCACTGCATCACTGTCATCTAAAGTGTTTACTCTGACTCGCTTGAAAAATTAAGCAAATATTTCTCATTTCTGCACCCCCAGAATCCACCTGAGATACGATCTTGTGTACGATTACATCACAAAAACAATATTTTAAATTGTTCTTATTTTTTCTGGGGGTGGTTCAGTATCGAATGATTTATCTTTCGATTGCGGAATTCAGCTTCTTACATTTATATATTCTAAATTTTACCTTCAAATGTTCGAGAGAATTAATGGTTCAAACTTAAAGAAATGTAATCTGCTAGTTTACTTCTGCCATATTTTTTATTGTATCAAATCTTACACAGTGCTTCCTTGTGGCTATGTGGATAGAGTACGCGCCTTTGGAGTGGGAGACCTGGGTTAGATTACAGGTGGAAACTTATTTGGATCGGATTCCATGTTAAGCTGTAGGTTCATGTCTCAATCTGCTGCTGAATGGGATGTTTAACTCAAATCTACTCCAATTCATGCACATTCCATCTTGTTTCAAAAAAGCTATGAAGGGATTGCCGATCCATGTATTTTAATAAGCTCTGTTGAATTGATTTGATTTGATTTTTAGTGGCCCGCTCAGCATCGAGGTTATATGAGATGTGGACCTACAGTTTAACGTGGAATCCGATCCACATGAGCTCTCTCTGGAATCGAACCCAGGTCTTCCAAGTCAGAGACGCGTACGCTAACCGCTTAGCTACAAAGGAGCTCTCTGAGTGGGCTTGAAAATAGCCAACTAACAATACAAAAGTCACTAAATTTTTGTATTACCAATAGGAGTTTCCTTCCTCTCATCAAAAATTTTAAAAGATTGCTAAATCCATATGTTTAAATCTAATTTTGTTTAATTTAATCTCTAGGAAAGCTATGAAAGATAAAAGAAAAAGAAGAAGCATGCCCTCCTGATGGTCCGGGTTCACATTTTTCGAGATGGTTACCTCCTACTTATGGGTGGTCCTGTTGAAATGTCTACATTCAACGTTGGATACGCATTCGAACACACACAAATTGTATGTCATATAAATATTGAAAATGCATTTGGGGAAATTTTAAGCACACAAATGATTACTTCGAGTGCTTGAACTCAACTTGAATAAATTTAATAGCGGCGTTAGCAGCTGATAGCGTAGTAACCCAATAACGTGCTTGGGACAGTTTGTATTGTATGTATTATGTTTATACATATAATGGATTTGATTTTTATGAGATGGTCATGTGGCAACCCTCAGCTTATGAGTCCATTATCTATAAATCTTCACGATTGTGATATAAGATAAGCCAGAGATAATACCATGGCAAACAACACCAAAATGAAGTCGTGGCAAACAACACGTAAACTATTTCCAGCCCTTAAAAAAAAACTCCTGAAGTTTAGAACTTCACTTCTAAATCCTCGTAAACAACTCCTAAACGATTGATATTCACGAAGAGTTTGACTAATGGGAGACCCCACTATTTTGTTGTACTGTATATCCAGAAATTTTAACTCATAAACTTAACAATTTCATCCCTAAATCCTTCGAAACAAATTCAAAACGATTAACGTAGGTCTCATTATTCGTGACGAATGAGCCCTCCTTTATTTTACTGGTTGTATCTTGAGAAGTGTAAACTTCTAAACTTTAGGATTTCACTCTTAAATCCTCTCAGACAATTTTAAAACAATTGATGTAGGTTTTAAAATTATATGTGACGTATGAGGTGCTAACTTCACGAAGTTGGCCCCCAATTTGTGGTAATGTATCTTTAAAATAGTAAACTTCTAACTTTGGGACTTCACTCCTATATCCTCCCAAACAAATCATAAACGATTGGTGTACGTTCTAAGAATATTTGCGAGAAGTTGGACTAGATGCATAAAACTTTTGCATACAAAGAACTTTCAATCTTTAAAATGGGGGCTAGAGATATGCATCCCCCACATTTAAAATGGGGGTAAGTCGAAAGCTGTGAAAACACAAAACTCGGGGTTTTCAGCAAAAAACGGCACCAAACTTTAGCATAGAAAACTACCTGTTTCTAAAGTGGGTTGTTGCATGTCTCCAGCCCCCTCAAATTTATTGTTGCTTTAACTTGAGAAATGTGAGCACGGAACTGGGGATATAAACTGACTTAGAAAATACTTTCAATTTCTAAAGTGGGAGGTTGCATGTCTCTATCCCGCACCTCCAAATTTATTCTTGTTATAACTTGAGAACGACAAGAGCACAAAACTTGGGGTTTTCAGAGTAAAAGGGTTAAAAAAAAACTTTGGCATAGAAAAGATTTTCAATTTCTAAAGTAGCGGCTGAAGAGATGGGTACCCCATATTTAATAGAGAGAGAACTCGAAAACGGCAAGAGAACAAAACTAGGAGTTTTCAGCACAAAACTAGTACAAAACTTTTGCATAGAATGAACTTTCAATTTCCGAAGTCTCCAGCCCTCCCAAATTATTCTTGCTATAGCTTGAGAACGGCGAGAGCACAAAACTTGGCGTTTTCGGTACAAAAGGTAAGAAAATAGCACAAGACTTTGCCGGACAAAAGACTTTGAATTTCAAAATTGTGTGTATATGTAGGGGGAGGGAGGATTGAGGCCTGGACCCCTAATTACGGGACCGTGGTGGGTCAGTGGTATAGTATTCACCTCTGGTACTGAATCCCTGATTCAATCCATCTCATGCTTACTCACATCCTTCTCGTTTAAATCTATTCATGTTTATTATAATACTGACAACCCGAAAAAATTCATCGTGAGTTTGAAATTAAAACTAAAAAGAAGCGGAACGCTGTGATAGGTTCCAATCAAACTGGTATCGAAAATAACTTTCAGATTAATTATTTAACTTGCACTTATGAAAAATACATCACGGAAGCAGTGGATGGGATAACAAGTCCGCAGTCGCTGCAGTGCAAGACGGCCGTGAGGTAGTACCCCTTCCTTAAAGTTGTAAAACCAGATTCGTACAGGGTTAGCTTTTTTTTCGGGGTTATACTGACACTGCATAGAAAAACTTAATATCAAACTAAAGTGAAAAAAATACATTTCATAGTCAATTCGTGCTACTTGACTCTGAATGTTTCAATAGAACTAGAGTGCCTGTCCAGCCCGGTCCTGTTATTCTTGAATAATTATTTCGCCATAGCATATACAACAAGGTTTAATACCATAGATAGTTGTAGGACCTCCATGTCATTGAAATTAGAAAGTATAATAGATGCGATAAATTGTTTGGAAGCTGGATTATTTGTGTAAATTTATTCAAGTTATTACGAAAATTTCCTTATGTTCTTTAAATATTATTATTCGAACATTGTTTTGAAAATTTTCACAAAAATAAAAAATAAATGAATAAATCTCATGAACTTTGAACTTTTGTTTATCCTAAAAATTGATCATGCACAAAGACTTGTAAAACTTGGTATGGTTTAGATACAATATTTTCTTATTTCCTTTCTTAATTCCTTTTTTTTAAAGCAAAATTGCAAGTAACGTTTTAGAGGTTATTAATATATATATGTATATATTTCTTTTTTTCAGCTTCTCACACAAACATGCAGCAATCTTTTCTTTTGTAATCACTCACGCCGTCGGTCGACAGGTGAGCGTGGCGCTCACAAATTACGCATAGTCACATTTATAAAGCCAGTACTACTCCAACAGAAGAGAATGAAAGGGTTACACTTGACTCTCACACACAAGACACATCAAGAGACAGCTAGACAGCGTCTCAGGTCTGTGACCTCACTAGGGCAGCTTTGAAACTAAAGTATAAACCAGGGTGAGCGCTGCGCTCACCTGCCGACCGTTCCCGGATTAAACAAAATAAAGCATCACAATAATAATAATAATAATAATAATAATAATAATAATAATAATAATAATAATAATAATAATAATAATAATAATAATAATAATATAAATAATAATAATAATATATTCGCATTTCTCTTTCAAAGCAGTTTTTTGCGCAAAAACTTCAGTAAAGAGATTTTTATAAAATGTTTAACATTAGAAGAAAAATCAATAGGAGATCCGCAGCAACAGAAGAACTAATTGTTATATGAATAATTTGCGGTCACTAGCACCCATATGCTGTAATATTTTTCAAGAGGTGGCCCAAGGTATTGCTCCCGGAACTACGAAATTTCCCCCAGGGCATACTTCATATCGAGCTCAATGGGGATTCCCAGTATTTTGGAGTAGTACTTTTCACATACAATGTATTGAAATCAATGAGTAACAAATCTGAAATCATTACTGCCCATATGAGATATCGCCAAAGGATCGGCTTTAATCCCCAAAGTAGCGACATATATGAAATGTTTCTAAAGAACAAGTAACAACTCCGTGAACATATAGTACTCACAAGGGAACATTCCGATTTGGTGAATTAAATTGCTGAAACTGATTATTAGCACTGGATTCAACACCAAAAGAAACAGAGAAAAAGAGAGTGTTTAGTGGCAGACCGTATACAGGGTGGGAGATAAGTGAGGGCAAAGTGCGAAGATAGAACGTAGAAAATGTCTAGAAATGCCACGTTAATTTTGAAACGAGTACAGGGATTGAAACGAGTTCATGTAGACATGCTTAATTTTACACACCTCCTTTTTTGTTAAGGTTACTGATCAGAACGAAATAATTATTCTACCATCCAGTAAAATGTTTTCTTTGTTTTGAACTTTCTTTTATGATCAATATTCCAGGTAAATTATGTCAGTTGTCTTTTTTCGTTCCTATTTTCTTTCGTTTTTTTTCCATCACTCACTTGTCGCACTCTCCCATGTTTGAAATGAGCGAGTGGATTTAAAGCAGATAAAATTTCTGCTTTCATTGTTTCCGCTTGTCTTTCCTTTTGTTTGGCACATAGAAATAAACTTCACAAAACATGCTACTATTTCTTATCATTCACGGCATCAGCCATCCAAAAATTTTACACATAGTTATATTTGTCACCGCCTATGTGAACAGTTCCAGTGGTGATTTCTTGATTATTCTCGGGATCTGAAATGAAATGTTTAAGTCTTTTACGTTCCACGGTTATGCCGGTTAGGCTAAAGGAGACGGTGATGATGAGGATGAATGAAATGGTGGAATGAAGAAAGTGGGAGGAAACGGGAGAACCCCGAGAAAACCCACGCACACGATGTTTGTCCACCACAAAGTTCACTTGGCGGGAGCATTCTCAGGATCTATGTGAATAGTTTCCTAATAATGTTGGTAAATTGGTATAAAGTTCATTATCAAAAAATCATGAAAATTTTCTAAACTATGGTACAAATGGTTGTTGTGCCTATAATTCTTTCAACTTCTTTTAGAGAATCGTCCAATTTAGAGGAGTTCGGATTAGGGGTGGTATAGAAAAGAGACGCAGTGTAGGTCTTGTCTTGTTTGACAAATAATTGCCTCGATCCTGATCTCGTCTCGATAAACACACTGTACTCGGAATAAGTAGTGTGAAATAAAAAATGTGAAAGTAGTATCATCTTACAGACTGTCGTTTCATCTTTCTTATTTTTAGCCTTCATTCTTGAATTAGAATTATTGAATGGCGTGTCCATTCGTAGCTAAGTTGCAATGCTCATGCTTCTTATGCGTGTTTGCGGATTCAATCATTAGTACGTATATCAAGCCTTGGATAAAACTCGAATAGTGATCCACATTTACTTTAAACAACATATCTTGTCTCATATAACCTCAATATTTGTTATATAGTGAAACTCTAGTCAACCAACTCTAGTCAATACTATAGCTTATTTTCTTCCTGCTGAATCAGGGTTATTCAATATTTCTACCAGATAATGCCGTCGATAGTAGCAGGAATGTATTTAAACGATAGGAAATTTAAATTTTACAATTTCGTATATATTATACATTAATTCTTCTTTGACTGCCATGTTAAACAAAGAAAATCACGTTCACTATCTCAACAAATAGATATTTTACTAATACAATATTTGTTTCTGTTGGAATGATACAGATTGGCACAAAGTGTTTTATAAATGTGGCACTAGCTGTTTTGAAGCTGAAAATGATAATGAATATGTGAAAACATAGAAAAAATATCACATATAAATAATTGATGGTTGGTATGACGATATTTTGAGGTTGTTGCAAATACAATTACAAATAATATTATATGAAGTACTAGCAGCGTTCACCCCGCTTCGCTGCGGTCACCCCGGAACGCAATAAACTTTGTTACTTAGATAATTTTTACTTTTTCGCTTTCAAGTGATATGATAAAAACCATAGAAGATTGCAGTAAATGTTAACATTATATCGCCTGTCATTTATGTTAACCCGCCCCGCTTCGCTGCGGTCACCCCGGAACGCAATAAACTTTGTTACTTAGATAATTTTTACTTTTTCGCTTTCAAGTGATATGATAAAAACCATAGTATATTGCAGTAAATGTTAACATTATATCGCCTGTCATTTATGTTAACCCGCCGAGTGACACGGTCATGCGGGTTGCATATAAATACGTTTATTTTTATACCTATGATGAACTAACAAAGGATTTGTACGTTATGGACACTTGAATGGTCAATTATCTCAAGATACTGGTAATTAAAAATTAAAGTGATATGATAAAAACCATCTAGGGTCCAAATCCTAATAACCCCCCAAAAATGAAAGAAATTGGTTCAGCCGTATTAGCGTGATGAGCTAACAAAGGATTTGTGCGTTCTCTTTTATATAATAGATGAATATGTGTGTTACGAATCTTATTAATAAGAATATTGTGAATATTTGGTTCCAGTTCAGATTAAGAATAAATGAACTATACCCGATATAAGAATGTAATGTGTTTGTGCCGTTTACTGTATGAATAAGTTGACACACTCCAAATAAAAGATTGTTGATATATCGGCTTGAGCTAACAATTTTGGCGCAGTTGGTAGGATAGCATATAGTAAGCCGAATATGTCGAAACCTTTGACTATCTCATTATGTTGCGATAATAGAAAGGTGCAGTTTATATTGGATACAGGGGTTGTGGTATCGGCCATAAGTCAGAAGCAACAAAAGAAGTGGTTTCCAGGAAACCAAATGATGAAGTTTGAGAATTCACTGAGAAATGCAGATTCTTCGTTCATACCAACCATCAATTATTTATATGTGATATTTTTTCTATGTTTGCACATATTCATTACCATTTTCAGCTTCAAAACAGCTAGTGTCACATTTATAAAACACTTTGTGCCAATCTGTATCATTCCAACAGTTTCAAATGGATGAAATCCTAAATTACCTTTCACAACACCAACTTTAATTGACACTTTATAACACGATGTTATTGCCACCTTACGATGCGCTTATTCTCCATAATATTATAGTTACACATTAAGCTGTAGGTCCGCGTCTCATATAGCCTTGGTGCAGAACGGGACACTAAACTCAAATCCAACAATCATATTTTATTATATATGGTCTCGGGTTGTGTCACCAAACACGAGATTCAAACTCAGATATATCTCCTAGTTCAGATTTCACTTTCTGTTTCTTATACAAGCTCATAAGACTGTGATGTATTATATAGGTATACAACTTTTTCTTCACCTAACAGTATGAATAGTTCCAAATTATCGTACACTTCCGTGTTTGTAGTCGAGCAAATCGAAACTGCTAGAATGTTTCATATATATATATAATGAGAAAAAACATAATTATGCAAAATGGAAAAAGAAAAATAATAAATCTTAGAATACTACCTACCATCACTGAATTAAACTTTTAAAAAACACTGGCGTAACAGCCTTTAGTAGACCATGGGTTAAAAGCTGGTTTACGGCACTCATGCCTTTGGAGTGATGTGTGGTCAGCACATCGCCCCCCTCGCCGTTAATGCTGGATTACTAGACGGGAGTTCACCGGGCTTCAAGTTTCGCCTATTCAAGATTCGCCTAATACCTTCTAGCTATGCAAACGTCAATCAAAGCGATGACACAGTTAATTTTCTTACTAGGCGAAAGTTGATTTTATAAAGCACTTCGTTTAGCTCGCATACGTTGGTAGTCCTGCACCTTATTAATAGTTATCATTTTTATCTTGAAAGTATTTTTACGTTCCTATTAAATAGTCCAGTATGTAGCGGAAAATTTTGACAAACCCAGCGCAAATTGGTAGCCTAACGAAACTTGCAGGATAGTTTCCTTTTATCAAGTATAGTAATATCCTGAAAGTCCCCGAACATTCCTCTTGAGCTACATCCAATGTGGCTGCCATATTCAATTTGGCCGACACTGTGTATATAAAAATAATGTTTTCCTTGATTTCTTAGCTTAGGTTCAACTATACGGTCTTGGTACTTGTAACAAAATATTTTTGTGAATAAAATTTCGTTTCGTTTCGTATATTCATCTCTGTAGGTCAGGTAGATATAAATCTAAAAATGAAGGAGTAGGCTTGTATCGCTTAATGTTGTGCCTGTGTTTCTGTCAAGTGTATTTTTCTGATTTCTTTGTTTGTTTATACAAATAATATTTATATAAGTAAAAAAAATAGAGAAAGAAAATATGTGAATATGCTAGAATTACACTTGCTAGAATACAAAATATTATGCATTTGAGAACGGAAGTTTCTGTAATCTTATTTAGCAAAATAATCTATAGAGAAAACTTATTTAAGCAAAATTCAGTTTTTTTATAAGCGATAGAAATAATTTATGGTACATAAAAGACAAAAAAAAAGGTCCATCCGTGGCACGGTACACTGTTGGGACATAAACGATACGGTTGGGCGTAAATAAGGGCCCCGCAGACCCCGCATTGCGGAGGGGGGGCAGAGCCATCACGGGGCCCCAAATCGTGATGTAGGACGTAGAGAAGAGGCCCCATTCCACGTTGTCTGCTGGGTGGCCCCCAAGCCCTTAGTTACGCCACTGCATGTCTGAGTGAAACAATCTCGAACATAAACAATAGGCCCAAGTACATGAGAGTTTTACATTTGCAATACACGAGCTTTTTTTAAAAAAAAATGGTGCCGCTATGTCCAAACAACGAACTAGATAGCGTTCTCCATGTTCTCTTCCGATCTCCAATACTTGAATATGTTGATCCCTCATATCAATTACTTGAATATGTTGCTCCAGCAAAGTTAGCTCCTCATGGTACACTTTCTATATGTGCCGTCTGCTCACACTTGCTCTTAAGAGTAAAACTGAGATGTAAGTGACTGGTGTGAAATAAGTCTTCTGTATGTGAAATATCGACAGAAAGCCAGTGCGTCACCCCATGGGATGCATAAAAGTATAATTGGAAACGTTATCCCATTTTTACTAGTTCTTCAGGATTCGTGGTAGAATTATTGAATATACTCATAACTGTCACAATTAACTGTCTATCTCTTGAGTAGTTTCAAAGGTTTTCTTCCCTTTTTGGAACAGAGACAAAGTCATGTTACTTCCTGAAAATTCATGTAAAAATATCAACACATCATCCATGTTTTCTCCTGTATTTTCATGTATTTAAACATTTTGACTGATTGATGAAATCTGCTTTCTTTATGAAAAATCAGAAAAATGCGCTTGAGAAAAAAAAAACATACAAGATTAAAGGACACAACCCTCTCCTTCATTTGTAACTTTATATCTACCTAACCTACAGAGATTGTACTTTATATCAAATGAGAAGAAACTTGTTTACAAAATATTTTGTTATAAGTTTCATAATCGTATAATTGAGCGAAAGGTAAGACATCAAGGAAACATGGATATTCTATAGACTGCAGCGATCACATGAGATATGGCAACTATATTGGGTGAAGCTTAAATGAATATCTGGTCACTTTTAGGATATGTCTATACTTGATGGGAAGAATCTGTCCCATAAGTTTTATTGTTACTTTTTTTTTTTTTTGTTCAGACCCCTGCATACTGCACTAAAACAGTTTGCACTTAATTAAAAATTTAGTGGTGATGCTCGATGTCAAGCGTATACTATCTATACCGTAATTGTGCTTATACTGATCTTTGGTGCTTTGTTTAATTTTATTTTATGAATTTTGCAAACTCTCGTCGAATTTGTGACTTCATTTTATATTTTCTGTAATGCATTTTGTAACTTCATCTAATATTTTCATATCTTGGTGTCAAACATATAATATCTAGTCATATAGTGTAATTGCGCTTATACTGTTTTGATGTGTACTCTTTATTTTTATTTTTATTTTTTTTAAATTTAGAAACTACAAATTTCTTAAATTGTGTCATTTCTTGTCAGTACTACCAACATAATTTCACATTAGGCAATCTTGAATTCAAGATTCGCTTACACTTTCTCTTGAGTTAACATCTGCTAATTTCATTGCCTGAGGTTATTAGACGAATCTTGAATAGCCGAAAGTTGAAGTCACCGAGTTCAATACTTTCTTTCAAGTAGTTCCCCAATTGTCCTCACGACGCCGGGTGGATACCGAAATGCCGATATCATGTAATGAGTACGCATGGTCACTCGGGCCAGATCCGGTACTATTTAACTTCGCTGATCTCACTAGGACATTCCCGACTAAATTAAACATTAATAACTTTGCTTTCCAGTTAACATTAATTAGCTTTACTTTACATTGGTATCTACGTAAAATAGAAATTTCTTTTTATTCCACGCATGCAAACGCTTGTAATAAACAACAAAAAATTTTAAATGTATCTTTCTGTGGATAATTCCTTAATTGTGTAACTAGAGGCGGATCCAAGTTGAATATGGGAAGGGGGCAGTCGTTCGAGCTCAAAACTAGGTAATAATATATTGCAAAAAAAGAAAAAATAAATAAAAAACGAAAAGTCAAACAATTTTAGAAAAGGGAATGGACTCTTCTGTAGAAATAATATGAACAAAAACACCAGAGGTACAAAAAGTGCAGCCAAGTTCGTCAGACTCAAAAAGTGTTGAGATGAGGATGGATGAGCCAAGTTTCTTACCACTGCATCTGAAACGAACACTGGAACTTGGCGCGAGATGTCTAACATATTCAAATACATTAAGATGTCTGTTCCTAGTTTCACGGCCGGGACATTTCAGCCATAAGGCTAATGGTGACCCCCAAATCCACCACGCTCACAAACACCATCCGTAAGGCTCGTTAACATCATTTATCTTGACACTTCGTGAAGGAATATAAGTTTTCCTTGTCTGGGTTTCGAACCACCAATCTTACTGCAGTATACTGCATATGTGCCTTAGCGCCTTAGCGAAGTTGATATTCCTAAGGTTGGTGGTGGTTCCAAACCCACCACTACTAGCCCTAAGGTTCCTTAACATCATTTTCCTTGACACCTCGCGCCAAGTTCCAGTGTTCGTTTCAGATGAGTTCGTTAAGGAACTTGGTTCATCCATCCTCATCTCAACACTTTTTGATGCTGCGCTTTTTGTACCTCTGGTGTTTTTGTTCATATTTCACTTCTTTTTGTAGTTCACCATGTCAATATCGTATATCTTAATTGTGGCATATTATTGGATTTAAATTTAAAATTTTACATTTTTAAAGGAGTCATAATGTGTGACATGCATCGAACCCAGGACGCCGTACAAGAAGACGCACATGCTAGCCACTAGAATAGCGGGGAGGATTTATTCTATTAAATATCTGTCAGAGAGTTATGTCCAAACGAGATTCTAGTTCATTTACCCGAACTACAAAATCACGATCGCTAACATCTCATCTTTCATTACCTAAATACGAAGAGTATCAACAGGGCCCAAAACCCTTAATGCTGAATCCTCGCTGCTACATCACTAGACATGGCTGGTGTTTCAATATACTTAATTGTTCTCTACCATTCCACATTGCGAAATTACGGAGTTCATTACATGACGCGCATGTTGCGCAGTTTCATACTGCCTCGGGTTTTCCTTCCAATGATATACACCTTTCAAATAGCTTGTAATCTTAATAATATTTGCCACCAACATATCCTAACTGTATATAAAACTACATGAACTTACATAAATTAAAGAGGTGCCTCCGGTTGACGTGGAAAGTTGAAATGATGAAGAGGATGAAGAATTTCTCCATGTTATTTAAATGGGTCTGTTTTGGACCTTTTAATCTCATGTTTTAGGAACTTGGAATTGGAATAAGAACTTGAAATTCAGTTTGCTTCTACGTTTTCGTTAGTATTACCTAAGTAATTAGTAAAAATACTACAATTGCAACTTTAGAGTGGTTTTATGAGGAACTGAAAAAATATTTCCATGTTATTTATATTGGACGTCTTCTACACCCCAAAATGTTTATTCACTTCCAGCAGGATTAGAATGATGAAATTTGGCACGATTGTAACCTCCCGCGACTAACCTACAGGAAAATTGCTAAAAGTAAATATTTTTTTTAATTTTTAAGGAAGCTAAAGGGAGATGAAGAAATCCCCATGTTATTTAAATAGGCGTTTTCCTGGGATACAAAATCTTATGTTTTAGATAGTTGAAATAGGAAAATAAATTTAAAATTCGGTAGAATTGTGAGCTTAATAGGTGTGAGGAAGTAGGCCGAGCAAAGGCGGACGCGTGGGGGCGACCCTCAGGTGGGCAAATTCAGGAAATATGAAGAGCAAAGGCACGAAATTCACTGTTGATGAAAAGGCTGATACGTAAGAGATTCGCACACTGTTAACAGATAGAGACACGAAGCATCAAGAACATTTTTACATGACTGTGGTAACCATAATACAACTCGTGGTACCAATATATTTACGAAATCGGTTACATTTTGTTGCTAGTCTCACATAAACTCGAACAATTAAATTTATCATTTCTTCGGAAACTTCATTAATTCTAAATATCCTTACTTCTACAATCTCTTACTTATCAATTAATTCAATATCTATTTAATACAAATGACTGCAATAAAGGAAAAATCTTCACCGAAAAAAGAAAAAAATATTGGCTCCCCTTATCTGGGTTTCCAACCACGAAATTTACGGCAGTATGTACGTGTCTTAGCCTACGTTTTTAAAAGTTAACTGATTCTCAGAATGTGCCTCATTAACTTGCTTAACTACTTATTACTAGCTTTCACTTATTTTACTCGCACACTGAGAAAAATTGTGCGTAGGTACATAGGTTACATAGGTAGGTATGTGGCGTACGTAGGTTGCATATCTAAATCCTGTAGTTTTTGGACTTAACGTACACTAAACGTTAAACATACTTTCCGTATAACTGTTCCGAATAAACGTACTTTCCGCACAATTAAAAGAACTACGTAGACAGTCAGGATCTCACATATAGATGGCCGTTTGTAACTTATAGTTGACGTACATCATGTACGGAAGACTGTTAGATGTCAGACATCCTGTAACGCCACTGAGTAACATCTAAGCGGGAAAGAGGCCAGTACGTATGTAGCATATGGATAACGTATGTTAAGTATTGATTTCTATAGTAAACATAAGGATCCCGTATATTTGTACAATATACCGATGTCCGGATAACGGATTTTTCTCGGTGACCTTAGCTCGTTTTTCTATTAATCTAGAACGACAGGGACACGAACACAGAAACATCGAGGAGAGTTAAAATTCCAAAGGCTCTTCTACCGGGAATCGAACTCGGGACTTCATACTCCAAAGGCGCACGTGATAGACAGCGAGGAGGGCACCAACTCGACTACTCGGGTGATTGACAACATTATCACAATGCACATTATGTGTTTAATAACGGAATCGTTCCCGATTTCTGATTTAAGGACAGTTTTTTTTTTTCAATGAAATATTTTTCATAGCAAATTCCTCAAATTTCATTCTCAAGCCGTTACAGGGTACCTTCATAGAGTTTCGCATCTTTTTCTCATTAAGAAGTACCTAATGGCTATGGACAGTTTTGGCCCATAAAAATTTCCATAGTACATTACTTAAATTGGGAACCTTTTACTTAGACAAGTCATTATATAAGGTAGGTACCATTATGCAGAGTTTCAAATCTCTATCTCATTTGGAAGTACCTAATCAATGATCAGTGAGTAAATGAACCGATCTCTGAGTAAGGACAGTTTTTCTACTATAGAAAATTCCATAGCACGTTCCTTAAATTTCGGACATTTTTCATATTCAAGCCATTGCTGTATAAGTTACCTTTGTGTAGACATTCACATCTTTATCTCATTGGAAAGTACCTAATGGCTACGGACAATTTTTTGCCTATAAGAAATTTCCCATAGCACATTCCTCACATTTCGGACTTTTTCCATACTCAGGTCATTATAAGATATTTTTATGCAGAGTTTCACATCTTATCTCATTGAGAAGTACCAAATGAAAGTTATGAGTGAGCGAGTGAACCCATTTCTGCTTGGCTAAGGACAGTTTTCACCCATAAAAAATTCCCATAGCACATTCCTTAAATTTTGGATATTTCCCATACTCAAGTCGTTATAAGGTATATTTATGCGGACATTCATGCCCCTATCTCATTGGAAAGTGCCTAATCGATGCTATGAGTGAGTGATCGCCCCCGATCGCTATCCTAGATCCGCCCCTGTGTTTGTTTTACAAAATTAGATTTCAAGATTTTTAGGGAATATGCTCTTTGAGTACTAAAAATGACTTAAAAGGAATAAAGTATAATATTTGGAATATATATTTGTGATGAGTGGGGAGCTAACTTCAGGAAGTTATAATTAATAGGGATCAGGTCCCTGTATTTCATCCCCTACAGTCTCCGCTCTGTTCTAGTGGTTAGCGAGCTTGATGTAAGAGGCTCCGAGTTCGATTCTTGATCAGCTTTAAAATTTGAACTCATTAACGTAGATCTGATTCGATCTTAAGGTATGGATTCACTTATACGGAAACCTCGTTGTCTCAGTGATAGAGCACCTATCTACTTCTTAGGATATGTGGCCCCAGCTTCGGTCCTGGTTCTCGCGAAGCCGGTTTCATTGAGGATGAAAACTATGTGCACGGGTTTTCTCGAAGACCTTCCATTACCTCCCGCTTTTTATATTGCCAAGATTTTACCATCACTTGTTTGTTTCATTCGCTACCATCTCCTTCAGCCTTGGAGCATAATTGTGTGGCACTAAACTCAGAGATTTCATTTTCAAGCAGTGATTATTTTAGAGAGTGACAGGGAGCCCCTTGGAGCTATTGAATTCCTCCTGGGCATGTTAAATGTGAATTTCCCACCATTTCAACAATATTACTTTTCACACCTAGTGTATTAAAATCCTCACCCCTGAGGGAAAATCTAAAACCATTACTGTTTTCAAGCAACGTATAGCGTCGGTACTAGAAAGAGGTCATAAATAAACTTCTCATTTATTCATTGGTAAATCCTTTTTTAAACAAAGCAAAGTTTTTATAAAATGCATTAAAAAGAAGAAACTATTTTTGAGAAGGTAAAATGAAGAAATTAAAAACATTGAGTGCGGTTTTCTCGAATATCAGGGAAGTAGTTTAGTTTATAAAAACATTTCATCTCGCAAATGCTTTTAGTGTTAATTTCATTTCTTCAATTTACCACCACAAAAACTATTTTCTCCCAAAATTATTGTTTTCAAAATTTCTTGATGTTATTAACTATATTATTTAAATACCACTCATTCTAGCTTTGGAACGTTTTGTAAATTAAAAGACAAATTCTGACCAAAGCATATATATACTCATAAATAATAGCGTTACAGTTTCGGTAAATTAATTTGCCGAAACTGTAATGCTATTATTTATTAGTTAATATATGCTTTGGTCAGAATGTCTTTTAATTTAAACTATATTATTGTTATTATTATTATTATTATTATTATTATTATTATTATTATCATTATGAGTATCTTTATAGCTAAGCGATTAGCGTACGCGTCTTTGGCGTGGGGTACCTGGGTTCGATTCTCAGTAGGAGCTCATTTTTTTTCTAATTCCACGTTAATCAGTACGTCCACTTCTCATACAGCTTAACTGCTGAAACGGACGTTAAACTCAAAATCAACTCAATTCACTAATAATGTAATAATAATAATAATAATAATAATAATAATAATAATAATAATAATAATAATAAACTACACAATGTAAGGAGTGAAAGGCAAGAAACCATATAAAAAACTGCATGCGATCATGTGAAGTCGGAACCTCTCCTTTCAGTGTAATTACCAGTAAGATACTAAACCATAGATAAAACAGTAATATAACGGTCTTATTGATTGTGTTCCTGAAAATATGGGACATATTGTAGAGTGGTGTTACATTGGATTATTTAATTATCATTGAGTAACATGTATTTTTTATTCTATATACATGTATTGTAGTTATATATTATAATATTTCAAATGGTGTGTGTCTTTTAGTCTAGGGCTTCTACATATTTTCTCAGCTTTAAATATGTTTGTGTAGAGCACAGCCTATACAATTGTTATTGAAATCTGTAACCAGTCTTTCTTGTTTGCTTTACTGCTTTATAACCAGCGGAAGAAAACAGCTATAAAGGAACTTCAGGTGTCAATCAACTATTCAGATGCTGCGTGACGCACGTGGGGAGGGCTCCTCCTCTACATATTTCCCCCCTTCTCAATACTGTTAGTTATGAGCGAACGGTGATGCGACTTTCTCCGAAGCAATTGTGTATGGCGATGATGTTCGATCTGAAATGTTGGTAGACACTGTTTTTGTCAATTTTCCATCCTAATTTCTGTGAACTGTTTAAACAGAATAGTTTATGAAATGAGAAATGCTTCAGAAGAGACGTTTTAAAGAATACGCTCACAGTTGCCGACATTTTCTTACACATTCTGTTGAGAGTTGGATACGTGGAAATAACCAAAAATCGTCCCGAAAAAACCCCTTGACCATAAAAAATATCGTCATATCAATCAACGTTATTTCTGTCTAATTACTGACACATCTCGGAAAAACGTTTCTTATGCTACTTAGATTGAATTATGTCAGATTCATTGCAATAAGATGTAAAATATTGTTGTTATTTTAAAAAAATCCGAATTATTGGAAACATTTCATCCGGTTTAAACCCCTCAAAATTATAGATATGTATAAATATGTTATTTATTAAAATTAATTAACGAAACTTTCTATAACAATGTCTCTCACAGTCCTTTACCACTCTCAACAAAATTTATTGGAAAATATAAACTTTTTTGTCCTTCGACTTTTTCGCCTCACAGAAAGATGCCTTGGTGGTATGTAATGAACAAAATACATTTTGCTTCTTAAAAAACAACAAAATATTTATTTGTGAATAGATAATAGGGTCGATAAAGCTTTTTATACTTATTTCTTTGTAAAACGGTGACATCAAAAGTCATTTCTGCAAAAATAGTGATATTTTAGGGAAAATATCATGACATTCCGAAAACTAAATTAGAACAGAACGTGTTGATGGCAATACCATATTCATAGTTTTCTTGCTTCACGCATTTCTTCAGATCAAGATTTAGTGAATATAGTATAGAGAGGAGCAAAGAAATCAAAGTTAGAAAATTTAGAACTTATCTATTGTTTCGACCTTTTTAGACCCCTAGCAGCTAAAGATAGATAGATAGATAGATAGATAGATTGATATAGCCATAGATATATTGTGGAACATTTGTTATGAGATACATTCTTCTGAAATTTTCTATACAGTACCTTCTCTCTCTCTATTTCTACTTATGTTCTTGTCGCACACGGCTTTTAACCATTTCCCTATGGATATTCCTGTTTCACCATATCAACTTACGAACAACTGTTGTTATCTGAAGACGCAACTCACGCCGAGCCCGGTGTTTGTAAAATAAATATCCATAGTTATATTTTCTCCCTTATTCACATTTCTTTACAAGTCACTTCACCATTTCTTTTACATTGCCTCGTTCAAGCCCTACGTTCTGACGAACATTTATGTTGTCCCTGAATGAATATGATTTTTAGTACTCCAGACTCAGTATATATTTATACCGTATTTTTCAGGCATATTTGCAATGTCAACAACAAAAAATCTTCCACATATAGGTATCAGGTTCTGATCCATAGTTTAGAAATTTCCTGATCTGTACAAGTCATGGAAATTCAGAACGAACATTTCCCACATTTCAAGGAATGCTGATATATTATCTGTTTTCAGTTTCCCTTGACTACTTTGAATGTTACGAAATCAACAAAAGATAAGGACACAGTCGAAACGATTCAGCTACATCGTTGCTTGAAATATTGGACGTCCATTTTCAGTTGGCCACAATTCATTGAAGCTTCCTCCTGCCGATTTTTGCATTAGGTCCAAAATAATAAAGTCTATGAAAGCATATATTCCAGTTTCGTCGCTCTTTGAGTTTTACTCCTTTACTTTGTGAGCATAGATATAACGTTCTGTTTTCTGCACAATTTTGGAGTTTGACAACTTTGTAGGCACGTTCTGAAAACTTAATTCCGCTTGTTTGAAGCCCTTTGATTCCTTGACCACATTTGCTGCCAACATCTGACTTCAGACACGACATATGCACTTGAGTTTCTTTCACGTAGAGCTGTAAATTCTGGAGTCTTTGAAATGAAATGAAATCTTTAAGTTTTACATTCCACGGTTATGCCAGTTAGGCTAAAGGAGACGGTGATAATAAGAAATGGATGAAAAATGGTGAAAATCGAGAAAGTGAGAGGAAACGGGACAATTCCAAGAAAACCCACGAACAGAGTGTTTGTTCACCACAAAGTCCACAAGGCACTAGCTGGGATCAAAGCACGAACCCCAAGCACCGAAGGTGAATGCTCTAACACTGAGCCACCCACGTCCCCTCTGACAACGCAACGCACTTATCAGAGAAATGTATATTTATTTTTATTTAGGTTGTCATTGTTAGGAACTACCAATTACCAAGCTTTATTTCTCTATCTGCGTATATGGGAGCATGGAAAACCGTCTGGTCCGCACGGACCCCAGGTGTGCAAAATACGTTTTGCTTCTTAAATACTCATATAATTTCTAAATACAAAAGCGTACAACGAGTGAATTTAAAACATCTTAGAAAGAGATGTCCTGAGTCGCCGTTGAGAACAAAATATATTATTAAAATCAAGCATGGGATCCGCACAGACCCCTGGTTGGCGTCATAAGGTTAATATTCTGATGCTTCTTGCCTGAGTCAATGACTGGTGTGGGTCTTCAACTTCCATCCAAAATTCATAGAAAAATTCGGTATAAATATCCGTAGCTAGGATATATACTGAAGAGATCTTCTTTGGTCTATTAACACGAAAATTTCCGTTTATGTACTAAAAGCTATGCATGTTTGAAATCTGGTTTGTTTTTTAGTAACACATTTCCTTTGGTGGCAAAGGGAGCTCAACACATGATGGTGAATCTTTCTAAAGCCTGCAAATTTTATTGCCTCAACCGAATTTTCCAAGATATGTACGAGATGACTTAAAAGAATGAATTGTCCAGAGTGGACAGGCAACCACTGAGATACGTAGGAAGTATTCACAATGGCTATGACTATATTAAATCAAATTACTTTATGTCTTGCTCGTTCAGAAGAGCATGCCCAATAAAGTAGGTTGATTTTATCTGTCTTATACTTACATGTACCTTTCCAGGTGTAACAATCCGATTTTGATAACACTTGATAGACATATAGTACACATAAAATAAACGAATATGTGCTTTCTTATTTCCTCTGGAATGGTACTTAACGGGGCAAGTACCAAAATTTTGAAAGTCGGCTCGCGAAAGGCAAGAAGAAGTGAACAGAATCAAACGTCATTTTGCACAGATATTCTAAACCGAAATGATGGAATATGTGTTTCGTATTTCCCTGGAAAGAATGGTTGATTGAACACGTACTCCGCAAAACTTTTGATCACGAAATATCAAGTTCGTTAATAAAAGTTTTACAGAAGTTACTAAACGATATGGAGGATTGCAACAAAACTTTGTCGAGGTCCAATACGAAAAAGGAGCGAACTTGTGTTTATAGCTTTTGCAAAGAAATAGTGTTGGGGCCGATGCCTCCTCCGATAAAAGTAAATACTATCGTAGATTTCCAGCAAGAAGTGGATCGAAGCGAATGTAATTTTCTGTAAATATTGTATATTTAAAATAAAACAACTCGTGTTTCCCAATTGTCCAAATCCGATTTGGTTCAAATTTGAAACACCAAGAATAAACAGAAATCGACACATATCCTGTTTATGAGATATATTGTAAGGGCCCTGCGAAATTCTATAAAATATGCTATACTTAGGAAACGACTTTTGTTAAAACAGTGAACTTTTACCAATAGATGACATACAATTAGTACCAATAGAGTGAACATTGTAATATACCTATTGAATTTAGATATAATACTTCTTTATTTCGAAATTAGAAGTGGAACACACTATATAATAATGGCTCTTAATAGTAAAAATTCCGATTTATTTATTAAATTTATTCATTTTACGTTAACAATTAACTTTCATTTTATAAACTTCAATGATAACTAAGAGAAATAGACCATTTTTTTATTTTTTGTAACTTTTTCTCTGTTCTTAAATAGTAATTAAATTTTCTCCATGTCTATTTCGTTATTTGGTCAACAACAATGGGTGAAAATCTAGTTTATAATTTTTATCTTCCAAACCATCTGTCAGAACAGACACACAAGTGTCTCAAAAAGAATCCTCCAATCATAAATTTAATCAAATAAACTAGAACCCCCTCGCCTTTCTGAGATTCCCAAAAATCAGAAATTTGCCCGATGTTAGCAGCATCATACCGTTAGTCACAAGGTTTTTTTTCTTTAGCTGTGATTGGCTGAGAAGTCTCAGCTCATCTTGGTCCAGAGGTAGGATCGGCGTCTTCTATCATCAATCATCGAAAGATCAACAACTTCTGATTTCCGATGTAGTGACTTTATAAATTTGGTCTGCCTACTTCGGTAATATACTTTTTAGTTCAGTAACAGTTGTGATCCTAGACATTACAAGTTCAAGATAACAAATTTCGGTAATCAGTGAAGAATATTTAAAATCCAAAATTTTATTTTAAAGACAATAATGATTTTGAAGGAATACAGGCACCGGGACGGATGAATGGAATAGATTTGGACTAAAGTTGTATATTTCAACCTTCAGTCTTCAATGAGTGAGTAAAAGTGTTAGTTTTAGGAGTTTGTCATCAATTATTAATGTTTTTATCAAAATTTTGTTTTTGGACTAGGAATAACCTGTCCCTACCTTAAGTTGTACAGTGAGTTTGTTCTAGAAATTTTTATTTCAACAGGATGCATTGTAATTTGAGGCGTGCTAAGTTAGTCAACATTATGTTAGTATAAAATTCGAACCGGGCTTCTATCCATCTTGATT
Organism: Thermobia domestica; assembly: GCF_964235325.1. Taxonomy (NCBI): domain Eukaryota; kingdom Metazoa; phylum Arthropoda; class Insecta; order Zygentoma; family Lepismatidae; genus Thermobia; species Thermobia domestica. The sequence goes on from NC_137457.1 coordinate 96,393,364, forward strand.
TGTCGCTCCCACAATGTAGGATATTTCCATAATGTTGATTAATTCCGCAAAGATTCCTCTCCCTTCAGGCGGTGGGAAATCTTCATCAGGACAATTTGATAGGTCCCTTGAACCTAGCAATGATCTAGTGAGAACTTCAGGGCCAATTGGTCCCGAAAATTGTTCCTCCGTAAATTTATTTTAAATATTTACATTACGTATTCAGAGTCATATTCTTGGGATAGTGAAATACTTGCTTTGTACGTGTAGATTATGGTTAGTCATTCGTAGTTATATTAAATGTAGCTTTATGTAATTGATGTCATTATGGTGCAGTAGTTGAATAGTTGTGTGAGTGGATTATTGAGGACGAATTAGTGTTATATTTATGCAATTAATTATTTGTTTTCTTACATTTTATACAGCAACCTTAATCACAAAAATTAATTTATTCTTACTTCAGTACAAAGTCAGTGTTCAGATGTAAAACTTTTATCAGTATAAGATTAGTTTATGTAATCACAGCGCCCTCTAGTAGGGAAAGAGCGTCCGCACAAGCATTAGTCAATTGATGTCTACTTAACGAATCAAATTTTCGGGAAACGAGAATATTTTGTTATATTTACAAAAATTATCATAATTGGCGTGTCTCTAAAGTTTCATGTTAGTAGGTTGTATTTAGGCGAATCGGTATTGGCAATTTTTACCTCTTCCAGTTTGAAATAATTATGTAATCGTAAAATTTCAACTTCGCATTCCACTTTAGCAGGTCACCATTTGCATAAAAACTATTTCACTCACTTTATAAACATACACTTTCTCGTGTTGTTTTATTTACCAACCTGTTAAGAATAATTAGGATTGCATTCTAGTAAACTGTGCGTATAAAATTACTCAACCCAATATCTAAAATTTTCGTACTTCTAAAAAATTTACGTAATGTAAACACGAATTCGGTATGTTACGGATACAAGTGTTTGGGTTCATGGAAGTTCGATTTGTACTAGGCACTGGTCAATTGTGTTTTCTCTAATATGTTGATTTCAGTAGAGGATTTATTAAAGAGTAGTGCGAATGTAGGTTAAAAGTAGTTAATATATTGAATGATAGTGGTGTAAATGTCTATATTAATGATTAGGTGTGCTTTAAATATGAGTCGTCGCGATGACAAGTAAATAGAATTTTGAAATGAATCATTGTTATTTATGTAAATGGCCACCCCGAAGTATACTTGTGCAAATAGATTTTCGCCACTAGAGATATACTTGTGCTACATCACCTTCTATTAAATATTTATCTTTAGATAGAAAACACTTAACCACTTAACACATAACCACTAAGAAATCGAAGCGTGACTAGATAGAAATATCTGTGAAAGGTTAAAGGTGGCGATGAAATGGTTTTCTCAGCGAAATTAATTTCAAATATATTTAAACTTTGATTAGCTTATATTTAGATGTGGATTAAAGTAGCTAATTCATTAAAGTAATACTACCAAAGGATGTGTAATTAATTTTGAAAACTTGAATTAATGTGAGTTAGTCCAATAGGATTAATGTTTTAATTTCTTTTCTTTCTTTCCTAGTCGTTTGTCGAATTTAAACTTTATTAAGGTTCACAAGGGACAAGAGTGAATAATATTGTAAACAAGTCCTTTCTTTTTGTACGATATGTAATTTCCGTACCACAGTGTCGTTCTTCTCTCCCCTTTATATCTTCAATTTAATTAATTTAATATTAGATAAGAAGGAAATTTACACTACACTTCAAGGTTGGCGTCCTTGTGTACTGGTAGCCAGTAACAAGAATTTTTCAAACAACTTGTTAGTACAATTTTTTTTATTTGTTCTGGTTATCCCGTCTCAATGTAGTGTCTTTGAAATTTCTTTTACCTAACCAACCTTTCGGCTAGACCGTTCGTAATTCTGATTGGTTTGGCTAGGCCGTGAGTATTAATACATTTATGGCGACTATTATCTCCATATGAATGTATTGATCTCGGCAAGGACTTGCCAAATTTTCCGATCAGAAGATACCCAAAGGTGTCGTTAGTTAAGCCAAAACCGTTTCGAAAATTAAAAAAAATCGGCCTAAAATCGACACTTGTCGTAGGTTTTTTTGGTTCGTTTATCACTTAAGGAACCTACTCTCTTTCGTTTTTTCTTTTTCCTGCACTTTCCTCTTCTATTTGCGTGTTACTTTTTTTAACCCTCACCTCCCCTTTTTTATTTTATTTTATGTTATTCTTTTTTTTTGAGATTTTACATTCTTATATTTGATTCTGAAATCGTTCATACGCAGAGTTAACTTGGAACTTTCAATTGAGACATTGACAGATAGAACTTCTAAGGTTATTTGCTCTCATCGAATACCAACAAAGCTATATGCTACTAGTTTTGGCCAGTTATGTTTCAGATCGATCGGACGGTACGAGACCCTTTTTCTCTTCTCCTCCTGCATAGAACAGGCCTATCAATTGTTTATTGGAAATTTCATCTTTTTTACAGTTCATAATTTCACTTTTGTTTCCACGAGTACCATGTGAATCTAGAAATATCTGTAATTCCTGAAGTAAATTTTGGGTAATTTTATTTAAAGGGTGATTAAGGATTCGTTAATATATTCTTTTTCTGATATGTTTATTGTGATTTTTAACTACGTAGTTGTATTTAATGTGTGGCAATCAGGAATGAAGCTTGAAATTTATTTAAACAGGGTAATTGACGTGATATAAATAAAGTAAATATAACCAGAATAAATATAATATGATGAATATATTAGGAAATATTGATAATATAATATATCTGAATGTGTCAAAGGGTCTTTACCTACCTCGCCGGTGTGTGTTTGCCATAATGTACATAAATATGTTCCACGTGGTTAGATAATCATTGTATGTGTTAGAATATGAAGCACTAAACCATATTACATGTGAACCCTTGGTGTTGGGAAATATAAACCGTGTGTCACTAGCTAAATCCTATATGTATGTAACAGCATGGAGCATGTTAAAAGGAAGGTTATAATAGTGATGAATGCGCGACAGAATTTCCTAGCCTCCATACTTTAGAACCTTACCAGTTGAAACAACCAAATCTCCTTGGCCTTAGTGTAATCGTTGTCACAGTGCGACGGAAATTAATATCTAAAGGTGCGAGATTTAACAACTGAATTTGAAAAAAATCCTAATCTCTTCAATTGATACAACCAATTTAATGTTTTCTATCAATTATTGGAAACTTACTTCTCTCCGATGTTCCTGTAACTCCGGTGAACGATTATAACGTTATGGTAATTAATAAACTTCATACTATATTTCAATTTGTGACTGTTGGATTTAACTTTAGAGAAAATTAAACCGATTTGGACTAAGTAGTGAAAAACTGGATAATGTATAAAAATATCCACCAGAAAGGGTTTGTAAAGGTGCAATAGAGACACCACATGAATAAAAGTTGTCCTTTTAATTAATACTCGCAACTGTTGTAGTGCAAGGAGTTGATTAATGTGAACTTCAATGCAAGGATTTAATTCATTAAAAGCTGTGCACTTTACTGCGGGGACACCTAACGTGGTGGAGTGAACGTGCTCTTTAAGATTTGAAGTTAATGATAATATACGAGATGAACTCATTCCAAGCAAGTCTACCTTTTTCTCTTTTTTATTGTTTTATTTCGTTTTATATATATTATTACGATATATATATATTTGTGTGTGTGTACACACTGCATTTTACACTAAAATCTGAGGGAGTTGGCAAGGGTCAAGTGGCGACCCTAATTTAGTTACTACGTAAGTATGCAGAACACTAGTTATGTGGTTCCTAGAAGGATCCTGAAAAAGAAACATACTTACTTTACCAAATATGGGTATTAGATTCCCATGAGGCCATTATCGAGGTTGGTCCCAGACTGTTCCTCTAGGCGAATCTTCCTTAAGCAAGTCTTACGTTGTTGAGAATGCACAGAGAGTAGGTGTCGGAAGAGTAAGATTGAAGAAGAGTGAGACTCATAGAGAAGGTTCGATTCCAGCAAACCTTTCGTTCACAGTCGCGTCTGATACTCTAGTTTAGTACTTGCTTAAGCAACTCCCAGTATCATGTCCCTTGGATAAGATAGTGAGTAGTCAGCTATCTAAACGGCCTCGAGAAAACCTTCTGTCATCAGCGCCAAGTTCACAGGATACTTATAAAGAAAACGGGGACGTTAGCTATATTTCACTAACGGGATCGAGTAGCATAGTATGTCTATCGACTGATCCTCCAAACCGCTGTTAGTGGTCATTAACTCTTAGAACAGTAATCCATAAGATAAATGAAGTAATCCTTTTAAGCTAGTAAATTTATTACAAGATAGCTAAAATAATTTATACAATAGAATTACAAAGTAAGAATTCCGAAGTAACTAGCATTTCTTCAAGATTTACAAGAGTTCTATTCAGTATTATATTTTAACCATTTATGTAGTTTATTTTCATAATATTAAACATCAAATTGAATACCGTTTTATGTCATTGGCTATCTCACGACTGTATGGTAGTCTACCTACGTCCGAAAAGGAAGGTGTGGCAAAAAATAATTTACTAAGCTAGAGTTAATGATCTGAATGACGGAAAGTTGTTAAAGTCCGAAGTTTCAGCCTCCCAACCTTCATATCTGCACTTTCTTTGCCGTTTAGTAGTAAATATTAAAAATTCATTTCTTACATACCTGAAGAAGCTTCAGCACTAAGTGTTGACTGACACTCCGTGCGACGACGTTCAACCAAGACCCGCACAAGGCGAACACCACACAAGACTCACCCCCAAAATCAACCCGAGAATTTCTGTTTTTAATTTTTATATGCGCCGTATGACGTAAGATCACCCACTCAGAAACTGAGTCGGCAGAAGCCGTTCTTAGTTTTTGGTTTTGAGATAAAGCTGCACAATTTTATCAAACCCTGTCATTCCCTTCCTTTGGAAAAATAACGCAACCCAAGACTTCTAGGATGTGCATAGACACTGACGAATTTAGAATGATTCTGAGCGTCATACTTCAGGAGAACTCAATTCCGTAATTTTCTTAATTGCGTAGAATAGAGATCTCAGAAACGCTCTGACTTTTGTTCGTCACGTACTTCACGGAATTGTTTGCTCATAATTTAATACGTGTTTATTATCGGCTACTTATTTACGTCAATCCTTCTATCGTGGCTTGCTCTGTTACCTTTTCCAAAGGTGTGGGAGAATTAAAAAGACACTAAAAATAACAATCATGTTGGCATGATGCCTACAAGAACCAAATTTCAATAACGATCCTCTACCGACTTTCCTCAAGAGTAGGGTCACTTCATGTCAGTAGTGGCCGAAATAAATCAGTGGCGGCTTCCCCTAGTTTCAAGACCAGGCTAATGTTGCACCGTAACATCCGCTGAAACTTGGACTTTAAAAAAAGAAAACAGAAAAAGAAAAAAAAATGCATCAAGTTACTCGACAGAGTTATTGGATCTACTATGCGTTTTCAGATGAACAGATAATACCTTTACTTTTCTTCTTCCATTTTTTTTCTTAATGATACAGTCATAGGTTTTACCTGTCCGGGTAAATAATAATACGGATTTTATTCTAAGTCGCAGCTACAATACGTATAACATTAAAAGCATAGAGTTGCACACAGTTAAAGGTATTGAACGCAGTTAAAGATATGGAAAGCTTGTTACTTTGAATAAATTTGGTATTACCTATAATTTAAAGTTATTAACTGAATAATCGTGTATTAACCTTTTACCCTTACGCATAGTGGGTCCAAGCACCAAACAGTCGTGAAATATCCATTGCTGCATTGGTACAACATAGTTAATTATTACTATTATATAATTTATATTAATACTATATAATGACTAATATTATATTAAAATAGACCTGACTCATATAAATAATATACATGCAATGATCTTAATGAACATTGGAAATTTTAATCGACGACATGATGGAGAATGCCAGGTACTGTTGCTGGTACTTGGTTAATGATGTGTGTTGCGGTTACCCCGAAAGAAGAGGGTTACTAAATTAAATTTTGATAATACCAATGGTTTTCTATGAAGGAGTACCAGAGTAATTTCGTTAAGGTACAATAAACTCTATATCAAATGCAAAATAAGTTGTGATGTCTGGGTAGGGTACATTTCTTTTTTTTTTTTTTTTTTTTTTTGTTATTGCAAGCTTGATGATATTACAGTTTGTGGTTTATATTGGAAAACCACTACTTACTGCATACTTACTACGTACTGCATACTTACGTAAGTTACTACGTAAGTATGCCTAGTATGTAGACATGACAATTTTTTTTCACAATTATTTTCGTGTCTTTCCTGTCTAAGAAAAGGTATAACTTATGCAATCGTAGCTTATTAATTAAATAGTCTAACCTTCTAACAAGTACAGTTTTTATTTATTTATTTATTTACAGGCTGTTATTCCTTCTATTGGATCCCATACCAAGGTTAATAGTATTGGGTAAAGGGCAGTGGAGATATAAATTCGTGCTAATTTCTTCACCACCATCGGGTAAATTTGGACGTCGGTCTAATTTTATAAGAGTTCAGTTCCCACTGGAGTCGTCTCTTGACAGCATCCGGCGGTAGTATCTCTGGACTGGACTCTATCAGGTGAAGTCGAGGGTTGGTGTGGCTTACCTCTAAGCCTTGTCTAGTGAGTGACTAGGTAGAGTACTCAATTGTCCTAAAATATAGAAAACATTTGTAATTTTGTGTTTAAAACATTCTGGCTTGTCATGTGTGCTGACCACACATCGGAGAATTGATTGTAAAGTAAAATAAATAGAAGAATTTCGCCTATGCTGGTTTACGCTCTAAATCTGATTTAATACAACAACAACTTGTGGGACTCTATTATTTGTCGAATGTTGTAGAATGAACATGTGGGAGGAGACCTTGGAATAGACATAAATTGCTTGTGTTCAACAGATCCTAGTTTTCCTACATTCTTATACGAAGTTCCATTTTCTGGATCTTATTTCGTAATGGAGGGGGAGAGAGAGAGAGAAGTTTCTGAACACTAGCTTCTTACAGTTTTTTTTAATTCGGTAATTGTTTAGGTTAAATTTCTTGGGTTTAAATCTTTAACCAAAACCTTCTTATAAACTAGAATATCCGAATTCTTATAAACTAGCCAGATTTGTTTTTCAATTTTTCAAAATTTCTACTAATAACTCTACAATCTGTCGTCTGTTGTATCATTATAGAACGTAGTCAACATTACTCAATTCAGTTTCTATAACTAGTGATGTTTTATCTTTTTATCAGATAAGATCATACTTTTAACTAGAATCTTGTGTTCTTATAAACGAAGCCCTATCTTTATATCAATACACTTTCCTAGCGGATGTACTGAATCAGGTGGAACTGACAGCTAAAACTAATTTGTTTAACCTTTATAATCTCTACCAATTTGCCAAATTTTTAAATTTAGACTTTCCTTTGTTTGAATTTTTATGTTAATCTCAGACATCATGAGTGTTTGATAACTACTTAACTCACTATATTCCTACATTTTCTTAATTCATACCTAAGTAGAAGGAATCTAGGTATTTAGGTATATGTTCTTGTATCAGTCTAAAGTAAAAACGGAAACGTAAGAATTAATAAAAATAGTTTTTACTATACGTCTTCGATCCAATGTATTCCTTATGCCAATTCCTTGGTTGGTCCAACATCTATGGTTTGCATTCCTGGTCCATGGAGGTGCCAAGCGGCTGGCTTGATTCTGAAAGATACACTTAACCTAACACCAATTTAATTTAAGCAAATCAATCCACTGTTAAGGTAATGTGTAAGGTCACAAGTGTTGATTTAACTAGATAACAGATATTTAAGTAAGCTGAATCATGAAGCATTCGAATTGCGGCGTGGACGATGGGCCATAACAAGGCGAGAAAAAAAAGGGGTCCATAAATTTTACATTTTGGAATGACGAAGTTCTGCTTTAAACTTTATATATCGTATATCTCCTACCTTAGTGTTCTTACCATTAAACAAGTAACTGAGATCAGATATAGCTCTAATATGTTCGAATTTTTATTACTCTCAGTACTATCTAATGACAATGACGTGTGATTATTATAAACCTGCATCGGCAGAATGCAGAATGCCCGCCGGAATCTCCCGGAAAATAAAAATTCGAACGGAGCAAGGAGGTAGTGAGCGACCTAAGTGTACGGGGGTTGCGCGTAAAAGCTAAAATTACGAAAGAAAAGGAATACGATTGATGAATATATACAATTCTCAGATGATTTATTTATTTATTTATTTATCCATTACTCATACCAGAGCTGTTTCTCGCTTCACAATAGGTAAAAATAATTCGTTCATGGGAATACCGTTCTGAATATTAATGTATAGTCTGCAATGACTCTGTCCGCTAGACACGTTTCTACTGCACTACAACTGATGAGATCACACAACGAATGTAAGGAAGGTTATGAGTATAGTAGTACGACAATTAAGACACGGGAAATTACCGAAAGTAATTACAAATTAATGATGCAACCACCTCAGGTGTCTAAGGACTGAGGCAAGTGATGCATAATCGTGTTTCCGTTGATTACAAGGCCGCAGGCATACAGAGAGGAATGGAAAAATAATTACAGATCGGAAGCTCGCCGAACTGTTACAGTAATTTGTTACGTAAACGTTGTTCATGGACTACTTACTACCTACTCAGCATCTGATGGACGATGTTGAAGACTCGCCTAAGATAGGTGAGAACAAACCCGTGCTAAAAAGGATATGTATCACATTTATCTATTATAAACACCATAGCCTTACTTCCTACAGTTCTGAATGTCATAAGATTGGCCGATTGCAAATCGGAATGCTAACGTTTTCGTAGATTTACCAAATTTGTTTACACTAAGTAAGGCAATAAGTATCACAAATATTTTTGTGGGGTCATGCTGGCTCAGAGAGCGGACGTGGGATTCCTGTCCCGTTTACAAGCCGTACTAGTATAATAGAACTTATATTATTATTATTATTATTATATTACTCTTACTACTAATGAGAGACGCATTCCGACATAAACTTACAGGAATGCGGAATAACGTAAAAATGTAATGTGGCGGGAGATCACGGGTTATTCTGTACCGTGCAATTTCTTCGGTGGTGTCGAGAGGATGTATAAAGTAAGAGAGCGATAGGATGAGGAGAAACACATTCAGGTGCGCGCGCATTCACTCGATAGAATCTCTATACTCTATACATGTTTGAGATTATAACCGGTATTGTCTGGTTTGTGATTAACGTGAATCTAGTCACTTCAATTCCTAGCAAGTTGGCCACCCTGCAGGAACTATATGACTAGTATAGGAAGTTACTGACAACCAATATGTAGGGATAAGAATGATCAAAGTAAGAGTATAATGCAAAACTGAACCTTATCCGAGGCATTTCATATGCACCTAACTAAACATAGCTCGTCATGATAAGTACGGCAAACATTTTGTTATTTATTTATTTATATTTTAAAACCTCCCACCCACGTCAAATTTGCATAGATATTATAAACGGAATACGTTGAAATATATTCAAGCGTCCGATAGCGGACTCGTGCTGGTATTCATTGCTTTTTTTTCGGCTGTACAATACCACACTGAAAAACACTAATAGACACAGTAAAAGTTCATAATTAAAGAACACTATAAGCGGTTACATTGAAAAAAGTATTTTAATTTTGTAAAATAGGCAGTTTAACCTACGGTGACGTTTTCGCGCGAGTTATTTCCTATGGAATGCACTCAATCAACCTATTTCCGGCGATAGTGCTTCTCACCACAGCTACGTTACTAAGTGTATATGGAACCAAAACATCCGTTGATAACGTATCATTCATATTTAAATCGTAAGTTACATCATAGTGACGCTGTTGAAGTAAAATTAAGTTCTCTACTTATCGAGCAACTGCAAGGAAGGAAATGTATGCTTCCTATTTTATTCATTGCCCACTGTATACTTGTAATTCCTGTTTCTCGCCCTGCCTACGTAAGTTTAAAAAGTTTAAACTGCACTCTTGTTTGAGTTTCTTCAGAACTCAACTAAAAAAGAGAAAATTGGAAACGTTACACAATTCAGCTCTAGCACCTAAATGAAATGAAATTGTAAAAAAAAAACAAAAACTGAAATACCACTATCATTTTAATAGATGGGCCCCACTTTAGGTTATTTGTATTTTTTATAATTATGAACATTACCTCTATTATTCATTGGAAAATAACACACTAGGTGTTTACATTTGAAGATGTCTACCAGTCTTAATGAACCAGGCTCGTTGTTCTGTAACAAACAAGGTGCTCACTTTTGTGCGATAAATTTCTTTCCTCCGTTTTTCCCTAGGCGTAGGAGTATCCAATATTCCAGGATTTTTCTGGAATGGATTAATTTGGAATACGAACGTCCTACTGTACGAGGTATTAGATTGTGCAGTCGGCTTCGCATATGGTGGGATATAGGCGCCTGTTCATCATACTTGAGGCGGCTTTTGATAAAAAAAACTTTCCCTTCTAGTAGCTCTACCTTAGTCTATGTCGCTGTCATCGCTCTCGTCACCAGAGATCGGTGTTGAGCAGGGATAGTACTTGTTAAGTCTTTCTATTGTTACTATCTGAGTCTTATTGGGATCTGATGCCAGTGCTATTTTACATGCATTACTAGCATGGATAGCCTGTAACTCATAAGGTCCTATAAATTTCTCGGCTAACTTAGGGCTAACGTTCTTTTTCGGAATATAATCTCTTAGTAAGACTAAATCTCCAACCTTTAGCTTAATAGGCTGCCTAGTTTGATCCACTCGTACCTTTGTTTTTGCCTGTGTTTTCTCCATGGCCCTCTGGGCCAATCTACGTATCAAACGAAGTTGTTTCTGGTGTTCCATAATCTTGGGAAACTTATATTGGACCGCCGTTTGATTGGGGAACCTAGCCTTTTGACCAAAAAGAATTTCAAAGGGAGAAAACTTCCTAATAGGGGAGGTGGAAATATTATAAACATAGGCACACAACCGCACATATTCTGCCCATTTTGTAGGTTGTCTAGCAGTATATTTAGCTAAAAACTGCGAGATACCTGTATTGAATTGTTCACATAAGCCATTAGTAGAAGGCTTAAATGATGCTGTGCGAACGTGCTTTATTTCGAACAGATTATTAAATTCTGCCATCAGCGATCCACAAAAATTTGAAGCTTGATCTGTTAGGATGGTGTTTGGAGGGCCATACCTGGTGATAAGCTCGTCCAATATGGCTTTAGCCACGGCAGGAGCTCTTATGTTACGTAACGGCACCAGAATTACAAAATGGCTCAAGTACTCTACCATTACCAATATGTAGGTATATCCCAGACTCTGCTGGAGAGGCCCGTAAATATCCAAACTCCATCTATGAAAAAGTTCGTCTTTAACAGGCAGAGGGTGAAGAAACCCTTGCTTCTTCTCACGAGGGATGTTTACCCTTTGACATTCTTCACAAGTGCGTATATATTCTTTAATTATCTTCCCCATGTGAGGGAAATAGTATCGTTCGTTTGCCTTGGAGTAAGTGCGGGCGAACCCGGAATGGCCTCCGCACTAAGGCGAAGAATGAACTTCTTCTAGAATGTCGGGAATGGCTTTCTTGGGTATCACTAATTTATTTTTTCCATTCATAACTCTGTATAAGAGATCTCCCTCAAATCTGTAAGGTTTCACCGCCTTACTCCCTGGGTCAGTGTGCAGTTCGCTAATTAGTTCCGCAATCTGTGAATCCTCGCGTTGCAAGCGTTTCATATCTAATTTTGGGCTCAAGCTAAGAGTGCAAATATCCACACAATCTTCCTCTTGTCCATATTTGGAGGGCATTTCCTTTTTCAACGGGCATCTTGACAGGAAATCGGCTGTCACATTATTCCTCCCCTTGACATGTTCAATTGAGAATTGGTAGGGTTGTAAACGAATAGCCCAACGCATTAGCCTGGAGTTAAGCATTTTATTGTTCCTTAAGTAACATATACCACAGGCATCGGTCCTAACCTTAAATGGCCGATCAGCCAAATGATGGTGGAAGTGGAGAATTGTTTTTGTTATAGCAAGAGATTCCAGTTCAGGCGTCGAATACCGCTGTTCAGTAGGAGTTAATGACTTAGAAAAATAACCCAAAAGATGTTCCTTCTTGTCCTCCTTTACCTGCGCAATATAGCCACCAATCCCGTCTCTGCTTGCGTCCGCGTAAACTATGACCTCTTGAGTCGGGTCGTAGTGTGCCAAAATGGAAGAGGTAATAAGACTTTGCTTTAGAGTGTCCCACGCCTTCTTTTCTTTTTCCCCAAACTTAACGTTCTTTTTGGTCATCGCTGTCAATGGTTTAGCGATTTTAGAAAAATCCTTCACATAGGATCTATAGAAAGAACATAATCCTATAAAGCTTCGAACCTCTTTAACCGTAAACGGGTATGGAATTTGCTTAATAGCCTCAATTTTTGCAGTATCCACTTTAATTTCTTTGGAATTTACAATATGACCTAAGTCACTAGCTTCTTCATACCCAAAGAAACACTTTTTAGGGTTGAGTTTTAGATTAGCTTCTCTTAGTCGTGATAAGATTACTCTAGTCCTCTCTAGCATTTCAGGATATGACGAGGAAGGGCAGATGAGGCCGTCGATATACACTATCAGATATTTCCATTTTATATCTGCAAAAATAACATCCATCATATTTTGAAAGAGAGCGGGCGCGGTAGTAAGTCCAAAAGGTAGTCGCAAAAATGCAAACTGTCCTTGCGAGCAGGAGAAGTCTGTCTTCTCTACATCGCTAGGAGTAATTCTCATTTGGTGAAAACCTGATAGTAAATCTAATGTATTAATGTATTTAGCTCCATTTAGGAATGTCAGAATGTCGTCAATTCTCGGAATTGGCTGGGCGTGGGGCCTCAAAATTTTGTTGAAAGATCTGTAATCCGCACAGAACCTCATAGAGCCATCTTTCTTGGGAACAATCACGACCGGGCTGCTATATGGACTACGAGAGGGCCGAATGATCTTACTTTCCAGCAACCTTTTTACCTCTGCTGCTACTAATTCTCTTTGTCTAGGTGTCTCCCGATACGGAGGAGATGCCACTGGAATATCGGTAGTAACCTCCAGAGGACACATAAATTTGTCAGTAGCGGCTGTGAGGCAGGATTTATCCCAGGCCACTACGTCCCGAAATTCCATTAGTAAATCTAGTAGTTGTTTTCTCTCCTCGGGCTCTAAATCTTTGCTTACATTCAATGCCTTATCTAGCTCTTCTAATGTTTCGGGAATTTTCTGGGGAGCATCAGGTATCTCATTATCATCCTCCTCTTCTTTATTGGTAACACGAATAACTTGATGTATATTGCAATTTTTCTCTTTGGGGTGAGGTGGAGTAGTCTCCAGACATGGAGTCAACTTTCCTAGATAGAGGCCCTTCGGAAGTGTTTTTGACCGATCTGAGGAAGCAAAGATTGCAATTATGATCTTATCAGTTTCACTCAAAACTGGTCCAGGAGGTATAAAACAGGAATACCAATAAGGAATCCCCCGGGAGGGGGTGAATTCCCAAATGGTCACTCCCGGATGCGGAATTGGTATTTCCAGATCATAATGCGCTTTTGCTGGCACCCGAATATTAGTGGGGAGGTGCACTTTATGAGATGAGGCAGTATATAGTTCGTTGAGTTCAGTACCGAATCCTAAACAATCTCTAGCAGGACCAGGATCTTTTTCTAGGGAGTCCTCAGGGAGGGTGCCTTTAACACTGAGGAGGGAGGGATTCCCATCTGTAAGTATGAATGGATTATCCTCCTTAACTTTTTGAGCAGGAGGATTTATAGCTGAAGTAGCAGAATGCTTCTCGCTAGCGTCTTCTATGGACCTTTTAGCGGGAAGATTCCTCAAATTTTCTAAGTTACGTCCTTTAAATCTAGGAGGATGGGGTGTCTGGTAACGTCTTCCACGGTTTCTCATAGAATGAACACTGTCAGTTTGGATGATTGAGACGCTTCTCTTGCCCGTTTCTATTTGAAAGGGTTTTTGTTCTGCTATAATCGACCGAAACGGGATGTGTGAATTTACATTCGTGGTATGACATCGTCTACTGCGTTTGGGGTTCGATGCCCTATGTGCATCTGACTTTCGTGATAAAGAAAGGCTGTTATTGGGTGCGTAGGATATTAGCCTATGATTTCGCTTTCCTCGTGAAAATCGCTCTACATGGGTCAAGTCTAAGGTACTGATCGTACGCCTATGAAAACCTCTGTAACTCTTGGGGATCTCGAACCAGAGGTCTCCAGCATGATTTCCATCCTTATCAGCCAAAGATAGGTACCGCGAATGTATTGAAAGACAATAACGGTGGAGGAAATCTGCTCCTAAGATTACGTCATAAGCGCAATCTTTAGCACTAACTATAGCCATATCCATATACTTCCTAGAGGTTGTTTTCAAGTGGTCTCGAAGATAGAATGACAATCGCACCACTGGAAGAAAATCAGAGGGTTTACTTCCCACTCCTCTTATTTTCACATAACCTTTCAATCGGTCAGCGATCGGGAATCGATGTGAGAGATATATATCGCTGATAAGGCTTATCTCAGCCCCAGAATCAATAAGACCGGAAGTCCAGGTGGAGCCAACCTTAATATTCACGGTACACAATCGTCCTCCTCCCATCCCTATGCCAAAATTATTAGAGTAACTAAGGCGATAGGGTTTTGGTTCCTCCCCCGCCTCTATTGGATCCATGCAACAAATTCCAATACTGACAAAGTCAGGGTTTTCCGGGATGTTAGATGAGCGAGCAATCGTACTACGGTAGGTCGACTCGGGCATGTTACGCTGCAAAAACATTCTCCTTGCTGCTTCAAATCGTTTCAGAGCTTCCAACCAGCTTTCCAAATCATTTTCTTCCTCAATAGTCGATAAACAATAATATAAGACTTCAGGGAGCAATCCTGTTCGCATCCTGCTTAATAACTCTGTGTCCTCTATTCTTCCATTGAGTAGTTTCAGGTCTTGCTGTAAGGCGTATACGTATGCCATACTATCTTCATTGACCTGCTGCCTTCTGCATGCTAAGTCAAATTCCAATCGAGCTCGGAACGCAATCGATGGTAGTGCTTGGCACAAATGAGCAGCCAATTCCTGGTATCCAAGGCCTGCCAGCTGTGACTCTTCCACCTGATAGAAATCTTGCGCAGAACCTTTATAAACAGGCAGGTAAATAACATGCTTTGTCGAAATCCGTCCAATCATAAATGCGTCCCACTGTATCAAATTCTTCCAAAAAACGTTCCACCGATTCGTTTCTACCGCCACTGAAAGTTGGTATGTTTACGTTCGGGTATACACGGAGCGGGACTAAAAAAGATTCATTCTTAGAGAGATCTCTATCTCCTTGTGGAGGGGGAGAAGTTTGATAGTCCGATTTTCTAAGAGTTTGCTCCGGTCCTGAGTTCGAGACTGAGTAGTGGATAAACGTGGGGCTTCGTTTCAGATCCCTATCTCCTTTATTTCCAGTACTTCCATCTTTCTCTCTCATATCCGGTTTCATACCCTTCGATTCCTTTGTCAAGCTGTTTTCTTGAGACGAGAATTCCTTTTTAAAATTGCAAGGTCTTAAGTTGGTACCTAGGACAGAGGCAAGTTTATTCTTTACTTCCTCCTTAATTGCAACTAAATCCTTTCTGTCTAGATTCTTATATCTACAATCTAATTTTTCTTCTTGTGAGGATCGGGTTCGATTCTCAGGCTGTTCTTCGTTAAGTACTAAATGTGCCTGACTTCCTCGTTCGGTGCTTGTCTTGGTGCTATAATCTTCTTCGATGTTGTGGGGGGCTTTCCCACTCCAATTTTGCAGGTTGTGGCGGCTTAACGCGGACGTATTCTCAGCAACTTCGCCTGACCGGGTGACAACAGAGGGAGGGATAGAACTAGTTCCCGACCTCCCTGGTTCTATAAGCCGCCCATACTTCTGCATCTCCTTAGTAGCAGGGGATTCCGATTGGCTTTCTTCTGCGCTGTTTTCTTCCGCCGATGTTGAGCTATAATTGTCTTCATACGAAGTTTCGTTAAAGTCCGAAGTGCGTTCTTGAGCGGAGGTAGGCAATGACTTATGTCTGTCACCACTTCTTGCAGGATTCTCCAAACTCAGCGTACTCGAAAATCCGCTCGATGTTTCGATTTATTGCTTCTTCGGTCCAACGCTGGTTATCTCCTTCATTTTCTTCTCCGTTTTCATCCTCCTGTTCTTCCTCCTTTGTTTCTTCTTCTTCCTCCTCAGGGATGCTAGGTAGCGTCGGTGATCTGGAAGGGGATCGTCTGGTTGCTTCTAAAGTGGTCCCCTCTTTGATCCTGCGCGGGGTTGATGCGACAGCGGTCTTCCAGTCTGAAGGGCTAATTGTTCCCTCCGGACTCTTGGCCAGGGGTGGACTGGAGTCTTCAAATTCCGTGGTGTTACTTATTGAGTGTTCGTAGAAGTCGTCAGATCTTAAGCGACCCTCGGCTAACAGGTGTAGTTCATATTCCAGCGCTTCCCTACGCATAGCTTCCTCGTCTCTCTCATCTTCTTCATCGGTCCCCGAATGGGACTGCGATAACGCTTCTGGTATACTAATTAAATTATCTACCCCTTCGAGCTGTACAATTTTATCCTCTAACGGAAGTCGATGATTAAACATGGAAGGTACGGTCTGTGTTGTCTTAGACGATATCACTTTCAAATCAGGATCTGTCTGAATTCTAATTATTTTTGGAAATCTATAATCTGTCTGAATGCTAATATTTTCTGTATTCGTAACTGGATCTGTTTGAATTCCGATATCAAATTTGTCCAATATAGCGTCCGTTGGCAAGAGAACATTGGAGAGGTTTGCTTGGTCGGTCTGGAAAATAATACCAAGTTTTTCACAACCGACCTCACTTCTTCTAGTCACGGTAGTTTGAACCTTTTTATTCGCCATATTTCGCATTAAAGGTTTTACCAGCTTGAGTACTAAAGGCGACAGATTCATCCTCATCGATTCCTTAAGAGATGCAATTTTAGCTTCATCTATTCTTATGTCTGTCTGGGGGCTTACAATTTCTTTGGATTTACTTGCTAATTCTACTTCGAAGGACTGAAGTTGGAACTCCGACTGCTCTGCCGCAGGCGGTGTGATTGCTTCAGATACTTCGAATTTTACGGGAAGATAAATTGCAATTGGGCTAACAAGCCCAGTCGTTAAGTCATCTTCCCTAGTAGGTTGGGCTGCCGAATCGTTGATGTATGATTCTGGCATAATACCTGGTTCTAACGATACTGACCCTTTCATCATTTCGCCAAAGATATCAGATTCTACTTCGATGGTAGAGATCGGGTCTGAGTCCAATTGCACTGTTTTCTGTTTTAGGGCTTTTTCGAATTCTTCCTGTAAATTCAGGGAATTTCGATAAGATCTCTTATTTCCTCCATGAGGAGTTTCTTCAAGTCCCTCAATATTAAACATTTTTCTAGGTAAGGGATTTGGTTTCTCAGGTCGTCTGTCTGCGTCCAGTTCTGGGTTCGACGCTGAGCACAGGGGGCTGGATGCTGCCAACGGGGTATCTTCACAACCTGTCCGTGGTGCGTCCTGCACTGTGGAACTAGAGTTCGAAACCGGCGTAGGTGGGTCTAAGTACTGTGTTCGATTCCAGGAATCAGATATCTCTTTCGAATCAGTCTCCACCCAGCGACCAAATTCTGGACGTCTTGTTCCTAACGCCTTCCTCTTATCACAATGAATGCAATACACATTTCCAAATCGGTCCTGTATAATGCAATGCTTTCCATCGGGAAAAGGTGAGTATCGGCATTGTCGAAAGCCCAATTCCCGGAGAACTTGTTTGAACTTTTTACTAAAACTCATATTGTATTATTTGTATGTTGCGTGGACGTCAGTATATTTTTTTTTTGACATTGCTATCATATTCTTATCCGCTATCTGTTATAGTAACCTATTTAAAACAATGAATTATATACTGCTATTATCTTTTACCACTTCCTTCCTTTCTATATTTCCGATAGACCCGACTTTCTTTTCGTTAAACAAAATAAAAGTAACTCGTGTACAAGTATTAGAGTTATTTGAAAGGTTGAAAAGAAACGTTAAGATATCCGATTTTTATTACCAGGCGGAGCTTGTTGATTTTTGCAATTCTCAGATGATTGGGTGTAGTCCGGTATTCAAAAAGTGACAAGGGACAATGTCCGAACAGAAATCAAAGTTTTATTTCTATAAAATTACTCTTTAACTTAGATATATTATTTTCTTTGGCATTGCCAAGAGAAAACTTCCGCTCGCGCAAAACAAATGTTTAGCTACACCACTGAATAGTCATTAAATATCAACATCACTCTAAAAGAATATTAGACAAAATACTAAACCTAAAACATAAATATAAATACAAAATGAAAAAAATATATAATTACTTTACCTACAACAATAGTTTGGCAAAGAAAAATCCAGAGTATGGAGGGAGGGATAGGAGAAAAAGCGTCAAGACAGTGAAAATGCTACCCGGAAAAGCCTCCACCAAAGTTATTACGATATATATATATATTTGTGTGTGTGTACACACTGCATTTTACACTAAAATCTGAGGGAGTTGGCAAGGGTCAAGTGGCGACCCTAATTTAGTTACTACGTAAGTATGCAGAACACTAGTTATGTGGTTCCTAGAAGGATCCTGAAAAAGAAACATACTTACTTTACCAAATATGGGTATTAGATTCCCATGAGGCCATTATCGAGGTTGGTCCCAGACTGTTCCTCTAGGCGAATCTTCCTTAAGCAAGTCTTACGTTGTTGAGAATGCACAGAGAGTAGGTGTCGGAAGAGTAAGATTGAAGAAGAGTGAGACTCATAGAGAAGGTTCGATTCCAGCAAACCTTTCGTTCACAGTCGCGTCTGATACTCTAGTTTAGTACTTGCTTAAGCAACTCCCAGTATCATGTCCCTTGGATAAGATAGTGAGTAGTCAGCTATCTAAACGGCCTCGAGAAAACCTTCTGTCATCAGCGCCAAGTTCACAGGATACTTATAAAGAAAACGGGGACGTTAGCTTTATTTCACTAACGGGATCGAGTAGCATAGTATGTCTATCGACTGATCCTCCAAACCGCTGTTAGTGGTCATTAACTCTTAGAACAGTAATCCATAAGATAAATGAAGTAATCCTTTTAAGCTAGTAAATTTATTACAAGATAGCTAAAATAATTTATACAATAGAATTACAAAGTAAGAATTCCGAAGTAACTAGCATTTCTTCAAGATTTACAAGAGTTCAATTCAGTATTATATTTTAACCATTTATGTAGTTTATTTTCATAATATTAAACATCAAATTGAATACCGTTTTATGTCATTGGCTATCTCACGACTGTATGGTAGTCTACCTACGTCCGAAAAGGAAGGTGTGGCAAAAAATAATTTACTAAGCTAGAGTTAATGATCTGAATGACGGAAAGTTGTTAAAGTCCGAAGTTTCAGCCACCCAACCTTCATATCTGCACTTTCTTTGCCGTTTAGTAGTAAATATTAAAAATTCATTTCTTACATACCTGAAGAAGCTTCAGCACTAAGTGTTGACTGACACTCCGTGCGACGACGTTCAACCAAGACCCGCACAAGGCGAACACCACACAAGACTCACCCCCAAAATCAACCCGAGAATTTCTGTTTTTAATTTTTATATGCGCCGTATGACGTA
Organism: Thermobia domestica; assembly: GCF_964235325.1. Taxonomy (NCBI): domain Eukaryota; kingdom Metazoa; phylum Arthropoda; class Insecta; order Zygentoma; family Lepismatidae; genus Thermobia; species Thermobia domestica. The sequence goes on from NC_137457.1 coordinate 96,413,116, forward strand.
AGATCACCCACTCAGAAACTGAGTCGGCAGAAGCCGTTCTTAGTTTTTGGTTTTGAGATAAAGCTGCACAATTTTATCAAACCCTGTCATTCCCTTCCTTTGGAAAAATAACGCAACCCAAGACTTCTAGGATGTGCATAGACACTGACGAATTTAGAATGATTCTGAGCGTCATACTTCAGGAGAACTCAATTCCGTAATTTTCTTAATTGCGTAGAATAGAGATCTCAGAAACGCTCTGACTTTTGTTCGTCACGTACTTCACGGAATTGTTTGCTCATAATTTAATACGTGTTTATCATCGGCTACTTATTTACGTCAATCCTTCTATCGTGGCTTGCTCTGTTACCTTTTCCAAAGGTGTGGGAGAATTAAAAAGACACTAAAAATAACAATCATGTTGGCATGATGCCTACAAGAACCAAATTTCAATAACGATCCTCTACCGACTTTCCTCAAGAGTAGGGTCACTTCATGTCAGTAGTGGCCGAAATAAATCAGTGGCGGCTTCCCCTAGTTTCAAGACCAGGCTAATGTTACACCGTAACAATATATATTTCTTTTATCTATCTTATTTTGTTTGAAAATTCATTAAAATATATTGTAACCTACAATTTGTAATGACCAATTCATATGATTTTGGTCTACTCCTCGACTTTATTTAACATTGAATATGTGTTATTGTTTTTTTTTCTCTGTGATCTGCACAATAAATATACTCAAAACTTTAGGTAGAATAATTCCATTAAAAAAAAAACATCGTCCTGTGTGTAAGTGTCTTTGCATGTGGATGGATGTTTTTTTTTTATTTTTAAGTATTAGTGTTTTCGTAATATTAAGCGCATATGTGAATGTTTATAAAATGCACAATAGTCATAGTCAATTTGATAACGTAAATTGTACTTTGATATGATTCTGAAAGGCAAGCCGACATCGAAAAATAAGCTAAAGCCAGGTTAAACATTCTATTTTTTTTATTTTATATATTTTTGTTAATTTATTTCATCAACTCAAAATGTCACCAGAATTCAAGTAAATATACTGGTTTACATATAGTTTAGAGATAAACAATCGCCACCTCTTATGAACTGGGCTGGATTTGGGTAACTTTAAATTGCATAGTTACCTGGATCCAGGTAAGAGTGTTATGAGCGGTATGCAATTCAAGAAAGGTGTGGAAAAAGGAAAATCCTCTAATATTTCTACCTTTCCTCTTTTTCCCTTTACCTTTTCCTCTCTTTCTCTTCAATATTTTTCCTCTTCAACCTTCTTCTTCTTCTTCTTAATCTGTTCTTCTAATTTCTTACTAATTTCATTATCTATTCTCTTATATTAAACTGAATAGAAAGATCGTGACTAGGAGTTATCTTCATGGACACGGTCGATGAAATTAATTTAGATTGTTTTAGTCATCGGAAGCCCGATATTGAAGAATTTTAAATAATGAAAAATAGACACTTTACATCGTTTAACAGTTTAGATTTTGTCCCTCGACTCCACCTCCTCTTTATTACAGTTTCAACATCGAGTGTGTCCTGCTTCTACTGTCAAAACTACAGGTTTAAAGAGTGAACATTCCGTCCTCTAGCGTGGTTCAAAAGGAGAAACAGACGACGAATTTCCACATAAAAACACGTCTCGATCTATTTTGTGTTTACTATCGATGTGTCGAATTTGGTATCCTTTAAACTTTTATAAGATGAACTTACTAGGATATATGATAATTCGTAATGAAAGATGAAAAGATGCGAGCCCCACCAACTGTTTATTCAGAAAAACACAAAACACTTATTGCCTTAATTTACGTACACAATATCTGAGCACAATTACATTCATTTCTGTCTACTTTTTCTTGCTTTTATTGTGTCATATTTCATAACTTAGTTGGCGCTTTCGTAGTCTAAAACACTTTTTTCCGCAGAAAATAAAGAGCAAAATCAGTTATTCATTTCATTTTTGCATACTGGCCCTACACAAAATTTCCTTGCAACTATTCATGTCCTTTAGTCACTTCCAACATACTGTTATTATCAATTTGGATATTTCGTGACCAGAGTTTTGTGACCAGAGTCCGTGCCCACCTAATCGTTTTTTATAGGAAATACGAAACACATATTCGATCATTTCGGGTATAGAATATCTGAGAAAAAATTTCGTTTTATTCGGTTCACTCCTTCTTGACTTTCGCGAGTCAACTGTCAAAATTTTGGGTGGGGACTTCTGCCCTATAAAAAAAACATTTCTGCAGAAAATAAATAAAACACGCATTCTCTTATTTCATGTGTGATTGTTACACTTGCTTAGTGTTACATGTAAGTACAAAATAGATAAAATCATCTTACTTTTATACCACATGCTCTCCTAACGACCATGACGTATAATAAGTTGGTATAGCGGCCTACTATATCCATAACCATTGTGAGTACCTCCATCGTATCTGGAGTGATCATCTATTCACCCTGGAAAATTCTCTCTTTCAAGTCATCTGGTAGATATGTTGGGAACTCCGGTTGAGGCAAGTGTCCATTATTAACAGACACATGCAAGGGGTATCGATGTATTAACTTTGTGACATTTGTGACTAATTAGACTCTTACTCTCATTTCCAAAATAACATTTAGAGTTCTTAGAAATACCCACCATCATATGTAGCTTCCCCTGTGCTCACTAAGGCGATGCGTTACCAGAACATGAATCCAGATTCTAAAATCGCTTACCTCTTTTAATACATGAATGACATTTTTTTACAATAATTGACAAAAAAAAGTTACATCTCGTATGCCCCAGCTAGTTATATGTATACCGAATTTAATATGAATTTTGGACGGGAGATGAAGACCCATATCAGTAACTGACACATGCTAGAAGCATCAGAATATTAATACTGTAAAATTTATGATTAATCTGACGTTCGCTGGCAATTGCAGAGTTAAATTTGGAATTCATATAAAGATTTACGATAATATATTTCGCCCCTTCTGCTCTCCTATGTTGGTGCGTAACCAAAATAGCATCCTATATTAAAATACACTTCTGTTTCTACTACAATAACACAGAATTTGACATTGTTTTCCAAAAAATGCTTTTGTAGTCCCTGTTAAGGACATTAATGGTGATTCTTTTATGTGATTTTTTAAAGGAGGACTGTAGATCCCTATGTGTCACTGTACCAAGCAAGAAGAATCTGAGCTTTATTTCTGTAACATCTGTGATTTAGCTGACGCATATTGGCATTCCCAAACTACAATTTGGGATTTGAGTAACACTACACCCACCATCGTTTTACGTCCCCTGGTTTCCAAAAGACAACATAATATTAAAGACGACTGTACTAACATTACGGATGAGCGTTGTTAGGTTTTGTAGCAACCTGCTTAACTGGCTTAACTTCTAAGTCAATTCCTGTTCCTACTCTATATAAACGATCTACCTAGTAATACATACACCAAACTTATATTCTGTTAGGACGATACTTTAGTTATTATCAAAGGAAAAGATTCACAAGCTCTATTAACAATGTACATGGTATAACAAAAAACTTAACATCTACGTTGAAAGTAATGAATTTGTTAAAAACATCGTGAAAACACTATATATAGTTTTGCACGCCTCACAGAATAAAAATATCAATAAAACTAAAGGACCTCTCCATTCAGCTAGTCAAAGAAACAGAAATTTAGGTATTATAATAAATAAAACACGTCAGATAGAGTAGAACTTTTAAAATGCTTAATACGAATCTATTATGTGTCAATATACTTTATCATGAAGAAACGCATTCTGTTTTGGAGTAACACAACTGAAAGCAAATACATAAATGTTATACAAAAAAAAGCCATCCGTACCATTCCATACTTAGATTACACAAGAAACCGCTAAACGTTTTTTTAAACAGCTAATTATATTAACATTTCCACCTATTTACATGTATGAATAATCCGTTCTGAGTCTTTCGCTAAATGAAGATATGATTGAAAACAATTATAGTACAAAAGATCAAAGCCGAAACTATTATTTGCTAGATTATCATTGATACAAACTGTGCCTCAGATATATGGAAAATAAAATACTTAATGTTTTGATCAATTACGTAAAAATGGAGAAAAGCTTAAATATGTTTAAACAAAACTTAAATACTTTTCTAACAGATGAACGGTTTTAAAGCACACAAGAATATCAAGAAATACATATATTTATAATTACTTGTACAAATCATTTTTCTCTTTTTTATAATGTTAGCAAATACTATGTACATGTGTACTGAATGATTCAATTACCATGTTTTTTAAATCGTCTCAGAAAGAGGTGGATGCTAACAAATGATTCACGGTATGTCGCAAACTGCTTTGCTGGGTTCTGCTTGACAAAAGTGAAAATACAATATATTATTTAAATGGAAGGAAATCTGAGTGGATTTGTTAATAAGTATAGTAGGTTATATATTGACTATAGTTTCGTTAATAGGCATCTTATTTGTATCAGGGATATTTAGGTTCTACATATTTTCTAAACAATACAGACATTATCAATAGCGGACTTGCACTCACCGTTAAGTCTTTCTGAAATCAAAAGATGAAGCAATAATTCAAACATATGGTATATATTTTTATTATGTACATTTTGTATAAATATGTCACAGTATCTTGGGACCAGATCCGACTTAAAGCCGCAACTATACAGCTGATTTGGTACGTAGTATATAACAAGCTTTCCTCTCTTATATACCCAAACCACATATATATCTCATTTTCGCTTATTAAATGGATATTTTCATTTACCTTTTAAAACGTACATACTTACTAAAACAAACAACACACTCGTACTTCAAAATTAAATAATACTCCAAGTCGTACTTATGATTTAATTCATACGATTTAGCGAAATCTATCAACTCTTTCTTAGATGTAGCAAGGGACAATACCATAAGATTACTTTTAATATCAGATGTAATTTGATTTGGAATGAACAAGAAACATTGTTCATAAAAATTTCTTAGCAGTTAAAGATAAAATACATATTTTTTAATTTCAATTTTTGCAAGTGTAATCCACTGACAATTCATTGGGTGACATTACACGAAATATTCTTGTACTGTAAAATTTGTGATAGGATATACAAGTCTATCAAAACGCGCTTTCACAATAAATATCAAATCAGTTGTTATTCAACAAACTCTGAATGACACTAAACAAACGCCCTTTACAGTTCGAAAGTGCAAGTGGTAAGGTAACGTCAAGCTGTGCTAGATTACGGCCAATTTCCAAACTCGGAGACAGCCGTTCTATTTGGACCAAGTATTTCAACAAAAATTCGTATTTGAAAAAATATTGTTTGGATTATTAGTATGTGAAGAGATGCTTTAATCGTCCAATGGTTTAAAATCCTCAATATCTTCACACAATATCAATTCCCCACAATACAAAATACTAATTTTAACTCAAGCTACAATTTCAATATGTTACACTATTTCATACTGATGAACCACCCAGATATAACAGAATGATATCTTTGACCAATTTTACCCCGCTCCGTCACATCTTGGTGAACTAACACTCTTTGTTCTTTTTTTTTTTACTAATTTCGCTTATTATGGAACTTATTTTAATAAAAAGCTTTTTCTATAGCTACATTTTTTTCTCCAGATTGCTTGTTTTCTGAATATATTTGAAGTGTTTTCCCTCAAGAAATCAAAGTATTAGAACATGGTAGAAAAGTAATAACATTTTTACGCCATAAAGTTCTTTAAATGAACATTCCTAATTCTTCAAAACTGTATAATGTAGCACTCATTCTTTTATCTCACCGATGGTGGGAAGGATGAAACACTAACAGCAGTTGAAAATATACAGGATTTAAATAACTGACATCGACGCCTTTTTCAGGGATCCAGATGTTTCGTGGATTTGAAGTTCGCCATTGTCGGCGATGCAAAGTTTCTTCCACGTTAACTGGAGATTCGAAGCGGCTGTACAGGTAAAGGAGCTGGGCCATTTCGTTTCTGAACAAGCTTTGTACATTTTCTTTAGAGTTTGGACTTTATTTTACTCTATTTCATATTCTTCTTGTCACTAATAAGAGCGAGAAATCGAATATACTCGATTTGTTGGCATATATTGAAATCCAAAAATAGAAAATTAGTACGAGATGAATATCTGACAAATTTCGTTTTTAAAACATTATTTTCGGTCTTCTGATTTTGAAATGTTCCTTTTTGGAAAATATTATTTCAGGAAAAAGAGTTTCTTCTGTTTGGCATGCGAAAATCTTTACATGAAAAGAAAGGTTAATGATTCAGATCAAAAGTTTTAAATAATACTATCAGAAATAGCGATACGACAGGAAACGCGAGGGCATTTTGAAGCGTTTTTTGTGATCAGTAACATTTGACTACAGGGAAGCGTGTGTCGTGAATGTAATGCTGATATAGCCACAAAAGAATTGTATTGTAATATGCACTGGGTTCCTCGTCATAGAACTTCGAATAACTGCTGTACGTTTCAACACATATAGGGCACACTTCACAATTTTCCAGATCAACAGACATACTTATTTGTCTCTCTATATAAAAATGGAAGTGACTAAGATTGTAACTCTTGAACCACACGACCAATCCCGATCAAATTCTCGACATAGATGAGGTACGGGTCTGGGATGGCCTTTATAAAATGACTTTGAAGTCGCAACTTGAGGAGGGCGAAAGTGATTTATATCAAAATGATCAAAGATAACCAATATTGTTGTCGAGTCCAGGAAGTAAGTAAAGTTATTTCCATAAAAGATTGCATATGAATCTAGGAAGGCTCATTCGCGAAGTGTCCCTTCGTGATTCGTTTAATATTTATTCAAAACCGATGTTCTTCGCGGTCCAATGTCATTGTAGTAAATTTAACGGTCCATACTAATAATTTGTATTTTTATGGCCTTTGATGCATCTGGAACAAATGTACTTACATAAAGCTCGGACAGAGAATTATTTTTCATTTCTTTAGGTGTAACTGGACATGAATGGGGGCATATTCAAACAAATTGAATAAAGTATACCTTTCCTGACACATGTTAAGATCGTGTGTTGTGCGTTAAGATTGATGCAATGATTATATACCTCTGGTATTAAGGAATGTACCACGCGACGTATTATTGTAAATTTTGTCAAGGAGAAAAAGAATACGAAATAGATACTAACTAGAAAGAATTAAGAAAATTTATGTCATAAAATTTGTAAGTAATTTGTTATCACCAACACAATTTCGGGTGTGTCAAAACAGCTAGCATCGCCGACGCGGACATTTTGGAGATTATCGTCGCTGGTCAACTATGAGGAAACTGACAAGTTTCCTGGAGGAGAGAACAACGAAGCTTTGACGTAAGGATGAGGTAGCAGAGTCCTGGGAGGGGGAAGCAGAACAAAACAAAGGAGTCTGCGGTCTCGAGAGGAGAGTGGAAGAAACGGTGTGAAAGCCGAGTAAATAGTCTGATAGAGGAAGTAGGTCGAAGCACCAGACGAGAAAATAAAAATTCTTCGAGGAATTACACGAGCCCACTCAGCCGTCACCAGCTACTTCTATTCCAAAATCTTGAGATACTTGAGATTTATAAATGGTCCCATAGGAGATAGCAGCAGTGGAAACATCATCGCTCTCCTGCGATGACTACATCCATTGCCTTGAGATCATCACTGCAGGAACAGATTTACCAATCGAAAGTTGGAGGACGACCAGGAACATCAGGTATGGTTTCCTTATCTAGTTTCGTTTTCGGTGGTATAGTGTCCAGTAATGTCCTTACCGAGATCTGCCAAAATTGACTCACCCGCAACTAGACACACACTTTACATTTTTATACTCAGGTCCTAATACCAAATATAGGAGCATAACCATTATTAATTCTGATTTGTTATTTCAAGTGGTTTACCTCTCGCATATAACTTGTGTAAGTTAGTAAGTTATCTAATTTCCCGTTCATCCTGTAAGGTAATCGGAAGGGTACTATCCCGTGTTGTCTCGCCATAACATCCCCGGAACTCAGACAATAACGTTGGGTGAGTCCATCTGGTGGAGATAGTGGAAGGCTTACGCCTTGGTAACGATCGCATGTAGCCACATAACCCGCACCACCCACCCTTTTTGCTTATCTGGTTATGTTTAGAATTGAAGATAAGGTTGAGATTAATGAATGGTTAACCCATCCATCCCCCCCTCGCAAAATATAAATATTGTTTTAAACACTTTAAAATAAATGAATGAAAAGGTTATACGTCCATGTGCTCAGAAAGCGTTTAGGATTGTTAAAATCAATATTGATAATTTGTTTAAAATAAGTGCTCCTGGGAGACGTAAACAATCAGAGATAACGAAGCAAGACGAAGAAGCTTTATATTCAAGTCCTAAAATTGATTTTCAGTTAGGACCAGTAAATAATTTTCCATCAAGTCCTGTTGTTCAGTCATTTTTAAAAGAATTTGAGTCAATTGTACGAATTGAAGAAAATTTGACAGACCAAGGAAAGGAGGTAAGAGTAAGTAAGGAGGTTCAAGCGCAATTAGTAGTACTGGAAAAAGTTGGAGTCAAGTTTAGAAAATAAAGGACAAAGTAAACAGAAAATAGCGACTAATGTGACATTTTATGCAGATGTTAATATATAACCAAAGTTCGATCTAAAAAACTTTTCAGATATAGTAGCATTTTTCGATGAGTCCGATGTTGCGTGTCATATGACCGCAGTAACTGAAAACAAGCGTAAAGCGTTATTAACTAGTGTGTTTAAGGGAGCAGGTAGACAATGGACTAAGTTTTTAGAAATAGGAAAAATTTATGCGAGCTTATAAAGGACATCTAAGGAATTACAAGAGAATATAATTGATGAATTTACAAGAACAAACGTAGCGATGGATATTGAATACAAAATTTGGAAGAGGTTGCATCAGGAGGATGAACCTAAAATAAATTACGTGTTAGTAATGTGTGAAAGATTGGACAAAAATATGTCTGACAAAAATAAGATAGGAATAATTGTTAATGGTTTACAGTCATGCTACATGGGAACGGTTGGAACCATATAGTATTCTACAATAGATCAATCTGTAGAAGATTTACAGAAAGTAGAGAAGAACAAATGTAAAGTAGATAGGCGAGTGAAACGGGAATCAGGCAAGGTAACAACATAAGGATTTAGTCAAGAATATTAGAGAACAAGCAAAAGAAGATGACAACAATTCAGAGGTAGACAGGTTAATATCTAGGAAAGAAATTAGGAATATGAAGAAGGCAACAGTTAAGCAAGAACCACAGAGTATGACATAATTACCTCAATTACAAAAGAAGTTAGATCAGTTACAGGTAACAGTAAAACAAAGTTTCAGGAAAGTGAAAATCGGGAAAGACAAGATAATAATTCGTCAAGGATTCAACATTTTGGGAATAGTAGAGGAAATAAATATTTTAGAGGCCGAGGACGAGCTCAGTACTGAGGAAATAATAATAGGAGTTGGGATAGTAATAGAAATCAGGATAATTCCAGTAATAGCTATTGGTATGATAATACATGTCATAGTAACTTTTTTAATAGAATAGGAAATAGAGGATGTAATTGGAGAAATAATAGAGGTAGACAGCAACGGAGCTATTATCAGGATAGGTCAGGGCGTAGTTGGTTTCAGACTAGGAATCAATGTCAAGGATGTTGTCATAGATATAGTTATAATAAGGACCAGCAAAATACAAGTCAACAGCCTAGATATGTATAGTTAGTGCAGTCAGAGTTTAATGGTACAACGTATTACCAGCCAGTATCTGCTCAGAATCCATACTAGATAAAATTGTAAATGGACGAGTTACATTTACAGGGCGTAGTAATAGAAAAGTACGTGAAGCAGTAGCCCCCATTTTTCAGGATAAAGACATCCTATATTTACTGATAGTAATAGAAGATAGAAAGACGAAAGCATTATTTGAAAAGTGGTTCGCAAATCTCAAATATAAATGAACGGTTGATACCAATCAACGGTAGGGTGATTTCTCAACAAACAAAGATCAATTTGATTACACAAAAAGTGTTAATTTTTAATAAATTGGTAATTGTGAAATTCAAAATTGCAAATTAAAAGTTTCATTTAGCGTTTATTAAAGATTTTCCTTATAAAGTACTAATTGGTAATGATTTTCTGAAGTATCAGAATTGTCAGATATATTATAAAAAGAGTAAATTAATAGTGCAGTGATTTGGAAAACCGCAAATCAAAAGAAGTAGCGTCCCGCAAACGATTTCAGTATCGGAGAAAGTTTCTGTAGGAATGAAATAAACTTTAAACCCAAAATGGGTTTTTTATCATAGAGTTAAATTATAACTTAGGGGTAGGAATACTGTTGCTGTTAATCTTGTGAATTCTTGGAATAGTAGTGAATTTTTATTAGAACCGAATAGATATATAGAAAGACAATATAATATTTAGATTCCAAGCCTACTATTGTCAAAAGAGAATAATAAATTAGAATTAGTAAATCCTTCGAGCAAGCGAATTATCTTGAAAAATTACGTGATGATTGAAAAGGCAAAAAAATGTAAGAGTGATAGGAGTTAAGAGAATAAGGTTTAACAGAGGAAGACATAGAGAAAGTCTTGGAAGCAAGAGAAAACTTTGATACGTCTAGATTAAAGTTTGGAGAAAAGACAAAGCCCGAAAATAAGGATAAGATCGAAAAATTGTGTATGACTACGCGGATTTGTTCGCATGGTAGGAAAATGAGCTAGGAATTGTAAAGCATTTTGAGCATCACATTGAATTAGAGACGAAGGTTCCATTTCGGAGACAGCAATATCCGCTACCTATAGCATTACGTGAAAAGGTCAGATAACAAATAAACAAATAAACTTGGAACAAAACTTTATCCATGCAAGTAACAGTGCTTATAATTCACTCATGCTATTCATTAGGAAGCCTTCTGGCGCGGTCAGAACAGTGCTTGATTGTCGCTTTCTAAATTCCAAGATCAAATTCCAAAGTATTGCATTACCACCATATTCATCAAATTTTGACATGCATGAGAGGCCATAAATGGTGCTCTATTTTGAACCTTATCACCAAGTGGCGATTTCTGAAGAGTCTAGAGCATATACTACGTTCAATATGTCAGGTATAGGAGCCTATTCTTATAAAGTTTTGCCAATAGGGTTTCTTCAATCTCCGGCCGTTTATACTAAAATTATTGCCATAATGCTTGCAAATGTAATAGGAAAGGCGGTGTCGTATTATATGGACGATACATTTGTTTAAGTAAATGAACAAGTAAGGATGGTTGACGTTCTGAAGTCCATATTTCAAAGATTAAGATACTATGGTTTGAAGTTGTCAGTAGAAAGTGCCAATTTGTGTAGAAAATGTGCTAGCATTAGGTCATATGGTCAGTGGTGCGGGATACGAGATTAGTCCTAAGGTTATACAAGCGATTAAGGCGTGCAAACCACCGAAATCGTCTAAAGAACTTAAGTCGTTCCTAGTATTAACAAATTATGTGCATAAATTTTTCAAGCAGTATGCCGAGAAAGCAACAGTTTTTCATCTTTTGTTTTAGAAGGGAAGAGTTTGAATGGATCGAGAGTCATCATAGTTGATTTGAGAAATTGAAGCAAGGCTTGCTGAAAGCTCGGTTGTTGTGTCCTTTTCGGGAAAATTTGGAGACCTGAGTGTACACGGATGCATTAACAAAACCCATTGTTGCAGTGTTAATGGAAAAGCAGGAAAATGGGAAATGGACGCCAGTAGCATATTACAGCCTGGCGTTAGGACCTCAAGAGATGCAACGATATATAGTAGAATTGGGAAATTTGACAGCAGTGAGTGCATTGCGAACATTCAATTATTATTTCTTTAACAAAGAGTTTGAGTTATACACAGATTGTGCTTCTTTAACTTATTTGAAGACAACTCCGAAATTGTCTCCAAAATTAATAAGATGGAGTTTGGACAATTACACACCGGTTCATTATCCAGACGAGAAGAACACTAGCATCATATAATCACATAACAATGATATTAAATCAACAATGGAAGATGTGGATCTGGGAGCACTACTTATAAAGATGGAGAAGCATGAAGTCAATTTGACATTTGATAAGGATATTGATGGGAAAGAACTGTAGTTTAAGGAATAATTTTGGCCCTATTATAAATACATTAGAACATCCAGAGGACGCAGATGTGAGTATGGAGAAGCAGACACTAGAGCACACAATCAAATACAATTGATTATGTAGAACAGAGAAATTGCAAGTGGAACGAAATTACATTCATGTATTCGGTATGCTTTAAGGGTTTTTCGGAATTTGCGGTGTTCAAATTACGGAGGAAATCATTATTCGTATACTAAGTGCTATGAAAGAGCTTTGAGATTAATTTCTTTCCTAATATGAAGACATTTTTCAAGAGAAAGTAAATCAGTGTATTAGTTGTCAAATACAGAAGCGGAAAAGAGGGAGAATTCCGTTTCAAGCTCAAACTTATCCTAGTTACACACCTTTTCAAATGTGTTACGTTTGATGAGCTAGGACGCTTCGAAAGATCGAGAAATACTCGGAATAAATATATTTTAGTGTAATTTGATAACTTATCTCGTTATGTAATTGCTCGAGCGGAACCAGTGATTAATGCAGTAATACAGCGCAGGTAATTTTTGAAGAATTAGTAACTAAGCACGTTGTCTCGAAATATCTGAATTTGGACAGGCTTACTGCACATAAAATAATATATTGGGAGAAATGTCTGAAAGATTTGGAATGAACCTTCATTTTGCTAACACAGAAGCGCATTACTCGATTGACAGTTCTGAGCCAGCAATAAGATCAATACAGCAGGTCATAAAGGATTATATCGAAAATGAATTTACAAATTGGAACGAAATATTACCGAGCGTAATATTTACAACGAATACAAAAATACATGATACGACAGGATTTTCAGTTTACTATTAATTGCATGGAGTGGAGCCACGAACTTTCAGAGAACAAGATACGGGTATACCCTGTTGGTATATTAATAATGAAGTACGAATTAAACCATTTAAGGTAGCAAGAACACTCGCATATCGAAACTTGCAGAAAAAAATAAATCGCAGAAAAAGGAAATTGAGAAAAAGGTCGATCAATCAAATTTTGATATTGGACAGGCGGTTCTCATTAAGAAAATGACGGGAACTGGAATTACAGCATGATTCGGAGGAAGATACAACATCAAAGGAGATATACTTGATAAATTGAATAATAATTCGTTTAAATTTCAGTATGAGACAGCGAAAATTTATACAATAAAGGTAAGAATAAAACCGTTCAGAGAACCGAAAGATGAGAAAGGGGTTGATGAAGAAGGAGATCAAGGATCGGGATATGAAATTCACAAAAATGCAAAAAACATAGTACAAGGAACAGGGATGGACTGAAATAGTTTATTAAGTTGGAAATTAGTGTAATTAGGGATTTGTTTAACTGTGAACAAAATGTGTCTGGCTATGCAACTGCCAGTAGGGCGGCAGTTTATCGACCAAAGCCCAATCCGAGGTGTGAGGAAAAGTCGACGTCCGTCTATATTCCCGAACCGTTAGACGTATTTTCGTTACAGTGACAAGTGGTGTACGAGTTTAGACATATTTATTCAAGACGTACATATTTAATGCTGAAATTAAATAGCAAACTGTGACCTAAGTGCAAGTAAATAAATAAGTAAATAAAGTAAGAAATTAAAATCGGGATAAATTAGTAATTGTCAAACTCTCCATTAATTTCAGAAAACGGTTTTGGAAAACATAGGAACAGGAATCTCAGCTTATGTTGAATCCAATTATTTGGCAAGAAATTTTATTGGCGATAACAACAGCCGTAATGAACGGAGAACATCAACAAGTTGCCTTGTAGGACTTAGGAACTACTTTAACGCAAGATGCATTTACAGTTTATTGTTCGAATGTTGTATCCACGACAATAAAGATGCATATAATCTTCCATCAGTGAGTACCTATGCACAACGTGCGTAGCGTAACGTATGACGTTTTGCGTAAGTATTCCATAAAGGAAAAATAATTTAGAAATAACATTTTTAATCCAATACCGTGTCATTTTGTTTACATGAATGGTACCGAAAGATGTATACAGGTTGTAAGAAGCAGTAGGTCTATATTTTGCATAGTTACTAGGATTGTCATCAACAGGCTTAGCTACCTATAAATTTATACACACTCAACAATAGTCATATTCAATCACAAAATTAACTGAACATGAAAGTTGACAACAGAAATATAGAACTTAAGTTCCTCATTCAAAAATGTCATTTCGATTGTCCTTGGTATTTTCATAAAGGTACATCATGTATTACAGGGTTTTGGGAGTAAGTTGCATGAGCTCTAGTGTTATTTACATCAAGCTCAAAGAAAAATTTTGACGAATTTATTTGTGCACACTATGAAGGAGCGAGCAGCTAAAGTTATGAACAATATTTTAAATAATCAATTATCTTATCACATACTGTCGAATTTGATTTAAAAATATTTTTAAATTCTCATGATGTACAAAAAAATTCGATTTATGGATGGGATACAATAATGTTTTATAGAGTATCTACCATTATGAGGTATTACTATAACGAAAACAATATTGATATTTTGTTAAATACGTCGTTTATTTATGACAACTGTGTATCAGTAATGTAGAATGTCATTTTCGATGCTTATCTAACGCAAAATTCCCGATTTTTTAATGGATTAACAGAAGCTGTTATTTGGCTAATTGAACATATCATACCTTAGATAAATGAGTGTTAATTTAAAAGATTTTATATATTTTTTGAAACAATTGCATTGAACGATGAGGCAGATTTTTTCAATAGCTCTTTAGAAAATTGTCAACAAAATTCGGGGAATTTTTTGGCAAAAGTGGTATATAAATATACATACTCTGTGGTACTATATTCATAAGGTTACTCGACAAAACTAGGTAAACCTCATGAAATCACATCAACCAATTTAATGTATGGTAATAACCGATTGTATTATATAAATTGTAGCCAGTTTGATAGTATATAAATAGCCGAATTAGCAATTCTAGCCAAACGAGTAATCGAAGTCTGTAATAAACATTTAAATTTAATAGGAGACTGGTCAGAAAGCAATTAAATTCATCGATACATACTCAAGAATTAAATTCATTGGCTGAGAATTTTTTTAAAGTTAAAGGTAGATACGACTGTACCACAGTTGGTTATGAAAACTGATTAAATGATGTATGTAATTGGAGCAGTTATAATTGTGCTAATATTAACAACTAATTTACTAATAATAATGGAATTTAGATTATATAAATCCATCCGAAAATATACGATGCAAGAAGAGAAGGCGGAAAAATAATCAGAAGTAGTATGTAAAATGTTTAAAGTTTACATAAAATAAATACTAAATCAAAAATACACACGTAAAATAATAATAATACAGGTAGAAAGTCAATGTTAATTGCACCTTCAGGCACAAAATATAATTGTTTAAAAGTATAAGAATATGAGGGTTTTCCCAACATTGGAAAATTTTTTAAAAATGAAGTAAAATAAACGAGCACTCGCGAAAATAAACAAGGTCGGAACAGGTATATGATTTACAGAAAGAAAACATACGTTAGGAACTTACAAGTCAGCCATCTCCAGTATACACAGGTAGAATAATGTACTAGTATATTGAATAAACCCGTTGAATCAACCAAAGGATAGCAAAAGTTATATAAGAAGTAAATGGTGTATTGTAACAACGATTACGTAAAAAATCGAAAAAAACGAAAATAGGAAATCCTAGACAAACCTAGACAACATAGCACTGTAATATGAGAAGTTTTAGTAATAAACACAAATGGAAGTACCGTAAGCTAATAATAAATCGGTTAGGATCAAGAGAGGTTATAAAAGCAAGAAGAGTTAGACTAAGAAGCGACAATAGGAATTAATACCTATAAAGTGTTAATATTACATGTATATGAAAGTAGTATGTTAAACATAGAAATAAAATATAGCAGAAATTGCTGAAAATAAGGGCTTATTTCATGATAGCAAAGTAACGACAATGAAAGTTTAAAGGATAGTGACATAGGATTGAAGCATACAAGAAAAGGTTTATAAATAGATTTGTATGCATATCAATCCATCTGGACAGTATTTAAATTGGAAGCTGGTTACCCCGTTTCGATGCAGGACAGAAGCAAAAAATATAATTGAAAACGTTAAGGATTGTGATGGTTACTCATTAGTCTGGTCATCCTATGGTGGGAATCAGTTAAACATCTTTTTAGAGGCTTAAGAATATGTTAACATACAGAAAACATCAAATATATGGTGAAATGTTAAAGTGCCGAGAGGTGCACAAAGGTTTCCCTTCAATGAATGCCAATAACGATCAAAAAATCAGTTAAAATATCTACCAATATCATCTGAAGAATATTCTATACTGGAAGACCTTAGTGGAATCGCCTTAGTTCTATTATGCACATTATGTTAGACATCAAAAACGTCAAATTTGCGCTGTGTACGCAATACTATGACTTCCAGCGCCTTTATCGCTAAAGCGACGGAACTCAGGACAGACCTTGGTTTGAGGCTCAAAAAATAATGCCTGCCGGCTGCTGTTAGCCACATCGAGAATATTGTAACACTAACAGGACAGAGGAAACATCGAAATGCACGCATTCTCAGGGAGAGAAAGAGAGAATGTTAATTAGTGATATTGTACAGCAATAAACAATTAAATAAAGAGGGAATACAATCAAATGTAGCATTGCAACAAAGTAAAAACTAATTAAAAGTCAACAGCTTGAACAAAAACAAGCACGATTTTCATTTTGAATTCGGGTTTTCTTACTGTGTAATTTCTACGAAAAAGAAAGTTACTGTGTGATGCGAATGCGTTCCAACAACTCTATTTTATTACTGAGTTTTATATAAAAATAATATGTACACATAAAGAGCAGTGATATTGCACGAAAGATGTAATGTTCACATGTTGGAACAAAGCATATGGCTATCACAAAATTCGTTGTGTATTTCATCTAGTAAAATGCTGGACATAAGAGTGACCGAATACAAAGGTTTACTCAATTACCGTTAGATTATGAATGGACATTCGGTCTAGGAACAAGCAGTCACACTCTCTTTCTCTCTCTCTTTTACAGACAAAATCGGAAAAATGGATTCCAAAAACGTTTAGTTAATTGCAGGAATGACGTGTCTAAGAGGATTAATACTATTTGTTATGATAATTACGGTGTATATTCTGGTCAAAATAAGAAAGATAGAGCAGAATCAAGAAAATATAAAGAATTATAGTACAGAGATTGTAATATGTCATTTATAGTCAAGGTTTTGAATTTTCTAAAATAATAATTGTAAATTATAATTATCCTCGATTTTTCTGTTATTAAAACGAGATAACAAGTTTTGCACCGAATTGTAATAATAATAGTATCCTAATTTAAGATTTAAATCATTTCAAGAAAAGCTATGGTTCTCAATGACCTCTGGTGGTACTTTTTGGAATGATAATTTTGTTCAAGTGCAGCGCTACCTAGGATCGTCAGATCACAGGCAGCTATCAAATAGGAAGGAAAACGATTATATTTGGTGTCAAAATTGAATATGTTTCAACCTAATCGGCTTCTAAATTAAATTAAGTGTTGATAGTGTATTTGATAAATTGTGAATATGTGAGTTTATTGCTGAAAAAGCTTTGGTTTATAACTGGAATACCTACTGTAAGTAAATTATTTTCTAGAATTTCTCTTGGCAAGTTAGTACGCCATTTAACATTGTGGTTGTTTCTATGCTGCTATCGCTGGTCGATATTTGAATGATAATGAGTTTTATAGTTCAGTTCTCAATTTTGTGATCTAAATTAAATTCATTTTGTGTTATTTTTTGTATTCTCAAAATTTGGCAATTAATTATATTGTTCGAGTTTACAGATATAAAGTTGATAATATCCGATTTAACTCTATTATTTGACTAATGTAGAGCTTAGTTTACCTGGCGTGCTATGAGAGTATTTTTACTAGTAGCTATTGGATTTAATAAGTTCCCACTTTTGTTCAGTTACTTGAACTATACCAACATAACCATAATTTATTTTTTAGTGGGGGAATTAAATTCTCCTTCCTTCCAGCGTGCACGTTTAAGTTGTCTTTGCGGAGGCAGGTGCGCGTGTAACGTGTTAATATCCTTCCAAAATAATTGTAGTACTAATATAAATATATATTTAGAAACAGGATATACGTTACAAATCTAAATAGCTGCCTGTGATCTCAGTTGGTGAGTGGGAATGTAAAATATGTTATTATTTTTTGTTATGTGATAGATAGAGCCGGATTATTCTGTAAAAGGGTTGCATTATAGTTAAATAGTAAGTTATTAAAATTGTATTGAGCGTCACCGAGTGGTTCGTAAGATGGCGACCGGACCTGTTAATCATGACCTACGTCTTGAACTTGATCATTTCGAAAATGGTGATACTGGAGTTTTAGTAATTAACCCAACTCAATTGACAAATCCTAGTGTGGAAAATCACGCTAGTGATCCTGGTGTTTTGAGTGACGCTGGAAAGAATAATACGGTAGAAAATGATTCATTTGTTATTGCAAGTGGCAATAAAAATCAGAGTGATAACGTTTGTATTAAGACTTCGCCTAGTCGCCCGGGGGTGTCAGGTGGCCACGAGCAAACAGCAGTCGGCGGTCAAGGCCGTTCACCTCCAACAGCTGGTGGTAGCTTATCAGCACAAATACGAGCAATTCGTTCGCACTTGGCTGGAACTCAGATATTTCCTTCAGAATCAGTTGTAAATAATTTCACATGCAATACTAATGCTTCTGTTTTGAGAACAGATTTAAGTAAACTTGTAACTCATTCAGCACAAAAATCTTTAAACGATTTTGCTCGTAATATACCCTTTTGTGATGGAAGCAAAGATATAGAACTCTTTCAGTTTTTGCTTTCTGTTTATAAAATTAATAAACTGAGGTTGTTTCCCTTAGAATGTATTATGATGTTGGCTATTGGAAAAACTACTGGGTTATTAAATACAGAATTACTTAAGTTGTTGGGCAATGTTAATGACTGGTTGGAGGTATGTCGTGCCTTACGAACTTCTCTGTTGACACCATTAGGCTTACGAGAAATAAATAGATTGTTTGTTGAACGTATTCAGAGCAAGAATGAAAATATATTAGAATATATCAGCAATATTTATGATGCTTATGTGGTGTTTCAAGGCACTCTAAATGAAGAGGGTATTAAAGTGAATGTTTTACAGGGTATGAAACCAGATATTAGATACGCAATCTTTAAATATAATATTCCATCAACTTATCAAGAACTTTATGAGGAAGTTGTTAAATATGTGAATTATGAAAGATCAAAATTAGTCTATGATGAAATGTGCGGGTCAAATTTTTCTATTGAGTGTAAAAAGAGAATAAAATGTTATTTTTGTGGCGGGGATCATAAGGTTATAAATTGTATGTATAAAAAGCAACAACAAAAACAACAGGCGGCCTTGATGAATAGAACGTCAACCGAGGATAATAGGAAACCTATAGCTACATTTATCGATGCGTATTTTTTGGGACGAAAGTTAGAAGGAGCCTTAGATACTTGCAGTACAGTGAATCTTTGTGATATAGACTCTTTTAAAGAATGGGAACAAAACACTAACTGGAGAGTGCAATATATTAAAGATACTTTTCGTGGAGTGGGGATTGGAAAGGAAGTGCTTTATTTAGATCAGTGTGTTGTTCTACCGATAAAAATTGGCGGTTTAACTTACAAACTTAAATTCTTTTTGCATAAAAACTTGTCACCTAAGTTTATTATAGGAATAGACGGAATTAGTTTTCTTAAAGGAGCAATAGACATTAACAAGAAACAATTTATAATAGATGGTGGAAAAGTTAAAGTTCCAATAAGGTTAAATAATACCCCTACTCTTTTGAAAAATGATTCTGCCGCAGAAACTAATCATTCCAGGTCCCATAAGGTTCCGACTTCTAAATGGTTTGTGGAACATCAGGCGTCTCGCGATGGTGTGCAAGCAGAAACAGGTTCAAACAGCAGGGCTACATCCAGGGCGGTGGTACATAATTTTCAACAGTCTGGTACACAGGGGGATGGATCCAATGTACGAGAGGATACGAGAACTCCTAATAGGCAGGCTACCAAGGTTTTGGTCGATCCCAAGTTGGTGAATGAAGATCCTGATTTACCAAGGTATGTAAATGAATTGGTTGCTAATTATTCTGACGTTTTCAGTGATCGAATTGGAACAGTTAAAAACTTTGAGTATGAATTAAAAGTGACTGATGAAACCCCTATTCGAAATAAAGCATATCCGATTTCACGTAGTGAACAGAAGGAGATGGATAAAATTATTGATGATTGGTTAGAACAGAACATTATTGAAAAAAGTAATAGTTGTTGGGCTTTTCCTGCATTTTTAGTTAAAAATAAGAGTGGGGGAAGAAGATTAGTAGTCAATTACAAAGGTTTGAATGACAGACTGTTGGTTAATTCTCAATATACTCCGCTTATTGAGGATGTTATTGCACAATTATCTCAAGGGCGTATCTTTAGTGTGATCGATCTACGTAAAGCTTATCTACAACTGAAGATATCTGAGAATTCGCGCCAGTATACTGCGTTTTTGACGCACAGAGGCCTTTTTCAATTTCGTTATTTACCTTTCGGATTATCTGTGGGGTCTTACTTGTTGTCAAAACTTATGACAGACTTGTTATATCCCTTAAAAGAGGAAGGATTGGAGTGGTTTTTTGATGATGTCGTACTGGTTTCTAAAGATATTGTTTCGCATAAGAAATTGTTGACAAAAGTGTTGAATATTTTTCGTGAAAATGGTATTACGCTGTCACTTGATAAAAGTGTTATGTTTCAAACCAGAATTTCTTATTTAGGTCATATTATTGAATATAATAAATTTGAAATGGATCCTGCTCGCCTAGATATTATACGAAACTTACCAGCACCCAAAAATCGTCGGGGGGTGTTGCGCTTATGTTCATTCTTGCAATATTACTCAAGGTTCGTGCCTGGTTTTCATGAAATAATGCATCCAATAAATGAATTGAGATCTCCTAAGGTGGCATTTCATTGGGGACCCGCCCAGAAAAAAGCCTTAGATGATATCAAGGCAATGTTCGAATCCCACATTGTGCTTAAATTACCCGATTTAAACCAAAAGTTTATAGTGTGTTGCGATTCATCATTAAAAAGTCTTGGAGGGGTGATCCAACAGTACGATTCAGAAGGCTACTTGAGACCTGTAGCGTATTTCAGTCGAAAATTACGTCCTTATGATTATAGTAAGCCCATTTATTTGCTTGAATTGATGTCAGTAGTGGAGACTCTAGAACGATTTAAAATCTATTTACATAATAAATTTGAATTATTAGTAGATAATCAAAGTTTGTCTTATGCCCTCAAGAATATTAAACGTGTAAAAAAATATGGTAGCTTATTGCATAGGTTGTTTGCCTTTCATTTTGATGTTAAGCACATATCGTCAAATTTAAATGTAACATCTGATTTTATTTCTAGAGTATATAACACCCATGATTTTGAAATGATTGAGAATGTACAATCGAGTGAGGAGCAAATGCAAAACCTATGTATGGTAAATATGTGGGATATGCCCTATGCATCTTTATCTATTAAGGAGCATCAGTATAAAGATCCTTTTTTGTCAGAAATAATTAAAAAATTGGAAAGCAAACAACAGGTAGAAGGTTATAAATTGGTAAACGGAATACTTTGTAAGAAAACAAAAGCATATAAGAATCCCTATATGGTTTGTGTTCCCAAAATTTTATGGAGAGTATTGTTGGAATTCTATCATGGACAAATTTTGCCCGGTGGTCACGGAGGGGTGAGCCGTACGATTGGGAAATTAGCCTCGCGCTATACATGGCCTGGTATCTTGAAAGATATTAAGGAATACGTAACCACTTGTAAAGAATGTCAATTAGCCAAAGCCGAAAATAAGAAAAAGATGGGGTTGTTAGTACCAGAATGTGAAAAGACTGTAAACGGTCTTTGGTATGGGGATGTAATTGGGCCAATAATAAGATCAAAATCAGGACGTTATTGTTTAATTATAGTAGATGGTTGTTCACGTTTTGTTTATCTGGAACCTATTGAAGTTTTGTCCAGCCAAAGTATTATAAATAAGATGTATAAGTTAATGTGTAGGCATGGGTTTATACATGCTTTCGCCCATGATTGTCACTCTATTTTTGTATCTAAATTGTTCACGGACTTTTTATATAGTCAAGGAATCAAAGATATCAGGATTTCCCCTTACGCAGCGTTTTCGAATTTGAGTGAAAGATACATACGTTCTGTGAAAAATGGGTTAAAGATATTTTTCCATGATAAACAACAACAGTGGGATAAGGGCATACACGAAATTGAATTTTCACTCAATAATTCGATCCACACAGAACTAAAGTGTAGTCCAGTGGATATAGTATACGGGTATAATGTCTGTGACCCTCTTGACACTAAGTGGAATGTGGATAAAATATTTGTGGATAAGAATAAAGGTGAAATTGGGGCATCGGCGATGCGTAATATGGAGTTAGCGTGGAAGAGGAGGAAGGCGTTATATGATAAAAAGAGAATTCCTGTTGATTATAAGGTGGGGGATAAATTATTAATAAAATCGCAAGTGAAGTCATCATTGGTGGACAAGTTTAATAAGAGCTTGGCTTATCGTTGGGAGGGCCCGTACACATTGGTCAAATTCCTGGGTCAGAACAGTGTTCAAATTAGATCTGATGCTAACCCTAATGATGTTCGTAGGTCACATGTAGCCCTTACAAAAAAGTATCGAGAGAGAAGAGATGTAACTGCAACATAAAAAAAAAAAATCCGGCTAATTTAGAGTATCTGAGTCAGAGAGTGTTACCACTTACCAGTTTTATTTTGGTTATGTATTTGTTTGTGTATTATTTGTTTTGATCAAATAGTAATTGTTATTTCTATTGCAGGCCTGCAATGCCGTGTTTTGTATATTGTCGCGACTACCATTGATGTATGTATGTGTCCATGAATAAGTTTGGTTTCGGATATTGTCAATTATTGCAGAATTTGTCAACTGTATGTAAGTAGTATGTTTTTTATTGTATATTGCTTAAATGGATGTTCTGGAGAGCCAATATTTGTTTAAAAAAAAATCAATTCTGCATTTCCGAGTCAGCTAAATTTTGTTAATTTGAGTATTGATAATTAGGTTGATAAAGCTTATGTGGAATAAAATTTAAAATCAATCTATTACTTATTAGACAAGAATAAAAATAATTTAGGCTGTATTATTATAATTTATTAATGAGTTAATTGCCATAATTATTAACGGGTGATGGATTAGAAGTAGAGGTCCATGAGTGAATGTATTTTGTATGGCGATGGATGATTCTCATTATTATTAGTATTTGATTTTGTTTAGTTCGTTTCTTTTTCTTTTTTTTCTTTTTCTTTTTGGGGGTTAGGTATGAATGATGGAGTGGATGATTCAAATTAACTAACGGAGATATTATTAGTAGTTACCTTATGGCAGTTGCTTATTAAATGGATTATAATTTAGGAACATTTATATTAAAAAGGTTAACTTTTTAATTCGGGAGGGCAGGATGTGTGTAATATGTCATTTATAGTCAAGGTTTTGAATTTTCTAAAATAATAATTGTAAATTATAATTATCCTCGATTTTTCTGTTATTAAAACGAGATAACAAGTTTTGCACCGAATTGTAATAATAATAGTATCCTAATTTAAGATTTAAATCATTTCAAGAAAAGCTATGGTTCTCAATGACCTCTGGTGGTACTTTTTGGAATGATAATTTTGTTCAAGTGCAGCGCTACCTAGGATCGTCAGATCACAGGCAGCTATCAAATAGGAAGGAAAACGATTATATTTGGTGTCAAAATTGAATATGTTTCAACCTAATCGGCTTCTAAATTAAATTAAGTGTTGATAGTGTATTTGATAAATTGTGAATATGTGAGTTTATTGCTGAAAAAGCTTTGGTTTATAACTGGAATACCTACTGTAAGTAAATTATTTTCTAGAATTTCTCTTGGCAAGTTAGTACGCCATTTAACATTGTGGTTGTTTCTATGCTGCTATCGCTGGTCGATATTTGAATGATAATGAGTTTTATAGTTCAGTTCTCAATTTTGTGATCTAAATTAAATTCATTTTGTGTTATTTTTTGTATTCTCAAAATTTGGCAATTAATTATATTGTTCGAGTTTACAGATATAAAGTTGATAATATCCGATTTAACTCTATTATTTGACTAATGTAGAGCTTAGTTTACCTGGCGTGCTATGAGAGTATTTTTACTAGTAGCTATTGGATTTAATAAGTTCCCACTTTTGTTCAGTTACTTGAACTATACCAACATAACCATAATTTATTTTTTAGTGGGGGAATTAAATTCTCCTTCCTTCCAGCGTGCACGTTTAAGTTGTCTTTGCGGAGGCAGGTGCGCGTGTAACGTGTTAATATCCTTCCAAAATAATTGTAGTACTAATATAAATATATATTTAGAAACAGGATATACGTTACAAGATACAGCTTCAGAGCACTTCTAATAGGGAGTTACACCCTCCATTCCAAAAGAAACCGAACTTGTGAAAACAAATAGTACCACTAGTGCCATCTGTTGTAATATTTTACCGGTAGATGGCGTAGTCCCTCATTGACAACTGGTATAAATGTCATGACATTTGGATGCACGGCAACAAAGTTATTGCGTTTCAACTGTCAGTGTGTTGTGTACATCGGTCGGAAAATGAGTTTCAAACAACGAGCTGCAATTGAGTTTTGTGTTAAACTGGGTAAAACTTTTAGTGAAACGCACCGAATGCTACAAAATGCATATGGTGATGAGTGTCTATCCCGTACGCAAGTTTACGAGTGGTTCAGGCGATTCAAATCGGGTAGAGAGACGCTGGATGATGACGAAAGATCAGGCCGTCCCAGAACCGGATTATCGGAAGAAAACATCGAAAAAGTGCGGGAATTCATCAAACGTAACAAAAAATTGTCGGTGAAAGTTATTGAAATGGAATTAGGCATTCCTCAAACAACCGCATACCGCATTTTGATCGAAGTTTTGGGCCTTAAGAAGGTTAATTCGCGGTTTGTACCACACAAACTCACCGAAGACCAAAAAGTTGATCGAATTGCGCATTGCAAAGACATCGTTAAAAGTGCTCGGCAGGATCGAAACTTCTTGAAATCGATTGTAACTGGTGACGAGACGTGGTGTTTTGAATATGAGCCCGAAACAAAGCGGAAAAGTGCTGAATGGAGAGCGCCGGATGAAGGAACACCCCAAAAAAAGTCGCTTGGTGAAGTCAAAAGTTAAGGTGATGCTGATTTGTTTTTACGATTCAAAAGGAATTATCCACAAAGAATTTGTTCAGCCCGGCCAGACAGTCACTGGAGACTTTTACTTGGGCGTCATGAAGCGTTTGCTGGCAAGAATTCGTCGTATTCGGCCCGAATATCGCGAAATCGGCAGTTGGACTCTTTTGGACGATAATGCACCATCACATCGTTCGCGACTTGTAACTGAATTTTTGGTTAAAAATCAAATTATTCGGTTGCATCATCCGCCCTATTCACCAAATCTCGCTCCGTGCGATTTCTATCTGTTCCCGAAACTGCATTTGGCGATGAAAGGAAAGTGGCACGCATCGATTGATGCCATTGAGAAGGCGACGACCGCCGTCCTAAAGACCATTCCAATAAAGAACATGGAGAAGTCGTTTGACAACTTGTTGGAGCGTGCAAATATGTGTATCGATGCAGAAGGGGAATACATTGATTAATAAAAATGATTTGTTCCAAAATGTACATTGCTTTTTTGTTTTTTTAAAACGTTCGGTTTCTTTTGGAATGGAGGGTTACACCAAAAGATAGGCTATCCTAGAATTCAGAGCAAACACTTTTTATCTACGCCACTGTATGCTCGTGTCAATAAAAACATACCAAACTTTCTACTGCACACCACTAACGCATTAGACACACAAGATAACATACAGAATAATGAACAGAAAACACAATTAATCTTAGAACACAACAGAACACATGTTGATCATGATACAACATATCTTGCTATATCATTTGATAAGAGAACTGGTCCAGACAAGGAAAAAATGCGAGGGAAGAATGAAATCACTGCAGAAATCCGAAAAGAATATATTACGAGCATACTATGTTACTGAGACAAAACCCGACATGCCAGACACGAAAAATTCGAAGAAAAATCGCTCGGCGAGGGGAGAAACTGTCCGTACCACAAATAAAGACAAAGAGTATTTTGTTCCACACGAAATAATTATTTTGCGAATTATTTTTAATCATTTCACGGAAATAATCGCGATGACGGAAATAGAGTTGTTAACGTTTTACTATTCGACGCTACACTGAACAGCCAGTTAGAAAGCTAACATTAACTTTCAAAGTGAAGACTTACGGAGGTTCAGTGTTAAAAACATCGTTGCAATCCTCTCAAAATATGATTTATATAGTATTTATACCAGTGGCTTATTAAAACATTTTATTTTATTGTGTTTCAGACACTTTATTTTATTGTGGAAACAAACGTAACAGTGAATGTTGTGTACATGTTCTTCAATAGTATACTTTTCCTACTTTGTTCAATAATAGTATGCACGAGAAGTTTTACCCGAGTGATGAATGAATTTTGAAGTCAAGAAAAAATCTTAAGGCGGGTGGCTAAACTTCAATAGATATTCTTCACTCAACGTTCGACAATTTCCATTGCAAGTGTAATGATCGGGAGAGTACGAAACAATTACTTGCAAGAAATCATCTAAAGAACGAGAACGGAAATTAATACAGGACGGCTACACGTCTCAGAGTGTGTTAATAATATATAAAAGTGCAGTATAATAGCATTTCACTAAGAACTCAACAGATGGAGCGCGAATGCTCATTAAAGGCAAGAGGACAATGTTCGATGTTTGAAAAATTATTCAAAGGATTTAAATTATGAGTAAAAAAAGACTGGGGAATAGAAGAAGAGCTTATGTTACTGGAATTTTAATAATTCAAAATGGTTCAAATGGGGATGGTATTTTCAATATATCGTAGTTAAATTTGTAAATCATATATATATATATATATATATATATATATATATATATATATATATATATATATATATACCTTTGAGCAGAACCCAGCCTCTCTAATAGCAGATAATATGTTAGCGAGGATCAGGTGTAGCATACGCACTTGCGAGCATTATAGACATACTCTATTTAGAGGACTGACGAAAGTTGACACTTTCGGAGGGTCGCTTATATTTTTGGACTATTGTCATCATCTTTATCATCTTCATCACATGACCATCGCTTCATCACACGGATAGGTTGTGCTGGTCTTTGGACCGATGCACAAGAACCTACCCCTGTACGTTGGGACACCGGCTCTTGGTTCCTCTATACTAGACTGTGAAACTTTGTCTCGTTCTGGTCGTACCAGGCACCTTTCATGGGGCAGTCAAACTAGTTCGCGGGCAATCAGACCCAGAGTTCGTACTGATTCTGGTGACTCGGCTCATTCAAGCAAACGACCTCAGGATAGATCTCCTTCTCCTGTAACTACTAACATGGACTCGGCAATGGACACGGCTTGTGGATCAGGCTCAAATTTCTATACAATCCAAGAGCCAATCTATTCTTTTCTGCTCTCTGTGAGAAAAGAATACATCCGTCGATACAAAATACACTCATCCTAAAATGGTTTTCTTACAAATAATCAAGTATCTGCTCGAGCTAGTATGGAAAACATTGTTAAAACTACAAATCGTTTTATCATGCATTGAAAAGACCCGAACTTTGGTATCACACATAGGAACAAATCATCACACGAGATCTTTGGCAAAACGGCTAAATTATCCAAACAAGCTGATGGGAAAACAAAACAACCTCCTCCTCCACGCAAACCACCCATATTTTCTGTTGTCATCCGTAGAGTAATCCCTGAAATCAGCGATGATTAAGTTTTCGAAGAACTCAAACAAGGGGGCTTTTAGGTCAACAAATGCATTCGCATTAAAAATAACAATGGCCCTACTTACATGGTACGTGTTTTGACCCAAGATCAGACAGCGCTTGACAACTTGCTACCTCATGGAGCTCCTATCTATAAGAAACTCGATCGAGTCGCGCCTTCCAAGACACCAAGACCTTTGTCAATTCAGTGTGAGAATTGCCAAACTCATAACACACACTTTACTCGCCAATCCGTCTAAATGTGGATATTGTGGTGAATCTGACGACACAAAAGCATGCACAAATCAGCAACAGCAGCCACACTGCTTTACCTGCAAGGAAAACCATCCAACATATAGCTACCACTGTAAGGAAAAACCTCAGGCACAACCGGAACGTCCAGAACTTACAGTGCCAGTACAAAGTTTGGCAAAACTACACCACCCTCACAATCACTTTCTCAAACTCTCATATCGAAGATCTTCTTCGTTACATCAGCATTGTAGTACAAAATGTTTTTCCTTTCCAACGCGAGCACATTCTTCGTGCCACCATATCAACAGCCAAATCTCTCTTCAATCTTAACTTTAATGCTACATATTCAGGACCTTTTGTTCAATTCCACATCGCACCTCTAGAGACAGAAGTCTAATACAAATATCGCTGTGGCAGTATACATTATGGCTCTTACTTTACTTTTCGTTAACATCAGATCATTTCAGCAACATAAAGTACTTGTAGAGCCTCTTTTGTTATAAGAAAAAATCGATATCGCAGCTCTCAACGAAACAGCCTTAAAACCAGCCTCTTCTGCACGACTTTCTGGTTACCAACTTCAACGCTGCGATTATCACGATGTACACACTCGCGCTCAAGGAGGGGTGTTGATTGTTTTTTTCTCCCAAACGTCCTTATCGACAATACAGTCCTACTGCATTTACAAATCTTCCTGAACATCTCTTATTCTCTATATACTATCCTTCTCCTACAGTTAATAGAGCAACCATATATATACGCCCTGGTCATCCAATACCTTTTACCTTTCTCGAATATATCGCTCAAAACTTTAAAAACATAATCATCATGGCTGACATAAACATCCATAGGATAGGTGCAAGGAAGAAACAACTTTTGCAGATTTTTTTTCAATTATACTACAATTCCACATTCATAATCTTCCTGGTCCCACTAGACCAGCTAGTCAAAGAACCCCAGATGTAGTAATCACATCCCTCTCTCTTATAAATGACTCCGAGGTGACACTTCTTGATACGATTGGAAGCGATCACTTTACTATCAAACTGACAATCAAAAAGATTCGGCCATTTCTACAAAAGTTAAAGCCATATATTATCCAGCGTTACGATAAGGGTGACTGGAATCAATTCCGATAGACCGTAAATATCCGTGTCTCCAATCTTCAACCACCAATTTCAGAAACTGACATGTACCATGTTGTCAACCACATCACAAACGCTTTACATACTGGTGCACAACAACATATACCTGTGGAGAAAATTTCCAAAATAAGTCAAAATTGCCTCCAACCTATCTTTCTTTAATACAGAAATCACGACAGCATTTTCGAGAATATAGTCGAACTGGCAATGAAGAATGTCTCCGTCAATACAGACAATGGCACCGAACTGTTACAATTTATCTCACAGCATACAAACGTCGCACTTGGATCAGCGCGTGTAATAAACTAAACGACGAAGCCTCACCAAGCCGATACTGGACAACCTTCCATAGACTCACAGGCAAAAACACTAAAATATCATATCCTCTGTTGGACAATAGTGTCCCTCTCTTTAGATCATGATAAGGCAAACGCTTTTGCAACAGAATTACAAACAATTTTCACGCCTCCAATATCATATAATTCATATAACCGCAGAGACTTGTCCACTATTCCAGCTTTACAACCATCACCATCACACGCAATAGATATCGACCATCGTCTTTCAGCACCATCACTATACATGAACTTCAATGCGCACTTCATAAGAAACGTAAAACTGCACGAGGCATCGATCATATTTCCAACCGGATAATAAAAGAAGCTCCATTCTCTTTACTTACACCACTCGTTACAGTCTACAACTTTATTCTCCGCACTGGCTTTTACCCTGAGGATTGGAAAGTATCCAAAATTTGTATGTTTCTTAAGTCTAATAAACCAGCAATTGTCTGTTACTTCTTACCGCCCAATACAACTAACAACAGTTTTCAGTAAACTGTTTGAGAAATTTTCTTGTCCAGTGTCTTCATTTACATATCCAGGAGCATAACTTCTTGCCCATACATAAAACAGGTTTTCGACCAGAATTTTCTATTAACGATCAGTTACTTCGTCTCTCTACAATAATAACAAATCAATATAACAAGGACTTTCCATCTTGCCTCGTCTTAATGATCCTTGAAAAGGCTTTCGATAAGGTATGGCATTATGGACGTATTCAAAAGTTACAGAAGCTAAAACTCCCGATCTGCTACTTACGCATCATATATTCCTTTTTAGTAAATCAAATTGGATATTTCTATATAGGTACTGCTATCTCACACCCTATTTTTCACTATTGTGGCGTTCCACAGAGTTCTGCCCTCAGCCCGCTCTTATATATACTATATGCCTCTGATATACCAAAACCTACGGAAAACGTATTCTTATTTCAATATGCCGATGACACGGCCTTTCTAGCTCTTGGCAAGACCATGCATCAGATCAGTACGGCATTATAATCCACTCTCAATGGATTTATGCAATGGTGCAAAACTGGGAAACTTACTGCCAATAGTGACAAAACTCAAGCGCTGGTCTTTTTACCCCCGAAGCGCCGCTCCAAACTTCATCGCAATCCGCGAAACCTTAAAGTCACACTTAACGATCATTCTCTACAACCAACTACTACGGCAACATATCTCGGGGTTATAATCGACTCCAGACTTAACTGAAGGCTCATCTTGAGAAAACCTCTCAAAAGGCTAATATCTGGCTCAATCTTCTTCGCCGTCTAACTGGCACTAATTGGGGCCTCAACGCCGCCTTGCTCCTAAATACTTATAAAATGTTCCTTCGGCCTATCTTAACTTTTAGCCACATTGCTTGGTGCAACGCTCCCCAGAACCGTCCGTCAATACTCAAGCGTCATGCCATTCAACTTTCACATCATATCATGCTGTCATATCCCAACTTTCTGACTTAAGAGAACATTACTTTCCTCAACTGACTATCCGTTTGAAATATATACTCCCTCGACTACCGGTCTCTCACCCATTTCTTCTCGATACCCTTCAAGCAGATGCTGAAACTGACGCCTCATATAAATACTTGCACACGCCGTTAAATATACTTATTACGATGTATCTTAATACTGAGCACCCTACCACTGACGAGCGTGATATCTTCCATATTTGTCATATAGCTGACCATCTCCCTCATTTGTTTCCATCTCTGCACCATGTATAATTTCAGCACTAGCACTGGGCTTTCCCCATGTCGCCATCAGTTCCGAGCCGCCCCGGGACAGAAGAACTAATCTGCATTTGTCTTCTTAACAATGTGTTTGCGATTGTGGCGTGCACGCACTGCATCTCATCTTTCACCGTCATTATATTTATTTCGTAAAGCACCTCAATCTCTATAAACACTTTTTCAAACATAAAATAAAAGTTTCCTAGTTGCACCACCATTATGTGTGTTCTTTTCTGCACTCATATTTAATTTTTGCACTAATCTTGTGTTTAGATTTTTTTAAATCTTTGTTTTTGAAAATTGCACATAGACCATCATGAAATTCTTTAAACAATATTGTACTAAAATCTGTGCCAAAGAGAGGTCGTAACCCTCTAATGGCCAGGGTTAGAAATAGTCTTTAAATTAAATGATGAATAAAGAAATCCCTAACCCTTCACTATTATAAAAAAATATATATATACAGTGCTTTAAGGAAACATGGTATTCTTTTATAACTAAATATGGATTGGATACAGGAGAATATATTCAGAATTTAACATGTTGAAAATATTTTCATTTCAGAAAATTAGTTGTTTATTTCTAATTAGGGTTCTTTAAACAAAGTAACACTAGTAACAATGTTTCGTGTTTTAAATATACTTTTTGAGATTGTAGTGCGTATATATAGAGCATGTTTCTTCAAACGATCTCTTCTGTGGACAGCGATCTCTTCTTACCTAGCGTGGACAGCGAAGCAGCCTCAGTTTAGGAGGGGAGTGTAGCCCAGAGCATATTTTCTTAATTCAATTTTCAATTTTATTAATTATCTATATGTTTCCTTGAAAATTAAAAACTACCCATTGGTTCGTTGTAGCAGTATGAGGTAAGGAAATGTTAAGACTAAAACGCTACACAAGTTACGAGTTGTGCGTTAAGATTGATGCTATGATTATTTAACTGTGGTATTAAGGAATGTACGACGCGGCGCATTATTGTAACTTTTGTAAAGGAGAAAGAGAATACAAAATAGTTACTAACTAGAAAGAATTAAGAAAATTTATGTAACAAAACTTTGTAAGTAATTTGTTATCACCAACATAATTTCTTGTGTGTCAAAACTGCTAGTATTGCCGGGGGGAACATTCTGGAGATTCTCGTCGATGATCAACTATGAGGAAACTGACAAGTTTCGTGGAGGAGAGAACAACGAACCTTTGACATAAGGACGAGGTAGCAGAGTCCTGGTAAAGGGAAGCAAAACAAAACCAAGGAGTCGGCTGTCTCGAGAGGAGAGTGGAAGAAGCGGCGCGAAAGCCGAGAAAACAGAGTCCGATAGAGGAAGTAGGTCCAAGCATTAGACGAGAAAATAAAAGTTCTTCGAGGAGTTTTACAAGCCCACGGAGTAATCACCAGCTACTTCTACTCCAAATAATCGCATACGAGGTAGCCTCAGATAAAACATCATCTCTCTCGAGCGAGGAAAACATCTATTGCCAATTTCCTCAGGAGCACACTACTGCAGGCCCAGATCACCATTCGTACGTCGAAGGACAACCAGGATCCATCAGGTATGTGTTCCTTCTCTGGTTAAGTTGTCGGTGGTATAATCTCCAGTGATGTTGTCATCGATATCTGGCAGAATTGACTCACCCGCAACTAGACGCACACCTTACACTTTCACACACTGTTGCTAATACGAAATATAGGACCATAAGGAATATTAATTCTGATTTGTTATTTGAAGTGCTTTAGCTCTCGAACATGACTTGTTTAAATTTTCTAATTTCCTGTTCATCCTGGAAGGTAAACGGAAGGGTACTATCCCGTGTTGTCTCGCCATAACATCCCCGGAACTCAGACAATAACGCGCAGTAAGTCAACACTATTGTTCATCTAGTTAGGTCCAGATTTGGATGAAGACCTACAATATTCAAATTGACGTTGTGTGTATGTATGTATGTACTACTATGAGCAAAAATAAATGATGCGTCTCTTTACTTTGAAGTTGTTTGAAAATATCTCCATTTTCTTTATAGGTTCGGATTTTCGGAAGGTTTCCCCACCAAAAAACATTAATAACAAACCCGTTTTTAACATTTGTGTTAGATATTTGCTTTAAATAAATAAATTAGAAGCAGAAAACATTAAATCGACCGAAATTATGAGAATTACCATGTCTGCTAAAGTGGGAAATTTTCAGAAACGCCAGGGAATTCTGCAGTTCAACACGAAGGATCGACATCTATGTCATTGAGAGAAATGTGGATTAAATCTAAGAACAAAACTTTTATCGAAACATTTCTAGTATGTCTTATTACGTGCATTATCTGCAAACTCCAAACATATGAATCTATGCCAACTATTAACGTATAGATAGAGCAAATAGTGGAAATTACCTATGGAAAAGGACGACTTGGTAGCACGATCGTAACGAGAAATCGTCTTTACCGTAGAACAGGTTCAGTTCGCTTAAGAAGTAAATAGCTCAGTTAGTTAAAGCAAAGAGTCTGTATCCCGTAGGTAGCTGGTTCGAACTCCATGGAAGTACAATTGTCATTTTTGTGGTTATTATTATGGTTATTATGGTTATTATTATGGTATTATGTGATTTATTATGGTTATTACTATGGTTATTTGATTTATTTTTTATGTGGGAAAAAATCAATTTGTAACACATGTGTAAATCTACGATACCAAAAAAAGAAAAAATGTCGTTGTCGCAGCTGCATTAGTGTCCCTAGTCTTGTTTGCAAACAGATTCGTAATTATTTTCCCTGTGCTTAATGGTGCATAACGATTATTTTCCAGTAAACGTTAATTCTAATTTGGAGATTTTTTAAAGTTTCACAATGTTTATCATTAAATAGCCTTTTACCTAGTTGTTTGGACATTTTGATAACAGATTTCCCTATTAAATGTTTAATTTTCCCTAGATGTTTAATTACGAAAAAGTTCTACATTGTTTTTGTTTGAATTGAAATTGTTTTGAATTTACCACATGAGGTGAGTAGCCTGAAGGAGGAGAACTGTAGTAGCTGATATTCTACGTAAAAGCAACCTCTTGTAGAATGATGATGCTTCTTACCTTCAGGACATAATCTTCACGTTAGAGAGTCAGATAGAGAAAAATCCTGTTTTTTCCTCCCCTATGACCACCCACATTAAACCTCTACATACCATGGTTCGTATTAGACAATTTCGGTGCTCGAAATACAGTTATATAATAATACTAATACTAATATAAATAATAATAATAATAATAATAATAATAATAATAAAAATAATAATAATAATAATAATGGTAATAATAATAATAATAATAATAATAATATTACTCCTGAATATGCCATCCTTACATAATGTAGTAACCTTAGACATCTTAGTTTAAAATGCTTTCTTTCGTAATAATTTGAGCAAACATGTGGGAGGGAGCATGACGTTTTATTTTGCCCCTCTCATTTAAGTACCCTCCCAACAGAAAGTAATTTCTAATAAGCAGGTCAGACAAAATGAAAAAGAAATATATTTATAACATCATTTCCCCCTTCATGACTGGAATATTCTATTCCATATTTTATAGTTTATTTTATTCTACCGAAGA
Source organism: Thermobia domestica (assembly GCF_964235325.1). NCBI lineage: Eukaryota > Metazoa > Arthropoda > Insecta > Zygentoma > Lepismatidae > Thermobia > Thermobia domestica. Next base: position 96,448,284 of record NC_137457.1, read on the forward strand.
TGACCCTATGCGGTTATGGTTAGGTATTTAAGAAATACCAAATATATAGCGCCCCTTGATGGTAATTTTACCGCTTCTTTATTTGTTCGAGGGAGCCCCTACACAACCAAGGGTGACAAAAAGAATGGGAAAAGTGTCTATTGATTCTAGTCTCGGATGCATCACGGACTCCTGGGGGAGCGGTGAAGTGAAAGATTCTTTTGATGGTGTTAAGCTGTCACAAGTTACCGCATAACGAGACTAAACATAATAGTGAGGTGAACTGGAACCCAGTCAGTTCAAATTGTTTAAAGGTTTAATTTTTGATTTCATATTAAAGTTTTGGTCTCAAATGAGAATATAGTCCGAGTGGTCAATGATCAAATCTTGGGGGGGCTCTTCAGTGTAGAGGCTATATCCTCCTTACAGAAAAAGGCAAAAATATTAAAATTCTTAAAACTTTCAAAGTTTTCGTCTATTTTAAAGGAATTTTTGGTTCCATATTAAAGTGTTGGTTCCAAATGACAGTTTCTGTCCGATTAGATAATGATCAAATCTCGGGGGTCTCTGGAATATAGGAACAATAATATATATAAAGTCTATATCGTGATCCTTTTGGGGACCTCACGGGTCATGACCTTAAAAATAACACAAAATAAACGCCAGATATTTTCGGCTCTCGTAGCCGAGTGAGCTAACGCAAAATACTAGTAACGAAAATAGGTTTTGGTCTGGGTTCAAACCCTGCCTAAGAAGAGTTACTTTTATGATTTTTAAAAATGTTTATAACACTTCTTTCGTTAAATTAAGATTATAAATAATATTCAAAAAGTGATTTAACTATTATTTTTTTATAAAACTTATTTCATTAAAATAAGTTTGCCCTTGAAGTATACAGATCGATAGCAAAAGTAGTAGTAGTAGTACTAGTAGTAGTAGGAGGAGGAGGAGGGCGGGTTAGAATGCAATTTAGCATTCATTTGTTTCTGTGCGATGTTGCCAAACGTAACTCGCTTACAAAGCCTTCTGGCTAGGGCTGAGTGTATTTCGAAAATATGCTTACTGTTCGGGGTGAAATTCCAAGGTTCAGCATTGACTAGCAGTTTTAGCTATTTATATCCCTTCTAACAATATTGGCAGTCGACAAATGGTAGCCCGTGTTTAAGCCTTTTTCTTCTAATTTAGTTATTTTACTTTATTATTTAACGAATATATTGAAAATATATTTGTCAGCAGGCACGTATGCAGGAATTTATTTCGGGAGCGGTCCAAAGCTATTTGGTGGGTCGACTTAAATTTTAGGATAAATTATAACAAAATGTTTAAAAATAATCCCAAAAATTAGGTAAATTTACAGAAAAGTTGGGATTTGGGAAGGGGTCCGAACCCCCTGGACTCACGCCTAAATGCGTCCTTGTTTGTCAGTAACGTTTCCTCATTTTGAAACCCTTGGAAACTTCGAATATATAATGGAAAATGAGTTATTTTCGATAAAGTATCACTTCAAAGAGACGCAACATTTTTATTGCACATGCTGGAATCCCACGCTAACAAGGGCAAGAATTCTTTCCCTTTGGTTCTTTGGCATTGCGCTCTATCGAAGGTTAGGTCTGTAAAATATTACTCCTAAGAACAAACTTGATTGGCAGATAGCAATATTGAACAGAACTCCACAGAAGTGCATGCTGAACTTTCGTTTATAACTACCCGTTTGTGATATGCCCTCAATGTCAATCGAGAGTTCAGTCCCTGTTCTTAAGCATTGTTCGTATTACTTCGAACAGTTTTGACGTATTTGTTTTCCAACCTTCATAGGAACATACAATCTGGGCAAATCATAGCATACAATTAAGCAAGTATATTTGTTATGAAATTATTACAGACATTGCCCAAAGACTCATAATATATGAACCTATACATTGATTTATATAGATAAAGCGAATAGTGGAAACTAACTATGGAAAAAATAAATTAACAGCACGATCATAATGAAAAGCACGATAATTCGTAATATAACAGACTTCTTTCGTGTAAGAAATCGAAACTCAGTTGGTAAGAACAACTAGTCTGTACGAATTCAGTTGTTAGTTCGAGCCCAGTACGAGTAAGGGTTGTTATTACTATTGTTTCCTCTTTTTTATGTGAGGAAAAATCAAATTGTCACATCGCGATATCAAATGTATTTTGTTAGGTAACTTTGTCTTAGCTAAACTTTAAATATCAGTAACCTTCGAAATTATTTCACTAATCGCTCAGTTACTGAACAATTCAAACACGCCAGGCCAGTGTCATAACATGAAGGTTAAACTCTCCTACGCAGACCTTGGTTATATGTCCGTACTTTCAGGGCCGAACCAAGAGCCGGGCAACCCGGGCAACTGGCCGTGGCGCCATAGTCAGAAGGACGCCATAATGAGCCTCAAGAAGTAAATTTATAAAGTGTATTCTACTGACTTGTTTGGTTTTTATTATTGTAAAGTAGTGGCAATTACATAATCTTTTTTTCCATTTCCCCATGGAAGAAGAGAGTTTTATAGCACTAACGAGATTGTATCGACAAATTGAGAAATTGCATATATAATAAAGAGTGGAGGGGGAGTAAGTATTGTTTGTTTGTTTGCTTGAGCTTAATGTTCCACGGTTTGCCTTAAGGGCGAAAGGAGATGTGGATAGTGATTATCGTGGAATCCACAGTAACCCACCCAGTTTATCGTTCAACAGTAACCCACCGGGAATTGGACCCGAAATCACAGAAGGTAGGCGTGCTAGCCACTAGAACAAGCGGGGGAGGGGGACGGAGTAGTATAGCAGGCCATCTGCTTTGTGAAGTTTTCTTAGGTAATGAATGTCTTTTTGAAAAATGGGTTTAAAATATTAAAAAAAACTATGATAAAATGTGAAATATAGGCTAGTATTAGGGAGGGGGCTCTAAAAAGTCACTTTGCCCGTGTGAAAATTTGGCCTGGTCCGCGATGCGAACTTTCTATATATTTTATTTTGGCCTTGCAGCTTGTGCGGTGCCCACGGCACACGGTTGCGTAGGCGCTATTCACGCCTACGCTTCAAACGAAATTCAATAATTGTTTCAAAATTTCTACAGAAATATATATATTTTATATTAGTCCCATAGAACTTTCACCAAGAACGCCAGATGCATTTTTTCAGAATGGGCTCTGGCTAAGTATAATGAGGATCTGATGTTTGCTAAGTAAGTTCCTTTCAGAAAGTTTGCTATTTCATTAACGGTGTTGTAAATAAAGATACACACCGTTATTGGCCCGGCACATAACCATCCTGGACAAATCCCTCTAGAGCCACGATTGGCAAAAGGTGTAATCTCGGCGATGACGCCCTCTTGCAGCTTAGCACATTCGGCATGCATTTACTTAATAATTCTTTACCCTCCTTTTCAACTCAACGTTGCCGATCAAGATAAAAATTCATACAGTCTGATATTACAGATTAATATTTATACTATTTTTTAAGATAGTGTAACTTTACACCTTAAACTAAAACAACACTACTAATTTTCTAAGATTTTTTAGAACAACAGGTAGAAAATGTGTAGTTTGATTCTTTATTTTGTTTCGTGGTAATCGTGGAGGAATTGCACTTTTTATACTGCTCACCTAACATCGTTAGGGTCATTAAAGCTAGGAGGCTCAGGTATGCAGGCCATGTAGCTAGAATGGAAGAAAGTAGGAACGCTTTCAAAATTGTAACTGGAACCACAATTGGAAAAAGGCTATAAGGAGGACCTAGGTGTAGATGGGAAGACAACATTAAGATGGATCTTGCAGATATAGGAATACAGGAAGAAACTGGATCCAGTTGGATAAGAATAAAAGTCAGTGGAGATATTTTGTGAACGCGGCATTGAATCTTCGTGTTCCATAGGCCATAGAGCTAGTTAGTTAGTTAATCGTGAAGAATCCCATTTACATTAGTGTTTCTTTCCTATGTTTTCCATCAAACATTTTTATTTGCTTAATTCTCTAGACTTAACCGCATAATGGCTATCGTATTGTAATGAGGAAATTTTTTAAATTTACAAAGTTAACCATATTTTCTTATCAGCAGTAGAATTGCCCAATGAACAATACTATCTATGTCCATTCTCAACGTCAAACAGTCAATGAGTGGCATGTTGCTGTCGTACAAATGATGTAATTACGCTATAGTATGACTAAGTGTTAAAGATGGAAAGAATAACAGAGATTGGAATCTTCTTCTCTCTCCCGTAGATATTAACCTTTTTAGAAAACTCACCTTAGAGTTACTAAAGAAATCTAAACTTTAGATAATTTGTAAAATACATAATTGCTTTCGTCCAGTAATAAGAAAAGTCTAAACGGCCATGCAATCTCAAACGCTCTCAATTACACTTTTTTGTTCCAGTGTATCCTTTGGAAATGCGAACGCACCCAGTGGTGCTTTAATGCTCACTTTGAGAAGTACTGTTTTAAATTATTAAGAGTAAAGTTGAAAGGGACAAAGCTATTTTTACAGCAATTTTTACAGCTTTACAGCCGAAACCACCCCAGTAGCACATGTCGGTGGACCGTTGATTGGTAAATGGAAAACAGCGACATGATCCATATGGATTTCGAGGTTGATCCTTTTAGAACGGATAACAAGTCTTCCCATTACAGACGGCACGCTGCCAAACTACTAAGAATGATACAGGCTACGTAAAACTACGTTGGACGACATTGTCCCATTTCGACTGCTACATTGGCGTAAATCGTCTTATAGTTACGTTAACACACAAATACCGAAAGAAATTAGTAATTTACGTTGCAATTCGGCTGAATCTGCACAAATCAGTAAATAGAGTTATATCGTTTATCGACATGGATCTGTAAGGGGACCTATTTGGATTCTCCTGGGCACACAAATTCTACATGATCGATATGGAAATTACTAGGACCCCATGAGTGACCCGAGAATTTTTGCTACTGGTGCATTTTACACTTAATTAGTTACAATATGCCGTAAACTTCGTCAACACCTAGTGGCCCACTTGCCGGTAAATGACGATCGTCGATATAGCGACGAGTCGAAGGATTGCCGCTAGTGTGGCATTAGTATCAGGAATTCGTCGAGTCGATGCAGATATCTTGATTCGGGGTATTGAAGTTACCACCGCGCAACAGAGAGGACTTACTTTTGGTCCGCGCTCCTTCGATTTGTCACGGAGAATCGCGAAGGGACCTACACGAACTATCGCCAGTAATGTGCGTGCGGTTATTAGTATATATTATTTTATCCTGACGAATTGTTATTATAAGGACAATACTTGACCTCCGGGGGTTACGAGTAACTCCTGCCTTTACATCATTACGTGAAAAATCTTGAGAAGGGTGCTTATAATTGTATGAATTTAGATGGCAACTGTCGCCGTTCACTAGCAACTTATGGGAGAACTATGAACAAAGTAAATAGACGCTAGACAAATTACATGGCAAGTACATTTGATCTGATTCCAAACCGTTATTGTCAAATATACACGGTTGAAGGTTCACTCTCACTAGAGATATTAAAAAGATTTCAACGATTTATCACTCTACAAGGTGTATTCTTTTCATCGCGACAGTGGCGAATCCGGAATAACTCGCGACTAGCTCGGGGGTTCGCGCCAGGCTCGTAGCACTACATTTTTTACTTTTATAAAAACGTTTTTAGACTCACCTTAATGCAAATAAATTACGCATATAGGCGAATTAACGTATTTTTGGGGAATAATTTTGTGGTTCGTTGGCTTTCCGTCGCTTCTTTGCCGCTGGTGGTATAATTTTCTAAATGGAAGTGGGGCCACCGCCGATCGTCGCTGCGGGGCCGCCAATTTTTGGCGATATGTCACTAATTGCCTATCGGTAGTCCACCGACGCTCACGGAATGGGGTTCTCTCATCGACACCTTTCCCTTTCAGAGAAATTGACAAAAGGGTAAGGGAAGCATATACTGTGTTGAATCGTTTTCTGTTAAAAGGACGTATGTGCAATAAACAAAAGTTTCGTTAAATGACCAAAAACTGATTTCTCACAATTTGGTTTGGCTTATGAAAAAAAGAAAAGTATATGTAAAGGGTGCATATTGATATTGAATGATTATTACCTTGTTAGGATGCAACTATAAGTTATTGTTAACCTACAAGAAAAATATCAAACTTTGGACACATACGCGCTTTTCACAGAAAACGATTCTATATAAAACACATGTCTAGAAATTATGCATAACCCTTCCAAAATGAGTTCCTTTTAGGTAGAATACGTTTCTCTAAAGATTAGCTCTATTGTGATGAACAATCATCATTATTCTTCTTTTTAAAAAAACAGTTGAAATGTATTTGGATAGAGACTGGATATAAACATAGAAAAGAAAGAAACATTTATTAAAACACGAAAGCATCTATGGATGCACTACACGTTTAGTCGAAGAGTTAACGGAATCTAGAATAAATTATACATTACAAAACGCTTTGCCTAGACAAGGAAAAAGGAAGACTATTTTCGATACTTCATTGTTTAATGCGAACTGTTGGTAGACTAACAAAATAGCACAAGCATTTAAGGTATTATGCTTCTAATCTAAAGGACGGAGATTCAAGTCCCCTTTTTGTTTTTCTTTATAATGCTGCAGTTGGCTACGACTTGCGAAATAGTTTATTCATAGACACACATAAATCAGTAAAAGTATCTACTGTGGTAGAATGGGTAGGTTAAAACGAATTACATCGTTGGACGCGACGTCTTGAACCAAGAGTCCATGAAAGCAGCCTTTGGTGTAAACAACAGCCAATGAATACAACTCTTTCTATTGGTATGAACAAAATAATAGATTTGGCTCAGACAAGGCAGCAGCGCAAATCTGTCTTCCACATTGGGGGGGAGGGGGTGGAGGAAGTAAGTAAGTTTCTTTTTTTTTACTTTTTCTTGTTAAGGAATGCTCAAAATATTTGTGAAGTTGAAATACAATCCAATGGAGGATCAGGGAGCAGAGTTGTCTTTAACATTGGGAAGCGGGCAGATTTTAGGCTTATTCAGGAGGGACATCATTTTCATCTCACTTTCCTTTGTGGCCATCGGACAGAAATCATCACATTGCTTTCCAAAAATTAAAAAAAAAAAAACACATTTCAAATCGGATTATTGGGGGACATGTCCCCAGTTCGAAGATTGGAGGGGACATGTCCCCCCTCATCTCCCCGGGATTTGCGCCAATGGACAAGACGTGAATAACTACTGTTATTTTGAAAAATGGTTTCTACTCTTTATGCTCTTAGGACCATCATTTTTGTAGATTAGAAACATGTTTGTACTTTCTTCATATAAACTATATATTAATTTCATTATTTTTGGCCCTGACCCACATTGCATTACTAGAAAAAATATTCTCGTTTCAACGTTAGTAGTATAATTAATGAAACTGTTGGTGAATTGAGTGAGAGAGTGCTTCATATATTCACTAATTGATCCGCTAGTTAAACGTTTTGTACAGTTACTGATATTTATAGTTTAGCTAAGGCAAAGCAACATAACTAAAAATATTGTAAAACTTTACCCTAAAAACAGTTTATAAATCAAATTAGCTGCCACGAGGGTCGCTCTCGCATCTTGACAATTTCCTTTAACCTCCCTCCTCTTCTATTCCTTTGCATTCCGTTTTGGGTAAATCAGGCTTGCCTGGGATATTCTATTTAGGGAAAATCCCGTTTACTTTTTCTGGGAAATCACGCTTTCTTGAGGAATCTCGTTTTCCTGGAAAACCCGTTTTTCTTGGAAATCCCCTTTTTATGGTAAATCCCGTTTTCATGGGAACCTCCATGTTAAGAGAAATTCCGTTGTATAAGGAATCATATTTTATTGGGAATATACACTTTTTTGGGTAACCTTCACTTTGAGGAAATCCGTTTTCTAAGGCAGTACTAGGGGTGGCCAAAATATCCGGATAAGAAATTATCCAGTATTCGTTTTTGATGAAACGGATAATCCGGAGAACGGATAACGGATAACATCCGGATGATTGATAACGGATAATATCCGGATAACGGATAACGAATAATATTCGGATAAAGGATAATGTTAGAATTACGGATAATCGGATGACAGATAATACTGTATTCTGATAAGGGATGAAGGATATATCCAGATAATGGATAATGTCCAGATGACATATAATATTCGGAAGACAGATAATATCCGGATGATAAAATAACGAATTATGTCTCAATAGTGAATGATATCTAAGTTACGAATAACGGAAAATATTTGAGTGACGAATAAGAAGATAGTTATTGATTATCTGGAAATTAATTATTGCTCACAATAAAATAATTGTGAGATAGTCTTGTCCGGAAAAATCTTTCTGGATGGTATTTCGGACCCGTAAGGGGAATGATCGGAATTACTCTCACAGATGTATTTACAGAAGCCCATATGTGTTAATATCACCCGCAACCCTTCATGAAATGTAACCCAAATATTTTTCATTCGATATGTAATATAATAAAACCAGATTTATTGCTAATTTGGATTTAGCCCTCCGTCCTCGAAACAAACTTTTAAATTTGTAGTGTTACTGTTTTAAAATAACGAAACTCACAGGAGAGTTTTATTCTATGGATTTTTTTATAAATAATACAAAATAATTTTCTTAAACAGTTTTTACTGTTTCGTTTCTCCTTTTTTAAAAAAGAACGAAGAAACTTAAATTAGAACATCGCATTAAAACACATCTAAGCTACGTCTATATTTAGCATGAAATTAAAATTATACTATTATTATTATTCTTACCCACACAGCAAGGAATATTTTCTCAACCAAAAGAAAATATTTTCCTTGGTTTCCAAAAGGTTTTCCTTTTCTGGAGATTTCCATGCTGGTTTCCCTAATGTATTCCGAATATTTCCGAAAAATATTTTCCCAAAAATGTTTAGAAAACATTTTAGAAATTACCGAAAGTACATTTTGAGAATGTTAGCCGGAAAGTATATCCAGGAAAATATTCACAAAATGTATTAGAAATATTTTATTGGATATAATCTAATATGTTTTCACTGTTGGGAAGGAAAATATTTTCGAAATGATAATAAAAATGTTTTCAATATATGATATGGGAAACAATGAAAGGAAATATATTCCATATATTTGAAAAATGTTTTCTAATAGGTTATTTGAAATATTTTCTATTTTTACAAGAAAACATATTGAACATATATTTTTAGAACTTTAGAATGTTTTAAAAATAAATTCTCTCGTAATATAAAAAATATTTTTCAGAAATGTTTTAAAAAGGTTTACTTAATTTTAACAAAAGTATTTTGGTAACCTTCTGTTATAACTTAAACGGAATATTTTCGTACAATATTTTAGTCTTACTTCCAGAATATTTTATCGAATTTTGAATATAAAACTTTAAAACAGGAAAAAGAAAACATATTAAAAATGAATAGAAAATGTTTTCCGTTATGTTTTAGAAAATATTTTGTGTTTTTAGTGAACAACATTTTCTGATATATTATAGAAATATTTTTACATTGTTTTCAGAATATACTCTTCCGTTACTGGAGAAAATATATTCCTTGTTATATCTGAGAAATATCCCAAATATTTACCGGAAATATTTTTTAAAAATGTTTGGAAAACATTTTATGAAGTACAATAAGTATATTTTTAGAACGTTAGAAGGAAAATAATCTAAGGAAAATTTTCACAAATTCTACTATTGTGTTGAATGTTATGTAATATTTTCAATGTTGAGAGAGAAAATGTTTTCAAAGTAATACTGAAAATGTTTTACATACATGATATATTAAAAAATAGGAAATATATTCCATAGATTTTACAAATGTTGTCCAACGTGTTACTTGCAATCTTTTCTATTGTTACGAGAAAACGTATGAAATATAATTTTAAAAATGTTTCGAATATTTTAAAAATAAATTCGTTCGTAATATGAGAAATATTTTCCAGAAATATTTTAAAAACACCTATTAATTTTGTATGGAAATGTTTTTGTTACCTTCTGTAACTTAACCCTAGGAAGTCCAAGAATGTTTCTTGTCTCAAGTAGGTTCAAGAGAAGGCTCCTCGAACCCACAGTATAACATACTATAATTCACATAATCCCATCTAACAACAAATTAATATAGAATAAGCATTCAGAACTTACTCGTGGCTGATATGTTGTTTCCCAACATAAGAACACAATCCTTGTAAATAGAAACGAAAAAATCTAAGTTCAGGAAATATACTTGTAGAAAATATGTCACATGGAAGTCCAAGGAGGGGGTTCGATGAGCCCACTACTTAGAAATAATTTTTAACTTACAAGTTACTAAATAAAAATGCACATTAATGATGTGGATTTATCAAAGAAGTAATAATACACAATAAATAAAATTCTCAATATTTTCACCAAGACAACGACAGGTTTTTTTCAAGAAATACAAACGAGTGGGTTCGAGAAGGACTTCCTAGGGTTAAATAAAATATTTTCATATAGTATTTTAGAATTATTTTCAGAATGTTCTATCTAATATTTAATTAAAAAAGTTAAAACAGATATTAAAAATGAATAGAAACTGTTTACTATAATGTTTATGAAATATAGTTTGTGCTTTTAGCTGATAGTATTTTATTATATATCAAAAAAATACTTTTACATTATTCTCATAATATATGATTCAGTTACAATAAAAGTACATATTCCTTGTTATACCTAAAATGAATCTTACCGGAAATGTTTCTGAGACATTTTTCTAATTTAAATATGTTGGAGATTATACATGCATACGTATATATATATATATATATATATATATATATATATATATATATATATATATATATATATATATAGAGAGAGAGAGAGAGAGAGAGAGAGAGAGAGAGAGAGAGGAAAGTTACCAATATCAGCCCCCTATCCCTAATCGGGCTCCCCAGTCTCTAGCGTCTCTGTGAAGCGTAAACAGCCAAGTGTTGTGCTGGGCACATTACTTACTCCGATTAAGAAAAGGCGCTGATATTAGAAAGTAATCCTACACAGTTTGGGGGCTGAGAATCAGTAGGCATTGTGATTTGAGTGACTTGCAAGTTTTGGTAGTGTCAGAGAAATCTGAAGTTTCACGATAAATGAGCATGAGTAGGCAAAATTTTCATTATAGTAGCTAATTAAGGAACTACAAAGTAAGTAAATACGTGTTTAGTAATGCATTATAAGCTTTAATTGCGAAACTATTACGTTTGTTTCCGCCATGTGCTGAAACCCTAACCCGGCACCCCTTTTGGAGTCCGAAACCGGCACCCTCTTTAATGGCATATGTGTCATTAGTAGACCCTACAGCTTCTAATCTTTATAGGCTATAGTCCTATATAAAATGAAATAGAGTTGCTCGAGTTCTGAGAAAGTTTTTCATTGTTGCAGCGCCGAAAAGAAGCCGCCTTAATTAGGGAAACGGAAAGAAAACCACGCACTATAAAAACAATTGGCCAAAAGAAAATATGACTGAGGCCATAACTGCTGTGAGATCGAAGGAAATGTGATGAAAGAACGCTCAGTATCTCAGAATTCAGCTGTCTTTTCAACACTTGAAATTCTCATTGAATACACTGCTTCACCAGAAAAAGATGTTTCATGTATGTTCTGTTCAGACAATGATGAAATGTGAGTTATGCGTCTTATGTGTTCAGACTGGGCACATGCTGAATGTATTGGAGCTGAAAAAGACGATTACATATGTGACGTTTGCCGATGATTGTGATTGGTGCTTTTTGTTTATTTGTTTATTGAACAGTTTTCATAATTATATTGAACGTTTACGCAAGAAGCGCATACATACAATGAAAATACAACTGTTTATATTTCTTCAAAATTTTTATGTTTCATCAGTCAAATTATTTATATTTTCTGAAATAAAGTCATTGTACGCCATTAACTGGACATATTTAATTTTCTTCAGTTTATTCGGTAATTTTTATGTAACTCACTGCTAGTAATATACGAGGATGCTGATTTAGGCTACCTTTTTCAGACTCATGAATTTGATAGGTTTCAGAAAAACCTTTCTAGCTTCAACCACGTTAGGCTTATCAACTTTGTACTGCCAACTGAACATAAGAAACTTGTTTAACTTTTTATATTGAATACTTAAAAAGGACTAATTCTAATTCTATCAATTATAGGACTTAAAAACAAACTGGGGTGCCGGATTTGGGTACTTTCCTCTATATATATTAGTGCACTGCATGGTTCGGGCTCAGGCGGTCCAGCTCTGCTGTTTCCTTAGCCCAGGCTGGGCTAGGGCAGGCCGGCGCTTCAAGTAGGACTGGGTTCGGGCGATTATTTGTAGTTCTTTAATAATTATTGACTCTAGTTAAATGATAATTGCAATAAAACTAACGAGGAGTGAAAGGTATTACAAACAATGCACGTTTACAGTTTGTATTGCTGAGCGGCTCAACTTTTTCTATATAGAGAATTAATTGTTCATTAATTGTTCACCGGGCTTGGGCGAGTTGGCTCCACTATTAATTTGGGCCGGGCCGGGCTTGGGACAAAAATTTCCAAAATTTTCCGAGCCTGCATGGGGCTGGGTCGGGCCTAGCTACATTCGAGCCGGATTAGGCTCGGGCCGAAAAATTCGGCTCTTGCAGATCTCTAATGTATATATATATATATATATATATATATATATATATATATATATATATACAGGGTGTACTGTTCACAGCGTTTGGAAGGTGAATCTACTCATCGAAACATGAAAAACTGTTTATGAACATGTGGTCAAAAGCAGGGATGCCACATTTTGTAATTTCGTACTAGATTTAGTGATTTGCTATTGAACTATTGATCTAGTACGTACTTCGGGTAAATCTGCACATTCTAGTGATTTTTGGCGTTTCCTTTCTGATGCAGACAAATGGCAAGGAAATGGTTCTTAAAATAATAGGAGGAAGTATATCGCAGTTCGAACGAATATAGAAACTTCCAATTATTCTTTTTTTTCCCTCTGACTGAATGAAACCCCTGCTGTTAACGACCTTTAATAAACAGCAGCTATCTTTGGTCCGCTACCTCCTTTTGTTAGCAGATATGGGATGGACTAAAATTGTAGTTTTTATTTTAAGAAAGTAAAAAAAAATCCCTTAATTATACGGTACATTTACACACACACAGGCACAGTCTTTACTTGCTTCCCAATGAATTTGAGGAACATAAATAAATAAAACGTAAGTACCAGAAAATAGAGTCAATACAGACATTTTCATCTGTAACACATTTGTTGAGAACTATAATTGGATGTCACGTGCAAGTCCTCTAAATATGTTCCATCCTTTAATTTTATCCGTATAACAATTCCTGATTTCAGGAAAAATTCCGTTAACGATGTCATATGAAGTTCTACACTCTTGTACTTTATGTATGTGAGACCACATGAGAAACCAAGAGACAATACTAACAGGTTTTCTTCCAGGATCAAAGTCAAAATGTGAATGTGCTGAACTGGGACTTTAATTGCGTCCCTTGTGCAAAAATAACAAGTAAATCCAATGTTTAACGATGTCATATGAAGTTCTACACTCTTGTACTTTATGTATGTGAGACCACATGAGAAACCAAGAAACAATACTAACAGGTTTTCTTCCAGGATCCAAGTCTAAGTGTGAATGTGCTGAACTGAGACTTTAATTGCGTCCCTTGTACCGAAATAACAAGTAATCCCAATGTTTATTTATTTTAGTCCTTGGGGGAGGGGGAGATGGAATCTAACCCTCGGAAGGATTTCTAAAAAAAAAAACACTGGATTCTAACTGCCACTGTTTGTTATATTTCACAAAATATGGTTGTGGTGATATGTAAATGATATTGCGTTTTCGTCAGGGCTTTCATTCTGCAGGAGAGGAGGATAATGATACTGGAGAATATTTTCTATTATCAGAGTATTGAAGGTGATTACATTTCCTCCATTCTAACTTGGCCAAGCTAGGTAACTTACATTATATATAAGGATTAACATAACCTAAAAAGCTTTTTCCATGACAGTTTTATACTGTACCCATGCTTCTTACTTTTCGGTCTACGGGACTCTGTATTCCGAAATTTTCGACGGCTCCCAAGTAAGAACATAAGTGTACCAAACGCATAGCCTGAAAAGCCTTTATATGTGTGCGCATTTGAGACATGGGTCTACAGTTTAAAGTGGTATAACAACTACATGAGCTCCCAGCGGAAATCGAACCATGGGGTCCCGTGCTCAAGGCGTATATGCTAACCATACAAACGTGAACAAATTCACAAACACACACACACACACACACACACACACATATATATATATATATATATATATATATATATATATATATATATATATATATATATATTGTTGAGTTGATATTGAGTTTATCGTCCCTTTTAGCAGCGAGGCGTGGACCTACTGATTAACGTGGAATCTGAACTAAATGAGCTCCCCCTGGGAATCGAACCCGGCCCAAGTAGCACACTTATGTCATAACAACGTCAAATGTTGGTCCTTAAATTTCAAAAGACGTCAGACATAACGTTCAAATATAACGGACATACGACATGTGGACGTCTTTTAGGCGCGCCTCTATTACTTCCGAATGCGAATTTCCCAGCACGTGTAAATAAATTAGAGAGGCCTCGACTAGTTCCGAACACCAAATTGCGAAAACCGACGAAAAGATTCGAATGATCCCAACCTTGGGATTGTTCGTCCGAATATGTGCGAAGGAGAGTTGTCTGTAGAGGACAGCGTTGCCAGGTCTAGCATAATGATGCTAGACCTAGCATAATTTGTATGTCTTTAGCATCTAGCATCTTGCTTTTAGCATCCTGCCCAAATCTAGCATAATTTCAGCAAGTTTATCAAAAAACCGTAAAACCTGGAGATGAGAAAGAAGTTGGTCGTGGGTGGAAAAAGAACGGCAGAAATGCATCTTCTTCCATTGATTCATATAGCCGGTAAACCATACAGGCAGTCTTATTTTCCGAAGTAAGTTAGAAACGGCTTTTTTTGTGGCTCCACCCAGGGTTTTCTAATCCTTTAACTGCGAGGCATGGGCGGAGCTATGGGGGCCATTCTCCCCTTTATTACCATCTTTATTCCTGAAATTAAAGGTTCGAGACCGACCAAAAATCTGCCCCCCCAGGCAGACAATTCCAAACTCCGCTTATGCTGCGAGGTAATTTTCTTTCAAAATATGTAAAAAAAAAAACACTTTGCATTCATTTATACGATATATACGCCATTGATTCTGGCAACGACTGCACTAGTTAAGTTGAGTTAAAGCTTTGGTGCGTGAAGTATTGAGTTCTATCCACACATTCTTGCGCACTGCATGTTTTAAGTTACGTTATCGTATCTCAGCTTCGTTTTTTTAAACTCCTGAATTAGTAATTATGAGGATCTAGCATAATTTGACCGAATCTAGCATAATTTCGATCAGGTTTTGGAATAATTCCGAGCTGTGAGTCTGGCAACGCTGGTAGAGGAATTGAGCGCTACGAGAGAAATCAATTTTGTTTTGCGTGAAAGCAGACGACGTTGCAAGGTGCGGAGATAAAATAAAAATGAAGATGGAAGTAGATGCTTGTTCATGCTTTAATGAATTGTGCTTTTGATAAAGTTGTGGAATCAAGCTTATCCAGACAAACGACAGGTCTCGAACAAATTATGGGCAGATGTAAGCAAGGAACTTGGCGTGGAAGGTATGTATATATTTCTTTGTTTTGTCTTTAAAATATGAAGATTTAATTAATACATGAACCCCAACTTTTTTTTCAATTTATATTTCCTTTTTGTACCTCAAGTGATGATTTTAGGAATATACGTAATTATTGACAAATATGTTTGAAATAGCAAAAACGGGTTTCTTTTACTCATGGAGAAAAGTTTCTTAGAAAGTTGATTGATTCTGTAATCTCTAATTAATTAGGTTATAGTTAAGGAGCCGTACTTCCCATTTAGGGGAGGACGAGAAACGTCATACTTTCAGGAATTATTCATTGACTATCTAGGATGTTAAAAAGTAGGTAATAAACTGAGTTCTTGCCCTTGTACTTAGGGTGTTTAGGTAGTGCAACAGTAAGATGTATCCTCGTGCACGGGAGATGAGAAGTAGCTGTTCTTAACTATTACCTCTAATTTTATTAAGTTAATTTATTTTAAAGTGAAAATAGTAGCGGTTACCACGAAAGCACTACAAGACACGCTCCAACTGTGCATCGATAAGTAGGGCCCTTTGAAAAAATATAGTAGAGTAGGGTAAGATAAAGTAGAGTAAGATATAAATAAGTAGGGTAGGGTAGAGGTTAGCTTAAGGTTAGGTAAGTTTTGATCCATTTTCATAAAATTATTAATGTGTAATTTCTCCTTTCTGAGTGAGTATACCTGCTGTAGCGGCCGTTGTAAATTAACCCGTCCATAAAACACAAACCACTTTGTGCTAGGTGGCCACTGCAAAGCACAAGTGCTATCTAACTGAGACAGGGCAGGAGTGCAGCACGAAAACCCGAGTGACAAGAGTGCGTCCGTAGGGAGCAAGCGCGTCAGCGACGGGGGTCATGCGCATAAACGATGATAGTGGAATAACACACTAACAGGCAGTTATTCCGAAGTTGGTCGTCCGCCTAGGTTTTGGCTAAAAGTGTAATAATTGGTTCCTTTCTTTACCAAAGTTTTACATTTAATTCACATAATAATGCCGAGTGACCGTTAGCGAGTGGAGACGGATTAGTGCCCCGCAGGGCACGTTGTTTTCTGTTTTTATTACAGTTAAATGGGAAGAGGGACCTGTGTTCTAGAAAATTGCTGCCTTGTTCGTTATGTCACTTACCGTTAAAGTAAACAATATTTTTCTATATCTTTCTCCACGTTTCTTTATAGTTATTTGCTTACCACATTCTCTACAATTTATTTTTAGGTTTATTGAGCCATGACTTACTTACTTTTAATGGCTTTTCCTGATTATCACCAGCAATGTTTTCAAAAACAAATGCTCATTACATTCCCATAATCCTACCATGAAGTAACCTTGTGCCAAGTAGTTCCCTCCGCTTGACAAATAGTTCCATGATTAAAACCGTTTATATAAGAAAATAAACACAACTTTCGCTTTCCTTATACATTATGAAGCACACGAACAAGCAAATTTATTTCTTGCCGGTAAAGTTTCAAAATTTTACTAGATACGGACGACCAACTTTGGAACTTAACCCCACTAACACATACAATGCTTTCACTGTTACTCAAGATTCATTTCAATATGCTGTGCAGTGTGCACTGACAGTAATTACTTATATTCACACTGTCATTCCGTATGTAGCGGGCATGTCAGCGACGGTGGATATGCACGTAACCGAGGGTAGTGCAAAGATTTTATATCCCATACAACTATGCCTTACATCTAATATAGCTTTACTTCACTCCTGTGGTTATGAGAAATGAGTGATTATGCGAAATGAGTGAAATAGTGGAATGAAGAAAGTGGGAGGAAACGGGAGAAACCCTAGAAAACCCATGAGCACGGTGTTTGTCCACCACAAAGTCCACATGGCGCGAGCTGGGATCGAACCAAGGACCCCAAGCACCGGAGGTGAACTCTACCACTGAGCCACCGCGCCTCCTGGAAACACAAAGAACACTTCAATTTCATGTAATTTATGATTTATTGATAATATTTCTGCTATCCATCACTGGTTATCATACATGTATGTAACAAAAGTTCATTTTTGCAGATTTCTTAAATCTACACTTTGAATTGCAGAAGCTCGATTTTGGGAAAAGCTTGAAGTTAGTCCATGATGACCCGTTACTGCAATAAAAGCCAAAGATGACTTCGGTAAATACCAGTTACCGGTCGCACACTTTCCCACTTTTTTTTGGGGGGGGGGTTAATTGTCGAATTCGGTTCTTGACAACAAGACGAGAGTAATACCCGGAGTTGGTACTTGCACTATACTCACGAATTCTTCTGCAGGTTTAGGGGCCGCGGTGGCTCAGTGGTAGAGCGTTCACCTCTGGTGCTTGGGGTCCTGGGTTCGATCCCAGCCCCCGCCAAGTGAACTTTGTGGTGGACAAACACCCTGTGCGAGGGTTTTCTCGGGGTTCTCCCGTTTCCTCCCACTTTCTTCATTCCATCATTTCATTCATTAGTCATCATCACCGTCTCCTTTAGCCTAGCCGGCATAAACATGGGACGTAAAACTCCAATATTTCATTTCATTTTTTTTCTTTGTTTTCACGTGGTTCTTCAACAGGGTACAGGTTTCCAGAAGAGAATAAGAGAAGTGAATATAAATGTTTTTTGACTATGGACAAGATTTCATTTCATTTTCATTTCTCTTCTGCAGGATTAATACTGTGAATGTGTTTTTCGTTTTGCCATGTTGCCATATCCTTATCCCCCCTCTCCCCAATATGTCGCAGAGACCCTTACCACGGCCGGTTTCACTGAAAAGCCACTGCTTTATCGGACCTGTCTGCGTTTTGGACATCTGAAAGCAATTTTTAAGTTGGAATGCAGCACCATCAGAAATCACTGAAACGGTTTGGTAAATTGTAGACACTTATTTTCACGTATTCGAACCTTTTTCTATAACTTATATTTTCGCTTTTCTTCGACTATTTTTAGAATCTTATTCATGGCTATGAGTACGGGCCGAATCGTGTGTTTTGTCGTCGCTTATTACAGCAAATTCTCAGTTGTTTCATAATAATATATCACTCCCGTAAAGAAGGAGATTTGCTCGTTTCTCCAGTGATCACTCTGAACTTCCCTTTGCAGAATAACAGTCCAGTTTAAGCGAAGTCCACATGCAGTAAAATAGAATTTGTATCTTGAAATTTTACACGATGCTTTGCGGTAGCATTTTTTTACACTTTCTTTGTTGCACTTTCATTGTTTTCACTATTGCCAACTGTGACTTCAAAGTTAACGAAAGTTCGCTAACTTCAAATGGCAGTAGTTCGTTCATGAAGCATTGGTCGAGAATGCTATTTGGTGTGTTTATTATTCATGTACAGTTGAACCATCTGACAAAATTTAAGAATTTTAAATTATGATGTTTTTGAGAAAATGGCGATTTTTGAAAATTTGCCGATTTCTCGAACTTTTTGCGATAAAACGGTTGCACACAGAAGCGATACTTTTGGGGGGGGGGAAGCGGGTAACTACGTCTTACCAACCGTGAAAACGGAATTTAAAATTCGAACCGGAAGTGCTGAAAAAAAGCACAAACTTCGACTTTTCACATAAACTTACGTTCATTTGTTAATTTATGTACAAATAGATACGCATGCGCAAAACAAACTGAAATAAACTATAGTTTATTCATACCCTATGTACATACCACAACAAGAATTATAACTCTACATGTCTCCATAGCTGAATTGTGGGGCTCCGAATTTGACCATTTTCCATGTTTTCTACAATTCATGAATTGTACTCCCCGTCCTTGATGGCCCATTACTTGGCGGGAATTTTTTTCCGACAAAAAAAGGCCCCAAAATTAAAACATGTTTAGTTCCTATAAATAAAAGTTTGAACAATATCTGAGATGGTGATGGTACAATTTTATTTTTTATTTATTTATTTATTTATTTGCCTGAATTGAAATTGAAGGCACCAGATATCTAATAAGAACATCTAATTTAAGTTAAAAACAACTGAAGTTTCTCATTAATTTTTACTTACTATAAAGTTGTGACTTAAAATTTGTAAAATACTGTACATATTTTAATTTTTTTCTTTTTCTATAATAGATTATTAAAACACATGGTACAAAACATAAGAAATGTTTATTAAGTATTGACTGTTCCGAGAGATCAGAAAAAATGAATACGAGCTGGTTTTGGAATGAAAATGGTGTTCTGTATGCTATGTATTGAGTAGTTCAGGAAGTGAGTATTTATTGAATGTTTTATTATTATTATTATTCGATATGACCTTTAAACCATATAGTTGAGACTATTGTATTAATAGAAAGTTGAGACTATAATATTAATAAACTTTCATAGAAATAGGCACTAACTATACATTTAAATAGGAAGAATGGGTCAAATAAAATTTACTGTAGGCAGCCAATGACACCCCAAAATAAACAAACTTTTGTTCTTTATAATATATCGAACGTAAAGGAACGACATTGGTTGATTTGGCGCGTTATTGATGCATTTCGAAGGAAAAAAAGAGAAGCAGGACACGAGGCAATGCTTCGAGAAGACGATCCGCCCAAGAAAAGGAGAAAATTCCCGACGAGAGCTCACGTCGTGGTTCGGATTCCCCGTTAATCAGTAGGTTCACGTTTTGCATAGCCTCGCTGTTTACGGGACGTTAAACTCAAAATCAACTGAACTGAAAGAAGAAAATATATTCAAGCTGATGAAAGAATTCGCCGTGCAGAATTTTGAAACTGTTGACATTGCAGAATAATGCTGGATTTGGCCCATAATTCCGTCATGGTAATTGTAACATAAGACAAAGTAAATTATTCAATAGGTTTATTAGATTTCACTGTTTACTTCTTGTTTCACTGT
The DNA here is from genome assembly GCF_964235325.1 of Thermobia domestica. Taxonomy (NCBI): domain Eukaryota; kingdom Metazoa; phylum Arthropoda; class Insecta; order Zygentoma; family Lepismatidae; genus Thermobia; species Thermobia domestica. The sequence continues at coordinate 96,468,829 of NC_137457.1, forward strand.
TGTTTCCTTTCCAATTATCTGTGTTGCAAATACGTAGTAATAAGCAGTAATGCAGTGTTATGAATTGCTATGAAGTTATGAATATCCTTTACGTTAGAGATATTGTAAAGATAACTTCACAGAAGTTTACTTTGGGGTGTTGTAGGATGCCTACAGCAAATTTTGTTTTAGCCCAATACAGATTAATGCTGAAAAAACGTTCTGCAGTCCATTATCTCCGATTTTCCTGAAATTACGATATATCATTCTAAAAACAAAATAATTAGACCCCTTTTTTCTGCATTATACAAAAAATAGAACTAAATTAAGCATTTGTTGCAACTGAGACTTTTAGTGACTGCCATAGGACTATAACGTAAGGAAAATTTAGAGTTTTGAAGATGACATTTTTAAGAAAATTTGCATCAAATTTAACCTTTCCGAACTTCTTAATTTTAGGTTGTGCAGATTTTTTTATAAGAGTTTTAGTGATATTAGTGCCTATTTTTAAGGCTTTTAGTACGTAATCATCCGGTTTCTATTTTTGAAATGCATTATAACCCATTTAAGTAGATTAACCTATTTAGATATACGGCTTTGCGTCCAAACGTCCTGCTCCGGTATCACAAGGTGGTATAGGAGCAGAGGGCTGGTGTTATTTATCACTAGCCTTTAAGATATATATATAAGTGAGCATAGTGAGAAGGACCACATATAGTTCTACCTTATTAATTTATACAGTATGGTGCTAAATTCGGTGTACAAAAGCAGAGGGGTGATTCCTTAGGATTCTAAAACATGTATTTTTAGATAGAGCACATACTAGTTCCTAAGTGAAGTCTTGACCCGACTTTGGTAGGTCCCATAGTTTTGGAGCTGTGGACCTTTAGAATTGATTTTTTTTCATGATTTCGGCAGCCTATAACACATGAACGATGGGCATTTCGCCGTAAGTTTATTGGAACTTTTTTGTTTGTTTTACTCTCAGGAAACACTCCTCTGCTTTTGTACGACGAATTTAGCGCCATACTGTAAGTATCGTTAAAAAAATGTAAATATTAAGCTACCCTTAATTTGCACTTATCTCTATTATTTTATGGCAGGCATGCAAATAGCGGAGTTGGGATTAGGGCGCCAGAGTCCAGCGGGAAGCTCTGTGTCGGTTTTCTACATTATTTATTTACAAATACTGAACATAAATTCAGAATAAATTAAATCTTTTAATTTTTTTTTCTTTTTAACTGTTTAAACTGAGCTTATCTTCTTTATCTCTTGAGTCGAAGCTGGAAATATAAACCACCGAATGATTTCTGTGTATGAACTGTGTCAAACTCGTAACCCAGCTAAGTTACTTTCCTTCCTTCGCTCAGTAATACTCATGCATCTACAGTTTCCATTTTCATCCTAAGTTTAGTTTATTGTGTTCTGTAATATCATTATTTTAAGTTTGGATCATAGTTTCAATTCTATATCTACACTATAACTTTATTCAGCGTACCAAATTTGAGTGACAGTTATTAAGATATTTAATATATATCTTCCAAAAGTATAGGAAACAATGTTTTAGTATTTTGGATAGCCTGAGGTAAGATATATATATATTTAAACAACGCATAAAACGCTTCGTTTGACTTAACCTTGATTCTGAGATATCTTTCGTTTTTAAATTTTGCCACACATGCTACAAATAGTAATTTTACAACAATTGCTTTATTTTAGGAGTCCACTTTGTTTGGAGGCTATCAACTGAGATGATTTCAAGATACGCCACACACAGGTACTACATAGACGGTACCAAATTTGACTGTAAGTAAGGATGAATCCCAGAAAAAGGAAGAAAGTGTTGTGACTCACCTAGCATTTCAAAGTGTCTTCCTATGTGATGAACTATCATCAGCCTTCCATTATTAGCGGGCGGCTTGCTCAATTTGCAGATTCGACGAAAAACGTTTTATATATAGAGAGTTTGGCATAGAGACATTTAGTGTAGGAAGCCCAAAATTCATAGCGTCAACATAACACCAATTTAAAAATCTAGACTGAAGGTGTAATTAATTCTTATTGACTGTGATTTTTTTTTATTGGCGTAGCTCGCTTCGTGTGATGCGTATGGTACTCATTTAAGTTAATTTGCGTGCATATTATGTTTAGTTTTAATTTATGGCAGTTAAATCACACTTCAGACTCTAAAAGTAATGTATAATATACCTACTTCGTATCGTTAAATATATTCTTAGATGAAGGTGACAGAGAACTTTTCAAGAAATAGTTTAACTTATTTTGTATGTGTTGAGGGGAGGGAGGACGTAAGTAAACGCATGATTCTGCTGCTTGGTTTTCGGTGATTGGTACAGTCATCTTCTGAACTACAATACTAGGGTGTGGGGAAGAGTTTGTAAGGTGCAACTCTGTTCGAGCTTTTCTTACAAAGTAAGAGTTTTTTTTTAATGTTATATAACACTTGTTAAAATTGATATACTGATGAGGTGTATATACTTTTCAAACTATTATAATGTACGTTATGCAATTAGTAGACTTAAATTAATATAGACTTTTTGTTTATGTATTCACATTAAATATATTGTGTACTACAAATGTATACTTAATGTAAAATTAAGTAATTATTACTGTAATTATTCTCAATAAATCTACAGGATTTTATTTTATGTATTCTCTTTTAAAGGTTCATTCCTTTATTTGGGTATGTAATCATAAGTAATGTAGGATGGTGGAATTTAGATCATTTTAAGTATAATTTCTCTATTATACACGATAACTCAAGGAAATAATCGATTGTATATCGCATTAAATATTTACATGATATAAAATAAGTTATTTTCCCCATTTATCATCTATAAATCTTACCACCAGTGGGGTTCTGTAGTATAGACACTGGTTGCCCAAGTACTTCACAAGTTGCGGTATAGTCAATGCGGTCTGGTTGCTTGAGCACTGACTTCAGGAGTGGTAGAATGAATGACTATTTGGAAACAGTGAGTAGCCTAGTGGTTAATGCATCGACACGGTAAGTTGAAGTTACAGGTTCAAATCTTAGTCCATTCTTGCATTTTCTTTCCTTTTGTAATTATGTACTTTAACTTAGTAGAGCTGATTTCTTTATATTCAAGTTATTTCATCATGACTTTTAACACAAGAACGACATGAACCACTCACATGTTGATACCTGGGATGTCTTTCTTGTGCTCTGTCATTTATTCTACGCACTACAATAGCTGTTTTAGTGTTGTGTAAAACATACAACGAAGAGCACAATTAAGACACCTCGACTGTGAACATCTGAGTGGTCCACGTCGTCCTTGTGTTAAGAGTCATGGTGCAATAAATTGGTTTCATGGTGATATGATCACGTTTTATAGTGATTCTTTATAAGAAAAACTCACTATATACACGTGTTTGTAAGTTTCGTATATTTTTAATACTTTTGTAAGAAACTGTACTATAGCATTTTTTTTAGGAGTTCCATTAAGAATACTTTTCACAAAATGCATGTGATTTGTTCCGATTGTTATTGTTCCTCCATATCATTTTTCAATGAATATTGGCATTGATATAATGTAGTGTGTCCGAGATAATTTATTTTTCTCCTCTTATACAGCACAGTGCCCCCTGTGGTGTCGCCTTGTAATATTAAGGGATTCCGGGTACATGACAAAATATTTAGAAAATATTTTCTGTACATGATAGAACATATTCAGAGAATATAAGGTAGACATATCAGAAACATTTTCAAATTACTTTTCTTGGTGTTTTGTAGCAGTAGGAAATGTTAAGAAAATATTAAACTAGTTTCAGACGAATTTGTGCTAACAAAGAAAATATTTACGATTTATTTTTCAAAAATTGATATGTTTTTGATTTGTTATTGTATGTAGTTTCAGAACGTACTTAAAATATTTTTTAACATATTCTGGTTTTCGCAGACAAATATTTTAAATTCTTTCTGAATATTTTTTCGTCATTACCACCATAACACCTACAGTTTGAAATACATTTCTTTCTTCAACCTATAAATTAGAATACTAGAATTTATTTCCACAAATTTATGTGATGATAGAAGTTTCCGTGTGTTCTAAACCGGTTCCAACATACACAGACTTCTACCACCCCATTAATTTGTAAAAATGAAATCCAGATATTTTAACTCACAAGAGTTGGAAAACTGTTCAGTATGCAGTTCTGAACAAAGAAATGTATTTCAAACTGTAGGTGTTATCGTGGTAATGACGAAAAAATATTCAGAAAAAATTTAAAATATTCTATGTGAAAACCAGAATTCGTTAGAAAGTATTTTAAGTACTTTCTGAAACTACGTACAATAACAAATCAAAAACATATCAATTGCTATTTGAAAAATGAATCGTAAATATTTTCTTTCTTAGCACAAATTCATATTTAAAACTAGTTTAATATTTTCTAAACATTTTCTACTGTTACAAAACACCAAGGAAACTAATTTGAAAATGTTTCTGATATGTCTACCTTATATTCTCTAAATATTTTCTGTCTTGTACAGAAGATATTCTCTAAATATTTTGTCATGTACAGAAAATGTTCTCTAAATATTTTCTGTCACGCACAGAAAATTTTCTCTAAATATTTTCTGCGATGTACAGAAAATATTCACTAAATATTTTTTGTCATGTATAGAAAATATTTTTTGGTATGAGTGGAAAATATTTTAAAATTGTTATTTTACAGAACATTAATTTTTGTTAAAAATGGATTAGAAATCTTCAGAAAACATTTCAACTAAGTACCCAATACATTGTAAAAATATTTAGAAAACATTTCTTTATTTTAGACAAATGATTTTCAGTGTTATTGGCAAATGATTTTAAAATATTCCATGCGAAACATTTTAAAAACCATTCCGTTAACATTGTATAAAACGTTTCAAATACATTTTCAGTAATGTGTGGAAATGGTACAGAAGACATTCTTTGGAAAACTTTTCTAACGGCGTATAAAATATTTCTACAACGTTTTCAAGTATATTGCGAAAATATTTTCAGTATTATTTGGAAAATGTTTTCAACAACATATGGAATATATTTCCTTAAGGGAAGTAGGATACATTTTCTGAAGGAAAATGATGGTACGTTTTAGAAACGTTTTGAAAATATTTCATTGCTGTGTGGGTATTATTCTTGTTCCTCGAAATTTTTCTAAGTGAATATTAAAGATGAAATAAATTTTAGTTTATACTAAGCCTAACACCTAAAGCTTATTAATACCTAAAGCTTCCTTACATTAATTCGAATTAGAGTAATCAGTCGCAAAACTCTTTACAACTTATTACATCTAGAAATTATAAATCTTATTGGAAATGTCTGTTCATATTAAATTTAATACCAGACGATTTATGAATTACAAGATAATAAAATGTAGCACCATTTTGCTTATAAAAATATTAAACTATTCAATAATTCATTCAAAGGCTCTCCTAATCTAAACCTAACTGATCCGTCTTTATCTTTTCGGTGCATGCTGTTCAAGAACTTAAATTAAAAATTCTTCACTTCCACACTTTTCTCCTTCAACAGAAATCCTCATGCATTGTAGTCCAATGATGAGCGTCCAAGTCGTTTTCTCAGTATTGTTATTATTCGACTCGTTCTGCTGAAAGATTTCTCAGCGGTAACGGAGCCATTGACATAGGTACAGTTAATATTTTCACATATGTGCTTCCAAACACATTGTCACCTAAAGCTGGAGTTTTTAATAGAGCTTTGTTTCTATACAACATGCATTTTTAGGTTTACAAGTTAGTTTTCTCGGCTTTCACGGAAACTACGCATGTGGATTTACAGTCACCCTTATCATTTTGTTCCGTTCAATAAGATATGTCGATTAGTAGACTTCTCATCTTTGAACATTTTTTTAGTTAAACGCCAATAGTGTAAAATTTTCCATAACATCTTGCTCAAGAGGAATTAAATCTCAAGATGACTTTGCTGACTTTATTCCTGGAAACGTTAAAATTCTGCAAGATATTTCATTCACTTTAAAATAGTAAATAAAACTTCGGGAGGGCTTAAGCCCGGAAGCACTCCTTTAATACTCTACTACTCATACCACTCACTCACTCCTACTATGAAGATGGAGTTTTCTTTCAGTACCTTAAAAGCTTTCTACGAAAAAGACTTCTAATATAAGCAAACAAAATAAAGCTTCCTTCTCTGTCCACTAAGATAAACGCGCTTTTTTTTGTCAGAAATGACACTGAGATTTAAAATTCGGTTTTCCAAGAAATATACCATGCATAGAGTTTCCTAGTAACGCCAATCAAGTTTCATATTTATCAGTTCTTTTTGTGTAGATGTATTTTAAAAGCCTGTTTGTTATATTTAAATCATCTGACTTCCTTCAAATTTAGTGATTACATCCTAGTCTTGCTATATATTGGAAGTTTGAAATTTTAGTTACTACCATGGTTTGTTGGTGCTGCCATGGGTTTCCAGAAACTGTCTGTTTAAGAAACACACCAATATGTTCATACATTGTCACTCCAAAATACAAGGAAAATACAAAACCACCTGCAGATTCTGCCACTTCTATCCCTTTTTATATGAAGGGACATTGACCTCTCTAGAACAACAGAATAGCATGTCAGGGCAAACTGGTGCTTTCGAAGGTTCCACATCTGTTCTAAATATGAAGTACTATTGCAAAATACAATACTCAATATGGTGACCCGTGTTAAAAACGGAAACTGTAATATCCAACACTTCCAGTTTGAATACAGGGATCAAGGTCGAAGTTAAACTTCTTCCTAGGAGGGTGAATTCATATCAAAAGGCAATTTATCGGTATTTCTTACTGTTTTTGGTCTATACAAATCAAGATTTAAAGTGCAAGTGGTGGTGGATTTCCACCACTTCGGTTGTTAACTCAGCAATAAAGGCCCATTAACTGTCTCTTACCATTCTTGCTCTATGAAGATTAATATTGAAACTGAAAATAGTAGAAAGTTTCCATCACTTCCAGTTGCAATAAGTCATGGGTGGAACCTTTTCTTGCAATCTGAATCCATATTTCAAAATCGCTTCTCGCCATTTACCTAATTACCAATTACCAATCGTTCGCCATGACAATTAGGGATGCGCACGAGTCGAGTTAAGTCGAGATTTAAGCTTGTCTTGACTCGTCTCCAGAAAATGTCTCGATTCGTGTCTCTACTAGAAAATATGTTTCTGTTGACTCGACAGTCTCTGAAAAAATATACGAGTTAAAATATACGCATACATCAGCCAGACCATTATGACTACCTACCTAATTGTCAGTATGTCGACCTTTGGCACTGATAACAACGGCGACACGTATTGTAATGCACGCAATGATCTTTGGTAGGTCGCTGGAGAAAGTTAATACCACATATGCACACGCAGGTCACCTAATTCCCGTAAATTCCGGGCAGAGGGGCGATGCGCCCTGATGTAACGGTCAATCACGTCACAGATGTGTTCCATTGGGTTCAAATCCGTCGAGTTGGGGGTCCAGAACGTCACTTGGAAATCGCTTCTGCGCTGCTCGAACCACCTCATCACACTCCTGGCCTTGTGACATTCTGCTTTATCTTGTCGAAAAATGATATTACAGTTGGGATACATGGTCGTCATGAAGGGGTGTGTGTAGTCTGCAAGCAGTGTCCGATACGCCTCGGCCGTCATTGTGCCTTGCTCGAGCTCCACTAGATACATGGATGCTCAGGTGAATGTTCCCCAGATAATAATTAAGCCGCAGCCTGCTTGTCTCCGTCCCGCAGTAGAGGTGTCAAGGGCCTGTTCCCTTGGAATACGACGGATTCGCACCCTCCCATCGTCATGATGAAGAAGTTACCGGGATTCATCAGACAATGCAACGATCTGTCACTATACCAAGCTCCAGTGGCGATGGTCACCTATTCATTTCAGTCGTAGTTGTCGATATCGTGGTGTTAACATTCGCACATGAATGGGTCGTCGGCTGCGGAGGCAAATTGTTAGGAGTGTTCAGTGCACTGTGTTGTGAAGGCCTGGCAAAAAAACGGAAATTTTGAATAAAGAAACAGTTTTTTACGGTTTCCCTATCTTGAAAAAAAACGGAAAATTTGGATAAAATTGAAATTTTTGAATTTTTTACTATATTACGCTTTCAAAATTAAATTCAAATGCCATTTGGGCTTACATATACCGTACGAAAGGCTACTTCCACTTAATGTTTCTGAAGAACTTGCTCGTACACTAAATTACACTGATCTTGTAAATCACACTTAAAACTTATAGGTCTAAGAGGAAATAAAAAATAAAAATATGAATGACAAACAATTACGTTCGAATAAACTTTTGTAAAGCACTGACTTTACACAACGTTCACCGACACACTATTGTTTGTGTATCGCTAGCGTTATAAAATGTAAAAAGCTTCTAGGGAACGCCTTCGGATTCTTGACGTTCGGGTTTTCGACGTCCAACTATATATACAATGTATTTCGGTAACGGATAAAAATACTTAAAGCAACAAGATTTAATTCTACTTTTTAGTTTTCTGATTTCTGGTAAAATCCCTCTTTATTCTTTGTATGCTTCTCGAATAACTCAAAAAGAGTGATGATCTTATTTACATATACACACAAGTGAATAAATTGAGAGCGAGAAATATATTAAAGGGTTGAATATATGAAACTTCCGTTCGTTATTATTACAGACTAACCAAATATCTTGCACGGGGAGAATGCTCTTCAGTTTCGACATAAAGGGTACCAAAACTGTCACCAATGAACTTACCGAGCCCCAAAACTATGAATTCAACACTAATGTCAGTAATTTTCAATTTTTACCTGTTTCCGTCTCCCCTCTTAGGACTACTAATGGGATTAAATTTGAGGATTTAAACAGCATCTTGTGTTCATCTCAGAGACCCCGAAAAGTATGGATTCGACCGCCATTTTCTATCATATATATATTCCGCTCTCTCTCTCACACACACACACTCTCTATACATACATACATATAGCGTTTTTTTAAATAATAAAGCTGCCGGTACGCTGGACCTCACGTTCACAATAGTTAGAAAGTTGGAAAGTTAGTTGCACACCTTTCAGGGTACTACTGCTACTACTACTACTACTACTACTACTACTACTACTACTACTAATAATAATAATAATAATAATAATAATAATAATAATAATAATAATATATAATAATGAGCAAAATATATAGCATAAATAGCTCCCAATGTTCAGACTTCAAATCCTACACTTTTGAATATAACAGCATTTTCATAAAAGATAATTGAAATATAAGCACGTACGCAGCAATTTTTTTGGGAGAAAAATGAAATGAAATCTTTAAGTTTTACGTGCCATGCTTGTGTTGGTTAGGCTAGAGGAGACGCTGATTATGAGAAATGAATGAAATGGTGGAATGAAGAAAGTGGAAAGAAACGGTAGAATTCCGAGAAACCCACGAGTGCGGTGTTTGTTCATCACAAAATCCACACGACGCTAGCTGGGATCGAACCAGGGACCACAAAAACCGGAAGTGAACGCTCTACCACTGAGAAACCGTGCCCCCTATTTATTTCAGAAGGGTCACTTTTATTCGGGGGGTTCAATTTGAAGGTAAATTTTATTAATATTTTTAAACGTGCCCCAAGAATTAGACTAAATTTGTTCAAAAATCATGATTTCGGGGGGTCTGGACCACAAATTCCACCCCTGATTTCGTTCCTGTTTAAATGTCTACGTTTTATAGCCTATTCCAGACAGCAATGTAAATTACGAAAAGACATAATAATAATTTAAAACATGGTTCATAGGATAAGAAATGTACTCACATGGTCCTTGGCAATTTTAGAAATGTGACTATATTTTTGTCATATCTGGAGATAACTGCTCGTCGTTTTTCTACACACTATACACTTATACCTATGTTTAAGATTCAATTAAAATTTTCGTAATTCGAAAATATTTACAACTTTCTTGTCTGCCACACCACGCAACAAATTAAGCGACCAATTAAATGAAAGATACTTCATTGCTGAAAATTGATCCCATGACGCTTTATTATCCCTGATAGCGAAGCCGCTTGCAAAATGTTCAGATTCACAGGATCTCTTGAGCCGCTGTGGTCGGAACTTCAATCTTTTCCCCCTGTAAATGAGCACACACTCGAGAGCGCGAAGAGTTGAAGTTGCTTCTCAATACGAAAGAAACTAAGATTTTAAACTGAAGCTTGGTTTACTAATTTGCTTTTTTCAACGTGTCCGCAAGTGAGCGGGCTTCCAAATTCAAAGGAGTTTCTGCCAAAGCGTGGTCCTCCGATAGGCTACACATCCCGTAAGAAGCTAAATCCAAAATTGTAAAATTGGTAGGAGGAAAGGATAGTTTGGACTGCACCCGTGGCCAAAACAAAAGACTCGTAGCTGGATTATATAGATAATTGAATGTTGCATCTTTAATGCACATTTCCATTTACTGAATGCCCATTTGTGAAAGAGAGAGAGACTCTGACTTTTGCTTCAGAGGGAAGAAAGATTTTCAGCTCTTTCTGCTGAAACAGAAAAGGAAAACGAAAACAAATAAACAAAAAAACCTCTGATTTACAATAAATCTATACTTTTACTATTTGTTTTTTGTTTCTTGTCAACCCATTTTTCACACAGAAAGGGAAATATTCCGCTAACATTAAAAGTTGAGCCATGCCATTGCGTACCGACAGAAAAATTGACATATATCCTCCCTTTTCCAAGTTTTGGGGCTGATTTTTTTTTATTTAAATGGCATTGGAAGTGTCATTGTTCATTTCAACGATCCCGATGATTGTGGATTTAACACTAATGTGTCATTTTCCCGTTCCCTCAAGTTTCACCTTCAAAGTAAAATGATAAAAAACATCCAGAACCTCATCTATGTTGAAAATTTTATCGAAGTCTGTCTAATGATTCAAGAGTCACTTTCATTTTGATTGTAATAGATAATCTGTCAGTAGAAAATATGTATTTCTTTACATACAGGATTTTGTACATACAGTTTATATAAGTGTCTATATTAAAATATTAAATAAACCAAGAATATATTCGGAACTCAGTTTTATGCAAGAGACCTATTTGTTGCAGCAGAACACTTCATGTTGTAAGATTTATTTTCAACTGTAATTTATGCATGTAACTATATGTAACTGTAACTGTAACTTTTCTTATTAATGCATATCCACGAATAAAGGACATAAATAAGTGCAAACTATTAATTTTCAACTAGCTGAACCCGCGCTTTCTACACAGCGCTTCATTCACATATGAGCATGAAACTCCTTGTCATTCCTCATATCTATACATGTCCCTTTAGAGATACAAGTAAAGAAGGCCTTTATAAAAATCGGTAAGGGGTATCAGGGGTACCATAAAGGGGATATTCTTTCGATTCTTTTTTTCAATATCTCGCATCGTTTAGAAGATCTGAGCCGACTTGTGGTTGGAATTTCTAATTCATGTATGACCAGTGTTTTCTTTCTGCATGCATGCATTATGTAATATGTGAATAAACTATACACACAATTAATTATGTCAGTTATATACGGAGTTCTTTTTAAAAAATCTCTCCAAACAATGAAGATTTATCTTAGACTGGAAAAATGGTTATCCTTCGTTTTCTTATCATTGAAACAAACACCTGAGAGATATACAACCCCTATATACAACTATGTGATGTTGGAATATTTAACTCGTAGGGTATGAAGCTTTATTTTTAAAAGATTTCAGTACTTCCAGTTTACTCCTGAAATTTAATAAAGAACTAATGGTCATTTTTAATGTTCATTAGAACTGGACAATTTACACAAAATTTGAAATCGAACAATTAAAACGGCACGTTTCTAGAACTTGTGGGTTCAATATCTCATTGTCAAAATGACTGGAAACAAACGTATAAACCTTTCTGTGAGGACAAACATGTACGCTTGAATCTAGTTTTTTAATACTGATAATAATTGGAATAGTTTTATTTTCGAGTGCTACATTTTAATATTCGCAATATTGAAATTTTTGAACGTATATTTTTCAGGCGTTTTAAGAAAGGGATATCATTACTGGTAAAATTAACCTAATGCAAACTTTTTTTAATGTTTCCAATTTTCCTGAAGGAATTCGAAAAAAAAAAACGTATTTTACCAACAAGTTCAAAATTTCCGGAAATTTTACAACACTAGTTCAGACACACTTATACTTTGCCCAGCATTAAACTTTGTTAGTTCCGACGCAGTTCGCAGCCTGTCTTGTTTTACCAGTCTGCTCAGGCTACAACATCCAACATATGTAATGAGGTGGGGGCGGACGTCGTTTCCCCTTGGTTTCGTCACTTGTTGAAGACACTCACCACAGTACTTCTCGAACACCTGACAAGTCCTGAAGTTTCCGAAATTCTCGTGCCGAGTGTTTCTGAATGAGTACTTTTTTCAAAATAATATTAAAAGATATAAAAAGATTTTGATACATTCGAGTCGAGTCGAGATTTTTACGAAGTGTGTCTCGACTCGTGCGCATCCCTAATGACAATCAAGGATGAAACCGGAAATATGAGACGGCATCCCTTAGGACTTTGAATGTACCTCAAATTCCAATATACTATCTATTACTGTTAGTGTTTTATGAAGAAGAATACTAAAAATGTAAGTGGTGGTGAATTTTACCACTTCGATTTGTAGTACAGCAATCTAGATAGAGTTGGAATCCATTCGTGGAAGTCTGAATCGATTTAAAACAATATAGCTCATTACAATCCTCACTGAAGCTTGAAGGTGTGATTTTGAGTTTGAGATGCTCGATTTTCAGTACGTATGTGACCTTGAGGTTACGTGGACATGAAGTCGGAGAGCAACAGATGCAGGATAATGCAGGGTCAAGTCGAGTGAGCGTGATATCTAAACGATCTTGTGAGCGTAATCTCGGATTGATATGTCGTGAGCTGGGGTTGAATGAGATTAGACTAAGTTAGCACCTACATAGATCTAATTTTTAGAGAAATGCTTATCAGTGCCAAGAAATTTTAGAATAATAGAAACTAATTTTTGTCTAGATCAAGGTGAAAGTCTGCCATACTGCATTTCAAAAATGTCATCACGAGAAAAGATAGCAACTTTTTGCGAAATAAAATCTATCGTTTTATGTTTCATGACAATGCTCAGAGGTTGCAAGAGACAGTGATGATGAGAATGGATAAAATTCTACAATCAAGAAGGTAGGATGAAACGAGGAACCCCGAGAAAATCCACCAACACAGTATTTTTTCATGAACCAAGGATCCCACGAACGCGAAGGGAGCACTCTACCACTGGTGTATTGTGATTAAAGTTGTTGCGAGTAACTAGACAGAACTAAGTTATTCAAAGACATTCGTCATAATAAAAGAATTCCTTTTTTAGTGTGTGGTCATAGACATAATTTAGGAACAAGTGAGAACTTGAAAAATACCGTACCTTTTATGAGCAATAGCAAATAATCACTTGTGATAGACTGCTAAAATACATTCAATTGAACTATATTGTATAATTTAATTACAGTATACATTCATACTAACGAAAATACGTTTTCTTCGGACGAGAAGAGTAGTTCTATGGAAATGGCATATTTCCATATTTCCCTTACGCTACACATTGAATCATAGTAGAAGAAATAGCGTAGCCCAATTTGAGAGCATGTAGAAAAATGCATTTCAGACTGTGCAATTATTATTTTTTGCGAAAAATGAAAACCCCTTTTCTCCTCTAACATGTGCATTTCAATGAAAGGAAACTTGTAAAATTATAGGTCGACTAACGTACTATGTATAACTAGGTACAAAATTTCGTTTTAAATTATTCTAACGTTTCCTTACTCTCGCCATTTTATATATATAAAAAGGGAAGTTCTAACGTTTTAGAAAGTGTCCAGTTACTTCTTTTAGAAATGGAATTTCTGAAAATGATCAGAAATCTTTAAAACCTATTTAGTAAGGAGCTCATATATCGCTGAACGCGGAGAACGTAAAAACTGCTCCCCTCCATCCCCTTAGAAGCTGAATTTTCAAATACTTTTGGACACAAGACCATTTATTTTTAATGAGTTTCATATACAGTTTCATCTCCCTCACATCAAAGGTTCTATTTTTGGTGTACCTTTTTAAATCTCTCTCTCCCTTAGGGTATGTAGTTCATGAAAGTGACAAGATAAGTACCTGGCTAAAGCCTGGCTTTACAAATCCATTTGAAACGATTCGTTCGTTTCCGGCGATGGTGAGACCCACATCGTGGATTTTATTTGTTTTATACTAGCTTAACATACCCATTATTCGCATGGGGGATGTATTTGAAATTAAACGCCTCTGGGAGTATCACCATTCATTTCACCGACCGCGATTTACTTGACACTAATATAGGTCATTTTGAGCTGTTTTTACATGTTTCAGCATTATCCCCGCTGAATTTAACCCGCTGAATTTGGTAGCTGAATTTGCAGGTCATCGCTAATGGAAGTGTCACCATTGATGTCAGCGAGTGCGAAAACTATGAATTTGACAGTAATATCGGTTATTTTGGATTTCTTTTACATACCTCGGTATTCCCCTGCTGACCCCGGCCCGCAGCCGAATAGGGTGAATTTCTAAATTAATGCCATCGGTGCTTCACCATTGATCCCCGTAACCGCGAAAACTATGAATTAATACTAATACCAGCCATTTTCTACTAGTTTTACATTTCCCGACAAGCGCCCTCCTGAGACTGCCCGGTTCGAATTTTGAAAAAATCTCTTCGTCTTGGTCTGGGGCCTGGACCAAGGTATCCGTGACCAAAATTTCGTAACTCTCGGTCAACTTACCCGGTTCCCAGGCCGGTCCTAGTAAACGCCCCCTGACACCCCCTGGTTCGAAATTTGAAAAAAGGGCTTCGTCCTTATCTGGGGTCTGGACAAAGTTACAAGTGACCAAATTTGGTAACTCTCTGTGCACTCGTCTGGTTCTCAGGTCACACACAGACAGACAAACGCACAAGCAAACTCTTTATTTTAATTATATTAGATAGAGAAACCTTGTAAAAATGTCCCTTTCTGCCTTACAAGGGGAATTTTTGAAAATATTTTTTAGTTTAATGGCTTACGATTATGTGTTTTAGGCCAAGAGATGCTAATTATTACAGCAAATGAATGATGATAAAACTATTGGTAGAAGGGGAATATGGGAGGAAACGAGAGCTCCTCCAGAATGGACCTCACGCACCAGAGATAAGTGTTCTAATACTGAGCCACCGTTCTCCTTTGAAATTTTCGTAAACCTTGGATATGTTACCACACACACACACACACACACACACACACATATATATATATATATATATATATATATATATATATATATATATATATATATATATAAATTCTACAATAGCAATTAAAAGCGCCTGAGCTCCAACCTATAGCTTTCAAATCTTTCATTTACCGTTATGTGTAATTTCACGTTTAACAGAGACAAACATTTTAAGTATTTGTACTTTAAATAGTCTAAATTGGTTAACTATATCTTTTTCATAAAGTTTATGATATAATATCAAAGTCTTTATCTTTTAATAAGCCTTCTCTACAATCAATGCATGTGAATTGTGAAAACACTGGTCTAACGTGAATTAGAAACTCCAACCTGAAGTATGCTCAAATCTTGCAAACGGTGCGAGATATTGAGAAAAAATAATCGAAAAAATCTCCCCTTTATGATATCCCTTGCCGATTTTTTAAAAATCAAGACGTCTTTCACTTGTGTCTGTAAAGGGACCTGTACATATGTTGTGAGGAATGAGAATGAGATTTATCCTCATATGCGAATGATGCGCTATGTAGAGAGCGCAGGTTCAGCTAGTTTTCAATAAAAAGTTTAAATTTCATCTTCCTGATATGAGGGGTATAATAGAATACTCTTTTCGACGTATGTTTTAAACAGCCTCCCTCCCTTGCGTTTTTAACGACTTGACATAATTGTAATTGAAGGCAATAGGGTGCCTATAAGTGAAGCTCCACAAAACAACAGTGTGTATTTTATGCCCTTAGAACACTGAGACACTAGTTGTGCACTGTTCCTTATGGTTCTAAATCCTTTTATGGTGGACCATCATGTTAATAAACATTAAATCATTAAACTGCCGTTTTCCATTTATGGCCTCAAACTGTTTTTTTTTATTCCCCCATAAAAAATTAAAAACTACTGGAAGGTAAAATTAGAAATACAAATGTTAAATAGAAGATACCCACTATACTAGCATTCTACTTAGTCTGCTGTTTGAGAAGTTTCGGGCCCTGGATAGAGAAGTTACCAACTTCAACTATTTTATATAATAATACATAGATTTAGATCGCGGGGAGAGGAAGTACTCCATTGTTCTTCACTGATTTGTATGGAAGCATGCATTCAGGATCAATTTACAGTGCAAGAAACATAATCCATAATCCATCAAAATAGAATATTTTACGAAAGTTCTCGTGAAACATTTTTAAGCATAACATATCCCGTTATTCGTAATTAACTTTATGCTATGGGAATCATTAAACAGCGTTAAAGGAAATAGTAAATGTGTCATATTTCTTCAAAGTGTAAATGATTTTTTAAAATGAAAATTATCTTGAAACATATTTTCATTTTAATTTAGGAGTTTACTCTTATATTTTTGAGAGACTGTAACCTCAAATAGTGGAATGGTTGATAAGCATAAAAAAATATGTTCCATACTGCATCAGAACAAAACCCTTTTTCATTTGTCATAATAAGAAGACATTTGGCGAGAATTATTAGAAATTTTTATCGTATAATTTAAATGAGGAAGATTCGAAATTTGAGGGTAGATTACCTACTTTGGATTTTATCCACTTGCCTTTGCAATAAACCGATCAGAATTATGTAGACGTCCTAAAATACTTGATATAATGTTTTATCAAAATCGAATAACTTTTCCATATTTTATACTGGAGTGGCTTTGATTTTACTGCATTTAAAATTCTTATTACTGGGGAATGTAGACTAAACAATGGGATTGCTACGGAAAGTTGGAGAAAGATACGAAATTTCGTAATACATGGACAAAGTTTACGGATTTGAATGGGCACACAAAAATGTTTATTGAGTTGGAAGATACAAGTTTTAAAAGTTTAGTTAAAATAAAACAATATAGTCTACTCGTGCGGAACATGCCACATGCGGGATACTTTCCATCGTCTTTCTCAAAATCTACTGCAACTGGAACTGCAACTAGTAAGTACAACAACACACTTTTCTGCTAATGAAAGTAAAACTAGTTTTCTCGTGTCAAACAATGTGAACTTGACAAATGGCGTGAAAAGTTCAAGGTCAGACTCAACTACGGAAACTGATAATTTAAATTGTGATATAACAGTACCATACAACCTGCATTGCACTATTAAACTTTCAGTGTATTACCAGAAGGATTGTGGTCTCAGAGGTTCAAAAAGTCAATACAAGTATTGTATCGAATACATACGATATAGTAGTCATTAGCGAAAGTTTCCTAACTGCTAGTTACTCAGATTCTGAAATATTTGATGATCGATATTGTGCCTTCCGTCAGGACAGAAATTTTTAGCTGCTTTGCAAGAGTAAAGGTGGTGGGGAAATAATAGATATTCTTAAAAATATAATGTGTACTATATAAGTTCCTGCGATACAAATCTGGAGTGTGTTCTTGTTAAAATAGTATTACATTCTTTAGATGTATTTTTCTGTGCCATTTATATTCCACCGGATTCAAATTTAAAAGTATACGAAGAGTTTTATCAATTTATCGAGAGTAACTGTCCATCAGGAAGCACAATTCTCTGCATCGGAGAATTTAATATTGCAGAAATTACAAATTCCCTTTTTGATCTTATGTCCTCATTATCCAAGTGTAAAGATGTGTGTAACTTTATGTCCTTTATCATCATTCAACGACATACAAAACACAAATGGCCGCACATTAGACCTAGTACTTTCAAATATCAAAGATGTAGTTGTTTCTAGAGAGTATCCGCTTTTTTGAGAGGGTACACATCACCCAGCACTTCTAGTATCTTTAACACTTAATCATATTACTAAATTTTCAGTAACAATTTCCTAAAATAACTAGTTTCAACTTTAAAAGGGCTGATTTCACAAAATTATACATAGAATTATCAAAATTATCTTGGGATTGCGTTTCACAAAATGATGAGGTTAAGTGTACTGTTTCAAAATTCTACGAAATGATTTATAACGATTCAACCGATGCATCCCTGCTAAAAAGCACATCAATGCCAGTTATCCGTGCTTGTTTACCTATGGCATAATCAAAAAATCAAACGAAAATCTTACCATCGTAAAAAGTGGAAAGAGGGGTTAAATAAAATTGCATACCATCGTGAACAGTTCCTGAAACTACGAAACGAAATTAAATCAGAAATTTCGAGAGCGTACAAGACATTTATTTCACATTTTGAATTTACAATAGAAAAAGACCCACGGCAGTTCTGGTATTTTATTAAAAGCAAAACCAAGCATATTTCGTCAGATTCTCTAACATATAATGGAAATTAATTTCAGTCGCACATTATTTTCAGTCAGTATATATTAGTCTACCCGCTAAATACGACAGGGATTATCTAATAACAAATAATTCGGAATGTAGTATATCAGACACTTTTCATATAAAAGAAATAGAATTAGAGGAGACTGAGCAGGCTATTAAAGCGCTGAAATCTAAAACATATTGTAGTATAGATGGCATTCCACCGTATATGGTGAAGGACTGTTTCGATATATTCAAGCATCCACTCCATATTATATTTAATACGTCCATTAAAACCAATATATTTCCGAATAAATGGAAAGAAGGTTTCATTTGCCCTATTCCTAAATCTGGAAACAAGAATGAGATAGAGAACTTCAGACCCGTAGCCATTCTATCTCCCTTTGGCAAAGTTCTTGAAACCATATTATACAACATAATTTTAAACCATGTAAAGCCGATCATATATGAACATCAACACGAATTTTTAAGGAATAAGTCCACAACAACCGATCTAGCAATAGTAACGGATTACATAACAAGAGAATTAGACAAAGGCGGTCAAGTGGACATCATTTATACGGATTTCAGTAAGGCTTTCAACAGAGATAACCATGACGTTCTACTACAGAAATTAGTATCTTTCAATTTTTCTAAACGAGCAATAGAGTACTTTGCTTCTTACGTGTGCAATCGAGAGCAAGCTGTCTCTTACAAGGGATATATTACCACGAAATTTACCACATTATCATGTGTTCCTCAAGGATCCGATTTAGGTCCGCTATCATTTCTTCTTGTAATTAATAATATTTCAACCTATGTTAAAAACTCTCACTTTCTGTTCTTTGACGATGATCTCAAATTATATTCAAAAATAAGCACAATGGAAGACTGTACACAACTCGAGCAGGATTTACAGGGTGTTGGGCAACGGTGTGACAGAAACAAACTTTCATTGAATATCTCTAAATGCAAGTCTTTAGCATTCTAAAGGAAAGAACCTCCCATCAATTGTCCGATATAATTAATCGCATATCTCCGTGTAAAGTAAATTCAGTTAAAGATTTAGGAGTAATTTTTGATTTAAAATTGACCTTCTCTCATCACATCGATGCAGTCTCTAACGCTGCATTCATCAACCTGGGTTTTATCTATAGAATGAGTAAGGAATTTAGAAATGAGTCAACATTCATTAAACTCTGTACCCGATTAGAATATGCGTACGTTATTTGGACACCGAATGTAAATAAATACTTACAAGCAATAGAACACATACAATTTAAATTTCTAAAAATGCATACGTACAATAAAACAGCTTTCTATCCCACACAGATTCCCTACGTGGACTTGGTAAGGAGTTTGAATTTCCTAACGTTGATGTATCGACGAAAGATGTTTGATTTACTATTTTTTTATAAAGTATTAAATAATAAAATTGACTGTCCAGAGCTACTCACGAAAATATATCTGAGCGTTCAAACAGGCAGAAAAAGACCAGGGAATGCTAGTATATTTTTCTGTGAAAGAGCAGGAACAAATATTCTCAGTAAATTTCCGCTGTGGAGAATGTGTGACTCCTACAATGAATTAAGTCATAAAACTGATGTATTAGATATATTTAGTATGTCAGAATATGTATTTAGAAACACGATTATTACCGAGTACCTGAACTCGAAGTAAATTGATTAAATGTAAGGGTAAATGTATATATGTCTTCGTATGTATTATACGACACTATAATTAAGCATTAGCCTGTAGTGTTGTTTTCTAAATAAATAAAAAAAACAAATAAATTATTGTCTGTTACGGGAGTAGTAACATGGTGAAATATTTCATTACCAAAGAATCACATTTCGGTGAATATCTCAGCTTTACATCCATTCTACCCAATCGAAAAAGCACTTTTAAGCAGGAAAACTGAAATTTGTATATTTCCTACGTGACAAATAACTACATTTTATTTTCCTGTGTAACATAGCAGAGCTGATTTGAAACCACATTTTAACTTCCTATGTAAATTGTAAAAAACTGTAGATCCGTTTTCCAAGCCTTATGTAGGAAAGGAGAAATGACAGATCTTTAATTTCTTGTGAAGATCAGATTTATGCCGTATGTGACAGCTGAAAAGCTAAACGTATTTACCAGTTGCCCGGTACATGAAAATATTTTAGAAGTTAATCGCATGTGTAAAACAAATAATAGCGTATTAAAAGTACAATCTTCTCAACTGGTAACGCGCTCTTCAAAAAGATGAAACACTGTTTTCCTAATGAACATGTAAATAATACGAAAAGTCAACTGTGATTTTCTTGTTTTCGTTACTTAGAGGTCCGATGGTGCTGTGAAAGGAACATTGTGGTGTGTGGGCGATCTATTTTTCTTTGTTTTTATCCGAAAAAGGACAAGACATAACGTATAAAAAGCTTCTTAAATTAGTGTAACTTATGGTATAGTTTTATTTAGAAATTTTGTAACATTATAAAGACAAATATAAAAAAGAAGTGAATTTCAAGTGATTCAACGTGTTATGTCAGGTATGTAGTATTTGCATGTCTGTGCTTGTTTTTGCATGTAGTTATTCTAAGGAAAAATAATAGATTATTAATAGTTATAAGGGCATTACTTAAAGGAATAAGTTGAAAGTGTGCTCTTTATTAAAATCAAGCAATATTTATTAGTATTCCGCAAATTAAGTGTCAGATATATAAATAAATAATCGTTTCGACGGTAATTAAGATGGCGTCAGAGAATAGACTGATGGGTTATGTGAGTCATTTATGAAAAATTAAAATTAAAAACGACTCAAGCTCTTTTGCACAGACCATGTCTTTTGTATTTCCGTATGATAAAGCGGTGTGTAAATATAATGAAACAAATAGCACATATTAAACCTATTACTTTAATAATTAAAAGAAATGTGTCTATTTATCTTAAGTTAAATGCAAATGTTTCAAAATTACCAGGTCAAATGTTTAAACGTAAATGACCCGTAAACGGAGCACCGTATTGAAAAGACGTTTTGACAAGGGTCTGACGCATAATTAACTTCATACTAGAGAGTTCGATAACCATATGACTACTCTGCGTAAGGCGGTTAGCGCACTTGACAAATAAGTAAAGTAAATAACATATAAGTGGAGCGACGTATAGAGGGCGTGTTTCCGGATTAAACAATAGGTCATCAACTACTACATGTCGGAAAAATACTGATCATCGAGGTCAAAGGTCAAATATTTAAACCCGAATAACTCGTAAATGGTGAGACGGATTTAGTGCGCGTTTCCAGATTAGCAAAATGTCATCAAGTTCTGACCGTCGAGGTCAAAAATCAAACATTTAAGCCCTCATAAATCGTAAACGGTGATACGGATTAAGTACGTGTTTCCAGATTTAGCAATAAGCCATCAAGTAGTGACTGTCGAGGTCAAAGATCAAATATTTAAACGCGAATAACTATTAAATGGTGAGTCGTATTGAGGGCTTGTTTCTAGATTTAGCAATAGGTCATTAATACATGTCCCCAAAAGTACTGATCATCGAGCTCAAAGTCAAATATTTAAACCCAAATAACTTGTAAACGGTGAGACGGATTGTGGGCATTTTTCCAGCTTTAGGAATAGGTCATCAAGTATAATATGACCCAAAAGTACTGACAATCATGTTCAAAGGACAAATATGTAAACCCGAATAACTTTTAAATGGTGAGACGGATTGAGGGCGCGTTTCCAGATGTAGCTTTAGGTCATCAATTACTTCATGTCGTAAAAGTATTTACCATCGATGTCAAAGGTCAAATATTTAAACCCTAATAAATTGTAAACGGTGAAACGGATTGAGGGTGTTTTTCTAGATTTGGTAATATGTCACCAAGTACTGACCGTCGAGGTCAAATGTCAAATATATAAAACCGAATAGATTTTAAATGGTGAGACACATTGAGGGTGTTTTTCCAGATTTAGCAATGGGTCATCAAGTACTACATGTCCCAAAAGTACAAACCATCAAGGTGAAAGGTCAAATATTTAAACCCTAATACACCTTAAACGGTGAGACGGATTGAGAGCGTGTTTGCAGATTTAGCAATAGGACATCAAGTAGTACATGTTCCTACAAGTACCGATCGTCGAGGTCAAAGGTCAAATATTTAAACCCGAATAACTTTTAAATAGTGAAACGTATTGAGGGCCTCCTTCCAGATTTAGCAATAGGTCATCAGGTGCTACATGTCGGAGAAGTATTGATTGTCGAAGTCAAATGTCAAATATTTAAACCCTAATAGCTCGGAAAGCTGAGACGTATTAAGGGAGTTCTTCCGGATTCATCAACATGTTATCAAGTACTACATGTACCAAAATTACTGATCATCGAGGTCGAAGGTCAAATATTTGAACCTGAATAACGGTCAAAGTGTTGGAGATATTGAGTTCCTGTTTCCAGATTTAGCAATAGGAAATTTCGTGTTGTAATTTTGTATTAATAAAGAGAATATGAAAATACCGTAATCGTTCAAAAACTTATACTTAAAAATGTTTTATTTCAATTTTCAGAATTTTAAAGAACCTCAAGGATTGATCATAAAGTACATTATATAAAATACACATAGGGTTCTATAGTTTCTTAAGAATGGAAACATTTACTATAGTATCCGAATACCATCACTATTATAAACAGTTTAAGTATAATATCACATTAATCATGATCGAAATATATCCTCCTCCAGAGGTTGAAAACCCTCTTATATGGATTGAGAAATCGATAAGAGCGTTAATAGAGTATTTAATGAGAAATACATTGCAACATCATCGAGTGGGTGTTACATTTATCAATCAGAACCACCCTGACAAACCTTTTCATTTATCATTTAGAGAAGGTAAAAGTATACATGCCGATAATGTATGGAGTGCTCAAGGGAAGGTAGTTCAATCAAATAAATCGTTCTTTTACCAGGATTGTTTTGTGGTATATTTTCACCATGTTGAACTACCTATGGGTAAGGACCGAGTGAAACAAGTTTCACCACCACGTAAGCATACAGTAAAAAAAATAGGGGTCTTGATATGATAAAAATAACAATATTTACTGTTTGGCGCATACACTGGTTGTTTCGATAGGGTTACTTGAAAATATAGAAAACAAGAAAGAGATATACAGGTATTTGAAATAGGGCAAATAATTATGTTTAATATGGTTGATGGCTTATGCTGAGCTGCTAAAGTAAATCTATTTACCAGTGGAGGAATACCGGAAATGAAAACAATTCGAGATCACTTATCAAGTTATAAATTATCCTTATATGGTCTGTATGGAAAGAAAATATTTTATGAAACTCATGGCCAGAGTAAACGTATCAATCTGTTATATACTGAACATCACTTCTATGTTATTATCAGCCTAACAGCTGCATTTTCATGTGTCTATTATTTAGAGGAGAGACATATAAAATATAATACAAAAGACACGCATATCAATACATATAAAAGCTCTGTGTTGGAAATGCCACAACAATCCGTTGTGCATCAGAAATGAACATGTGATTTACTGTAAAGAATCTAACGTCTGCTTTTATGGCGTGCAATGTTATGCTAATCTTAAATCATCATTATTATGCAAGACTTTGAAAGTATGAAATTCATGTTTACAAGCCTACGTGATTAATAAGGGCGGAACCCGCATGCCTGTGATGAGTCATTTTGTGTTATTTGCTGCAACAAGACGCCACCGAAACATCTGTGTTATATACAGCCTAGCCATGTATGATCTGTCAGGAAAGTAAATGTACACCTATTTTTCGAGTCTGGCATTCTTGCGCTCCATCCGTGGAGAGTATGAGAATTAAATCAATCAAATATTTACTGAGGGGCAAAAAGAAAAGCTTAATCTGAATAAGACATTGCAGAGGGGCACAAGCTGTGAATACGAATAGTGCATAGTGTAAATAAAGGACGACACCGAAAGAGAAAGCCAGAAACAGCTGATAAGCTTAGAAACAAGTGTAAAAATTGTTGAAGTGGGAACATAAAACACAAATACAAAAATACGCCGACAATTAAACGTTCACCATGCCGTGATCTTGGAGTAGTAGTTAAGGTGCTGGCTTATAAATGCAAAGGTCGCCGGTTCGAATCTTAATTGAGGACATTTTTAAAATTTTTGTTAATAATCTATGCAGCTCATGAGAGATGGTAAAAGAGGTCGTATTTAGTTTTTCGTAGCAATTATTATTGGTAATGTTTAGTATTGATAATACTTTTTGTCTTTGCGTATTGCTTCTATTCTTTTCTTCATTTCGAAAGAGAAGAATATCCGAACAAATGCCACCAAAATTCCTCATATTTTGAATGTAAACGCCATTTGCAATTAGTGAAGAATAACAATTGAACGTTCCGATGTAGCTGCAAAAAGTAAAAAGAAAAAGATGGAAGTCGACCATACTCATGGTTATTAAAAATACAATTTCTACATGCCTTACACCTCCCGACCACGTTTCTACGTTAGCAAGTAAGAGGTTTGTATTTAGGTTAGGCTCGTCAATACGTTTTGCAAAGGGGCCCGGTTTAGCTCAGACGCACCACAGGTGCGAGAAGGGAGAAAATTACTTTTTCTCTCTCCCTCTATGTGTCTATTTATCTATCTATTTGTATATATATAACGCTATTTGTGAATGCCATAAGCACCCTAATTTTCAGCGGATTGAGACGAAACTTGGCACAAACATTAATTGTTGAAATATCTTGATGAGTTCGTTAACCAGAATAATCAGATGAAAATGTTCAAAATGGTGGCCCTTCAAACTCTTAAAAAGTTCTAAGGGAACCAAATTTCGCCCATAAATAGGTATTCAGAAAGTTTGAATAAATTTTCCTCTTTTACTGAAATATTTGTGTGCAGAAACTTATTGAAATGTTGGACCCGATTAATCGCCTAAAGAAGATTCACGCCCTTTCGCTACGGTCAGGCTTTTTTTTTTTGCAGGAGGGGGTTATTTTCCTATCGGAACAAGATGATTGTTAGTGATGATATGAAATTACACATTGAAAGTGAAGTAACTTGTGAAACGTGTTATTTGTAAGAATAATATAATAAATGTGCTTTCCTTTAACACGGAGGACTGTAAATCATGTATTTCGAGTTCGGGAGCCTGAATGGCGAGGAGTGTTATTTTATTTGCTTTTTAGTAACACATTGCATTGCAAATAAAGGTAGGCAACATTAGTTTTAAGTAAAATAATAATAATAATAATAATAATAATAATAATAATAATAATAATAATAATAATAATAATAATAATAGGTGTTGTTTGTGGCAAGGTAATATCTTAATCAATTCTTCTTCAAACGTAGTGATTGTTAACGCCATATCTCCCTTACAAACAAAATATTAGCAATTTATATCGAGAGAACGAGAAACTGTAGAGCGATGGGAGCAACGTTGGACAATATGCACTCATAGTACTCAGAAAAGTAAGCGATTTCAATGCAAAAGGAACGAAGAGTCATTGTCATGGGTAATCATGGGGCCACGGCAGAACCCTCTTTAGGCAAAGTGTCAATAACTTATATCGAGAGGTGATACTGGGATGGGACCAACTTTGGACACCGTGGACCCATAAAGCGCATCGAAAAAATAGGGGGGGGGGGCGCCAGCCAGCCTTACTTATTTCCATATAATAATATAAAATTATATTGTCGAAATACACACACGAGTTAGCTACTAATATTTCATATTATTATTATTATTGTTATCGACAGCGTCTTTTCATTACGTGTGCGTGTTTGACATGAAGCCAAAGAGAAGATCCATCATTCGTAGAAAGAATAATAGTCAGTTACTTTAACTGTGAACGACAGCGAAAAATACGAAGAGTGGACTACCTGTAGCGTAAAGAAGAAATATTTTCTCTCAAATGGATAAAAAACCAAGCCGAGATTGATTCGAACTCGCATGGACGGCGCGAAAAGCCAGTGCTTTGTCCAGTTTTTTTTTTGTAACTGACTCACCGAACGTGTTTCAGTAACTTACTTATTGCTAATTTTACTTGCTTCACTCGTTTAACTTGCTTTTTCTAATAACTTATAACGACAAGGAGACGAACACAGAAACATCGAGAACAGTTAAAAATGAAAGATGCTCTCCCGCCGGGAATCGAACCCGGGACTCCATACACCAAATGCGCACGTGCTAGCGACTAGACCAGCGGGAAGGGCACCGCTCTCTCTCTGTGTCGTTAGGGATTACGACCACTGTATTGCCAGCTATCACTTCTGTGGGTTGTATACTATGATCACATGTTTCTTCTTTGCTGGAAGAGTAAAACCTACATTATATGTAAGACATGAGGTATTTAGACCTACATGCTCTTCATATAATGTAATAAAATGGTCATGCTGGGAATAAGAAAAAGAACATTCCTTGGACAAAACGGAAACTATTGGCATCAGAAATATTTATCTACGAGGCATGCGCAGTAGTATATTTCAGAATAGTTTCTGTTTTGTTCAGTAAACGAAGAAAGGGGTATTAAAAAGCAAATATTTCGCGTCAACGAGATCGACCAGATTGGACAGGGGCGAAAGCAGATGTATAGCAATACAACAACTTTACTCAGTTGATACGAGCCGAGCCGGTTGATATCACTACCCGAGTTGGTCTTCTGCTTGGGCTCAAGAATTCGACCGTGCAGGTCTCAGCCTTGATTTTAAGAAATACAGTATATACTTATATTGGTGATTACGACATTTGAGCCTGTCTCGTAATAATAATAAACAACTCTTGTCTTCTCGTTATCTAGACGAGACGGGATACACTAAAATTGCCCCACGAGATGCACCAAAATTACGAGAGGAGACGCACCCTTGCCGTGAGCAACACTAAAAGTATTCCACATTACTGCCTACATTTCTCATGGCTTTCGGTCTCCAGTCTAATCAGGAAATTATTTCAAAACGAGTTAAAACGAGCTGAACGAGCGAGAGAGCCATTATAAAACTCGACTCAACTCGAAACTCGACCTCGAAAACAGCACCTTGGCTTGGAACTCAACTCAATAAAAATACCTTTGACTCGACTCGGATTGAACTCGAGTCGAGTCGAATTTTGGCTCGACTCCTGCTCATCCCTATTCGTATTTGTATTTTGTTTTCACTTCAAAAATTTCTACTCTTTTTTTTCTTCGTTTACCTATTGTTTCTGGATTTCTCTGTCGGTGTCGTCCTTTATTAACACCATACACTATTCTTATTTCCAGCTTGTGACCCGCTTCAATGAACTTATTCAGTTTAGGCTTTTCTCCTTACATTGACTTCACATGTGATTGATTTAATTCTCACTTTCCGCGCACGACCGATGAAAATGTTTTATTATTATTATTATTATTATTATTATTATTATTATTATTATTATTATTATTATTATTATTATACTATTGAACTTGCACGGCGAAATTACTGTATAATACGATATCATTTCAGTAATTTTATTCCATTGTATGTTATTTAATTTATTAATGGGCACTAAATTGTCTCCAGATCAACGAATAAATTAACTACGGCATGTACTTTGGTGGAAATATCATTACATGAACATGTTTGGAACGAACCAATAATCTTATTGTAATGATATTTCCACCAAAGTGCATGCCGTAGTTAATTTATTCGTTGATCTGGAGACAATTTAGTGCCCATTAATAAATTAGATAACATACAATGGAGTAAAATTACAGAAATGATATCGTATTATACAATAATTTCGCCGTGCAAGTTCAATAGTATAATAATAATAACAATAATAAAAATAATAATAATAATAATAATAATAATAATAATAATAAAAATAAAAATTTTTCATCGGTCCTGCGCGGAAAGTGAGAATGAAATCAATCACATGTGTAGTCAAGGTAAGGAGAAAAGCCTAAACTGAATAAGACATTGAAGCGGGTCACAAGCTGGGAATATGAATAGTGCACGGTGTAAATAAAGGACGACACCGAAAGAGAAATCCAGAAACAGCAGGTAAAAGGAGAAAAAAGAGTAGATATTGTTGAAGTGGAAACATAAAATACAAACACGAATAGGGATGAGCACAAGTCGAGCCAAAATTCAATTCGACTCGAGTACAATTTGAGTCGAGTCAAAGGTAATTTGCTTGAATTGAGTTGCGAGCCAAGTCGCTGTTTTCGAGGTCGAGTTTCGAGTTGAGTTGAGTTTGATAATGGCTCGCTCGCTCGTTCAGCTCGTTTTAACTCGTTTTGAAATATTGGCCTGATCAGACTGGAAAGCAAAAGCCATGAGAAATGTAAGCAGTAATGTGGAATACTTTTAGTGTTGCTCACGACAGAGGTGCGTCTTTTAGTGCATCTCGTGGGGCAATTTTAGTGTATCTCGTCTCGTCTGGATAACGAGAAGACAAGAGTTTTTTTATTATTATTACGAGACAGCCTCAAATGTCGTAATCACCAATATAAGTATATACTGTAGTTCTTAAAATCAAGGCTGAGATCTGCACGGTCGAATTCTTGAGCCCAAGCACAATACCAACTCGGGTAGTGATATCAACCGGCTTGGCTCGTATCAACGGAGTGAACAGCTCGAGTCGGCTCGGTTGGGATGAGCTGATGACCCGAGCCGGCTTAGTTGGAACAAGCCATCGACTCAGCTCAATTGAGCCGATGGCTCGAGCTTTCTCGGTTGGGATGGGTCACCTACTCGGCTCATGTGAACCGGTTCGAGCCAGCTAAGTTGAAACTAGTTCATCAGCACTGTTCGACTCAGCTCAACTAAGCCGATGGCTCAAATCGGCTCGGTTGGGTGAGCTGTTGGCTCGGCTCACTTCTCGATTCGGTTCGATATTGAATGAGCTGTAAGCCGAGCCGCTCAAGCCGTTGAGAAGCCCAAACTCGGTCCCAGCTGTTTTGAATATGTTTCGCTGAAGCCTATAACTTTTAACAATTTTTTGCTCGAGCCCGAATACTTGCCCCTTCGGAACTCAAACCCAGAACATGACCGATGTCCTTGCCTCCTGAAGACTTCCAGACGACCGAGATCGACAGTCAATTAGCTTTTACTATTCAGATACAAACCGTATATCTTTTAAAAATTATACATGGTGTTGATATAATAATAATAATAATAATAATAATAATAATAATAATAATAATAATAATAATAATATGAAATATTAGTAGCTAACTCGTGTGTGTATTTCGACAATATAATTTTATATTATTATGTGGAAATAAGTAAGGCTGGCTGGCGCCCGCCTCCCTAATTTTTTCGATGCGCCTTATGGGTCCACGGTGTCCACCGTTGGTGCCATCCCATTATCACCTCCTGTTTTCTCGATATAAGCTATCGACATTTTGTCTAAAGAGGGCTCTGCCGTGGCTCCATGACTACCCATGACAATGACTTTTCGTTCATTTTGCATTGAAATCGCTTATTTTTCTGAGTACTATGAGTGCATACTGTCACACGTTAGTCCCATCGCTCTACAGTTTCCCGTTCTCTCGATATAAATTGCTAATATTTTGTTTGTAAGGGAGATATGGCGTTACAATCATTACGTTTGAAAAAGAATTGATTAAGATATTACCTTGCCACAAACAACACCTATTATTATTATTATTATTATTATTATTATTATTATTATTATTATTATTATTATTATTTTACTTACCACTAATGTTGCCTACCTTTATTTGCAATGCAATGTGTTACTAAAAAGCAAATCAAATAACACTCCTCGCCATTCAGGCTCCCGAATTCGAAATACATGATTTACAGTTCTCTGTGTTAGAGGAAAGCACATTTATTATATTATTCTTTCAAATAACACGTTACACAAGTTACTTCACTTTCAATGTGTAATTTCATATCATCACTAACAATCATCTTGTTCCGATAGGAAAATAACCCCCTCCTGCAAAAAAAAAAAACTGATCGTAGCGAAAGGGCGTGAACCTTCTTTAGGCGATTTATCGGGTCCAATATTTCAATAAGTCCCTGCACACAAATATTTCAGTAAAAGAGGAAAATTTATTCAAACTTTCTGAATACTTATTTATGGGCGAAATTTGGTTCCCTTAGAACTTTTTAAGAGTTTGAAGGGCCACCATTTTGAACATTTTCATCTGATTATTCTGGTTAACGAACTCATCAAGATATTTCAACAATTAATGTTTGTGCCAAGTTTCGTCTCAATCCGCTGAAAATTAGGGTGGTTATGGCATTCACAAATATCGTTATATATATATATACAAATAGATAAATAGACACACAGAGGGAGAGAGAAAAAGTAATATTCTCCCTTCTCGCACCTGTGGTGCATCAGAGCTAAACCGGGCCCCTTTGCAAAACGTATTGACGAGCCTAACCTAAACACAAGCCTCTTACTTGCTAACGTAGAAACGTGGTCGGGAGGTGTAAGGCATGTAGAAATTGTATTTTTAGTAACCATGAGTATGGTCGACTTCCAACTTTTTCTTTTCTTTTTGCAGCTACATCGGAACGTTCAATTTTTATTCTTCACTAATTGCAAATGGCGTTTACATTCAAAATATGAGGAATTTTGGTGGCATTTGTTCGGATATTCTCCACTTTCGAAATGAAGACAAGAACAAAAGCAATACGCAAAGACAAAAAGTATTATCAGTACTAAACATTACCAATAATAATTGCTACGAAAAACTAAATACGACCTCTTTTACCATCTCTCATGAGTTGTATGTATTATTAACAAAAATTTTTAAAAATGTCCTTGCCGAGGATTCGAAGTTGCGTCCTTTGCATTTGTAAGTTAGCACCTTAACAACTGCACCAAGCTCATGTCATGGTGAACGTTTAGTTGTCGGCGTATTTTTGTATTCATGTTTTTTTTCCCTCTTCGACAATTTTTATTCTTTTTTCTAAGTTTAACAGTTGCATCTGGCTTTCTCTTTAGGTGTCGTCCTTTATTTACACTATGCACTATTCGTATTCACAGCTTGTGCTCCTCTGCAATGTCTTATTCAGATTAAACTTTTCTTTTTGCCCCTCAGTAAATATTTGATTGATTTAATTCTCATACTCTCCACGGATGGAGCGCAGAAATGCCAAACTCGAAAAATAGGTGTACATTTACTTTCCTGACAAATCATACCTAAAAAGTAGTTATTATCATTCTACGATTTAGAGTCTAGAGAGGATAAGGAAATAAAAGTGGGTATTTCAGATCATGAGCCTAATTTTGTTGTGTGTCAGCAGAGATATTATAATTGCTACAATAATGCTAGTGTACAGTGTGATGTATGCAGTAGAGCTCAGGAAAAACTTTATGGTGAACATTCTATACTAAATTTTTACATTATTGAGAGTTAAAAAGGTCATGCAGTAATATAATTGTCTGTATTGCACATAATACCAAGGGTTATCATTCCCACTTTATTTGTGGGGAATGATGCTTGAAAAATTGGGTACCACGTGTAATTATGCAAGAGTGTAAAATTCTTCAATGGAGTATTTTTATCTTAAATTTATTGGTAGTTTAAACCTTTTCCAAAGGCTTTAAATAATTTAAGCGATGTATTTGATTTACATGCTTCCCCCACTTTTTCAACACTTAGGATAACGAAAACTATTGCTGTGATCTACCCGACATTAAACATTACGATGTAAGTAATACGAGAAAGAAGGAGAAGAAAAAAATGCAAAATGGTACAAGGAAGGAAAAGAAAGACTTATAAAGGGTACGTGGATAATTTTAAGCATCAATTAATAAAATACTGTGTTAATTACGTAAACGTACTGCGCGATGCTTACATAACGTTTATAATTCAATTTCAGACCATATCTAATGTAAACCAGTTTCTCTAAACATTAAGAAAGTATTGCTTGTGCATAAACTTTTAGGAAAAAGTTCCTGCAACCCAATACCATAGGCGTTATTCCATATATAGGATATAAAATATCCAATTTGCTGGTGCCATTGGATTCTTGGATTGTACAATCTGTAGTAATCTGTTGGTTACTACAGGAGGCAAATACATTAAAAATTAATATTCAACATGCAGGTAACGGACACGAAGCTGTAGTGAAAGATGTATATAAGGTAGATTGGTATGCAAATTTCAATGGTAATGAACATGTGTGGGAATATAAGGTGTCTATTTCACGGGTGCCGCCGCTGTTACTCCACAGGTCGTGATAACCCTGTTTGAAAGATCCTTACACGATTTTAAACCTGCGCTATGAGACTACTTGTGCTAAAACAGCTCGGTCGAAAGAGCTAGGATACGTAGTACACGAGACGTGGGAATGTCAGTGGAGCCGTTTTTCTCAAAGAACACACAGACGTAAGTGGCATGGTGAGAACCTACCCCATGACTGAAAAGTGCCCGATTAGGCCAAGAGATGCATTGTATGTGGGGAGAGTTGATGCTACAAAGGTCTACTAAAAAGTAAAAGAAGAAGTGCGCATTAAATATGTAGACTTTGTCCCTATTGCTGTAAGGTAAAGAAGTACCCTGTAGGTCATCGGGAAATTTATGTTGGGTATAGCTAGTGTCCTGACATTTCCGCACTTGAGGTTGTAGTAAAGTGTACTTATAAATTATTACCGCCAAATAATTTATAAGTACCTATTTTACCCTATCGTAGTGGTGGTAAGTTATTATTCCTACTATGCAGAACATGCGCTGACATCCTAAATAACGAAGGCAAAGATTGTACTCACACGAATGAGGAGAGGGCTCTGACTGGTGTTTGGGTTGTGAATGAGGTGATAAAGGCTATCGAGAAAGGTTAGAACGTATTGGAAAAACATGACGTGATGGAATATGAAGTTGCTATGTACGGTCCTAAAAACAAAGAAAGTGTTTTTTTTACAGAGTACATTAACACTTTTACGAAAACGAAGACCGAATGTAACGGATGGCTTGTAGAATTAACGGGTGGCTGACGAAAAATAGAAAAAGTTTATTGAAGACTATAAAGAGAATAGGGGGTTGAGTTGATCGAAAAACAATGGAAAAGAAAGCGAAGAAAAGTATCGCAAAACTGGCCTGAAGCTCGTTGTGGGGCAAGTTCTCCCAACGTTAAAACATGGAACAGACCACTATCATTCAGGAACCAGAAGAGTATTTTAATAAATTAATTGACACGAACATTGAAGTAAAATCATGTATCCATATTGGCGACAAAATGTATGTACTTAACTGGTTGGTTAATGATAGGGTTGCTCCTCCATTGAAAATATTAATTTGGTAATCGCTGCATACACTACAGCACACACTCGCCTCCAGTTATACCATTACCTGGATTTACTCGGCGAGTGTATATTATATTTTGATACGGATAGCACTCTATATATTCAACGGGCACATGAACAAGAATTAAAATCAGGTATATGTTTAGGTGAATGGATACACGAGTTAAGGGAATATGGGCCCGTTATAAAGTTGTTAAGACCGGCAATAATAAAACAAAAACAATTTGCAAAATTAAGGGGATTAAATTGAAAAACAATTGAAAATATTATACCTTATAATTATACATGATATACATGATATATACCAAACCTTACAATTATACATGATATAATGCCATCAAAATTTAAGTGTTATTTTTATAAATCAAAATACGTTTCATCAACAAAAAGGGATCCGAGATATATAATTAAATTGCCACTATATATTATGTTTTAGAAATCTTACAGACCACGCTCAAATTAATTGATACGCGCATAGATGAGGTACTAGCTTTCTTAAATGGTACCAAATTCATAAATACGTTGGATTTACAAAACGGGTATTATCAGATGCTCATCCGTCCGTGCGATATAGAGAAGACTGCATTCATCTGCAGCCGTGGAAAATTCGAATTTTTGAGACTACCATTCGGCCTAACCACGGCCCCGGCCCTGTTTCAAAACATGATGAATGTCATCTTTGGTAGAAATATGTAGAAGTAGTATGTAATATGTTATTTAGACGATTTGGTTTGCCCTGGTCCTTCCGTTCCAGCTCTAATAGAGAGGACGAGAATTATTCTATTTCGGCTCCGGGAGGCGAACCTAAAACTCAACCCTAAGAAATGCTATTTTGGTTATGAAGAAGCCTCGGTGCTTGGTCACATCGTCGGTAGACGAGGAGTTTGTGTAGACCCCGCCAAAATTGAAACTATATAAAATGTAACATACCCCACTACAGTCAAAGAAATACGTAGTTTTATTGGACTTTGTTCATTTTACCGAGCATTTGTTCAAGGATTCTCTAAGATCGCAAAACCACTCATTTCTTTGACCAAAAATTACGTCAAATTTTATTTTGGAGAAACCGAGAAAAAAGCATGGGATACTTTGAAGTCTTCTCTCATATCTGCTCCACTCCTCGCACACTTTGATCCGACTCAGGATGCCATAGTCTACTCGGATGCCTGTCGAGACGGAATCGGTGGATACGTCGCACAAATTAAGGAAGATAATAAGGAACACCCGATAGCCTACTTTTCGAAATCTTTGGCTCCAGCGGAGCTCAACTGTTCCACGGTTGAGCTTGAAGCTTTAGGCGTTACTAAGACAATTTTGCACTTCCACTTTCTATTGGCTGACCGCCCCTTTATTGTTCAATCTAAGAAATAACAAGATGCTAAATTCTCGTCTTATGCGCTGGGCCTTCCGTTTAAAACCTTATCATTTTACGATTGAACATGTAAAAAGCCGCAATAACGTTACCGCAGATTTCTTGTCAAGGTGTCCATTGAAGAATGAGTTACCCTCCAAATATAGTCAAGAAGAAGATTGTGCAGACGTGTGCAACCTAGTGTTATGCCCTAAGATAGATATAAGGACAATGCAAGAGAGGGCGATAAAATTAGTGAACTAATACAAGAGAAGAAAGATAACCCTACTGATCGTGCTCTAAAACCCTATGTAGTATTTGATGGTGTTTTATATAGGACAAAGATAGTCATGAACAAAGATAGGAAACTAGTGATACCGGAAAAGGCTATCCCCGACATCTTCCAAGAGGCCCATTCGTCTCCGCTGTGTGGAGGCCACACGGGATTATCTACCAAAGAAGGATATTTCTTCTGAATTGACACCAAAGTTTATGGGACCGTATTACCTAAGAAGTATTTCTCCCACAAATGCCTGTAAAATCGAATTATTGGCAAACCGTAACCACACTCAGATTGTGACCATCAAAAGGTTAAAGAAGTATTTCCCCCGGGATGACTCACATATGCTGAAAGTTTCTAGCGATAGTGAGGACGAGGAATGTGAAGTGTAACGTATATGTTGAACCTAAGGTCTAGTCGCCTAAATTTAGACGGACTTATGCCATACAAAAAAGGGAAAACTTGGTGTATGTTATTTGTTGAGTGTGTTGAATATCTCATATATCGCATAGACCGCAAAAAGGTGGAGTACACGTATTTATACATTACCTCTGGCACACCGGAACACGTACATACATAGCTATAGATAGAGCCTGAAGCTATACATACATATTACCATGACTCGAGATCCCCTCCCTTAGGGTACTTTGAACTCCATCCCAGCAACAGATGGGATCTCATACAGACAGTAAAATGTGAAACGGAAAAAAACTGTATAGTGTACTCTTCAACAATCAGAAACAAAAAAATACTGATTCTCCTCTTACTTCCTGGGATCCATTTCCCTCTCCCCTCGATGCCGTAAGAAGCACTAGTAGGCCATGTGTGATAGGCACTCACCTTAATTCGGCGATGCTAAGACTAATCTGAGAAACAAACAAGTCACTTTTAGAATTAGGGCCCTACCATACCAAGTATGTTAGACGCGTCACAGGGAAATTACGTCGAGTCGATACCTACACGAATGTTTTGACAACATATTGGGATGAATATTTTTTTGTTTGTTCTTTGTGTGAATGTGGCCGGCCACGACTGAGTTACCCTTCTTCTCCTCCTATAAGACTCCCAATATGCTGACAAACACGGAGAACATATAAGGAAAAAAGTGTTGGCATAGCTGGAAAAGAAATTACTATTAGTGATCCTGGACATTTATACACACATCCCTGTATTACCGCGTATACTCAACTCCGGCTTTAAGTATCCTTCGTTGCAGCTGCAAAGTCCCTCATTCACATTACAGGGATCCATCCGTTGCCGAAACCTGATTACTATATTTCTTTCTGAACAGGAAACCCGCCGCTCTCCCTCTTCGTGTCTAGGAATGTATTGACCTGGAACATGAAATAGATTCAGTATTTTTTGCTCACCTGCAGACTTACTCCTACCTATGATACACATGTTATTTAAAAAATCTAAACAAACTCTAAAGACAGGAAAAGAATAAAAGAAAATTATTGAATGAGTGGTAGAAAACAGTACTAAAGTCTCCATCACACGAAACTCTGGGTTACACACTCAAACACACTCGGAACTAGAACCTCGCGACACTACAGACACACTCGAGTCCCCGGGTTCAATCTATAATGCTATTTTGTGTATGAGAATTTTTCGTTCCAGAACTTTCATTCTCGAAGTCTTTCAGCAGACGCCTGCCCAGGTGAGAGAAGTGAATGAACCTGCGCATCTTGCATTGGAGATAATTGAGTATACAAGTTCCTTTTTTATTTTTAGTTAAAAGTTATTACTTTTTATCATTTAATTTTCAATTTACTTCTAAAAGAAATTTGTCGCTTTTCCTTTGTTATTCTTAGTAAGCTACCCAGAGTATACAGATATAATAAAAAACTCATAATGTGCACAAGATAAGACTGCCTCCTCCTCTGAAGGCCTAATTTATCAATAATTAACTTTACAGTGTTGCACCAAAGCTCAAAAATTCCTATAATATTAATTCAAGAAATTAATAGCAATTGAGATAACATATCAACAAGGATCTAGTGAGACACTATTTAAAAACAAGAATGCTTGTTATGCCCTCTTGTGGGATATGTCTTATCTTGAACATTGTACGTACACAAGTTGAAATAAGGCGTAAACTAGAATTGAATTTCAGTTACGTAATACTACATGTTTGGAATTTATATCACTTTTCCCGAGATTTTTTTTATTTTTAGTTTAATTAATTGATAAAAATATTGAAGATACCTTGGAACTACCCCTAACTTTGTTCATATCCTGGTCAAAAGAAAAATCTAATATGCATAATTCCAAACCAAAGACAAAAGTAGTAAAGTCGAGAATAATTGAAAAGAAAAGGGAGAGAAATGCTCCAAGGTACCTTATCTCAAATAAAGCTACGGGAAAGCTACCATCTACATGAAATAATTGGCATAATTGCAAAGGTATAAATAAATTCAATTAAATCTTGTTAAATGTAAGATCTGCTTTATAGTCCTATGGTTCACTAAGTTACTTGAAGCATTTCATCAACACGTTAAGTTTTATCTTTGGTAATTTTTTTTTTAAAAACCGTAGATAATGTTAACATCTCAAGGTATAAAATACCGTATACAACACAATTTCTGCACTCATGCATAGCAGTCCAAACGATCGACCACACCCATTCTCTATTTTAGAAAAAAAATACAAATATACTTATCTGACAATGTTATGATGTCCCTGGTCTGAAGTGCTTGGCGAACTGGTAGAGCAAAGGGCGTCTTTAACAGTATATGAGATATTCTCTCTCAGTTGCGTTGCTAAAACTCCTTTACTCCCCTCACCCTCGAACATACGTAAGCTGAGCTGATAATTTACAAACCACATATCATTACACCAAGCTGCATAATTAGCTAACTTCCGCTAAGCGGACTCAACCCAAACTTCCTTTTTGAACTCTACCCCTGAACCTGACCACAAGAAAATATACGGCAAATGTATGTTAATAAGACAACTAATTCCCGCCATTTTAATAACATACAAGATATTGCCCATCTTGTAAATTACCTTGGATTTATTCACCATACAACTCATCACCCACTAATCATTCTAGTATATGAAAATTATATTTGACAATCCACTTTCCTCCATTATTATTGTTCCACTCACGAAGAAACATACCAGATTAGGTAATAAATCATCTTGTGAAAAAGTTGTCCTATCTTAGTATTATCTTTATCTTCACACACAGTCACAGCTCAAACACAAGAGACATCCTAATAGTAATGTGTGGTCAGCGCACATACACATATTTCCATGTTTCCGATTTCATTCGTTCATGCTACAAAATTGATTCTTAATCTCGTTCTCATATTAATATTATCACACACGCTATTTAAACAGATATCTATATCTAGTCTTTGACGAGGTGTGGACAGCACACTCAGGACATCTGAATAAAGATATTTTCCCCGTTCGATTCTCATTCCAGATAGCTTCATTACTAGTAACCTTCACAGATTCCGTTACATACCTTTCCTAAACTAGTGTGTGGTCAGCCCCATTAAAAAAATTCCCGACGTAAGTCAACATATTCTTATCATGCTCCCATGCCCTAGTCCTCGACACACAACATAAGTAATAAATATGCTATGCATTAATGATGAACAATTACACCTATCCTCCTGAAAAAAAGATACGTTTGATCATCCCATATAAACAAGTACTCCGCACAAACCAAGGTTATTATGTCAAGCATTAATGATAATGTAGTCTAATAGTATCTTTGATTTCAGGTTTCCATTCATTGCTATCCCAGTGTGATGGCTAGAGTAAGGCCCCCACAGTCCTAATACTGGCGATACCAAAGGGTCCAGATCACAGCTTGTCGGTTTCATCCAGGGCTGATTCAGAGAGACGATACGGAAATCGATTTCTTGCGATCCATCACTTTTTATTAGTGGACAACAGTTATCTAAAATCCGAACCTCCACCCGGATACAGAACATATCTGTGCCACAAAAACTTCCATCTACAGACATCTATCAATCTTCCATCTTCCATCTACAGACAGACTCCCCTTTTCAATCATCAGTTCATTTCTTACAGGTGAAAAACTCTTCTCGTACCAGAACAAACACAAAAATAAGCATAGGGAATAAAATTCTTTCCCATCGGCGTTGTGGCAAATCATAAGTAGGGGTAATAATAAACAAACAGCAAGCGTCAAGAGACGATGAGACTCTACTCGGAATAACTCAATATTCATATAATAACCACGATAATAATGTAACAAAACCATTGAAATTTGTTGCCTGATATATAGTTCAAATTCCTATTATTTGGTCAAGTATAAATATAAGAACGTGACGGTAATTATAATTTTAAGTGAAATAAATTGTCAAAAATAACAAACAAAAGTAGTACTCTTTAAAACTTAAAAGTTAATCAAATATCATTTGCTTAATGAAATTTCTCAAAATGTTCGCGGATAGTTCCTCAAAACCCGCCTCTCATTCAGCGTTAAAAACTAAAAAGAAATCACCTCTTATCAGGTGACGGAAGTAGATCCGGCTGCTAACAAGGATTCAGGATGGTTGCGCGTAGTGTCAACATCGAAGAACACACCAACATTTATAACGAGAAAATATAAAAACAATTAAGAACAGGGGAACGAAATTGCAACAAAACGAATAATATTAATATTGCTAAACAGATTATCACGATTAGAATACACTGTAGTATCTGTTGAGCAATTGATTCTTAACGACCTCTGGTTCGATTCCCCGATGAATCACTTCTGTTAACCGATATCTGGATTATTACTCCGCACGAGCTCAAGTTTATAATCGAATTGGTTATGTGAAAGTAGGTTAGAATCAAATACTTTCAATAGACACTTAGTTTACCACATATCATCACTATCTACACTAGGGGTCCCGAGTTCGAGACCCGGAATGTTCCTGTCAAAATTAATATTGTTGTAAAAATGATCTCAATTTCAGGTGATTATTGGCATTTACGCAATTGTATCCAACTTTGAACGGAAACAGATAAGTCTGAGATCGGAACCCGACTCACGCACTTTCTGTATGCGTAACACACTCCAAACTATAGTAAACATCGTTTTTTATCTTTCCTTAGGGAAACACTTACTAAATTCACAGGTAATGAAAAACGCACTTCTTATAATCACTATTAAACAGTTGCAGTTTAACAGTAACTTTGGTCACTATTTTTCGTTGTGGCTTTCACTTAATTCAGTGGTAATAAAGAAAAATCAGTATGGGATACTCCCAGGATACGAACTTCGATTTCATTGCACACTAGGGTTCAGCACTAAACTATGTTAACACTCGATAGCTAAACGCATTGGTAACTTGAAGTGAAGAAATCGAAACGCATGCTTCAAGAATAATACACTAACAATTCAGGGAGATAGTATTTACCCCGTAACAGGAGACCTCCCCTCCTTGTCTTTGGAGACGTAAGTCGTTCCTTCTATTTCCTTTGCGTTCTTCTAGCGAAAGATGATACGTATACCCCAACAAGCTGAAATATATGAACCACAATGTTAAGATCTTATTTAAACTCATTTGTTATCATACCTACTAATTAGCATAGTTTAGAATCAGATAAAATGTAACTACTACTTAAATCCAGTAAAGTTTTAACTACCAAGTTCTTTAAATTTCGACTAATAAGTAGTCGGGACACTACGAACATCTTCAAGTCCTCGGGTTCAATCTATAATACTATTTTTGTGTGTGAGAATTTTTCGTTTCAGACCTTTCCTTTCAGAAGCCTAACAGCAGAGCCTGTCCAGGTGAGAGAAGTGAAAGGACCTGCGCATTGGAGATACCTGAGTATTCATTTTCCTTTTTATCTTTTTGTTAAAAGTTATTAATTTTTAATCACTTGATTATCAATTTATTTAAAAAAAAGGAATTTGACATTTTCCTTTTGTTATTCTTACTAAGCTACCTAGAAAAGTATGCAAATATAATGAACAGATCATAATGTGCACAAGATAAGACTGCCTCCTCTGAGGGGCTCATGTGTCAATAATTAACTTTATAGGGCTGCACCAAAGCTCAAAATCCCTCCAATTCTAATTCAAGAAATCTATAACAATTGAGACAACATATCATCAAGGATCTAGTGAAACACTATTTAAACAAAAAGAAGAAAAAACAAGAGAAAATCAGTATACAATTGTGAAAAAAATATGCACGTTAACTGAGAATTTCTCAATGCTTGTTATGCCCTCTGGTGAAATACGTCTTATCTTAAACACTATAGGTACACAAGTGGTAATAAAGCGTAAAACTAGAAATGAATTTCAATTATGAAACACTACATGTTTAAAATTTATATCAGTTTGCTTGAGATGTTTTAAATTATTAGTTTAATTAATTGACATAAATTTTGAAGATACTTTGGAACTAATTCTCCTAACTGGCATACTTGCAAAGGTATAAATAAATTTAATTAAATCTCGTTGAATCTAAGATCTGCTATTTAGTCCTATGGTTCACGAAGTGACTTCAAAGCATTGCGTCAAATCGTTAAGTTTTATCTCTGTTAGAATTAAAATTTAAAGAAAAACGTAGATAATGTTAACATCAAGGTATAAAATACCGTATATAACACAACTTATTGTACTCATGCATAGCAATCCAAATGACTGACCACTCCTATCCTTTAATTTAGAAAAAAAGAATGCAAAATATACTTATCTGACAATGTTAAGATGTCCCTGGTCTGAAGCCGGTGTCTGTAACAGTATACTAGATATTTTCTCTCAGTTGCGTTGCAAAAACCTTCTTTTCCCCTCTTTCCGAACATTCGTCAGTTGAGCTGATAATTTACAAGCCACATATCATTATACCAAGCTGTATAATTAGCTAACTTCCGCCACGCTGACTCAATTCAAACTTCCTCTTAACACTCTATTCCTCAACCTGACTACATCTGAAAACAAAATATACGGCAAATGTATGTCAATAAGGCAATGTATGTCCCGATGTTTTAATAACAAACAAGGTATTGCCCATCTTGTAAAGTACCTTGGATTTACTCACCATATGACTCATCACCCATTAATCACTGCAGTAAATGAAAAGTATATTTGATAATCCACTTTCCTCCATCGTTATTATTCCACTCACGAAGAAACAAACCAAGTTAGGTAAATCAATCATCTTGTGAAGAACTTGTTCTACCATGATGTTATCATTATCTTCGCACCATCACAGCTTGAATAAAAGAGACTTTCTAACAATAATGTGTGGTCAGCGCACATACACTTATTTCTAGGCTTCCGGTTTAACTTGTTCATGGTACGAAATTGATTCTTAACTTCATCATGATATTAATACAATCACATACATTATTCAAACAGGTATCTATACCTAGACTGATGATGTGTGGACAGCACACTCAGGACATCTGAATGAAAAACATTTTTCTTATTCAAATCTCATTTTCAGATAGCCTCATTATTGGTAACCTTCGCAGGTTTCATCGATCACTATACCTTTCCTAAACTGATGTGTGGTCAGCCCCGTTAAAACAAATGAACAATTACTAGAAGGATACAGTGGACCTTCCTATATAAACAAGTATTCAGCACAATCCAAGGTTATTATGTAAAGCATTAATGATTATGTAGTCTAATAGTCTCTTTGATTGCAGATCTCTAACCATTGCTTTCCCAGTGTGATGCCTAGAGTAAGGCCCCCATAGTCCTAGTATCTGGAAAGACCCAAGGATCCAAATCACAGCCTGTCGGCCCCATCCAGGGCTGATCCAGAGGGACGATATGGAAATTCATTATTATTATTGTTCGATCCATCACTGTATATTAGTGGACAACAGTTATCTAAAATCTGAACTTCCATCCGGATACAGAACTTTCTCTGTGCCACAAAATTTATAAACTTCTGCAGTGACAAGGAAATCTCTTTTATCTACGGACAGACTCCCATTGACCTACCTCAGTTCATTGCTTACAGGGGAAAAACTCTTCTCGTACCAGTACAAACACAAAATTTGGACAAGTGATAAGACTCAAAGTAAAAGGAATAAAAAACTCTTTGAAATCAGCGTTGTGACAAATCATAAGAAGATTGCAAGCAACGTCAAGAGACTTTAAAACTTTCTCAATATATGAAATAACTCAATTTCATTGTAATAACCACGATCTAATGTACCAAAAGCCATGGAAAGGTATTGTCTGTATATAGAAATTAAATTCGTATTGTTTGGTCAAGTGAAAGCACAAGTTTGTTTCAGACAATTGAAGAAGCCTTTATGTGAGTATGGTAATCGACTCTCCACATTCTCATTCCACTATGTTAAAGACCGTAATTTTTAGAACCTCTGTATATTTATCTTTTGGAAAAAACCGAAGCGGAAAAGAACAAGGAAGTATTTTATTAAATTATCCATTGCACATTGACTTTAATCATATCTGCATTCAACTGTTGCTCAACAACAGGTCACCATGTATGTCGTCTCTATGTAGAATTATTCT
This sequence comes from Thermobia domestica, assembly GCF_964235325.1. Lineage (NCBI taxonomy): Eukaryota > Metazoa > Arthropoda > Insecta > Zygentoma > Lepismatidae > Thermobia > Thermobia domestica. The sequence continues at coordinate 96,512,710 of NC_137457.1, forward strand.
CCGAATAACTAAATCACTTACTGTGTTTAAGATTTAAAAACAGGAAAGTTCACTACAAACGGAAACCTATGGTTGTTATCAGTCAAGGTTGGTGAATTAAAAGAAAGAACGGAACATACTTCCGGTGTTTAACAAAATTCTCTAGCTCAACCATAGCTTATGTTGTTTTTAACTTTTGTGTTTAAAATCTATCCTATAAAACAACAAGAACCACCAACATGATGGAACATGATGTAACTTTACTTCGTATATTTCCTTTGTACCCACAAAGAAATCCCTCTCGATTTCGTCTTGTGTTTAAAAAAAAGAATATGAATGCTAATACCAATACTACTTTTAATAATAAGAAGAATAGGAATACTGACAATACTGACCTATAGACCCACCTAATTATGAAGAAACTTTATACAGTCCCCTTCAAAACATGTACTCTAGTATGGTAAATGTAACTGCCTCCCTGAATAATATAATTTGTATCCGTTATTACCATAGGCCATTAGGGCATAAACTAACACACTAACCATAGGGCCAGTTCTTCGACTATTCAGTCTCCCTCTTACTGACAGAACCTCTCATGGAAAAGAAATCTAGAGTTGTTTGTATTTAACCCCTAGGTGCGCTAAAGTTTGCGCATTAGTTTGCAATTTCTGTATATTGCCAGTATACGTAAATGTCAATGGGTGTGGCATGATGCATACCACACAGGGTGACAAAAACCAAATCAAGGTCGCATAACAAACAAACTGAGTGGAATTTCATAATATATATATATATATATATATATATATATACTTTGATCACTAGTACAGAACAGAGTTATGCAGTAAGATTGTAATATATTACACTTATGGCAACCAATGTTGATAGTAATAGCTAATAAGGTTAGTTATATTCTTCGCCAAAAATTAGGATCAGTTTTAATATCAAATGTTTATAGACGCACTTGAAAATACTTATTGAGCATTGTGTATTAATCGTTAGTCGCTCATTATTCAAGTTATATTACATACGCGATTTAAGCATTTAGTATGCAATCGCTTCTGTATTACAAGAAGTATATTACAGGATATGTAACATTGTAATCAAAAACTTTCCAAGTTATATTTTTCCTTATATGCCATAATTATTCAATATTCACTTGATTCTGGTTTTATAGGAAAGTAGAGTATCACCTATGTTTTATTACTTATAAATGGTATATTGAAACAACATAATGAACTTTGTTCACAAATTATAAGGCACAAGCCCGCAAGATTTTACGAAACAAGATAAAAACGATCGAGTGTACTATTCTATATCATTGTGTGTTTCCCATTTGGTTTATACTATAAACAAGGAAAACTACTCTTGTAATTTCATTGTTCATCTCAGCCAAATTTTAAAGCGCTTCTCGCTATTTGTTTTTTGGGTGCGCTTAATTCTACTACTAGCTTAAAAATCTGCTACATTGATCTCACACAAAATATCTTAGCAATTATAGACTAGAAGGATACCATGATTGTAAGGTTTCATCCTACAAATTTCAAATCATAAAGCTTCGTACTACACACGCTAATACTAAACATGGTTCTTTAACCTACTAGTATATTAGTGGAACTGTTGTAGCATTTAAACGTAGTATAGTCAAAACACATGAAATCTTACAATCCCGTCTCTTGCAAGTTATTCGTTCATAATCTCCAGATTCTCAGGAAAGTTTTTTTTAGTTCCTTAGCGCCTTACGTAAGGCCCGTTCTATATTAATGATATAAACCCCAGCAACTTGCCTTGGATAACCGTTTTCGTTATGTTATTAGGAAGATAACTTTCAACATTTTTTTTATTTTTTTACTGAGGTCGGTGGATAACTGTTACACAGTTATGTCTCGAAGTCCTAAGCCGGACTGAAATTATGGGGCGAGACGCCCGCGCTTTTCTAACTGTGTGTGTTGCAAAGAAAAGAGAGAAAGGGAGAACGGAGTCAGGTGAGGCTTGATTGTATTAGCAATCTGATGCCTCATTGACACCAACCCACACGCATGTAATGGTGGTATGACCCTGGCTTTGATTTACTCAAATCACAGTGCCGGGTCGCGGATGCAAATTTAGTTAAAGCCACGCAAGCGATACGTACATGAAAAACATTATGTATTTGGAGCTATGCGTGAAATAAAAATGTAAATGTAAAATAGATACTTCAGCCCCGTCATGATGGGGAAAAATCATAAAAATACTAGAAGTCTTGCCCACTATTGAGCATGCGCGTGAAGAAGCTTCTCCAAGCTCGTCAAGGCTCGTGACGTAGCTCTAGAGCGACGTCAGAACTGGCAGAAATCCGTGGGACGAAGTCGCATTTATAAGCGAGGCCTGTCGCCCAGCTCGGGGATTGTCCGCCCTGCAGTCGTCTAGTCGTTCTTGATCCGGACGCTCGTTGTCAAATCAGGTATGTGATTATTTTTCTAAGTCCCCCCTATATAGTGATAAATATGAAGTTTAATTCCAACATGAGACCAAATTCCCCCTTCAAGAATTTTCAGTTTTCCTTTGGGCCAATGCAAGTGGCGAGTGCGGATTATCTAATTCACCATTTTCAATCAATTGCGGCTTAGCATAAAAGCCTTCTAGCACCTATTTGGTAAAGAAGGGGTTGTGCCCATAAAAGTGATGTGGTAATAAGTTCAAGTTGTAGTTCCAAGTAACCGATTTGTGAGATTCTTTGTATTTTTATTTTTTATACTTTTTTTTATTCTTATAAATAAACTGTACAATGGATTGGTCTCTTTAATTTAGTCAAGCTATCCCTCCCTATCTAGATTCAGTTCACAGTCCTCATATGTTACCTGGGTTTCGATTTCCAGTACAAGCTCTACCTCTGAATTACGAGTCTCCCCCATTATTGAGACTTTTAGTGCACTTTCTCATCATCTTCGAACCAGTAAGCCAAAGACGTTTCAATACGGAGGCTTAAAGGGAGTTGGACTCAGAACCAACTTAGTCATACAGGGTGGAGAGTAGAGGAGTGATCTCAAATACGATTTCACGAAAGAAAGTGTATACAAATATAATGTCAATCTCAGAAAACAGCATAACAATATATATAGTTCATATAATTAATGAAGTTCACTATTATTATTTAGCATTGATTATCGTCATGCTATATCGGTTTTATTTTTTAAATTATAGGTTCCGATTATTAGAGTTAACAATTATTGTAATCTTATAGTTCAGGTTACGAAATATTATCGTCCAATAGGAATATTTAGCCACTACATATTATATTCTGTATATACAAATATATATGATTATTTCTTATATACGTATCTATAGATAATTATAGGTGAATCAATATTCATTATCATTCTTATGTTTTAGATGTGTGTTACTAAAAGGTTTGAAATATAGGTTATTATTTTTATATAACGTAGTCTTCAACTAACGCTATAAGTATATTCTATTTAACATTTTATTCGTTTAATGTTATATGGAATTGCTTCCATTCCATTATTCTTTAATTAACTCTATTAGTAGTTGTTAAATGTTAATTACTGTACCCAGAATGCCATACGAATCCGTAAATTAGAAACATGCAATATGTAAATAACCATATTTACTTTATCTACTTATACATGCATATGTAAAATTTTTGCTCTTTCTAATATTTCTTTAACTTACATACTACATACTAAGACATTCATGCTAGAATCTACATACACCATGCTTCATGCTACATGCTAAGAATCCTCAAGTCTTGCTCCTCCTCTGTACAGGATCGCTGTATTTCATGTGTTAGGTTTTTGCGTCAAGAAGTTCGCACAATATGTTCGCCACTCTCCTCTTTTCTTTTCATTGATGACCGCATGTCAGGATTGCAGTACTAACCTTTCCCCATGGAGACACTCTGGAACTAGAGGTCCTAAATGTGTATCCGAGGTGCCCCTAGCGATCGTTTATATCAGAAGACCATTGTTTTGGTTCCTGGTCAATGAATACTCTCCTCATCTTCCTTGGTCCAGTTTTTCTTCAAACCTTAATGTAATCCTATCCTATTAGTATTATCATACTATAGAAGTTCCATAATGAAGCAGTGAGAAAGATCTTATTTTTGTGTTATATTATGTTTTGATTCTTTTACAGACAAAGCATTCATTATTGGCATTGGTTGTGAGTATTTAAGACCTTGCTGTTTAATTGCAGTACACCATTATAGAATATCATGTTTTATATATTGTATAAAGAGTGTCATAATTACGTACATAATTATATTAGCAAATATCACGGATGACAGATTGATATTCTCGAGCCCAGAATATGTTTGTGTTGGACAACATAGGCTAGCCACGAGTAGGACGGGGGCACCTGACACCCGGTAGCTGAAAAACCGCCTTTTTCCCAGGGTCTCCTGAGAGCAAGGACTCAATTTTCAAGTGTCTCACGATACGCTATGACCCACTACAGTCCACCCATGGTATTTTACGACCTCCATTTTAGGGGAGTATTCATTCTCTTTTATGAGCTCGTTTTAGGGGGTGTATTCATTCTCTTTTATGAGTACTTTTTAGGGGTGGACTCGTTCTCTTTTATGAGCATATTTTCCAACCCCTATTTTAACATAACAGAAATGACATAAGAATACGAACACATAGAAGAGCAGAGAATACATAAGGCTCATTCCCTTTCATGGGCATCTTTTAGGGGTGGACTCCTTATTTTTATGATCACTTTTTCAACCCCTATTTTAACATAGCAGAAATTACGAACACATAGCAGAGCAGATAACACATAATACTCATTCCCTTTTATGAGCTTTTTTTAGGGGTGGACTCGTTCCCTTTTATAACCACTTTTTCAACCCCTATTTTAACATAGCAGAAATTACGAATACATAGGAGAGCAGATAACACATAAGACTACGAAACATAGCATTACTGTATTCATTCCCTTTTATGAGCATTTTTAGGGGTGGACTCGTTCTCTTTTATAATCAATTTTTCAACCCCTATTTGAACATTTTAACATAGCAGAGACAACGAACACATAAGACTACGTAACATAGCAGGGATGTATTCATTTCCTTTAATGAGCATTGTTAGGGGTGTATTCGTTCTCTTTATGATCACTTTTTCAACCCATATTTTACTATAACAGAGAATACGAACATATAGCAGGGATGTATTCGTTTTCAACCCTTATTTAACATAGCAGAACTAGTAAAAGAGTATGGATTATTTTCCAACCCCTATTTTAACATAGCAGAGCAGAGAATACATAAGACTACGAAACATAGAAGGTGTGTATTCATTCCCTTTTGTGATCACTTTTGCAACCCCTATTTTTAACTATAAACATAGCAGACAATGAATACCTAATTAACATAGCTATGGGGGTATGAACACACAACTATTTAACATAGCCCTGATTAAATAAATACATTCGTTCAGAACCTCTAATTAAACCCAGCAGAAATGACACAAGCATGTCCCCAAACTACTGACCATCGAGAACAGAGGTCAAACTCGAAAATGGAGCCAAATATTTAGGTGGTGATTCCACATTTAGTAATTGGTCATCAACCACTGCAAGTTCCAAAATAATGACCATCGAGGTCAAAGGTCAAAATACTTAAAACCTAATAACTCGAAAACGGAGCCACACATTGAGATGGTGATTCCTCATTTAGTAATTGATCATCAATTACTTGAAGTTCCAAAAATAATTACAATCGAGGTCAAAGGTCAAAATACTTAAAACCCAATAACTCGAAAACTTAGCCACATATTGAGATGGTGTTTCCACATTTAGTAATAGGTCATCAACTAGTACATGTTAAGAAAGTACTGACCATCGAGGTCAAACGTCAATCTCGTAAACGAAGTCACATATTGAGATGACGTTTCCTCATTTAGTACATTTGTGTGATCTATTCAATTTTATAGAAAGCAGAAAAAAGTGAAAAAGAATAAATTTGAGTGGCTTATTTACTTTTGTATTATTGAGAAAGAAATCAAAGAAACACAATTTTAACTAGCGCAGAACTTCTGTACCTTTTTGAGCTATTCAAATAAACGCATAAATTAATTTGTATGGACTAACAAGAAAGAGAGCAAAGATATGTTATATTAACTAGCTGATAATTTTACATGATCTTGTATTACTTAAACAAAACGAAGGGCGAAAATAAAAAGTGAAGAAGGTCCATTTGTACTAGTTCAATATTTCTGTACAATTTTGTACTACACAAATTTTATTTTGGTACCAATGAGAAGAAAATCAAAGAAGGGTCATTTTAACTAGCTCAGCAATTACACCTTTTTGTGCTATTCAAATAATAGAAGGAACAAATTTCAGTCGTCTATTTTATTTTTGTACAAATCAGAAGAAAAGCAAAAGATATACCACTTTAACTATTTGAACAAACGAAAAGATAAATTTGAATGACCTATTCAATTTTGTACCAACGAGAAATGCCATTTTATTTAGCTCAGAATTTTATATAATTTTGTACTACTCAAATAAACAAAAAACGAAAAAGGATCATTTTAACTAACTCAGACTTTTATACCATTTTTTACTACTCCAATAAACGAAGAAATACAGTATTTAGTTTTATACCAACAACAAAAAAATTAGTGAAGATTAGGTGGAGTATTTTCTTTTGTACCAACTGGAAAAGAGAAGAAGAGCTACTTTAACTAGCTTGGAATTTTAAATCATTACGTATTATTTAAACCCTTTTAACTGGCTCAAAATTTATTTAAATTTTGAACTACTCAACTGTTCTATTTTTGTATCAATCATAAAAAGAGAAAAAAGACCATTTTAACCAGCTCAGAATTTATATACATTTTGTACTAATCAAATATACGAAAGAATAAATTTAAGTGACCTATTCAATTTTTTACCAATGAAAAAATGCCATTTAACTAGCTCACAATTTGACTACTCAAATAAACAATGGAGTATTTAGTTCTATACCACCGATTAAAACAAAGAAAGGACTTATAATTTTTGTCAACTCTAAAAAGGGCCACCTTAACTAGCTGAGTATTTTATACCATTCCGTTTTATTTCAACAAACAAAAGAAAAAAGCAAAAAAGGACCATTTTACACTAGTCTAATAAACGAAGGCATAAATATGAGTGAGACCAGAGAAAAAAACCAAAAAGGCCCATTTTAACTAATTCAATATTTCTGTACAATTTTGTACTACCCAAATAAAAGAAAGAAGGGCCATTTTATACTCTTTTGTACCATTAAAAAACAGGATAATTTGAGTAATCTAAGCTTTTGAACTCATTAGAAGAAAAGCAAAAAACTATTTTAAGTAGCTCAGCTTTTTATACCTTTTTGTCATTTAAGGAAAGGAATAGCGAGAACCATTTAGAACAGGTTTAGATTTTTATGCCTTTTTGTAATATTTGTACCAAACAGAAAAAAACCTACACAAATAAACAAAGGAATAGATTTGTAGTAACCAGAAAAAGCGAGTGGCCTATTGAATTTTGTACCAACGAGAAATCTTATTTCCAGGCCATGTTTACTATTTAAACAAACGAAGGGATAAATTTGAGAAAGAGAAGATGGACCATATTAACTAAATCATAATTTTATAGCATTTCGTAATACTCAAATTTGGATGGATTATTTAGTTTTGTACCAAGCAGAAAAAGGAAAGAATTAACACTTTGTGCTAACCAAGTAAACAAATGTATAAATTTGTACTGATCAGAAAAGCGAAAGGAAATACCATTTTTGTACTAGCCTAAGGAAAGCGAAAAAGGACCATTTTAACTAACTCAGATTTTATACCATTTTGTCCTTCTCCAATAAACGAAGGAATAAATTTGAATGAAGTATTCAGTTTTGTACCGACTAGAAAAAAGTACAGAATTTATGTAAGAAAAGAACAAATTTGAATGTCCTGCTTTTGTATCAAACCAGAAAAATACTAAGAAGGACCATTTTAACAAGTTCATAATTTCTGAACTTTTTCCTGCTATTCAAGTGGAGGAAAGAAATAATTTGTGTCCTCAACTTTTTATACTAACGAGAAAAAATGAAAGTTCAATTTAACTAGCTGAGTATTGTATATCATCTTATAGTATTTAAATATACGAAGAAATAAATTTTAGTGACCTACTCAATTTTGTACCAAAAAGAAGTGTCATATTTAATTGGCTCAGAATTCTATAAATTTTTGGACTATTTAAACGAAGGTATAAATTTGTACTAACCAGTAAAAGCGAAGAAATGCCATTTTTAACTAGGTCAGAATTTCTAGACTATGTTGTACAATTTAAACAAACGAAGGGATAAAATTGAGTGGTTATTCAATTTTTGTATCAACAAGGAGCATTTTAACTAACTCAGAATTTTATGTAAATTTTGTAATACTCAAATAAACGAGGATATAAATTTGGATAGAGTATTTAGTTTTGTGCCAAGCAGTAAAAAGAAAGAATTATTAATCAAGTAAACAAAAGGAATAAATTTGTACTGACCAGAAAAACCTAAGAAGGATCATTTTAACTAAATCAGCATTTTATACCTTTTTGTGCTATTCAAATAAACGAAGGAATAAAGTTGAGTGGTCTATTTTTTGTACCAATCAAAAGAAAAAACATAAAAGGTTCATTTTAACAAGCTCAGCATTTTATACCTTTTTGTGCCATTTAGAATGAGTTTGTTACCAGACGTCCTAAATAAGCTGATGCTTGAAGTGGATGATTGTGATAATCTCGCACAGTGCCTGCAATATCTTAGAAAACTTTACACAGCACAAAGATTAGTTAGTCAGAGAATTAGTTATGACATAATATGGGAAAATGACCGCTTGGACTGGTCAAGCATTAAAGAACAACACCAACCTGGATTTGTACAGATTAGTTCTTGTTACTCAGATGAAGTAGTAGCACAACCGGCTTACAAAATATATAGGAACACTCTCCAAAATACCTATGGCTTCGGCCATGGGCAAGTGCAGTTTTGTACAGTCAAGATAAAAATAGGAGACCGTTGGGCGCAACCTCTTATTGACATAGGCTCAGAATTTTCGCTGGCTTCGAAAACCCTCTTACCCCCAAGATTTCCACTAACTGAAAAACTGAAGGGTTATGTAAAGCTTCGCGGCGTAGGTGCCCAGCCCACAGATTACATTCCTGTGGTGAGAATAGCGTGTTGTTTCAAGGATCACTTGAAAACAACCAAACGAAGGTTTCTATACGTAGCTATAGTTGACCCACAGTTTTGCGCCTATGATGTCATTTTAGGGATAGACTTTTTGCACAAGTATGTCACAACCATTCATTCCAAATACTTGGAGCTAGCAGATAAAGACGGGAATCATGTTGAAGACCTATGGTTCACAATCCCAAAAGGTACATATGGGCATCGCCAAGGTGTGATTCATACCTTAGACTTAACACATGTTGAACGATACCCACCGTCAGTAGGAAAAAGATCGTTTAACGATTCCCAATCAATACAGAACGATAATGCTAGACAAACGGCTTTCTCTACCCCCCCTCATAGAAACAAGGCAACTTATAGGAAACGGAACCTCCCACTTAGGAGTAAGGATCCGTCTCCAAAATTGGTCACCGGAAATCCCATAAATCCCGCTGTTGTGTAGTTGATAAAGGACAAAAACTACCTGCTAAAGAAATTACATCTCGAGTATTCGTGTGTTCCAGGGAAACTACAAAATTTCCCTCGGAGCCTACGAATAGAACGAATGGAAAACTCAATAGGAGTAAAAAGGCAAGACGTAAACAAACTAAGAAAAGCAAGATACCTTCCAGTGCTCCTGAGCTGGAACCTACCAATTCTCCTGACTTAGAAAAAGAGGAAAAGAATCTATGCAGTCTTGACCCTCAATCAGGCCCTAGTGGAACTTTGGTAACTAGTTCTACAGAACGTTCGGGTACAGAGATTATTCCCAGAAAGAAAAAGCGTTTTATGCGACAAAATATAGCAAAAGGAACCAACACTCTGTAAAGCCACCCCTGGCCTCACAGGCGACTTATGAGCGTGTGGAGGACACATCAAATAGAGGACAGTTAGAAACGTTAGAAAAACCTTTGACAACGCAAGGAAGTGTAAATGATCCAGCAACTCTCTCTGATCTAGAGAGTTTTGCTCAGGAACATAGTAAGAAAGAGGTCGTGCCAAACCCCTTGGGGTTAAGCGACGAAATTTTTTATTTCTATCCGGACACTACCTATAAAGTGCACCTTCCAGCCGCGCTGCCGTCCAAGGCTTCGTATGACATAGAAATTACCGCACCAACCGGGAACGTGCATATTTGGGAATTTTTACCGTCCAAAGGAATTCGATATTGGCACTCCTGTTTGATCCCCAGAGGTCCAGTTTTTACTGACAATGGAAATATTACTCTGATTATTTTTAATAGTTCGGATCGAACTAGATCTTTGTCCAAAAACCTTTATTTAGGGAAACTTGTTCCCCAGGTCAAGTCCTTAAATGACGAGACAGACAATGACGTACAGGCCGTTAATCAAATCGTACACCTTACTAACAAAGATGAAACAGACGACGTTGAAGTCTCTGGATAACCCCAAAAAGTCCCCCAAACAAAGGAAGAATTAGCTCAAGTACTAAATATTGGTCCAAACTTAAACCCACAAGAAAGAAACCAGTTACTGGACTTATTGATGGAATTTAGGGATGTTGTAGAATGGGACAAGTCTCGTCTCACTGCGGCTACTGATAAATTTATGTACCCCTTAGAGGTCATCACAGATATTCCTGTTTCTCACCCCCCATATAGAGAAACACCAAAACAGAGAGAGATAGTCGCAGAAGAGATCCAGAGAACGTTAGACAGCAATATTATCCGGGAAAGTAAGAGCCCATATTCGCACCAATTGTGATAGTACCTAAAAAAGATGGCTCCCCGCGCATATGTGTGGACATTGGAAGAATAAATAAGATATTAAGGCCAAATTATACGCCAGTGTCGCGCATAGATGAGGTACTAGCGTTCTTAAACGGGACCAAATTCATAAATACTTTGGACATGCAAAATGGATACCATCAATTGCTTATCCGTCCGTGCGATATAGAGAAAACTGCATTCATCTGCAGTCGGCGAAAATTCGAATTTTTGAGATTACCATTCGGCCTAACCACGGCCCCGGCCTTTTTTGAAAACATGATGAATGTTATCGAATGATGAACATAATGAATAGAAAGAACGAGAATTATTTTATCTCGACTCCGGGAGGCCAACTTAAAACTCAACCCTAAGAAATGTTACTTTGGTTACGAAGAAGCCTCGGTGCTTGGTCACATCGTCGGTAGACGAGGAATTTGTGTAGATCCCGCAAAAACGGAAGCTATATCAAAGGTACCATACCCCACTACAGTCAAAGAAATACGTAGTTTTATTGGACTTTGTTCATTCTACAGTGCTTTTGTCCAAAGATTTTCTACTATTGCAAAACCACTCACTTCATTGACTAAAAAGAACGCCAAATTCAAATTTGGAGAAACTGAGAAACAATAATGATGGGATACCTTGAAATCTTGTCTTATATTTGCTCCGGTCCTTGCCCACTTTGACCCAAATCAGGACTCCATAGTCTATTCGGATGCCTGTCGAGACGGAATAGGTGGATATGTCGCACAAGTTAAAGAAGATAACAAAGAACACCCAATGGCCAATTGTTCGAAATCTTTGTCACCACCGGAGCTCAACTACTCCACGGTTGAGCTTGAAGCGCTAGGAGATTTTGCATTTCCACTTTCTATTGGCAGATCGTCCCTTCATTGTTAGGACTGATGTTCACGGCATCTGTTACCTAAGAAATAATAGGATGCTAAATTCTCGATTTATGCGTTGGACCATCCGTTTACAACCTTACCAATTTACGATTGAACATGTAAAAGGCCGAAATAATGTGATCGCAGATTTTTTGTCAAGGTGTCCGCTGAAGGATGAGTTACCCTCAAAATTTGGTCAAGAAGAAGATTGTGCAGACGTGTGCAACCTAATGTTATGTCCCAAAATAGATATAAGAACAATGCAAAAAAAGGACGATAAAATTAGAGAACTAATACAAAAGAAGAAAGATAACCCTACTGATCGTGCCCTAAAACCCTATGTTGTAGTTGACGATGTTCTATATCGAGTCATGAACAAAGATAAGAAACTAGTAATACCGGAAAAGGCTATCCCCGACATATTACAAGAAGCCCATTCGTCTCCGCTGTGTGGAGGCCATACGGGATTTTCTCGCACTTACTCTAAATTGAACGAACGCTACTACTTTCCTAACATGGGGAAAATAGTTAAGGAGTATGTTCGCTCGTGTGACGAATGTCAGAGGGTGAACATTCCTCGAGAAAAGAAACAAGGTTTTCTTCACTCTTTACCTGTAAAAGAGGAACTATTCTCCCGTTGGAGTTTGGATATTTTTGGCCCGCTACATAGTAGCGCAGGCTACAGTTATATCCTGTTATGATAGAATATCTTAGCCATTTCGCAATGTTAGTACCGCTGCGAAACATGAAATCCCCGACAGTGGCTAGAGCCATCTTGGACGAGTTAATCACGCGGTTTGGCACCCCAAAAGAGGTATTGGCGGATAGAGGAACGAATTTTCTCTAAGCGATAATGGCCGAACTGAATGACTGGGACCTGGACAAATCTGCCAATTACCAAATGCGCCAAACGCGAAAATGACCAAATGCGCCAATCGTGAGAATGGACAAATGAGCCAATTACCAAATCTGCCAATTGACAAATCCGCCAATTACCAAACCTGCCAATTACCAAACCTGCCAATTACCAAATCTGCCAATTACCAAATGCGCCAATCGTGAAAATGGACAAATCCTCCAATTGACAATTCTGCCAAACGGAAAACACCCAACTCTGTTTGTATTATCATCAAATAACTGGATAATCTAGTAAAAACATAAAGAAAGAAAGTATTTATGAATAACAAGCAAGAAACTAAGAGTAATTAAGAGAAAGTAATCAAATCATCGCCCAAATAGTTGAGGATTTGAACGAGGTAACCATTTACAATAGCATTAACATTTACTTATTGGGGGAGATCGAGGCTGGTTGACGAACTGCATATAACTCCTTCATTAATTAACATAATGAGCTGTTGCTACTGTCATAAAAGAGCGACCTATTGATGCAGCTGCCACCTTTATATGGAATTTATAACTTGCGGATTGTGGTGTCTATTAGATAAAGAGTATTTTTGCCAGTCTGAAGTATTTTTTTCAGTTCTCTGTTACAACATCACAGAATCGTCACTACTTGGGGTACAGAGGTAAGTAATATAGCATTAGTTAGATCTGAACTTTGTTTTTATGGATATTCAAACAATGAAACGTAAATGCCAAACAATTGCTGAGTAATTACGACTTTGTTGCACAAAATGGGCTTGGGGTTAGTTGGCGTATAGCATTTGGGGTTGGTTGGCAAGTGCGCCACACAACCTCATGTGAAATTTTATTTCATTTTATTTTTATTGTTACATTGTTTGTTTTATTGTCATATAGTTTACCGTTCTACCAATCTTTTACTTCAATATTATAGAATAGCATGCAGGTATTGGATTGCTGTCAAAATTTAGAAATCGAGATAAGACTGTACGCCAGACTCAGAATTTTCTGAATATGCCTAATTCTCAGGATCAAGAATATTTTGCATGTGCTCTTTTGTTACAAAAATAGAGGCCTAGCTATTGCTTTTTCTTTCTTTGTGGAAAGTAGGAAATTAATTGCATTTCTCGATAATTCAGCTAAAACATATCTTAGTTTCTTTTAGCTACTTTGTGAACAGCGGGAAATAAACTACCTTTCTTGATAGTTCAGTTATTTTAATTACATTTTGAAATAATATGAAGAATTAACCTACAACAAATCATATTAAAACTGATGTGGTTTGATAATCTTGTAGCTCTCAATGTCATGACAACCAAGCTAGAATGAAAAAAAGAAGTTTTCATATTTCATAATGCTGATTCTTTTAAATGTTGTGAATAAAAGTAATTTCAAACTTCAAATAGCCTACTTCATTGCAATATATATAATAGAATTCAGAAAAATAACATATATTTCTAATAAATCCAATTTTTTGTGTTCTTTGCTATATTTAAAAAGAATGCCAACTAGCCCCACGCTATCAGCCAACCAGACCCTCAGTAGGGGTCGGTTGGCATACTCCGGTTTAAAAGAAAGAAAAATTATTTCTCGAAAACTGTAAGCAACAAAACAAAAACAAAAATGGAATTTATTAGAGGAAACATTAGTCTGTCCGTACACATCCATTACATTGCAATACAGTGCACAATCTGCTCATAAAAAAAATAAAGAATGAAAAGTTCGCCAACCAGCCCCGGTCTCCCCTATATGTTTAAAAAGTTTGTTATTTTGTGAAGACCTGAGAGACATATGATGTAAAATTTCAATAAATTGTACATGCTTTAAGGCAATGAGAGATAATTTCCTTGTAATTATGTGTTAGTTTTGATGAATTTCTAACTTAAAAATGAATGTTTTTGTTATTTGCTGAAGTGATTGGCCATTTTCTGCTCTGAGGTTATATTTTGGGGCGCCCGACCTCTTGGAAATTACTAATGATGGGCAGTGGGAATATTCCCAGTGGGAAGGGATTTAAAAAATAGGAATATTCCCGTTTTTTTCCCTGGCCTATAAATTCCCGGGAAGGAATTTGTATCCATTTTTTACTTTATCTTCCAGATTATAAGAACCGTATGACTAATTACATTATTTTAATATATTATGATTTACTTCTAAATTTTAAAGAATTTGGAGGTTAAAAATTTTTTTTTTACTGTACTTGACATAATTAATAATATGAGTTTTTAAGTATCATTTCCATTTGCACTAAAAGGTAGGGTAACTGTTTAGTATTGGGGGCCCAAAACTAGCAAAAAGTAGGACGATTTACGGAACAAATGAGTTGATAGTGGTGTTCAAGTAGTCAAGAAAGTATTGAACACAATTTTCTTTAGAGCAGTAGGGGATTTGTACAAACTGTAAAGGTAAGTGGAAGTGATTTATGTGAGAAAAGAAAGTGAATTTTTGGTGACGAAGATAGAAAACAACGTGCCCTGCGGGGCTCTAACCCACCTTCAGTCGCTCACTCTTGCTCGGCAATGCTGTCTGATTTAATGTTGGTAACGTAATTTAACGTATGAAACCATAAAACAACCGCATCGGAATAGAATATCGCAAAAAAAGTAGGTGCAAAATCTGGACCCACCAATCTAAACAATAGCCAAAAGTAGCAAAGTACTAATTTACAAATGATGAAAAGAGACCATTTTGTAAAGTAATGTAGAATTATGTAGGAATAGAGATGAAGTGCTATTAATAAACCCTGAACCACCGTTAGTAATAGACGTCTTTCTGTCTCCTGTCTCTGACTCGAATTTCTGAAGAGGTACTCGGACTTCTCTTACATATGAATTAAAACATGAAATTTCGAGAAATGGGCAGGAAAAAATGCGTGTATGGCAATATTACATGCAAAATTATAAAGATAAGAAAGTATCTTACAATCGGAATTGTTGACAAAATGTTGGGACATGTGTCTTCTGGCAGTTACCCAACCAATTTGTTTATAACACTTAAAAATTTAATATGTTTATGTCAGTAGTAGAGACAAGTTCAGATAATCCACTTACATGTAAATTTAAACTTTTTAGCGGTTTAAAAGTATGTGGACTTACTATACCAATTTTGAAATATATTTACTTTCGTAGAACATATTGTAAATAAATATAGATTTATGCGTACTCTCTAAATATAATAAAATATTAGTAAAATAACATCGTTCAGAATATACATTTTAAAGGCTCCGCTGGGAACAAGAGTAATAATATACTGTGATATAAAAACGAATTTAACTTTGAAATCATAATATAGTAATAGAATGCAATTTTATATGTGATTGTAGATAAATTCCCGGAAAATTCCTATTTTGGGGAATCTTCCCGGAATATTCCCAGAGAATATTCCGGAAAAATATCTTCCCGGGAATTTACCCATCACTAGACATCATATATACATGTTACAGTTGGCAATACTTTTTAAAATGACGCAGTTGCAAAAACTTTATAAAGCGATCGTTGCTTGTTTTCGCACCTTTGATACTTGACCAACAGTTTTCGGTTGTTGTGATTACCACATATCCTCCTAATTTCACGACTTTTAGTAGTATTGCCAACTTTAACATTAATTTTCATATCTCCTAAACGGTGTAAAATATCAATTGCTGTAAACGGCATTTTGATCTTTACATCTTTTGAAAATAATCTACGTAATTAGATATGATACTTATCTCAGCTCTTTTTTCGAAATAAAGCCCTTTGCAAGAAGTTAAGTTTTGAATTCCTTGTAGCTTTTTTCTTCTGTTTGATAGAAATACATCATATGCTGACCATAGTATTCGACACTAAGGTGCTTTCGATGTGCGATGCACCATCCGTCTCACTTGCGTCATCACTGTTATAGAGACCTCCAAAATTGAGATGTTTCTGGATTTTTGTGATATTATAGCATAATTAGTTTGCAACACTGAACAATAAATGTGGTATTGTTTGTTTTCGATTTGTATGTAGACTTAAAATTTATAATAACTTCACGTAGTGCTATTCAAAAAATACAACTTTGTGTTGAGTTGGCAACATTTTACATCCGGTGATATAAACCAATACGTGGCTAGGTGTCCTTCTTCCTACAGTTGATTCATGCAAGGTTTCGTTTCCTTCCCTCTTTTTGTTTTTCTCTGGTCACAATGGGAGAAACGTCGAGAGGAAACGGGCGGCGGTAATTTTGTCACCGGAAACTTCGTCCCCGGAAAGTTCGTCACGGTAGTTTCGTCACTGGTAATTTTGCCTACAAAATATGACCATATAGGTAATTTCGTCACCGAAAATTTTGTCACGATAATGTCATCACCAGTGTCTTTTAGAAGATAATACAAGTACAATGAATGAATCGGAAAAGTTTTTGAAATTACTTTCTTTAATCTTCAACTGAAGCTAATCAAAATATAATAATAATAATAATAATAATAATAATAATAATAATAATAATAATAATAATTATTATTATTATTATTATTATTAAATAAAGAGTTACATATTTCAGATATCGTATTTGAGGGGATACGGCTGTTTCGGTGTAGAATGTTTTGATGTAGGACGTTTTGGTGCAGGGCGTTTCGGTGCAGGACGTTTTGGTGCACGGATGCCTCGGTGTAAGGACGTTTAGGTGTGAGGCTGGTTCGGTGTAAAAGTTCCAATGTTTACATCGAAATGTCCACTCTTCAAAATGAAAAGTATTCGTTACGGAGAAATAAATTCATGAAGTAGAAAATATAAATTAATAAATAAAAAAATAAATGCTGCTGTAATTGACAGGGGTTACTTATTTATAGTTGGTCCCCTCGCTTCCCTCTATGTCAGAACTTCTTATATCCTCAAATGTTATAATTATTAATTGATTGGGAAAACGTTTTACGGTAATGATATATAGTAAAAAAAAGTGTGTGATGTATAAACATTGTGTACACCACACACAACTTATTACGGCAATAACTGTGCACAAATAGCAAAATGCAGCACAATCTTTGAAAGGAAATTTTCAAACACAGGAGGTTTTTCTTAAAAATAACCGCTTTTATATCATGCATACCGAATAAGATTAGCAAATCTAGGAGAAGAAATCTGATTATGAATCAGTGTTGGAATCTTAATTATATTATTACGGAGATGTAAATTGATGTTATAGTTGTAGAGAAGGACAGTGTCAAAAAATGTCTCAAGAATTTTTTTTAATGGCCTAAAGAGCACAAGAGCCTGAATCCTACCAGTCGTTCCCGCAGAAATGTTTTATTTAATAAGTTACTCTTTTGTTCTTAAAATAGGTTCAAAGTTGATGAAATGTGACCACTCCACGAAGCTAATAACAAAATGGACTTTGGAACAGACGCTTGAAGAAAAATCTGTTGGAACCATGATCTCACAAGACTTGATGTTAAGTTTTCCGCATTTGATGCTTTTACAAGGATGTTTACAAATTTAAAGAGGTTGTGTTAGACTACAAGACCAAACGTTCCATTGTTTTCCTATAAAACAATTAACACTGGTGATAACAAAACACTATTTACAGAAATTATAGGCTGTATGATGTATCTATGAGTCATAGAATTTACTGACTGCGTCACACTTTCTACTGTTTGTGTCCCTATAAACGCTAGAGTACGTCCCGTCTGCATTTAAAAATTAAACCATATTGATCAGAGTTATAAATATTTTTTTTTCAATAACATGGGTTGTTTCTTCTTCGCGACAAATGCATTGGTACTGGATTCTAACTTTTTGGGCTATAGATTTAATAGAACGTCCTGTTAAAATAAATACAGAAAGGGGTTTCACGTCAGTGTGCACCTTCTCTCAGTAGTCCCTGCCAATTATAATTGTTCTTGGCTAACTGCAGAACATTTCAAACCAGAAGACTATTTGTAATGGTATTCATCATATTGGATTTGTAATGGTAATCAACATGTGACTTATACGTTTTTTAATAATAATAGTAGTAATGTTCCCTTCCGGGCGGACAAGTTAGGCGGACAATAATAATAGACAATAACGAGACAATCTGGATTAGGTAGAGAATGGACAAGACAAAATATATATCACACTTCGTAGAGGACAGTTGGATGAGACTTTGTGTATATATTAACTAGACGAACATCGGACAAATGGACGAGATAGACATATATTTTTATAGACAGACAGTTACTGAACACACAGCATTTCGACATAACATAGCTACGAATACCAGCAATCTGAGCAAAAGGAATAATGTTCAGTTCGTTTACTATAGCATATGATAACCCGAAGTCGGACAAACTTTGGAGAACTATAGATGCTATTCAGACAATCTTCGTAAAATGGCAACCTTACCAATGAAATCATTTGGACCTTTAACACATATAGCAAGAAACACTGATAAATACCGTCAATATATATATTTTATTATACTCAAATTTACTCAAACTAGAGCTCTAATAGAAAATATTCAAATGCACTTATAATACAATTAACCCAACACTTGACGAACTTCACCGTAGAGAGAGATAGAGATAGAGAGAGAGAGAGAGAGAGAGAGAGAGAGAGAGATTAACACAATAGGTGTACTACGTGGTGAGAGGACTGGCTAAGGCTATCCGGGCCGCGCACAGGCTAGGTCCCTTTGGGAGGAGGTTTTCCCCATAGGAACTCTTTACTCGGACATCGTGTCGTGTATAAGATATCCTCGTAAGCTATACATTTTAGTACTAAGAAATATTAAGTTGTACTTCTTAAGAACACCAGTGCTTTCGTTATCTCAACTCTAATAAGCAGTTGCAAATTTTATTATAACTCTGATAAACCATCGTAGCTAATACGAAGAAAGAAGAGTTTCATTCAGTATGTTCTTGTTCCAGAATAATTTAACTGAACTAAATATATATCCGTTGACCTTTAGTAGTTCTAACTTTACCATCCAAGATTTCCAATAAAACAAGATTAAGTTCACTTTACTTCAATGCTCCCATGCAGAACAGTCATTGTAGATAAACTTAAAGTTAGTCACGTTACCTGAAGTGCTGCTACAAGAAGAAGAAATAATTAATTCTGCGGCATTGTTCAGCTTACACCATAATCACTACGTGCGTGATCAACTTCCACTTTCCATATGTTAGAATTATCTCCCTTGCATCCAGAACTTAGGGAAGATAACGTTCTCTCTATAACTCTACTCCTTGAAGCGTATTATTATGTAGAGTAAAACGACAAACTCACTCTCAGTCCATCACAAAATAAAATTTCTTCTAACAGAAGAAAGGAAAATACGACGCCAATCTTGTTCGGCTTGAGGCGAAGTGCACAGTATATATAAAAACAGTCGTTTCACCGCTTCACTTCTCTCTCTTTTCCGCTATTGGAAATTTTGGTGAAATTCTTATCACAGCTTTATTAAATGAAATAAAGATAATTGGCATAAAATATAGACATTCATGAACAAAATATATAGAAAAAAGAATATTACAACTTTATTTCGCACTATAAATCAACATTAAAGACTGGCCTCATTCCGTAATGCTCCTATGCCTGTACATTCTCCTACTATGGGCGACTCAAAAGAAGAAGAAGAAGAACATTGACAAAACAAACCCAAGAGCAGTTTACTAAGAGAACCACCGTCCAAACACAACAAAATCTGCATTTCAACGCAATGTTTGCGAAACAATAAGAAACCTAAGAATACTTTAAATTGCCCTTTTATAAATTACGATAATAATATGAGTAATATAATCTAATATTCACATTGAGCTTATTATCTTGTCTGTAACAAACAAGGTATGTTACAAAATAAAAAACAAATACGTGACGATTATTTTTTGATATTCTGCAAGTTTGCAAAGTTTAATTCAAATCAGTAAATTACACTTCCGTAAGTCTCCTTGTTAGTGCTGTTCAAATGGAACACATAAGTTAATTGGCGGACATGAAGTCAGAAAAAAGAAAAAATACGCTGATGTTACTAAGAGACTCAATTACAATATTAATCAGTTTACGCTATTGCAGAGTGGCTACACTATGACACTTCATGACTGTTCATTACACGCATATGATTAATGCAATCAAATATTAGGCTATACACCGAAATGTCCTTTAAAGCCAAGCGTCCTTACACCGAAACGTCCTTACACCGTAACGTACGTACACCGAAACATCCGTACAACAAAACGTCCAGCACCGAAACATCCTACACCGAAACACCCTACACCGAAATGTCCTTCACCGAAACATCCTAGTCCCGTATTTGAGATAAGAGATAAAAGTTTCCAGTAATTCAATCACAGAAATATTATCAACTCGTGTACAGCATTGCTTTTTTTTCCCATCTGACTCACTCAACGTGGAGAAAGGTTCAAGAGATTGGATTCACAGAACGGTGCAAGAGCAATGACTATTATGGGAGAAAATGAACGGATTGACATTTCTTCCCGCTGCAGATGTGCATCAGGAATACAAGAGGCTTCGGAGGAAAAGCTGCAACTTATGGACTATTTTGATAGTACTTAATTCAACAAGTTGAAGAAACGGTTTCAACTGAGCTACATCAAGATGTTGGAAAGACCTTCACCCAGCAGTGTATTGACAATGGTTGACTATGATTATATATCCAGTGAAACTTGTAGAAACCGGAACTTGAATAAAACGGAAATCTGTCTATAACGGAAACTCCTCACAGTCCTTATCGCTGTTATTCCTTCGAGTAAAATTCGGACCCACCGCCTTCTGTTTTATACAAGTTTCACTATATATATTAGCTAAAATGCTAGTTCTTCGCACAGTATGACGAAGTCTGTGCAAAATATTTGAATCCCCCAACTCCCCATATAATGCTCATTTCAAAGATTGATTACCCGGTTTATTTCGACTGAATCTCTTCTTTGTTCATGTCATACTCACCGTTACTTTTTATTTTTAACTTCCCCTTCACTTCCCATACCAGTGGAGGCAATATTTTACGGTAATGGCATTGGGAGTCACCATTCATCTCCGTGATCCCGACACTAACATAAGAATTTGACACTACTACCAGTCATTTTTCATTATTTGTATATGTGATCCCCCTGTGACCCTCTTGGGAATGATAGACGTATCTCACCCCTACAACATTTTTTCCTGGTCATAAGTAATATGTGTACAAAGTTTCGTTAAAATTGCTCCGGGCGTTCCAGAATGATGCTACACAATATAAAGATATATACAGACACACCTACATACATTATTTTTTACATATCATCCTCTTGTGACCCTCCTAAGGATGAAAGGAGTATCTTTCGCCCATAGTGTTTGTTTCCTCACTGTAAGTAATACTTGTACCAAGTTTGGTTGAAATTGCTCAAGGCGTTCCAGAATTATGCTAGAACATATACACACATACACATAGGGTCTACATCCGTTCATACATACGTATTTTTTATATACAGTACATCCATATTTATCCAGACTATCTGGGACCGAAAGCAATCTGGAAAATCGAAAATCCGAATAATCCTGATAATATGGATAATAAGCAAAACAAATCCTGAGTCAATTCACTTCAACGTCTTGTGAGTAAAGCTTTCTAAAACTCGATAAGAATCATTTTATATACAGTATTACCATAATTTACTGTGAAATCTATACACGAACTGTACATTTAATCAAAACAAAATGAAAATGTTTGTCGTACTTATGGTTACGTTCTTGCTATCATAGTTAAAAATTATTATCTACGTATGTTATCATTAAATTTTAAAAAGTTTCTACAAATCCGGTTTGGATTATCCGGATATCCGGGTGAACGAGGGCCGGATAAACGAGGTTGTACTGTACGTAGATTAAAAACTTCAAAATTTTTAAGGCATTATCTATACATATAAAAAGGATCTATGTATGTGTGTATGTATGTATGTTCGAGCATAACTCTCGAATGCCTGGAGCAATATCAACCAAACTTGGTACACGTGGAAAGTGAGGAAACAAACACTATGGGCGAAAGATACCCCTTTCATCCCTAGGAGGGTCGCAGGAGAATGATATGTAAAAAAAATAATGTATGTAGGTGTGTCTGTATGTATCTATATATTGTCTAGAATAACTCTGGAACGCCCGGAGCAATTTTAACGAAATTTGGTACACATATTACTTATAACCAACACAAAATGTTGTAGGGGTGAGATATACCTACCATCCCCAAGAGGGTCACAGGGAGATGACATATACCAATAATCGAAAATGACAGGCATTAGTGTCGATTTCTCAGTTTTCGGGGTCACGGCGATAAATGGTGACAATCCAGATAGCGTTCAGTTTCAGCGGAGGTCAGATACAGCTACCATCTCTAGGGGGGTCACACGGGGAATGACGTACAAATAATCGAAAATGAGCGATATTTGTTTGGAATCCATGGTTTTCGGAGTTGTGGAGATAAATGGTGCCAAACCCGATGGCATTTCTGTCGAAATGTGGCTAATAAACCCCTATCAACCCTTCGGGGACACATGGGGGATGACAAGTATAGTCGGGATGAACCGTGTAATCAATTATTGAAATGTATATTGTTAGGGTAGTTGGGAGTTCAAATATTTTTATAAACCTGATCTCTCCGTTCGAAGGACGGGCATTTCAGCTAGTTTAACCAATAAAATAGAAACCAGTTACATACACAGGCGATAGGTTCTGTTGGTCCGGACTCAGATTCCCACCCCCCTTCCCCCAAAGCTGCTTTTCTGTGAATTTAGTCTAATTTTAGGAGCGATTTTACAAATTTTAAAATTCTTTATTCTCATATTGAAATTGGACCCCCCTCTAGAAAGAAATTATTGTGTATGCGCCTGATAAAAACAGTAGAGGGAAAGTGGGTTGGATTGATTGTAACTACCGTTTTAAGAGTGATTCGTGCAATTAAATAGGGATATTCATTGGTTAACCTCAATTTAGGTGACAATCATTTTCTCCTCTGCATCGATCGGCATCAGAGTGATAAATTTCGGAATAAATTCCAGCGAAAAATTCTACGGGTGCTGAATGTCTATCAAAAATCCTCTATAAATGTTTGATCCTAGAAGCACCCATCTAATTAGTTAATTATTTGTGTTTAGCGTTTCTTTCCAGCACCGAGGCTATATATAACTTGGACCTACAGTTTGAGATGGGATCCGAACCACCGCAATGCGCTTAAATTAAAACTCTCCCACTGGGAATCGAACGCAGGACTTCCTTATGGCAGATATATCCTAGGCACTAGACCTGTCTCAAATCCAGTCTCATGTGTAATTATAATATGCGCTTATCCTAGACATTTTGGCTGATTATCAAATGAAAACCACCGGTTAAGTTGAAAATTACGTATGTGTATACAGTTACTGTAAGCAGTAATGAAAGTGATGTTTAATTTTGTATAGGTGAAAATTCTTTGTATCTCGTTAACATGCACAACGATATGCTCAGAAAATATTTTTAACGTTAAATAAACCACCTGTGGACCTTGTAAACGTATTTTATATTTAACTCAATAGTCGTAACAAGGTACAACACTTTTTAGTAAAAACACTGTATAAGATGTGAAGTTTCAATACTATAACAGTATTTTCATCAGACTTAAACAAAGTTATCTAGTGTTTTTTTTGGGGGGGGAAGACCCTGCTATAATCCAAGCTTCCAGCAAGTGCACCTTGTGGACTAACATCGTGTAGTTTTCTCTAGTTATTTCCGGCTCCTCTCACTTTTTCATTTCACTATTATCGTCTTTTTTCTTAAGTTTGTTACATAATCACTGAAAAAAAATCAAAATGGTACTCTTTCAACATCCCGTGGTGTAGGCCAATGTTGTGTTTGCAATGAGGTACCTAAAAGAACACCAAAAGCGATTCTACTAATGTAATGTCATATAATGCATTGCCCTTCTCCCTAAGATGCCTCTATTGGCATGCAATAGGTTGTAATAACTTTATCAAGAACGTGGTATGTATAAGCTTTAATGTATGACATTTTAACGAACATACGTAGGACACTGTAATATTTATACATGTCATTAAATTGTGTAATTGTGACTTTATATTATGTTTGCAATTGTAAAAAAAGTACATTATATATCTAAAACAAGGTGACTGAATGAGAAATGGAAGAAGAATACATGTTGATTTCGAAGTTACGACTACTTACTTTACAAATTTATAGTTTATATCTATTCTCAGGTTATCGAAATAACTAATGAAAATATATAACTACAGTAGTTATGCAAATCAAAGAAATATGAGTCGAAATGTTAAGTTTTGTGTAAATAAGTTTATAGTTATAAATAAATTTATAAGTACAGAAAAAGGAACATGTCATACGAATAGTTATTTTAGAGAACCTAACCTATTCATTGAAAACCATAAAGTGAAAATTGTAAGAGAATAACACTTACCCGAATAATAAGAGAATATATATACTGTATTATAAGTAGGCAACTTGTGATATTTTTATTGAAGTTATAGCATTTGTTCCAAAGGACGAAACTGAACATGCCCATGAATATATTATAACGAAAGAAATACAAGAGAATATGAAGATAAATATGCGAGTAATGTTCGTCGGCCACATGGCAGAGGGCCCTAAGTTGCATTTTTAATTTTTTACAGGAGAGAAGAGAAAAGATTTTGCTTGATTTGAATCTCTCGGTACTCTCTCAGATTAGAAGCAAACTCAAATCTTTTTTGTTATTTTGATATTTGAGGTCAAAGTTTATTTATTATGCCTTTTATCATGTGCATTTTCATACATAAAATTTTTATTGAATTTCTACATGTTAGTGTCGTACATACGCCCTTATGTCATAAACAATTTATTTCCAACAAAGTACTTAAATGAATTTCTACATACCGCTCTTGTTTACTTACGCAATAATAAAACAGTATACACAATGAATTAAAACACAATTATAACAGTAGTCCTTTCCGTCAGTACTTTTTTCTATCAGAGGAATAGTAATTTTTCTAGATTGGACTTTACCACGTTCTGTTTACACAACCAAGATAACGTAAGAGAATATTCAATACTTTTTTTCATACATAGAGATGCAATAGTGAGATTCAATAGTGCTAATTAATTTTTACCCATAACAAAATTAATACCAATCTTCATTAACTATTTTAGATTACGCACAAGTACTTTTACTGAGTGCCCGAGTAGGAAATCTCTAAGTAGTCCTTAGCGTAATCGAATGTAACAGGATTTATGTAAAAGCTGTGATACTCTTACAGGATTACTTTAGTGTTACAGAGTTTCATTAAATCATTCTTCATTTCCTTGGAAATTGGTAGCAGTCCTGAGTACAGATGAAAAGGATTGTATTTCTTTCTAGGTGTTCGGAAGGATCTTGAATGTGAGGATTCTCTGAAAGGCTCTGTCATCCTTTCCTTGAAGAGAATCTTATTTTCGTATTTTGTGAATCTCAACCATCTTAACTTTTGCCATGGAAAAGTAACACCGTGCTGATCTTCGAATGTAGCTAACTTATAATAGCTTTTTGCTGCATCAAACTTATAGAAATCTTCTGTTGTCATCGAATGTTCCATGAATGTTACAGGTTTCGTCTTGCCATCTTAGCAACTATACACCAATCAGAAGATGTATAATTATCTATGTTCTTTTTTGCGCGTTCTATGACTCTATGCATGGAATCAGCTTCCATCTGAGTGTATTCTGGTTGAAGAAACTTGTGGTCAATACAGGTTACACTTGTATTATGGCTGCATACATACACATTGCTGCATTTTCCTTGTTCAAATTCTGTCCACTACAACAGTCTGAGTACATCGTCACTTGTTTACTCCAGGAGGTAAATTTCGCAAGTAGAGTAGAATGCAGGAGGCAATTTCATCAGGGCCTCTCTTACCCCTTGTTTCATACCATGTGTAACAAACCCCTTCGCGCGTGGCTAGATTGTAGATGGTGAGGTTGTAAACATTAAGTTTAAGAACATAATACATAACACCCGTTTTACGTGAAGGCGTTGTCAAGACTTGTTTGAGATCAAAACAGATAGCTATATGAGTATCATCCTTTGTTGGTTTTTCTTTGTCTTTTTGCTCTTCTTACCTTGCTTCTTTTCTTTTCAAATGTTATTCATAAACCAATATCTCTCTTTCTTTTTCCTCAGAAGACAAATTTTTAAAACTGACAAGTTTTATTTTGATCTTTCTTCGGCTTGTGTATCTTGATATTCATTTCTTTCAGAATTTTCCAGTATGAAGTAAGCCCCATCAAATATCCAGGTGGGACTTTCTTCTCCTTGCAGTATTCCTTATAAAGGTTGTAAAGCTTCACATACGACAGTCCTGCCTCAACATAATAATAGCAGGTTGAAGATCGACAATAATGAGAGTCAACTCGGGACATCGATAGCGAATGCTCTTTTACAATATTTTTGACTGCTGATGTTAAACTGTGTTTCGGTTTGTGTTTCCCTCGAAGCTCGTGACTTGTACTTCCCGGAGAAAGCCCTTTCTGCAAAACGAAACGACACATTTTATCACTAACATCAAGAGTACAAAGAAAAAACTCCTTGCAAACTTGTATCATTTTCCCATCGATAGTTAAATAATACTCAACTGTGTATTGCCTTCTGGAAGTGGTGTTATATTTTCCTCGTAACTTTAACCTTCACTTCATGTGACGCAGAAGATAATCTCTCTGCCTATGTATGTCTCCTAGTTTCCAGTATAAACGATGCACAAATTTCCAGGTTTTTTTCTTTGATAATTTGTTACGAACTGTACACGCATCTACATGAAAAATTGGGTACTCTGCGCGAATCACGAATTTTGCCAGCACTGGTAACATATTTCTTACACAAATTACGATTAAGTTTGGCTTTCTTCTTCTTCCAGTTCATGGGATTCGTATGTCCCTTGCTTTGGATGCATGTGATGATTTTGTGGCCACATTTATTTCTATTAGCATTTCATCATTTGAAGTACTTTCACCTTTGTCCACCTCAAAATCCAAGTCGGCATCGCTATCGTACGATAGTCTAATATCAGTAACGGAGTGTCCAGAGTCGTCTGTTTCCAAAAGCCTGGATGTTTCCTAATCCAATAGCAAAACACCGTCCATCCTGATCACTCTCTTCATCTAAACTACAAGATCCATACATACTGAAAAACTTAAGAAAGGCCAATAATGCCATAAACTGCAACATTATTTAGTTTACTTATTCACCGCCTACAATAAAGCATTGGAGAAAAATATATGACGTAATGTGGATTATTTTGAAGTTGCAATTGCTTTAATACGGATCTGAATTTAACTTACGCCCATCCATTGTATGTACGCTCAGATATACGTTTCCTGCAATGTGAATATTATATTTCTGACATAAATTCGTAAGTGAACATAAACCTTCCTGTCATGAACAACTTTGTGAAACATGTCTTCCAAACTTTGAACTGAAAATCCGTTTTTATTGGGAATTAACTTACATCAATTTGCCAGGTGCAAGAATGTAATTTAAGTGATTCAATGAGCGAAAAAATGCATTTTTAAAAAATGTCACGGTAGAGACGATTACAATCTTAAAAAGAACCTAAATGTATGTCGAGGAAATATTATCTTGTAAAGGACAATCTGTGTTTCTTTACTAATATGACCACAAAGGGTGTAACCGTAGCAAATATTGTTGGACAAGTCTTTTGGGAGCCAGTTTATTTTTCTTTATTTTGTTTATTCAGTTATGAGTATTTCAAGTTTGAAGTTACCAACGAAGTGCCTGTGGCGCACCATCATGTAAGTAGCCCACTATGAGAGGGATACACTTTACACAAAAGCTCTTTCAATTTTCAAAGGGCCTGTGACACTTCCATAATGTATCTGGATCACAACAACCGATTTTGATGAATCTTGGTAGACTAATAGAACTCTTTGCAAAACTACTGTAACTAGCAGGAATTTGTCGAAAAAACTGTAGTTTCTGAGATACAGTCGATTCATTAAAGACGAAATTTGTCGTGATATCTCGAGAACAAATCCACGGAAAACAAGCAAACTTTGCAAGCCATAGTAGATACATGTTAGCTTTAAAAAAATAAAACGAATTGTTTGCCCCTGCGCAAAACTGCGCATAATGCGAAAATAATTGTGCGCATTCGCATATCTCGAAAACGTGAAGACTGCGATATATTTTTCTCTTGCTTAGTTTGAACTACATGGCAAGTATAACATAATGCAAGAAAAAAACTAGACTCAAAGGTGAGCGTTTTCAACCAATTCAGGTGAGAAGATGTTAGGGTGGTCTGGCCCCGGACACCCGTCTCTACTTACGCACTTTGTCTGGCTTCTCAGTCATACATTTTCATTACACCTGTGTAGAAGTCATATAGTTAACATTAATAGTCGCCATATTCGGGTGTAGTGATATCAAGTACTGTAAGTCTTCAATGTTACACAACAGTAACACAGTATTAAGAGAGCGTAAGGAAACACTATCAGGCCTATAGACGAAGTATATTCGAACACATCAGTGTGATGTAGGCATCAATGCTTCAAAGAAAAGTGTCAAAATCATACGTCATAGGGTTTACTTATATATAGTTAGTGTGGCCATGAGAAGAAACCTTTGGTGTTGTCTCATCTCGTCGCGCGAAACAGTCTCGTCGCAAACATGAGATGCTGGTGTCGTCTCGTGTCTTTGTCTCGAAGTCTGTGCCGGGTGTCGTGTCGTCCCGTAGAACATTACGAGACAAAACTCATGATAAAATTGAAGGGAAAACCGACTATATGCTAGTCGTGACCCGAACAAGCCTGCGTAACTACCGTCGCGGATCTCTTACGTCAGCCTTTGCTTTATACAACTGGGAAGTATTGCTACGATACGAGGCGGGATATTGGGGCTGTCGCATTTTGTCTCCTTACAACACTGTCGCGTGTCTCGTCTTTCAAATAATAGACAGGTTTCGTCTCGAAGTGTTTGCTCGTTGCCGAGACGAGATGAGACATGAAAGGGTTTCGTTTCGTGGCAACACTAACTATATATAGGTAACCCTATGGGCTATGATTTTGGCATGTTTCTTTGATGCATAGATGCCTGCATCACCCTGATGTGTTCCAATAGACCGCGATCATAGGCCTGATAGTGTATCCTTACGCTCTGCGCAGATGCAGACAATTCGTTTTAATTTCGTTTCAAAGGTATCATGTATTTACTATGGCTTGCAAAGTTTGCTTGTTCTCGGTGGAACCTTTCCCGAGATGTCACGACAAATGTCATTTTTAATGAATCGACTGGCTCTGAATCGAATCTCAGAAACTACAGCTTTTTCGACAAATTCCTGCTAGTTACATTAGTTTTGCAAAGTGTCCTATTAATCTACCAAGTTTCATCAAAATCGAGGGTTGTGGCCCAGACACCTTATGGATGTGTCACAGGCCCTTTAAAAGTAGTGGAAGAAATAATAAAAAAGGACTTGAACCATATAAATATTGTTACTTTACTATTTCAACAAAAACAAAGTTACAACTGTGCTGGTTACCTTTACGGGGATGGAGATTTCACAAGTTTGGTTGGACCTCTCATAGAATTTCTGTAAAAGACCATAAAATCTACGAGCAGCCCTGTCTATGGCTGACCTAATTCATTAAGCGGATGTCAGTTCTTTTTTATATTTTCGAAATAAACCAATATATGTATTCCTTATTATAATAGAAGAATGCAGCTGGTAATCAGTTAATAATAAAAAGTTTTCAATAAGAAGCTATAATCTTTAACAGAAAATGGATAAGGAAAGTAAGAAGAAATGTAATTATTATAGCAATAATAACATCGTTAATATGTAAGCAGTAGTTAGTATAATCATGACTTGTTTACAAACACGTATCTTGAGATCTTTTTTGAGTACTATATTTAGAAAGTTTAGAATATTTAGTTATTTTTCATATACACTGCAAAAATTTAGCCTTCAATTTACTGACCGATTACCGTCAACTCTCGCTGCCATCCGATTACCCTAAATTTTACGGACCACCGTTTTTTCATAAAAAGGGCAGACCGTATATTTAGAAGCAAAATAATATTGACCGTGTTTAGAAACAAATTTGGTACCGTATATTTTACGGTAATTTACCGTAAAATTTAGGGATCGTTTTTTTTAAAAAAGCACAGGTGTGTTATTACCCTACAAGATTTACGGTAATTATCACACCGATTCCCTATCTAGACGTCCTTGCCGGTCCAGCGTGCCCTCTTGCTAGATCCAGTAAGAATTCTTGCTGGGCAATATATATTGCCCCAAGTTTCATCGAATTGCTGGAAACTGTATCAGTACACACACTAGCTAGCAATAATTTTTCCTGGATGGACGCAACTAGAGTGCACGCTGGTCCACTGGTGTTAAAGACTACTTAACTAAAGAAAACACAAAAGTGAATGAAAGAAGCGTTGCACCTACGACGTGCATAATATTCATAAGAATAAAATTGAAATTAATTCTTAGTTTGTAATATCGAACCCTTGTTCTGATATCATCTTGAACATACATTGCTTTTTCTTTTCAAAATTACCAATTTTGTCATGTATTGAACAAAACACCAGAAGAGGATTCGATATTACATACAAAAAAAAACTACTTCTTGAATTTTATAGCTGAGTTTTCGCACGCTTTGAAAATGTAGTTGGAACAAAGATCCATGTCCTTTTAAGATATTCTGTACCAGTAGACTAATAGACCTCAAAAATTCTAATCAGCGATTCATTCGATTAGTCGCATTGTACTGGTCGCATTATATCTAGACTTTTTCAGATAACCAAGCAGGCACCCGACAATATAGCTTAGAATGGCCCGAACCATGACTAAACAAGTGTAAAACCATATAACTTCTCACAACATTGCCTACGTATCCAGTATCCGCTATCCAAAATTAATAAATACCTGTTTGCATAATTATGTAACAGTGGCATCAATGTTCAAAAAGAGAAAAAAGTCACAAAACTTCCAGAGTATCGAACTTTTGCATGTTTATTAAACGCTCAAATGTAATAACAAGACACCAGATCAGATTATAGGTACTCAGAACAAAATTAAAGATAAAAATATTTACAGAAATATTTTTCAAATCTAACAATTCATTTATCCAGAAAAAATAATGACAGCATGGGCGCCCGATGAAAATTTTCTAGGGAACTCATCTCCCTGGTTACTATATACTCTATTACATTTGATATTTTTTATTTATATTAAGAAATTTAATACGTTTTCGTTAACTAGGGGAGCGACCCCCTGCCCCTCCTTCGGGCACACATGAGTGACAGTATACTTTTATTTCTGTAACATGAAAAATTCCAGTTGATGCAACACAATTTATGTAATGCTGTACTAAGTACGGTAAACTACGAAGCACTTTTCCTAATTTTTTCTTTTTTTTTTAAAAAAAAGAAAGAATTTCAACATTGTGATTCTAATTCCAGCTTCACCACCACTCGTAGTTGGCTACATTATCATAAGACGTTAGTTTATACATCCAGCAGCTTCTTTAGTTCACTGAGAGTCAGCTTTGATGGGTTCTTAGACTGTAGGAACCAGTGTTGAATTCAGACATTTTTACCCGGGGGGAATATGAACTCCTCGGGGACAGGGAGTTTGGGTGAAGTAATTTCTACATTTTGTGATTGAAATTTTGAGAGTTTCTCCGGGGGGAACAAATTTTCTTCGGGGGAGAAATTCCCCCCGGGCTACAGCCTGAATTCATCCCTGGTAGGAACTTTGCGCATGTTACAAGTAACTGTTGTCCTCTTGACCTGATTTACAGTCGTGAAATTTAAAACCGAAAGTTATAATAGAAGAAATTGTTTTACAACTATAAATTTTGGTATTTATTTTGGTACGACCTTGTACTTAGTGAGAAATTATAATTTGTAATTGTGAAAGTTGTGAATTTTTGAAAGAACGTGAATAAATATTTTTATATCCTTGTAAATAATAAATAAAGTAAATATTTTAAGTAAACGCTTTTGTAATTTTCTTTTAAAAAATTCTAAAGTGACGGCTTATATTTTGATGTCCCTATTCAAATTACCCGTCCCGAAAACAGGTTAGGATTCATTTTAACCAATTTGAAAATACTTATTACCAAGACTTCTTAATTAACTTGATTGTTATTACCTACGATTACAACTAGCATGTTCGAAAACGTATATGTGTGTCATCTTACGAAAAGATAAGCAAGCTGCTAGTTCGCTACTGCCAGGACAATGAATGAAAGCTGTCACTGATTATTGGCAACGAAAGATTCAGTTGTTAGTGCAGCATATCTTTTTTAAATAAACTAAACATGTAAACTTGTACTTGAGCTTCTCATTTTAATTGGTTCGATGTGATTTATTGATTTATACATATATAATGTGTTTGACATATATATATATTATTTTTAAAGGAAGAAAATCAATCAATGTTCTGGACTATATTTCAGTAACTGAGTAATGTAGTCTTAGAATTGGTGTAATAAAGATCTTAATGACAGGGACGACGACTTCTATATAACTTTGGGGAGGCATTGAAATATGTGTAGTTCCTTGTCACAAATTCGAATAAAGACATCTACATCCAGGGTGGCCGATCCACAAGATCAGCGCGCATGGTTAATGACGATATAATTCAGTTTCACTTTTATATCAGTAAGTAGCTGTAACAAAGCATCAATTTTCATATCTACGAATAGGATGTTTTAGTACATGTCTAGAAAAGTTTACACGGGTTTTTACATGGCATTTTGTTTACCTCAATATTATCAATGGAATGATATATGTCTCGTCATTGGAGGACTGGTAGGACTACGCGTATCATTCTTGGAAATATGTGTGTCAGTGTTAAGAAAAATCAAGCAACAAAAGGTACAATCCGATTGTTAACAGTTAATATTTTTCACTTTAGGAATCTGTTATCAAGATCACAAAATTATTTTATGCACTAAGCATACAAGTTACAAAACACTAGTTGCTAATGTGTATTTACTAATAGAAGAAAAGTTAACTCAATTATACTAATTTTCCTTTTATATACGCTAATCTTGGATCATATTTAATCCACATTAAACGTATTAACTACATAAAGAGAAACTTGCTCTGAAAACACTGGTCAACAGTGAAAATGCTTCGGGGATAAAACTAATCAATTCTTACTAATTTTAGGGTGCTGATAACGAATATGAGATTAGTTTTTAACCCTTTATCGACTGTCGGGACTTGTAAGTCCTGGTGTTTCAAGGTTACGTTTCCTATTACCTAATAGCCCTTGTGTTGCCAGCAACCTGTCAGGACTAACAAGTCTTTCTTCGAACACTTCAAGGAACGCTCACAAGATGGTACAAGCTGTTTATGAGTGTTGCTGTGTATGTGTGACAAATACAATTTCGCGCGTTTGAAGCATGCTGTTTATTTGTGAGTCGTATTCGAGTGTGTTCTGATTTAGTCTAGTTTTTGTGTAGTATTTGGAGCTTCAGACGTTCGTGGATTTTTTTTGTTACTTGATCAGGTATAGTATAAATAATACAAATATAAATTTTAACAGTTTTTGTATTATTGCGCGTATTATGGGGTAAAATCACAGGTGGACCCAGAAGTCCCGTCAGGCTTGTAGGCAGAGGCGGCATCAGGATTTAGCTTTTCGGGCTATAAGTGGTGTGCTCTATTTACAGGAAATTTGTTTTCGGTAATATCTAAATAAGAAAAATGTTTTTTAAATACTTAATATTCCTCATTTCGTTGCCTCGGATATACCAGGACGGGTATCCAAGCCCCTTGTATCACCTGGTGTCGCGTTGCCATTAGTGTTTTTTTTTCAATGTTGGAAAATATTACAATGTGCGGAAATTGCGTAACTATGTTTTTCGGTTCCTTTGTAGGAATAATGTCTATAATACTCAACGATAAGGAAATACAAGATATTCTTCTAGAGGATATTCCATTATATCTTGAAATAGACACTCCATTTGAAGACAGTTGCAGTGATGAGGTAGAGGAGGAAACTCCCAATTCCTTGGAAATTGTATCAGACAATCCAGGTTCTTCAGCGTTGCCGCTGACAGTTCCATCTACAGGGAGTGAAAGTAGTCATAATGATGATGATGATGATGATGTGGAAAGCGCAAAGACAGTAAGAAACTTTCAAAAAGAGGATAGTGTAACGACTGTTCCAATATTTTCGTTATCTCGGGGTGTAGTTCGTAACTACTTTTTGTCGGATTCTTCTCCGACAGACGTTTCTCTGAACATTTTTTTCAAGCGAAATTGTTATTAATGTTGTTTTTCAAAGCAACTTGTACATTCAACAACGCAACAGGAAAGTGAAACCAATCACAGAAGGAGAAATGTATGGTTTTATTGGTCTGCAGTTTTTGTTTGGCTGTCACAGGTTACCGCAAACGTGTCTTTATTGGAGTACCGACCAAGATCTAACAGTGCTGATTGTGTCTCAGACAATGACAAGAGAAATATACAAACAAATACTGTCCAATGTGCACGTGAACGACAATTTGGCTATTCCACCTGATAACAAAGACTAATTATATAAACTTAGACCATTAATTACATTATTGAATGCAAATTTCCAAAAACTAAGATTGCCAGATCAGTACCAATGTATTGATGAGAGTATGATCCGTTTCAAGGGCCGATCAAGTCTCAAACAATACAACCCAATAAAACCTGTGAAGAGAGGTTACAAGTGTTGGTGTAGAGCAGATATGTCTGGATATATCTACGAATTCGACTATATCAGGGTAAAAGTGAGAATGAAGATAAAGAAGAAAAGAAGCGTTTTGGTCTTGGAGGATCCGTAGTAAAGAAACTAACATCATCCCTACAAAACAACAATTTTATTGTTATGATGGACAATTATTTCACTTCTTTGGAACTGTTCGAGTATTTGAAATCGCAGAATATTTACGCATGTGGGACAGTTCGTCCTCAACGCAGCGGGCTTCCACTTCTGGCAAAAGATAAAGATCTGAAACGCGGCGAATACGATCATCGAACTACAGATCAAGGAATAACATACTTCAAGTGGAAAGAGAACAAGTGTGTCCACTTCTTGTCAAATTATCATGGTACTGAAACCATAACTGTAGAAAGTAAGACGAAAGATGGTTCAAAGATAAACATTCAAGCTCCTTTAGTCGTCAAAGACTATAATAATCACATGGGTGGTGTAGATAAGGCCGATATGCTTCGCTCCCTTTACGATCGCAATAGAAGAGCAAAAAAATGGTGGCACCGACTTTTCTTTGCATTTCTTGAAATTGTATTGGTAAACGCATTTATAATCTTTTGCGACCTCTATGGGAGAATGCCTTTTCTGTTATTCAAACGTCAGGTGACTCAAGGACTACTCACTAAAGGACGTAAACACTGTCAGAAGCGTGGTAGACCAAAGCAGGATTCATCACCAAGCGTGGTACCAAACAAGAGAAGAAAATCCAAATTTTCCGTAAGCAATGATATTAGGCTTCAAAATCGAGGTGCACATTGGCCACAATTCATAGAGAGAGCTAGATATGAACTTTGTTCTTTCAAGAAGATTGAATCAAGACCACACTCCAAATGTGGACTGTGTAATGTGTTTTTATGTGTGAATGAAAAGAAGAATTGTTTCTTTGAATTTCATCATATGTGATTAAATCAATGCAGACTGCTTCGAAAAATTGGATGTAACTAAACTCAAAAATGTTGTTACTATTAGTACTCAAATATCATTCACAATTCTGTTATATATACGCATACGTAATGTTAGTTATCAAGAAATCTCCTCTGTATTTTACAAGTGATTCGTACTGTATGTTGCATTATCATTCAATATTGTACTGAAATTTTATTCAGTTATTATTTCTATGCTTACTTACATAATTGAAGAAGAAAAATCAGAAATTGTATGTAAAAGTACAAACAATAAATCATGATCATAATATTAACAATTGCTTCTAATTATATCCCTAAGACAGTAAAATTTATGATTATAAAGACATCCGAACTAAAAATATATTACAATTATTATGTCAATTCGTTTCTGCCTGACGGGACTTTAAAGTCCCTTAACTGTAAACACGTGATCCATGATGATAATCATTAAATCGATCGATTTAATGGTTACTTGTACGCATTTATAACGAAATAGGAAAAAAATATATTAAAATTCAAATTAACATTTAACTCGGGTCATAAAGGGTTAAAGATTGGTTCGGGTTTCAAAGAAATACGTTATCACCCGATGTGCTCTGCTGGGCAAAGTAAGGGTTCGTAACAACAGAAGCTGTCTACTTATTTCAATAAACTTCCATTGTTTGACGGTTAGTTTCATTGCTACCCTCAGGGACATACGCAGGGATGGGTCCTGTGGGTCTTGACACCCCGACTTGTTTGTAAATTTAGTCTAATTTCAGGTTAAATTTTACAAATTTTAATATAATTTAGCTTCAAATTGTATTTGGACCCCCGAAAAGCTTAGGGCCCATCCTGAAATAAATTCCTGTGTAGTCTCTGGTTATTTATATTGCTCGCATTTCATCGCTGAAAAAGAAATATCAACCACTTCACGGTTTAGTTTGTATTGAAGAGTTTGACAGAGAAAACATGTTGTGTAACGTTATTTTGTAGTTACAATTTGCCATCTCGGACGTAGTGGTGGTATTATATTGGGCGGGTGGGTGGGTGCTGCTATTATTATTATTATTATTATTATTATTATTATTTTATATTATTATTATTTATCTTTCTATGACTATACTATCAGAAACATGTCGCGTAAATGTGTTTACAGTGAAGAGCAAATTGTTGTTTTTAACGAAGTGAAGCGAAAAGTGGTATTTCGCTCCTATCATAAAGAAAGCCTATCACTTGTACTTTGGCTGTAAAGTGGGAGATGTGGACAAGAACTGAGCACCACATATATGTTGTAATACTTGTTCTACAAATTTGCGGGACTGGCTACACGGAAAAAGGCCGTGCGTGCCATTTGCAGTTCCAATGATATGGAGAGAACCGACGGATCATACTTCAAACTGCTATTTTTGCATAGTTCTTATAATTAAAGGTATATCCAAAAAAAAAAAAGTGGACTGCTACTTATTCAATTCAAATATTCCTTGAAATGTTCATCACTGAGCCACACTCTGAAGAGCTAAAGGTTCCACAACTTCTCGTACCTTACTCCAGTGTTTTACCCGATGAAGAACAAAAGGTGAACAATGTCGACCCACATTGTCAAATTTTGCTGCAGATTCATCGTCTTCCAACGATCCTAACCTTACAAAACCAAAATATCATTATCTATTCACCATATGATACTCAACCTGAATTAAATTACCTGGGGTTTTCAAAAAGTGGCGCAGAACTGCTGGCATCCAAACTCAAGAAGTGGGGAGCTTATTCTGAAGATCTAAAAGTGTTCGTGTTTTGAACAGGTCAGAATCTCCAAACAGTATTTTCAGTGGAAAGTGACATATTACGTTGTAACTATGAAGGCCTAACTGGTCTTATGAGTAAACTTAACATAGACGATAATCTCAATGAATGGCGGCTATTCATAGACGCATCAAAACATACTTCAAATATATTCTGCATAAACTTCCGCAAATTGCTGAAACTAAAATCAGGTATGAATCCTTATTGGCACTCAAATTCGCCTCCTCAATTCAACTCCTCAATTATCCTGAATTTGATGCAGTGTTAGAAAATGAAGAGAGGATTGCATGAGATTCTTTCCGAAAAGTGGTGACGAATGTTTTGGAAAACGAGCGGTCTCAGAACTATAAGAAAGTAGAGTTGAACCTAATACCTTCTACCAAGCAATAGGGTGTAATGTATCACTAAAAATACATATGTTGCACTTCCACATAGATTTCTTCCCAGAAAATTGCGGAGCAGTCATTGATTAACATGGGAAACATTTCTAACAAGTTATATCTATGATGGAGAAACGATATCAGGGCTACTGGAGCAACTCTGCTCTTGCCGATTGTTGTTGGACGGAAAATTCCCAATTTTACCCTAATTTCCCCTTTTCTCGTACAACACACACACACATATTATCATGATATCATTTGAAAGCTTGTTTTATTCTGAAGAGAATGACGTATAAGTCATCATACTTAAATAAATAATAGGGCCGCGGTGGCTCAGTGGTGGAGCGTTCACCTCTGGTGCTTGGGGTCCCGGGTTCGATCCCAGTCCCCGCCAAGTGAACTTTGTGGTGGACAAACACCGTGTGCGTGAGTTTCCTCGGGTTTCTCCCGTTTCCTCCTACTTTCTTTATTCTACCATTTTTTCATTACTCATCATCACCGTCTCCTTTAGCCTTACCGCCATAACCGTTGGACGTAAAACTCAGATTTCATTTCATTTCAAATAAATAATACTGTTGGGATTAATTTGATTTTATAATTATCTCACTTTCTTCCTATATGAAATTTGGTATTGTCTAGCAGAACTGAGAAGTATTTTTTCCGTCACAACTATTGTAGGTATTACAATGAAACTTGGCACATATATTATTTATAAACTATAGTAGTTTTAAAGTTATATTATATTTGGGTGCCTTTAGTTGGGGCCGTACCAGGGGGTGCTACATTTAAACAAAGGGACTTTTGGGCGGGAAATTCCCAATTTTACCTTGAATTTCCTTCTTCTTATACATCATGTACACATGCGCATAGTACCATTTGCAAGCTTGGTTTATTCTGAAGTGAATGGCATATGGACCAAGATAATCGGATGAACAGAATTGAAGCAATAGCTACTTAAGTGAAAGACCAAATAGGCTTGTTGGAAATCCAATAATTACAACAAACATTAGTCTTTTCGGGTTCGATTCCCAGTGAGAGGGCATTAAAATTCAAACGTGTTACGTCACGTCTCATATAACCTAAGTACAGCAATGGGATACTAAACTCCAAAAACCAACATCAGTAAACATTCATTTTAAAACATAATTGCCAATTTATAAAAGTAACACACATTAAAATTAAAATACCCTTTTCCGCTCTTTCATAAATTCTCCTTCCTCTTCTTCTTTGTAATACTGTGGGACGATGATTGAAGAATACATCTAAAGTAAAATGATAGTTCGGTGACTTATCCATTGACAGATTTGTCCATTGGCACATTTGGTAATTGGCGGATTTGTCAATTGGCAGATTTGTCCATTTTCACAATTGGCGCATTTGGTAATTTGCAGATTTAGTAATTGGCGGATTTGTCAATTGTCAGATTTGTCCATTCTCACTATTGGCGCATTTGGTCATTTTCGCGTTTGGCGCATTTGATAATTGGCAGATTTGGTAATTGGCAGATTTGGTAGTTGGCAGATTTGGTAATTGGCAGATTTGCCAATTGGCTGATTTGTCCATTTTCGCAATTGGCACATTTGGTCATTTTTGCGTTTGGCGCATTTGGTAATTGGCAGATTTGTCCATTTTCTCAATTGGCGCATTTGGTCATTTTCGCGTTTGGCGCATTTGGTAATTGGCAGATTTGTACATTGGCGGTTGTCAATTGGCAGATTTGTCCATTTTCACGATTGGCGCATTTGGTCATTGGCAGATTTGTCCTAGGCCCGAATGACTTATTTGACATTAAACATGTTCGAACTGCAGCATTCAAACCGTCAACAAACGGGCTGTGTGAGCAATTTAACTCTGTCATTGCAAATTTTCTAACTAAGTACACGGCTAAAACAGCCTACCAAGTGGGCGGAATATGTCCGATTATGTGCATATGCTTACAATGTATCAACCTCACCAATTAGAAAATACTCCCCATACGAGATTGTCTTTGGTCTAAAGGCAAGATTCCCCACTCAGTTGGACACCCAGTATCAATTCACAAAAATACAGGAACATCAGAAACAACTAAAGATAATCCGTAAGTTAGCCCAGCAGGCTATGACGCATGCACAGTAGCAGACTAAATTACGAGTTGATCGCACTAGACAACCTATTAAACTAAAAGTTGGTGACTTAGTATTGTGTAGAGATTATCTAGCTAAGAAGGATATTTCTCCAAAATTGACACTCAAGTTTATGGGACCGTATTACTTGAGGAGTATTTCTCCTACAAATGCCTGTAAAATTGAATTAGTAGCAAACCCAAACCACACTCAGATTGTAACCATCGAAAGGTTAAAGAAGTATTTCCCCCCAGACAACTCCGCGTGCTGGAAGTTTCTAGCGATAGTGAGGACGATGAATGTTAAGCGTAACGTATAGGTTGACCATGAGGTTTAGTCGCCTCAATTTAGATAGACTTATGCCATACAAAAAAGGGAAAACTTGGAGTATATTATTTAGTGAATGTGTCGAATATCTCATATATCGTATAGACCTCTAAAAATTGGAGTACACGTAGTTAAGCATGACCTCTGTCATACCGGAACATGTGCATACAGGGCTATAGATAGAGCCTGAAGGTATACATACAACGAAAAAGATCTTTTACAACCAGTAAAAATGTAAAAAAAAATATGGTATACTCGTTTTACTTCCTGGGATCCATCCCCCTCTCCCTTCGATGCTGTAAAAGGCATTAGTAGGCCATGGGTAATAGGCACTCATCTTAGACGGCGGCGCTAAAACTGTTCTGAGGATCAAATAAGTCATTTTTAGAATCAGGGACCTACCAAACTTACCATACCAAGACGCGTCACAGGAAAAGTTATGTCGAGTTGATACCTAAATGAATGGTGTGCCAACATATTGGGGTGAATATTTTTTTGTTCTTTGTGTGAATGTAGCCGGCCACGAATGAGTTACCCTTTTTCTTCTCCTATAAGACTCCCAATATGCTGCCAAACACAGAGAACCTATAAGGAAAACAAGTGTTGACATACCTGAAAAGAAAAATATTAGTAATCTCAAACATTTATACGTACAAGTGTACCTTATGGTATACTCAACTCCGACTATACGTATACGTCGTTGCAGCTGCAACTCTTCATTCACATTACAGGGATCCATCCGTTGCCGACGCCTGATTATTTTATTTCTTTCTCTCAAGAAACTCGCCGCTCTCCCTCTTCGCCTCTAGGAATGCATTAACCTGGAAAATAAAGCAAAGTCAATATTGCTTGTTTTTGGTTGCTCAGCTACAAACCTATTCCTACTTATGGTATACGTGTTAATGGTTACGGTTCGTTTTCTTTTGACCTGGATTATTTACCCGTTTCAAAAAAAGGGGTTGGGAGCTTGAATCTCCCCACCAGACAATTACATGCCTTGCCCCGTTTGTTTTCTTTGAGCTTAGTTAGCAATTATTATTATTTTTTATTTTATTTTTTTCGCGTAGTTCGGGCGGGAAGCGTATTGATTAAATTAAAAAAAATAAAAAAAATTAAAAAATAATAAGGAAAAATACGCCTTAGACTTCAACATGTTGTTTCCTGCTGCTGCTGTGAACACCCCATATAGATATGTGAAATTTTCCTGCGACCCTTCTGGGTGGACACAAGTGACCTTATATTGCTGTAAAATTTGCCAATCTCTTAGCGATGACCAATCTATTGGCAAACTACGGCAAGGTACTAACATACTATGCATATTGTACGTAATGCAATTACAATTATATATGTATCGGCCATTCATTTTTTTAAAAGAATAAAAATAGCTACCTGTGTACTATACTTCGCTACCTTTAATTAGTAAGATTACACTACCTTTAGTTATATTCATGTTGAATTATGATAAAGTATTAACAGTGATGCTCATTCTAGAATAATGTTTTCCATTATAAGGGCATTAATAATATTTATCGAACTCATTAGTAGTATCATATTGTATCACTATTTCTTGTTCATTGTGGCAAGCTAAAACTTGTGTATGACGACCTCTTGATCTCATTGCCAACAGTCTAGTAAATAGTTATTAAGGATGGTAAATAATGAAACATGTTAGCTGATCTGTTGCTAGTAAAAACCAATAATGTTCGTATACTTAGCGTTAAGATTACTATATGTATTTCGTAAAGACATCGGGCGTAGTTCAAGGCCCCCCTTTTTTTTCTGTCCTCCCATCATTGGATAATGGGCTAGAACCCGCTTCTTATAATACTAACTTGATTATATTACTATCGACATGTTATGTAAAGTAACGGTTACATAAATACCATCGTTGTGAGCCATAGTGCCCTCCCAGATGTTGTCTTACTACTACATCACTATACTCGTGTTTTTCAATCATCCCTGTGTAACTGTCTTTATACATGTTAAAATCTTGGCTTGGTTTGATTAAAAGGTACATAACGCTGTTAATATACCGCAGAATGGGATTAAACCACGCTATCACTGGTAATTATAATAATAATAATAATAATAATAATAATAATAATAATAATAAAACACTGAAGGAAAATCATTACGTGTATAACATGTCGTAATGAGGTTCAATAATCGAATAATAGAATCTTTCATAAATTACAGGACACATATTAAGGACACTCGAGCTCTGTCAACTTGTTTTTAATGAATCTGGTATAAAGTAACTTAATTTGAGTCAGAATAAAACTTATGAGTATACCCAAAAAAGATTTAAAAACTACAAGTCATGAGACTTTCAAAATTTGTTGGCCCCCTCCATAAGCGGCCCTGTTTAATAGGTGGAAAACACTGCATCACAACAGCGCACGGCGCACACGAACTTTAGGATATAAATATAAGAACGTGACGGTAATTATAATTTTAAGTGAAATAAATTGTCAAAAATAACAAACAAAAGTAGTACTCTTTAAAACTTAAAAGTTAATCAAATATCATTTGCTTAATGAAATTTCTTAAAATGTTCGCGGATAGTTCCTCAAAACCCGCCTCTCATTCAGCGTTAAAAACTAAAAAGAAATCACCTCTTATCAGGTGACGGAAGTAGATCCGGCTGCTAACAAGGATTCAGGATGGTTGCGCGTAGTGTCAACATCGAAGAACACACCAACATTTATAACGAGAAAATATAAAAACAATTAAGAACAGGGGAACGAAATTGCAACAAAACGAATAATATTAATATTGCTAAACAGATTATCACGATTAGGATACACTGTAGTATCTGTTGAGCAATTGATTCTT
This sequence comes from Thermobia domestica, assembly GCF_964235325.1. Lineage (NCBI taxonomy): Eukaryota > Metazoa > Arthropoda > Insecta > Zygentoma > Lepismatidae > Thermobia > Thermobia domestica. Next base: position 96,556,380 of record NC_137457.1, read on the forward strand.
AACGACCTCTGGTTCGATTCCCCGATGAATCACTTCTGTTAACCGATATCTGGATTATTACTCCGCACGAGCTCAAGTTTATAATCGAATTGGTTATGTGAAAGTAGGTTAGAATTAAAGTACTTTCAATAGACACTTAGTTTACCACATATCATCACTATCTACACTAGGGGTCCCGAGTTCGAGACCCGGAATGTTCCTGTCAAAATTAATATTGTTGTAAAAATGATCTCAATTTCCCGTGATTATTGGCATTTACGCAATTGTATCCAACTTTGAACGGAAACAGATAAGTCTGAGATCGGAACCCGACTCACGCACTTTCTGTATGCGTAACACACTCCAAACTATAGTAAACATCGTTTTTTGTCTTTCCTTAGGGAACCACTTACTAAATTCACAGGTAATGAAAAACGCACTTCTTATAATCACTATTAAACAGTTGCAGTTTAACAGTAACTTTGGTCACTATTTTTCGTTGTGGCTTTCACTTAATTCAGTGGTAATAAACAAAAATCAGTATGGGATACTCCGAGGATACGAACTTCGATTTCATTGCACACTAGGATTCAGCACTAAACTATGTTAACACTCGATAGCTAAACGCATTGGTAACTTGAAGTGAAGAAATCGAAACGCATGCTTCAAGAATAATACACTAACAATTCAGGGAGATAGTATTTACCCCGTAACAGGAGACCTCCCCTCCTTGTCTTTCGAGACGTAAGTCGTTCCTTCTCTTTCCTTTGCGTTCTTCGAGCAAAAGATTATACGTGTACCCCAACAAGCTGAAAAATATGAACCACAAAGTTAAGATCTTATTTAAACTCATTTGTTATCATACCTACTAATTAGCATAGTGTAGAATCAGATAAAATGTAACTACTACTTAAATCCAGTAAAGTTTTAACTACCAAGTTCTTTAAATTTCGACTAATAATTAGTCGGGACACTACGAACATTTTCAAGTTCTCGGGTTCAATCTATAATACTATTTTTGTGTGTGAGAATTTTTCGTTTCAGACCTTTCCTTTCAGAAGCCTAACAGCAGAGCCTGTCCAGGTGAGAGAAGTGAAAGGACCTGCGCATTGGAGATAACTGAGTATTCATTTTCCTTTTTATATTTTTGTTAAAAGTTATTAATTTTTAATCACTTGATTATCAATTTACTTAAAAAAAGGAATTTGACATTTTCCTTTGTTATTCTTACTAAGCTACCTACAAAAGTATGCAAATATAATGAACAGATCATAATGTGCACAAGATAAGACTGCCTCCTCTGAGGGGCTCATATGTCAATAATTAACTTTATAGGGCTGCACCAAAGCTCAAAATCCCTCCAATTCTAATTCAAGAAATCTATAACAATTGAGACAACATATCATCAAGGGTCTAGTGAAACACTATTTAAACAAAAAGAAGAAAAAACAAGAGAAAATCAGTATACAATTGTGAAAAAAATATGCACGTTAACTGAGAATTTCTCAATGCTTGTTATGCCCTCTGGTGAAATACGTCTTATCTTAAACACTATAGGTACACAAGTGGTAATAAAGCGTAAAACTTGAAATGAATTTCAATTATGAAACATTACATGTTTAAAATTTATATCAGTTTGCTTGAGATGATTTAAATTATTAGTTTAATTAATTGACATAAATTTTGAAGATACTTTGGAACTAATTCTCCTAACTGGCATACTTGCAAAGGTATAAATAAATGTAATTAAATCTCGTTGAATCTAAGATCTGCTATTTAGTCCTATGGTTCACGAAGTGACTTCAAAGCATTGCGTCAAATCGTTAAGTTTTATCTCTGTTAGAATTAAAATTTAAAGAAAAACGTAGATAATGTTAACATTTCAAGGTATAAAATATCGTATATAACACAACTTCTTGTACTCATGCATAGCAATCCAAATGACTGATCACTCCTATCCTTTAATTTTTAAAAAAAGAATGCAAAATATTCTTATCTGACAATGTTAAGATGTCCCTGGTCTGAAGCCGGCGTCTGTAACAGTATACTAGATGTTTTCTCTCAGTTGCGATGCAAAAACCCTCTTTTCCCCTCTTTCCGAACATTCGTCAGTTGAGCTGATAATTTACAAGCCACATATCATTATACCAAGCTGTATAATTAGCTAACTTCCGCCACGCTGACTCAATTCAAACTTCCTCTTAACACTCTATTCCTCAACCTGACTACATCTGAAAACAAAATATACGGCAAATGTATGTCAATAAGGCAATGTATGTCCCGATGTTTTAATAACAAACAAGGTATTGCCCATCTTGTAAAGTACCTTGGATTTACTCACCATATGACTCATCACCCATTAATCACTGCAGTAAATGAAAAGTATATTTGATAATCCACTTTCCTCCATCGTTATTATTCCACTCACGAAGAAACAAACCAAGTTAGGTAAATCAATCATCTTGTGAAGAACTTGTTCTACCATGATGTTATCATTATCTTCGCACCATCACAGCTTGAATGAAAGAGGCTTTCTAACAATAATATGTGGTCAGCGCACATACACTTATTTCTAGGCTTCCGGTTTAATTTGTTCATGGTACGAAATTGATTCTTAACTTCATCATGATATTAATACAATCACATACATTATTCAAACAGGTAACTATACCTAGACTCTGATGATGTGTGGACAGCACACTCAGGACATCTGAATGAAAAACATTTTTCTTATTCAACTCTCATTTTCAGATAGCCTCATTATTGGTAACGTTCGCAGGTTCCATCGATCACTATACCTTTCCTAAACTGATGTGTGGTCAGCCCCGTTAAAACAAATGAACAATTACTAGAAGGATACAATGGACCTTCCTATATAAACAAGTATTCAGCAGAAGCCAAGGTTATTATGTAAAGCATTAATGATTATGTAGTCTAATAGTCTCTTTGATTGCAGATCTCTAACCATTGCTTTCCCAGTGTGATGCCTAGAGTAAGGCCCCCATAGTCCTAGTATCTGGAAAGACCCAATGATCCAGATCACAGCCTGTCGGCCCCATCCAGGGCTGATCCAGAGGGACGATATGGAAATTCATTATTATTATTGTTCGATCCATCACTGTATATTAGTGGACAACAGTTATCTAAAATCTGAACTTCCATCCGGATACAGAACTTTCTCTGTGCCACAAAATTTATAAACTTCTGCAGTGACAAGGAAATCTCTTTTATCTACGGACAGACTCCCATTGACCTACCTCAGTTCATTGCTTACAGGGGAAAAACTCTTCTCGTACCAGTACAAACACAAAATTTGGACAAGTGATAAGACTCAAAGTAAAAGGAATAAAAAACTCTTTGAAATCAGCGTTGTGACAAATCATAAGAAGATTGCAAGCAACGTCAAGAGACTTTAAAACTTTCTCAATATATGAAATAACTCAATTTCATTGTAATAACCACGATCTAATGTACCAAAAGCCATGGAAAGGTATTGTCTGTATATAGAAATTAAATTCGTATTGTTTGGTCAAGTGAAAGCACAAGTTTGTTTCAGACAATTGAAGAAGCCTTTATGTGAGTATGGTAATCGACTCTCCACATTCTCATTCCACTATGTTAAAGACCGTAATTTTTGGAACCTCTGTATATTTATCTTTTGGAAAAAACCGAAGCGGAAAAGAACAAGGAAGTATTTTATTAAATTATCCATTGCACATTGACTTTAATCATATCTGCATTCAACTGTTGCTCAACAACAGGTCACCATGTATGTCGTCTCTATGTAGAATTATTCTCCGAATAACTAAATCACTTACTGTGTTTAAGATTTAAAAACAGGAAAGTTCACTACAAACGGAAACCTATGGTTGTTATCAGTCAAGGTTGGTGAATTAAAAGAAAGAACGGAACATACTTCCGGTGTTTAACAAAATTCTCTAGCTCAACCATAGCTTATGTTGTTGTTAACTTTTGTGTTTAAAATCTATCCTATAAAACAACAAGAACCACCAACATGATGGAATATGATGTAACTTTACTTCGTAAATTTCCTTTGTACCCACAAAGAAATCCCTCTCGATTTCGTCTTGTGTTTAAAAAAAAGAATATGAATGCTAATACCAATACTACTTTTAATAATAAGAAGAATAGGAATACTGACAATACTGACCTATAGACCCACCTAATTATGAAGAAACTTTATACAGTCCCCTTCAAAACATGTACTCTAGTATGGTAAATGTAACTGCCTCCCTGAATAATATAATTTGTATCCGTTATTACCATAGGCCATTAGGGCATAAACTAACACACTAACCATAAGGTCAGTTCTTCGACTATTCAGTCTCCCTCTTACTGACAGAACCTCTCATGGAAAAGAAATCTAGAATTGTTTGTATTTAACCCCTAGGTGTGCTAAAGTTTGCGCATTAGTTTGCAATTTCTGTATATTGCCAGCATACGTAAATGTCAATGGGTGTGGCATGATGCATACCACACAGGATGAAAAAAACCAAATCAAGGTCGCATAACAAACAAACTGAGTGGAATTTCATAATATATATATATATATATATATATATATATATATATATATATATATATATATATATATATATATACTTTGATCACTAGTACAGAACAGAGTTATGCAGTAAGATTGTAATATATTACACTTATGGCAACCAATGTTGATAGTAATAGCTAATAAGGTTAGTTATATTCTTCGCCAAAAATTAGGATCAGTTTTAATATCAAATGTTTATAGACGCACTTGAAAATACTTATTGAGCATTGTGTATTAATCGTTAGTCGCTCATTATTCAAGTTATATTACATACGCGATTTAAGCATTTAGTATGCAATCGCTTCTGTATTACAAGAAGTATATTACAGGATATGTAACATTGTAATCAAAAACTTTCCAAGTTATATTTTTCCTTATATGCCATAATTATTCAATATTCACTTGATTCTGGTTTTATAGGAAAGTAGAGTATCACCTATGTTTTATTACTTATAAATGGTATATTGAAACAACATAATGAACTTTGTTCACAAATTATAAGGCACAACCCCGCAAGATTTTACGAAACAAGATAAAAACGATCGAGTGTACTATTCTATATCATTGTGTGTTTCCCATTTGGTTTATACTATAAACAAGGAAAACTACTCTTGTAATTTCTTTGTTCATCTCAGCCAAACTTTAAAGCGCTTCACGCTATTTGTTTTTTGGGTGCACTTAATTCTATTACCAGCTTAAAAATCTGCTACATTGATCTCACACAAAATATCTTAGCAATTATAGACTAGAAGGATACCATGATTGTAAGGTTTCATCCTACAAATTTCAAATCATAAAGCTTCGTACTACATATGCTAATACTAAACATGGTTCTTTAACCTACTAGTTTATTAGTGGAACTGTTGTAGCATTTAAACGTAGTATAGTCAAAACACATGAAATCTTGCAATCCCGTCTCTTGCAAGTTATTCGTTCATAATCTCCAGATTCTCAGGAAAGTTTGTTTTTAGTTCCTTAGCGCCTTACGTAAGGCCCGTTCTATATTAACCATTTAAACCGCAGCAACTTGCCTTGGATAACCGTTTTCGTTATGTTATTAGGAAGATAACTTTCAGCATTATTTTTTTTTTTTACTGAAGTCGGCGGATAACTGTTACATAGTTATGCCTGGAAGTCCTAAGCCGGACTCAAATTATGGGGCAAGACGCCCGCGCTTTTCTAACTGTGTGTGTTGCAAAGAAAAGAGAGAAAGGGAGAACGGAGTCAGGTGAGGCTTGATTGTATTAGCAATCTGATGCCTCATTGACACCAACCCACACGCATGTAATAGTGGTATGACCCTGGCTTTGATTTACTCAAATCACAGTGCTGGGTCGCGGATGCAAATTTAGTTAAAGCCACGCAAGCGATACGTACAAGAAAAACATTATGTATTTGGAGCTATGCGTGAAATAAAAATGTAAATGTAAAATAGATACTTCAGCCCCGTCGTGATTGGGAAAAATCATAAAAATACTAGAAGTCTTGGCCACTATTGAGCATGCGCGTGAAGAAGCTTCTCCAAGCTCGTCAAGGCTCGTGACGTAGCTCTAGAACGACGTCAGAACTGGCAGAAATCCGTGGGACGAAGTCGCCTTTATAAGCGAGGCCTGTCGCCCAGCTCGGGGATTGTCCGCCCTGCAGTCGTCTAGTGTATTTCGTTCTTGATCCGGACGCTCGTTGTCAAATCAGGTATGTGATTATTTTTCTAAGTCCCCCCTCGATTCGGGAGGAGCATCTTGAGATTTGATAGTGATAAATATGAAGTTTAATTCCAACATGAGACCGAATTCCCCCTTCAAGAATTTTCAGTTTTCCTTTGGGCCAATGCAAGTTCCGAGTGCGGATTATCTAATTCACCATTTTCAATCAATCGCGGCTTATCATAAAAACCTTCTAGCACCCATTTGGTAAAGAAGGGGTTATGCCCATAAAAGTGATGTGGTAATAAGTTCAAGTTGTAATTCCAAGTAACCGATTTGTGAGATTCTTTGTATTTTTATTTTTTATACTTTTTTTTATTCTTATAAATAAACTGTACAATGGATTGGTCTCTTTAATTTAGTCAAGCTATCCCTCCCTATCTAGATTCAGTTCACAGTCCTCATATGTTACCTGGGTTTCGATTTCCAGTACAAGCTCTACCTCTGAATTACGAGTCTCCCCCATTATTGAGACTTTTAGTGCACTTTCTCATCATCTTCGAACCAGTAAGCCAAAGACGTTTCAATACGGAGGCTTAAAGGGAGTTGGACTCAGAACCAACTTAGTCATACAGGGTGGAGAGTAGAGGAGTGATCTCAAATACGATTTCACGAAAGAAAGTGTATACAAATATAATGTCAATCTCAGAAAACAGCATAACAATATATATAGTTCATATAATTAATGAAGTTCACTATTATTATTTAGCATTGATTATCGTCATGCTATATCGGTTTTATTTTTTAAATTATAGGTTCCGATTATTAGAGTTAACAATTATTGTAATCTTATAGTTCAGGTTACGAAATATTATCGTCCAATAGGAATATTTAGCCACTACATATTATATTCTGTATATACAAATATATATGATTATTTCTTATATACGTATCTATAGATAATTATAGGTGAATCAATATTCATTATCATTCTTATGTTTTAGATGTGTGTTACTAAAAGGTTTGAAATATAGGTTATTATTTTTATATAACGTAGTCTTCAACTAACGCTATAAGTATATTCTATTTAACATTTTATTCGTTTAATGTTATATGGAATTGCTTCCATTCCATTATTCTTTAATTAACTCTATTAGTAGTTGTTAAATGTTAATTACTGTACCCAGAATGCCATACGAATCCGTAAATTAGAAACATGCAATATGTAAATAACCATATTTACTTTATCTACTTATACATGCATATGTAAAATTTTTGCTCTTTCTAATATTTCTTTAACTTACATACTACATACTAAGACATTCATGCTAGAATCTACATACACCATGCTTCATGCTACATGCTAAGAATCCTCAAGTCTTGCTCCTCCTCTGTACAGGATCGCTGTATTTCATGTGTTAGGTTTTTGCGTCGAGAAGTACGCACAACATGTTCGTCACTCTCCTCCTTTCTTTTCATTGATGACCGCATTTCAGAATTGCAGTACTAACCTTTCCCCATGGAGACACTCTGGAACTAGAGGTCCTAAATGTGTATCCGAGGTGCCCCTAGCGATCGTTTAGATCAGAAGACCATTGTTTTGGTTCCTGGTCAATGAATACTCCCCTCATCTTCCTTGGTCCACTTTTTCTTCAAACCCTAATGTAATCCTATCCTATTAGTATTACCTTACTATAGAAGTTCCATAATGAAGCAGTGAGAAAGATCTTATTTTTGTGTTAAATTATGTTTTGATTCTTTTACAGACAAAGCTTTCATTATTGGCATTGGTTGTGAGTATTTAAGACCTTGCTGTTCAATTGCAGTACACCATTATAGAATATCATGTTTTATATATTGTATAAAGAGTGTCATAATTACGTACATAATTATGTTAGCAAATATCACGGATGACAGATTGATATTCTCGAGCCCAGAATATGTTTGTGTTGGACAACATAGGCTAGCCACGAGTAGGACGGGGGCACCTGAAACCCGGTAGCTGAAAAATCGCCTTTTTCCCAGGGTCTCCTGAGAGCAAGGACTCAATTTTCAAGTGTCTCACGATACGCTATGACCCACTACCGTCCACCCATGGTATTTTACGACCTCCATTTTAGGGGTGTATTCATTCTATTTTATGAGCTCGTTTTAGGGGGTGTATTCATTCTCTTTTATGAGTACTTTTTAGGGGTGGACTCGTTCTCTTTTATGAGCATATTTTCCAACCCCTATTTTAACATAACAGAAATGACATAAGAATACGAACACATAGAAGAGCAGAGAATACATAAGGCTCATTCCCTTTCATGGGCATGTTTTAGGGGTGGACTCCTTATTTTTATGATCACTTTTTCAACCCCCATTTTAACATAGCAGAAATTACGAACACATAGCAGAGCAGATAACACATAATACTCATTCCCTTTTATGAGCTTTTTTAGGGGTGGACTCGTTCCCTTTTATGACCACTTTTTCAACCCCTATTTTAACATAGCAGAAATTACGAACACATAGGAGAGCAGATAACACATAAGACTACGAAACATAGCATTGCTGTATTCATTCCCTTTTATGAGCATTTTTAGGGGTGGACTCGTTCCCTTTTATAATCAATTTTTCAACCCCTATTTGAACATTTTAACATAGCAGAGACAACGAACACATAAGACTACGTAACATAGCAGGGATGTATTCATTTCCTTTAATGAGCATTGTTAGGGGTGTATTCGTTCTCTTTATGATCACTTTTTCAACCCATATTTTACTATAACAGAGAATACGAACATATAGCAGGGATGTATTCGTTTCCAACCCTTATTTAACATGGCAGAACTAGTAAGAGTATGGATTATTTTCCAACCCCTATTTTAACATAGCAGAGCAGAGAATACATAAAACTACGAAACATAGAAGGGGTGTATTCATTCCATTTTATGATCACTTTTGCAACCCCTATTTTTAACTATAAACATAGCAGACAATGAATACCTAATTAACATAGCAAAGGGGGTGTGAACACACAACTATTTAACAAAGCCCTGATTACATAAAAACATTCGTTCAGAACCTCTAATTAAACCCAGCAGAAATGACACAAGCATGTACCCAAACTACTGACCATCGAGAACAGAGGTCAAACTCGAAAATGGAGCCAAATATTTAGGTGGTGTTTCCACATTTAGTAATTGGTCATCAACCACTGCAAGTTCCAAAATAATGACCATCGAGGTCAAAGGTCAAAATACTTAAAACCTAATAACTCGAAAACGGAGCCAAATATCGAGGTGGTGTTTTCACATTTAGTACTTGGTCATCAACCACTGCAAGTTCCAAATAATGAACATTGAGATCAAAGGTCAAAATACTTAAAACCTAATAACTCGAAAACGGAGCCACATATTGAGGTGGTGTTTCCACATTTATTAATAGTTCATCAACTACTATAAGTTCCAAAATAATGACCATCGAAGTCAAAGGTCAAAATACTTAAAACCTAATAACTCGAAAACGGAGCCACATATTGAGATGGTGTTTCCACATTTAGTAATAGGTCATCAACTTGTACATGTTAAGAAAGTACTGACCATCGAGGTCAAACGTCAATCTCGTAAACGAAGTCACATATTGAGATGACGTTTCCTCATTTAGTAAATTTGTGTGATCTATTCAATTTTGTAGAAAGCAGAAAAAAGTGAAAAAAAATAAATTTGAGTGGCTTATTTACTTTTGTATTATTGAGAAAGAAATCAAGGAAACACAATTTTAACTAGCGCAGAATTTCTGTACCTTTTTGAGCTATTCAAATAAACGCATAAATTAATTTGTATAGACTAACAAGAAAGAGAGCAAAGATATGTTATATTAACTAGCTGATAATTTTATGTGATCTTGTATTACTTAAACAAAACGAAGGGCGAAAATAAAAAGTGAAGAAGGTCCATTTGTACTAATTCAATATTTCTGTACAATTTTGTACTACCCAAATTTTATTTTTGTACCAATGAGAAGATAATCAAAGAAGGGTCATTTTAACTAGCTCAGCAATTACACCTTTTTGTGCTATTCAAATAATAGAGGGAACAAATTTCAGTGGTCTATTTTATTTTTGTACAAATCAGAAGAAAAGCAATATATATGCCATTTTAACTATTTAAACAAACGAAAAGATAAATTTGAATGACCTATTCAATTTTGTACCAACGAGAAATGCCATTTTATTTAGCTCAGAATTTTATATAATTATGTACTACTCAAATAAACAAAAAACGAAAAAGGATCATTTTAACTAACTCAGACTTTTATACCATTTTTTACTACTCCAATAAACGAAGGAATACAGTATTTAGTTTTATACCAACAACAAAAAAAATTAGTGAAGATTAGGTGGAGTATTTTCTTTTGTACCAACTGGAAAAGAGAAGAAGAGCTACTTTAACTAGCTTGGAATTTTAAATCATTATGTAGTGTTTAAAATCTTTTACCTGGCTCAGAATTTATTTAAATTTTGAACTACTCAACTGTTCTATTTTTGTATCAATCATAAAAAGAGAAAAAAGACCATTTTAACAAGCTCAGAATTTATATACATTTTGTACTAATCAAATATACGAAAGAATAAATTTAAGTGACCTATTCAATTTTGTACCAATGAAAAATGACATTTTAACTAGCTCACAATTTGACTACTCAAATAAACAATGGAAGATTTAGTTTTATACCACCGATTAAAACAAAGAAAGGACTTATAATTTTGTCAACTCTAAAAAGGGCCATCTTAACTAGCTGAGTATTTTATACCATTCTGTATTATTTCAACAAACAAAAGGAAAAAGCAAAAAGGACCATTTTAAACTAGTCTAATAAACGAAGGCATAAATATGAGTGAGACCAGAGAAAAAACCAAAAAGGCCCATTTTAACTAATTCAATATTTCTGTACAGTTTTGTACTACCCAAATAAACGAAAGAAGGGCCATTTTGTACTCTTTTGTACCATTAAAAAACTGAGGATAATTTGAGTAATCTAAGTTTTTGTACTCATTAGAAGAAAAGCAAAGAACTATTTTAAGTAGCTCAGCTTTTTATACCTTTTTGTCATTTAAGGAAAGGAATAACGAGAACCATTTAGAACAGGTTTAGATTTTTATGCCTTTTTGTAATATTTGTACCAAACAGAAAAAAAAGCTACACAAATAAACAAAGGAATAGATTTGTAGTAACCAGAAAAAGCGAGTGGCCTATTGAATTTTGTACCAACGAGAAATCTTATTACCAGGCAATGTTTACTATTTAAACAAACGAAGGGATAAATTTGAGAAAGAGAAGATGGACCATATTAACTAAATCATAATTTTATAGCATTTCGTAATACTCAAATTTGGATGGATTATTAAGTTTTGTACCAAGCAGAAAAAGGTAAGAGTTAACACTTTGTAGTAATCAAGTAAACAAATGTATAAATTTGTACTGACCAGAAAAGCGAAAGGAAATACCATTTTTGTACTAGCCTAAGGAAAGCGAAAAAGGACCATTTTAACTAACTCAGATTTTATACCATTTTGTCCTTCTCCAATAAACGAAGGAATAAATTTGAATGAATTATTCAGTTTTGTACCGACTAGAAAAATTTATTGTACAGAATTTAAGTAAGAAAAGAACAAATTTGAATGTCCTGTTTTTGTATCAAACCAGAAAAAACCTAAGAAAGACCATTTTAACAAGTTCATAATTTCTGAACTTTTTCCTGCTATTCAAGTGGAGGAAAGAAATAATTTGTGTCCTCAACTTTTTATACTAACGAGAAAAAATGAAAGTTCAATTTAACTAGCTGAGTATTGTATATCATCTTATAGTATTTAAATATACGGATAAGTAAATTTTAGTGACCTACTCAATTTTGTACCAAAAAGAAGTGTCATATTTAATTGGCTCAGAATTCTATAAATTTTTGGACTATTTAAACGAAGGTATAAATTTGTACTAACCAGAAAAAACGAAGAAATGCCATTTTTAACTAGGCCAGAATTTCTAGACCATGTTGTACAATTTAAACAAACGAAGGGATAAAATTGAGTGGTTATTCAATTTTTGTATCAACAAGGGGCATTTTAACAAACTCAGAATTTTATGTAAATTTTGTAATACTCAAATAAACGAGGAAATAAATTTGGATAGAGTATTTAGATTGGTTCCAAGCAGTAAAAAGAAAGAATTAATCAAGTAAAAAAGGAATAAATTTGTACTGACCAGAAAAACCTAAGAAGAATCATTTTAACTAAATCAGCATTTTATACCTTTTTGTGCCATTCAAATAATCAAAGGAATAAAGTTGAGTGGTCTATTTTTTGTACCAATCAAAAGAAAAAAACAGAAAAGGTTCATTTTAACAAGCTCAGCATTTTATACCTTTTTGTGCCATTTAAAATCCTAAGGTGCTCACGGAACAATTTTTATAGAGGGGAGACTCTAAAGTCCAAAGTTTCCCGATCACTAACAACATATTTGAATGTAAGATTTAACCAACCAGAACTGCCATTGGTTACAGACGAGAGTTGCGTCATAATTCAATGTTAACTTAATTGTGTAGAACAGACTCCATAGCAATTAACGTTTTAAACAAAACTGATGAATGACAACGAATCATTGCAATTAATAAAGAAAGAAGAAACTGCATGCTTGGCCATTTTGGTGATAGAGGAAAAGGCAGAAGAGATCATATTAAAGTAAAAATCAGCTCCCCAACGAAAAGAACAGTTTTCAAAGTTCCATGTTGCACACCATCTATAGAAAAGTGCTGAATTATTCCACTCAGAAACTATAATTGTTTCTGTTGCTGAAGATGTTTAAGCTTCTCAATATTAATGCACTTTAAATAATATAAAAAAGGAACGGTACGAAAAAGTTACCTAACATTTGTATTGTTACTATAGTGAGGGTCCTAAGGTACAGTGTATTGAGCACAAATCTGTTTCTTATATAGCATAGGGCACCGTGGATAGCAAACGGATATTGACATTTATTTTTAGTATAATTTCAAAACTCCATATAAAGTGCATTTTTTTTACATGACGGGAAAGACAATGCTACTTTAAAGTTACCCTTTCTCTGTATGACACAAGAATATACAAAATAATACAAAAAATAGAACACTCAAATGTATTCATTCGTTTATTTTGCTTTTGTGCTGATTGCTACAAAATTGAATAGATCACTCAAAAATTTATTTCTTCGTTTATTTGAGTAGTACAAAATGATGTAAAATGGTGAGACCTTCTAATAAAATAGACCTTCTTTGATTTTCTTCTGATTGGTACAAAAATAAAATAGATTACCCAAATTTATTCCTTCGTTTATTTGATTAGTACGAAATGTTAATTCCTTCCTTTTCTGCTTGCTACAAAACTGGATAGGTCACAGAAATTTATTCCTTCGTTTATTTGATATTAAAAAATTTATATAAAATTCTAAGCTAGTTAAAATGGTCCTTGTGTCTACAAAAATTGAATAACAACTCAAATTAATCCCTTCGTTTGTTTAAATAGTACAACATGGTCTAGAAATTGTGAGCTAGTTAAAAATGGCATTTCTTCGCTTTTTCTAGTTAGTACAAATTGAGTCCTTTGATTACTTGTGTACTTTTTTCTGTTTGGTACAAATTTAACCCCTCGTTTGATTAAAGATTACAAAAGAGGTATAAAATTCTAAGCAAGTTAAAAATGATTCTTCACGTTGGTACAAAAGGAAATAGGACACCCCTAATAAATTTATTTTTTAATGTCTTCGCTTTTCCGGTCAGTACAAATTTATACCTTTGTTTACTTGATTAGTTCAAAAAGTTAATTCTTTCCTTTGTTCTGCTTGGTAGAAAACTAAATAATCCATCCAAATTTCAGTATTACAAAATGATATTAAATTCTGAGTCCATGTTCGCTTTCTCGAATTTATCCCTTCGTTTATTTAAATAGTAAAACATGGCCTGGAAATGAGATTTCTCGTTGGTATAAAATTCAATTGGCCACTCAAATGGTCTTTCTTCGCTTTTTTGTAGTTATTACAAATTTATTCCTTTGTTTACTTGGATAGCTTTTTTCTGTTTGGTACAAATATTACAAAAAGGCATAAATATCTAAACCTGTAATAAATGGTTAGAACACCCATATTTAAATGGCAACTTTAGGTATGAAAAAGCTGAGCTAGTTAAAATGTATCCTCTTTAATTTTATTCGAATGAGTACAAAAACTTAGACTACTCAAGTTATCCTCTGTTTTTTAATGGTAGAAGAAATTATAAAATGACCCTTCTTTCGTTTACCTGGGTAATAAAAAATTGCACAGAAGTATTGAACTAGTTAAAATGGGGCTCCTTCGGTTCTTTCTCTGGTCTCACTCACATTAATGCCTTCGTTTATTAGATTAGTTTAAAATATTTTTTTTTGCATTTCCCTTATTTTTGTTGAAATAATACAAAATGGTATAAAATACTCAGCAAGTTAGGATGATCCTTTTTAGAGTTGACACAAATTATAAGTCCTTTGTTTATTTGAATACTCCAAAATGGTACAATTTCTTTGTTTTCTCGGCGGTACAAAACTAAATACTCCATGGTTTATTTGAGTAGTAAAATTGGGAGCCAGTTAAAATGACATTTCTCATTTTACAAAATTGAATAGATCACTTAAATTTATTCTTTCGTATATTTGATTAGTACAAAATATATATAAATTCTGAGCTTGTTAAAAATTGTCTTTTTTCGCTTCTTTCTGATTGATACAAAAATAGAACATTTCAGTAGTTCAAAAGTTACATAAATTCTGAGCTAGTTAAGAGGGTTTAAACAGTACATAATGATATAAAATTTCAAGCTAGTTAAAGTAGCTCTTCTCTTTTCCAGTTGGTACAAAAGAAAATAATCCACTTAATCTTCACTTCTTTTTTTGTTGTTGGTATAAAACTAAATACTCTATTCCTTCGTTTATTGAAGTAGTACAAAACGGTATAAAAGTCTGAGTTAATTTAAATGATCCTTTTTAGTTTTTTGTTTATTTGAATAGTACAAAATAATATAAAATTCTGAGCTAGATAAAATGGCATTTCTCGTTGGAACAAAATTGAATAGGTCATTCAAATTTATCTTTTCGTTTGTTTAAATAGTTAAAATGGCATACCTTTGCTTTTCTTCTGATTGGTACAAAAATAAAATAGACGACTGAAATTTGTTCCCTCTAGTATTTGAATAGCATAAAAAGGTATAAAATGCTGAGCTAGGTAAAATGACCCTTATTTGATTTTCTTCTGATTGATACAGAAATACAATTTGGCTAGTACAAAATTGTACAGAAATATCGAGCTAATTATAATGGACCATCTTCATTTTATTCTGGTTCATAAAAAGCTAAATACGCCATCCAAATTTGCGTTAATTTGTCCATGTTCGCTTTCTCAAATGTAGCCCTTCGTTTTGTTAAAATGATACAAGATGATATAAAATTCTTAGCTAGTTAATATGGCTTACCTTTGCTTTCTTTCTTGTTAGTCCTTACAAATTAATTGAATAGCTTAAAAAGGTACAGAAGTTCTGCGCTAGTTAAAATTGTGTTCCTTTGATTTCTTTCTCATTAATACAAAAGTAAATACTCCACTCAAATTTATTCTTTTTTCACTTTTTTCTGCTTTCTACAAAATTGAATAGATCACACAAATTTACTAAATGAGGAAACGTCATCTCAATATGTGACTTCGTTTACGAGATTGACGTTTGACCTCGATGGTCAGTACTTTTTTAACATGTACTAGTTGAAGACCTATTACTAAATGTGGAAACACCATCTCAATATGCGGCTCCGTTTTCGAGTTTTTAGGTTTTAAGTATTTTGACCTTTGACCTCGATGGTCATTATTTTGGAACATGTAGTAGTTGTAGTAGTTGATGAACTATTAGTAAATCTGGAAACACCACATTAATATGTGGCTCCGTTTTTGAGTTACTGGGTTTTAAGAATTTTGACCTTTCACCACGATGGCCACTAGTTTTGGGACATGTAGTACCTGATGACCAATTACCAAATGTGGCTCCGTTTTCGAGTTATTGGTTTTTAAGTATTTTGACTTTTGACCTCGATGGTCAGTGCTTTTGAGATATGCAGTAATTGACGAATGCTATGTTACATAGGGGTTGATAAAAGGGAACGAGTAAACCCCCCTTATTACACTTGAGTGCTGTTAAAATATTTGTTCGTAGTGTCTGTGTATTATCTGGTATGTTCAAATAGGGGTTGGCAAAAGTGGTAATAAAGGAGAACGAATACACCCCTAAAATGATCATGAAAGGGAATGAATACATCCCTGCTATGTGTTCGTAGTGTCCATGTATTCTCTGCTGTGGTAAAATGTTGTAATAGGGGTTGAAAAAGTGTGTTATGTGCTCTTCTATGTGTTCGTATTCTTATGTAATTTCTGTTATGTTAAAATAAGTGTTGAAAAGTAAGCCATAGTCTTTTATTAGGTCTGCTATGTTACGTATTCTTATGTCATTTCTGTTATGTTAAAATAGGGGTTGGAAAATAAGCCATACTCTTGTATTAGCACTGCTATGTGTTTGTAGTCTTATGTTCTGCTATGTGTTACGTAGTCTTATGTATTATCTGCTATGTTCAAATAGGTGTTGAAAAATATGCTCATAAAAGGGAACGAGTACACCCTCTAAAAGTGCTCATAAAAGGGAACAAATACACCCCTAAAATGGAGGTCGTAAAAGACCGTGGGTTGACGGTTCAAGGTGCTGGATTTCCCACGGGCTCCTGAGTTGTTCTAGTATGTTCTAATATGTTCTAATATTGATCGATCCGTTTTCTACCACTGCCACGAACTCATAGGTTGGCATGAACTAGCTCTGTATCACCCTTTGCCTTGTGTGGTTGGCATGGCACTCTATTGGTTTGGTGGGGCCGCAGTGGCTCAGTGGTAGAGCGTTCACCTCTGTTGCAATAAGGTCTCGGATTCAATCCCTGCTCCCGCCAGGTGAACTTTGTGGTGGACAAACACCGTGTGCGTGGGTTTTGTCGGGGTTCTCCCGTTTCCTCTCACTTTCTTCATTCTACCATTTCATTCATTTCTCATAATCACTGTCTCCTTTAGCCTAACCGGCATAACCGTGGGACGTAAAACTCACAGATTTAATTTCATTTCTCTATTGGCTTGGCCACGGCTCCTTCCTTCCCCTTGACTTTTTTCATTTCCGGTCTGCTTCTGCAAAGTGAAGTTGCAATGCTATTTAAGCAGCTATGTATCTCTACCAAAGCCCTAATTGTTTGTAAATGTATTTAATATTTTTATGTAATCCTTTTTTCATAGGAATAATGCCACATGCAACACAAGCCACAATAACAGTTCATAAGAGTCTTATTTCATAACTGTATGTTACAATAGTATGTTATCTTGCATAGTTCTGAATTCCGGATGTAAGCTATCTAACTGTTCAACTAACTGCTATGAGCGCACGCAAGCAAGAACACCAAAGTTTTTACGTACGTTATCACGCAATAAGAATACTTCGAAAATTAAAATCAATCCTTTATTTTAGTAACAAGTTTATAAAAAACCAAGACAAACGAAACTATTAAATTAATGTTTGGTATCAAATCATGCTATCCTTTTGCTAATCAAGAATTTCTCATGCAATAATTAAACTAATAATAATAATAATAATAATAATATAAAAGCACTAATAACATTAAAAATAACATGCATATACACCACCACCTGAGTTAACTCATACTAATAAAAATACATAAGTTAATAAGAATAAGAATACATATTCACCTTGGTTTTCACTTGTAAATTACAATTAGTCCACAATTACACCAATTCGTTCGTTAAATTTATCAAAAGTCTATGAACAACGTACATATTAAATAACAATTACCTTCATTACTATAACTATAATTATGAGCCAATATTAATTAGATACCTTCATCAGTATTATTTACTTTCATGTCACTCGCTGGTTACGTCTTCTTATACTTGAGAGGTCTTTTAATCGATGATAAATTTTAATAATATTTGATTTTACCATTTAATTTTGTTTTCTTACTCTAAGTTCATTCTTTTGTTTTAAGTTCGTTTAATTAAATATTATCTCTGCATAGTGTTTTATTAACATTATGTTGGAAATACTTATTGTATTAAGGCGTGTCGTAGAAATCTTTTAATTACTTGGGATTTATTTATTTATATATTTTTTAATTTTTAGTCTTTATTTTATTTAGGAACTATAAAACTATAAATTAATGTTATTTTATTCTATTTTCATGGTTCAATTTTGTTACTCCTTGCGAGTTTTACTCCAGAAACCCCCAGCATGGAGATTGTAGCTGCAATTTGGGAAATTGAACTCCGACTCTAGGAGGATATTATTCCTTAAGAGCGTATGGAAACGTTCATGGTATTTTATTTTTAAAAAAAATGGTATTATATTCAATTATTATGCAATAACAATACAAATTATATTCAAATGTTATGCAAAATTAGATAAAAGAAAGAAAGAAGTCCTACTTACCACAACACCTATTAGTTGAACCACCACCAATTCTACAAAGTTACTTAATTGAACTAGAGATTAACACGAACAGCGTTGCAGCGCGACGCGAATTGCAGATTGACACGAAGAACAACAACAACAAAAATTAATTACACTACTCATTGACAAGTATCATGTTTAATTATATTATATCTTTCACTTTCACACACCATAGATATGTAGAGCCGACACACGCACTTATACACAAACAGAAAATAGAAAGAATATATAAGAATATATATCGCAAAGCAAGGGAATAGCATCTTGTCCTGTGAACTAGCAAAGACGGACTACGTGGTAAAAAGCTTTACAGTGCCCAAACGATTCAGGCAAGCTTCCTGCCCAACCCTTCCACTGAATTCTAAATTCCAATAACAAATTGAGACACCATTTACTTACCTTATATGGCGAATGGTGCCATTAGTCTTGAGTTCACAGTTTCCAAACGAACACTTTTTCCGTGAATCTTAAGAACAAGATAACACTCACTATTAAGCCTATAATTTTGTGGAACCCGATGGCAAAAACAACAAGCAATATGTTTACATTCTCCCTGATTAACTTCATACTTCAGATGGAAATTCTGTAACGCTTCTTAGTTGATTTGGCACGCGTTTCCTGCTACGATGTTATAATCGGTAAACAGGAAACAACTGCGGTTTTAAGCTAAAACTAATTTTGCGCTTATAAGGCAATATTCTGTAATGCAACCCAGAAATTAATAAAAAAAATAATGATTAAAATGTTCACTAATTGGCTAAATTCGGTATACCTGCTAACTCGCCCGCGACCTCTAGTGGAAGTAAGAACCACTAGGTTCCAAATCTAAATGTACATTAGTTCGATTCACAGAAATCCAAATAAGTTAAATTGGTTAAATTGGTTCGCTTCTCCGGAGTCCCCGACTAATAAACAAAAGGAATCCTCTTTCTTTTCCTCGCTCCCTTTGCTTACTCTCTTGTA
This sequence comes from Thermobia domestica, assembly GCF_964235325.1. Lineage (NCBI taxonomy): Eukaryota > Metazoa > Arthropoda > Insecta > Zygentoma > Lepismatidae > Thermobia > Thermobia domestica. Next base: position 96,576,108 of record NC_137457.1, read on the forward strand.
CTTCTAAAACGCACAAAAGAGGAGAAAGGAAAGAGAGAGAATCACCCCTTATTTTGGTTCCAAAATGAGAGCACTCATAACGAAACAGGATTCGAATCTTACAGATCTAACTGACAGCTGACTCTAAGCTGAGACTGCAGATCATTTCTTTTGGCAAATTTAAGATATAGATTTTGTTAGTTTAAGTTTTGATATAAATTCTTAAAGGATTTAAAACCCACAGAAAGGAATGACGGCAGTCCAATCTTAACTCCACGTGACAGTAAGGCATTATGACTAATATATTAAGTGAACAATTCAGCCCTTCCCCCTAAAGAGATTGTTGTTTGTCGCTATATACAGATATTAGCTTCTTTACAACAAAAATGTTGATTGTAATTGCTTCAACACCATTGTAATTTGACTTCACGGGGCTGTCACACATGATTTATATATATATATATATATATATATATATATATATATATATATATATATATATATATATATATATACTTCAATTGTTTTTTATTGTCTATTACGAATTAATCATGAATCTGTCTAAATTCTTCCTAAGCAATAATCCTGACGTACAAAATTTGGTTGTTATATTAGAGAATTTAAAAAATTGACAATAATCAGAGATACTATCAACAAAGAACTAGTAACCATAATTAGATAACAATGTTCATAGATAACATTAACCAAGTTTCATATAATTGCTAAATATGTATAATTCTGAATTTATTTAGAGTTCAATATGTTTCATTCCTGTGTTATGATAGTTAACATAGTTAAAATAGATATCTTCAATTTGTATATATTTTTAGATGTCGGGACCCTATTTCGTCTTAAAATTTTTTTATTTTTTTAAATTTTGTTTGAAATGTTACTCTTTTACCTGTAAGCAGAAATAGTAATTGTACCTAATTTCTTGCCAGTGGGTTGTTCTCGCCGAATATTACTTCACACAACTCCATTGGAGATTCGACCTTATTACTATTCAGGATGTGCATAGTCGTAACTAATACGACCTTGTCCTAAACCCACTGAAACAGCTCCGATGAGATAAACAGAGTCATTTTCTATGTATAGTTTAACTGTAGTACGTTGCACTGAGTCACGTAAATGCTTACAAACTCAATGTTTCATTACTGTTGTAACATTATCATCACATCATCGTTTTGAATAGTAATCATCTAAGTTCAAATTATAATGAAATAACCATTTTCACATCTGGTGCAATCTGTCTAAATTTATTCTCACTATCACTTCTGCATGTGAACCTATTGCGTATGTATCGTAATTGCTTGTTCTTGTATATGAAGATATATTAATTACTGAAAGTTTGTTGAAATTTTATGTCAATTTCCTAGATGTTGAAGACTGTTAACTAAAAATAATTAATGGCTACCATTGCCGTTGTTCTAAATGAATTTCTTGTATTCTGCAGCCTATTATATTTTGGCTATTTTGCTCGTAAATGTATTAGCGGAGTAGATATGTAATTCAGATGTGTAAGATATATAAATATGTAACTTTATTAGCGATTCTGCAATTCCAATTCTATGTGTTCAATGTGTCTCAATTTGTTTCCCTTCATGTTTCGTGCTATGCTTTATAATTGTACTTAAGCCTTATAGAAACACCAAACATTGTTCCTATATTGTTAAAGAGTAATTTACAAAAATAATCAATAGTTATGGTTATCAATGGTATCATCTTTGGCAAAGACGAATTGCAACCATGCGACTGCTAGATTTAACTATTAAATCATTTCCCCTTTATTATATAATAATATTAGCTGGTCATCATAATTCTCTTTCTCTTACTCCATAGCAGTAGAGGTATTCTAATAAAAGTTTCTTCTGCGAAAGTCACTCCATAAGTAGGTTACTCATGTCCCGAGCATGCCTCGCTCACTTCTTGGTAATTTTCAAAAATTATGAAGCAGTGAGAATGTGGCGATGAACTCGAAATATGGTTATCTTTAGCCTTACTTGAGTGAAGTAGAAATTTTGGATAAATGGACATTTTTCTTCTCTTGGTTGCTCTTGGGTTAGCAACAAAAGAAGGGAAATACATAAAACGATGAAGATAACTGATATTGCTATTACTGCGCAGTTTTTATAGGAAGTTTACTCAGTGAAGGTTATTGATGGTAATAAAACAGGATACACAATACTCAATCATGAATAACGCAATAATGAGAGGAACATTAATCAGTATTTACGGGTGTTTGGAAAATTCTATGATACATGACATTGAACCATCCGTACACGTGTATATGTATCATGCATCGTATCCTGGGTGCGGCACTTGCTACGAAACAATGAGAGGGCAATAGGTGTATATATTTAGGGAAATGACGCAAAGGATGGTCTGATTATCGGAAGATTTGGGTGTGTCCATCGAGAATACTTAAAAAACGCCTCAGGGCCTCTTGTAGGAGATTCTGTCAGCTGATTCGATTGAGGAATCAGTCAAGCGGGTACTAGAACCTGTCGAGTTCACACAGCGAAGTTCATCGGAGAGCAACATGTTATACAGTTGTACAATACTCCAATCGAGGTATGTAACAGAGATTACTATAAAACCATCTTCATTTATAACGATGTCATATCACATTTCACAATGATCTCTCTACATACAGTAAAGCTTTCACGATTAAGAACAGCAGTCGTTTAATTGCATTTCCTCTTCTATCCTCAAAGAAATAGAGATAATAAATAAGATGTTACTTTCTCATTATAAAGCAGATAGAAAAGTTGAATGTTGATTTATTAAACATGTAATAAAATTCAATTAGTATTAACAGGAGCCTTTATTCTTCCCCTAGATTAAGTTCCCATTAAGTAGTAGCCCCATCATGTTCGATTGAACCACAAATTGTCGCGATCCTTTATACATTGTTTGTGCAAAAATGTGCAGGTAAAATTTTCGTCTGTACTAAATAATGTATGGAGGTGAGTGTTTGTAATATTTGGCGTAGAATTGAAGAAAAGGGGTGGGGATTGCAATTATTATAATTATGTATATATCTTGGGATTGCTCTAAGTTAGAGATACGAAAGTTGTTATTTTGACTTTTCATCTCAAATATTAAACCAGTGTATCGTGTTTTAACGTTTTTTGAAACTTAACCTAGAAAATGAGAAAGGGGGTGGGGCTAAAGCTGTGTATTACCATTTTTGCTGTTAACGATCAACGTTAACAGTTTTGAATAACGATTGCTGAGATTGAAAATGGTACCTATTATTAGAACGCTAAATCGATTGCAAAACACCAGTTCTCGCTGTCTCCTATTCCGATAATCGTGAATCTACTGTGAATATATTGAGTGGAGTGGGTGAAACACGTACGGACTTAAGAAAATACCGTAGTTGGGAAGAGTAGAAGCAGAGTGACAGTCTGTGAACCGACCTCAGAAGCTCTCGATTTGCAAAGGTGAAACACAAACTGTGTGGGTCCTTATTATACCCATTTCAGCATTAATTTGATTATTTCTGTATGCCACTCTATGTCGATAAGGTCTGAACTTGGACATACAATGCCATTGAGACTGTCACTATATCTCTCAGTCATCCCGGAAACTCTTCCTTTGACACTAATATCGTCTGTTTTCGATTATTCCTCCCTCTGAACCCGCATGAAGATGGGGGCTAAAATGATATTTAAATGGCATCAAAAGTATCACTTTTCTTCTCAGACCCAATGAACTATGGATTAGACACATTACTTTTACATGTAACCCCATCACTCCTAGGAGGTCAGAGAGGGTTCGCAAGATGTAGCGATCTTTATTAACTAGACGACAGGCTACTTATTCGCCGAATTTGATTTAGATCTGAGCAGAACTTACCATGAAATAGAGTGTCGCATGCACACATATCAGCACCCATAGGAGGGTGAAAGGCGGTAAAATTTACAGTACAATTTATTTTGTATGGTTTAGCATACTTTAGGGTTAGCATAATTTTTGAAAACAGAAAAAACGGGACATCTTACAAATTAGTAGTAAATATTGCATTTTGTATTAATTTTGTATTTCAAATTTTACTATAGTCACTAATAACACAACTGAAAATAATGTATTAATATAGTCCATACTTCATCAACATTGCTAAAAATTATTATAGAAGCTGTTATACAATATAAACGCAATAAATGAGCATCCACTATTTAGGTAAAAAATATATTTTCAATATTATTACACATACCACCTCACATGCTCTTTACACCTCTATGAAGAAGAAGAAATCCAGATTTATGAAGTTGTTTGTAAATTTCAATGGACTCATTTACTTTTCTTAACTTAAAATACAGACGAATTAAAAGAAAGCGATTTGCATATTTTTTTCTGAAGCAGAAAAAAAGTGTTTTCGGGGCTGATCTGCAACGTCACAAGAATTTGTCGCCACCTCGGGGTATACATTCTTATTTTTGGTGATAAGAGTGCCAGTTAGGAGGATGTAAAACATTGAATGTTATATCCGGGGAAGCATCGATTGGAATAATAATAATAAAGATTAGAATGAAATTGTTCATATAGTATTGTCGGAATCGAAAGCAAAAGGAATAAGTCAATTTCATTATCTTTTCAGAGCTTTTGATATGTAATTAAAAAAAGAAAACAGGACAAGAAGGAAAATTTTTGTACACTTTTGACACATTTTAAGAAACTGGGACGTATACATACTTATTTGCATGCGGAGTGTCAGTACGGAGCCACTACATTGCAGACTTCAAACAAATATCGTAAATAGATTGCCAATCAGGAATACAAAATTACCGGCACACCCTCAAAATTCTCTGTACAATTGAGAAACTGAAGATTGTATCGATCATTATTGTATTTACCAGCAATTGCCACTTCTTTAAAATTATCGAAACACATGAATAATACTGGATATAAATCTTTATATAACAATTATTGGTTCATAAAATGAAATTTACTCTATAAACTTACACTTCAAACAAAGGAAATTGCTTTAAAAAGTAATTTTCTACTTTCAATAAATGTATAAAATTATTTTACAATGGAATCTGAGTGTTATCAAACTTCTTATGTTGAAAAACGGCTATTGATTAAAAAATATTGATAATGTATAATACAACGGAATCTTTTTGTAAAGGCACTGTTGAAAAATGTCGATGTTCAATGTTATATTCTGGATTGCAGATTCCAAAATACCGGTAGAAGGGGGCAAATAAGAAGTTTGTACCGGTCACCGGCCTTAATCAAAATCACAGCAATATTCCCGGCCATGCCGGTGAAATACCGGCCAGTCAGCAACCCTACTCGTAAATCATAATTCTGAATGCACCAAAATTCTTCACTATGCATTCTATAGTTTTTGCAAAATGAGTTTAATGAAGATGTTTTCATAAAACAAGATACTGTGTTATCATTTCCCCTTTAACAGTCTACTTTGTGAATATGTTATATCTTCCACTTAACAATTTCCTCTACGAGATGAGGATAACGGTTTCTGCGCAAGTTAGAAAGAAAAAAATGCATTTTTCTCATAAGGATTCAGCTCACGTAAGAAGTAATGAATAAGTTTAATAGTGAGAGCTGAGGAGTGATAAACTAACTCAGCAATCTTGATTGTAAGTATAAACATAAATATAGAAACAAAACTAAAACTTTAGATTCCAACATCGTTAGAATAAGATCAATGTAATGAATCACACGATAGTGTGAACATACCAATCGACACAATAGTGTTTACAACGTCTTGTTCTTAAATACTCCATAGTATGTGACACATTTCTTTAATGTTCCATTAACCAGTACGTTTTAAAGTAAATTGCTTCTACTATATTATTATTATTATTATTATTATTATTATTATTATTATTATTATTATTATTATTATTATTATTATTATTATTATTATTATCATCTTAGGACTAGCGGATGGTCCAACGTGCTACTCAGTGCAATATTTTGTCTCCATCCTGAGTCTTTAATCTAGAATTAATCTGAAATCCAAAATCGCGAATTTCGTGAGCATTTTTGTGAACCCCCTTTCTTACTTTTTACGTTAAGAATCAGAAAACGTTAAAACACGATCTCTGGTTTAACATTTGAAATGTGAAGTCGTAATAACAACTTTCATATCTCTAACTTTGAGCAATCCAAAGATATATACATAATTATAATAATTGCAATCTCCACCCCTTTTCTTTAATTCTAGGTCAAATATTAAAAATACTCACCTCCATATATTATTTAGTACAAACGAAAATTTTACCAGCACATTTATGCACAAACGATGTATAAACGCCATGGTGACTTTGTGGTGGACAAACACCGTGCTCGTGAGTTTCCTCGGAGTTCTCCCGTTCCCTTCCACTTACTTCATTCTACCATTTTCATTCATCTGTCATCGTCATTTTCTCCTTTAGCCTAACGGGCATATACGTGGTACATAAAACTTAAACATTTCATTTTTTTTTGATCGCATTAACTTCTAAAATTACCTCATTCGGCTGCGGGACGCGGTTATCTGGGAGGATACCGAGACATGTAAAAATAATTCTAACGGACCGATATTAGTTTCAAATCCATAGTTTTCGCTGTGATTGAGATCAATGATAAAACTGGAATCGCATTAACTTCCAAATTCACCCGATTGGTTTACAGACAGAGAGTCATTGGGGGGGAGCACACCGAGACGTGTAAAAATAATCAAAATGACCGATATTAGTGTCAAATACATAGTTTTCAAGGTACGCTGAGCTCAATGGTGAAACTTAAGATCTCGTGTACTTTGAAATTTAGCCCTCATTAGCTAAGAAAAGGGGTCATAATAGAGGGACCATCGAGACAAGTAAAAATAGTTTTAAAAAAATGACCGATATTATTGTCAAATCCATAGTTTTTGCGTTTGCTGAAATAAATGCTGATACTCGGATCGCATTAACTTCTAAATTCACCGCATTCTTCTGCGGGATGGGGTTACTGGGGAGGATACCGAGACATGTTAAAATAATCCAAAATGACCTATATTAGTGTCAAGTACATAGTTTCCGCGGTCGTTGAGATCAATCGTGAATTTCTGATCGCTTTCAAATTAACTGCAGTCGGCTGTGGGCCGAGGATCACTGGAGGCGGCAGATACCAAGACATGTAAAGATAATATAAAATGACCGACATTAGTGTAAAATCCATAGTCTTGGGGTCGCTGACGTGAATGGTGATATTCCCACAGGCGCTGACTTCCAAATATAGCCCCCATCAGCTGGGGGCGAGATGCGTCATGGGTCTCATGGAGCTTTTACCAGGATATAGGAGAGTAGTAGGCAATGACCGATATTTTTTCCTTTCGTTGTGCAGTTTGTTTATATAGATATTGCATCTGACCAATGCGAAGAAAGGGTATTTCAGCTTATGATATGTAAGAATTTTTCAGAAACTACTGAACGTATTTCAAAAATTGTTTCGCTGTAGGAAAACTTACCTAATGACAGTAATGATACGCTATATTTTATCCCGAAAAATGAGCCATTGACGCTGGGGGCGTGGTTTTTGTTTCAACATATATAAAAGAATTTTCACAAACTAATGAACCATTTTCGAAAATTCTTTCGCTGTTGGAAAACTTGTCTAACGCAGTGATGATAAGCTACATTTTTTTCCGGAAAATGGGTAATCGGGCACTAGAAACGCCATTTTTGATTTATTATATACCTAGGTATATATGTTTTTTTTTTAAAAAAAAAAAACTATTGAACCGATTTCAACAATACACAAAATCACGGACACTAAGCATTAATAGGAAGTTAAAAAATGTGTTTAATTGGTCTACTGTAATGGATGTTTTACAGCTTCGTGCGTCCTTTCACTACTTATGGTAGTATAAAATTGGGCTAGTTACCTTTTTCGCTGACTTATTTATTGCGTGTTCTCTATCATATCTATCTGAGAAACCGATAGGCTATCCACGCAGTTATCAAAATTACAAATTCCCATTCCCATAGTTATGCATTTTTAGTAGGGGAGATATGTATGTTCTACCCCACTTTCCCCCTCTACCCCCTAACTGCCAAAAAATTATGAAGTTGCCATTGACTATTGTACTTTAACACAGAAGGATACCCCAAAGTGAGATCGAATATGCTTTTATGACATTTAAAATCATAAAAACTTACATCTAAAACTTACAACTTATAGCGCTGTCTTTGATTGAAAAAATAGTTTTTGTTTTGTGTAAATTGGTTCAAAAATAACTGAATTATAAAACATTAAAGTTTAGTATGTTGTATACTACAGATATATGTATATACACTCCCGCTCAATCGCACACACACATTTACAATATTAGCTGTCGAGCACACATATACATATATAGCAAACAGGAAGAACTAGGAAGTAAAACTTGTACGCTTGCCAATTTTTTTTCTATCTCTCATTCTCTCTCTCTTTCCTTCCCATCAGCTCTGAACGACAGAGAGGTTTATGCAATAGAAACAGAGAGAGAATGACTAACGACGCAGCATTTCTCGCCTGCAATATAGATAGCATTGGATTTAACAGCTAAGGATAGCTCGGGCGCTGTATTCTTCGCTAAACTTTTCTCTCGTAACGATGAGAATTCGAGCGAAGCATGTTGCGCTGTTACACTTCGGCCTTGTCGACAGAGCCACTATTTAGATCCAAAACGTGCCACATGTGCGCGCTAGTGTTCCTAATACAAAATATATTTCTCGCATCTTCTCTTTTTCTCTGCACACATTTCTAGAGTTGAAAGCATTCAATAGCTGAGTTGTATCTGTATATTCAAAGGTCTTAGTTTTATGGCTTTATAACCATAAAACACTTAAAACATACTTAAAATTACAAGTTCGGATACTGATAATGGAATCTTCTGTTAACCTCGTTCTCTATAGGAAACAACGACTTCTTAAACTCTGTCCATTGTTCATAATTCAAGCTGAATAGACAGCCGTTAATATCAAAAACTACTTGAACTTCGCTTTGCACATTTTTCACAATTACATTAAAGTTATTAGTTAGAATGAACTTCTTTTGGGGATCCATTTCTAAACACTCCATTTTTTTACTTCTGACAACATATTTTTGTTCATTTTTGTTCATTTTTGGATTTACATACAGAACTCAACAGTTGGATAGTTTTCTTTTAGACCAGTGTATTTGATTTTTATTCCATCTTTAACGATCTCATCAATCATTTTATCTGTTAAGTGTTTTGTAAATCTAGGTGGAAGAGAAACCTTAAACTCCTCACACTCAACTAATATGCTCTTTCCATACTTAGCTTTAATCTTTTCCATTTTTACAATCTTATATTCTGTATTTAATTCTAATTCTCTTAATCCAATAACTTGTTTCTGCTTAAGACTTCCAAGCTTGTTTAAAAAATCAACGTGTTTTGCCATCGTATTTATTATATAGAAAATCAATGAACACTTTTCAATTTTTATCTTCACCAAAAAATATTTAATCATTTCGTTTTATGGAAAAACTTCCATAAAACAATCGTTAATGAAAACAGTTTGAGGATGCAAGGGTATCTTTTCGATACCCTTTAAAGTCGCCTATGGCTAACTGATAAAGGTCCAGCGCTGGTGGACCTTAGGTTCTTGAACCGTGGGGTGAGCAAAACGCTCACCCTTAAAATCTCTATATGTCCGTTGATATTTTGTTAACTATCTAAAACTCTTCTACTACTTTCTCATTCTTAGGATCATATGTAAAATTCTTTCGCCCAATTAAAATCGCATAGCATATAGTATCAGCCGCCACAGCTTCTGCAAAGTCTACAACAATCTTTATGTTTGTTCTCTCATTTACCGATACATTTTTCCTCTTACTACAATTAATCACATACATTGGCCTGTTATCTATAAACTCTTTAGGGTCATAGTACATTTCGGTATTGCCACACGTTATTCTCTTAAACGCAGTATAATCTTCATACATCTTAAAATAATCCTTGTTAGCAATATCTAAGTTTCTTGATTCTTTCGGAAATATCTCATTCCTTCCATTCTTAACATAGATATTCTTTACCTTACAATGATCAAACTTTCTTGCATCTGCTGTTTGTTTGTCACTTCTATCAGTTTGGAACATTACAACTACGAAATCAGGCATATCAAATTGTCTAGAATTAAATTGAGTAGTAACATCAAACTCCAAGAAAGAACCTGTAACAGTCTTTTGAACACATTGATAAGTATGGAATGAAAACATGATTTTTGGTTCTTTAAGAATATTCAACTTTAACTTGTTTTCATAATTAGATTCGTATTCAACAATAGGCATTCTTATCTCCATACTTTTTATTGTTATTTTTCCATCATGAGGAGCTGCTCCTGATCCTGTCCATTTGTACAAAACATCGTTATTGTTGTTAGCCTTTGTAAATGTTATTCTCAATCCACCTTTCCACATAACCTCTTTATAATCACTTAAGAAGCCTGGAATTAATCATAATGGATACAAAACACTAAAGTCCTTCCTTAGACCAAGTTTATCATCTGTTTCAAATCCTGCTTGTTTTAGATATTCAACTTCTGGCTTGGAAATGTTTAATGTTCCGACAGCTGTAGATGTTATTCCTGGTAACTCAATCTTATCTATAACAACTCAATGCTTTCTAACCTCAATTTGAGAAAAGAAGAATGGGAAGAAGTTATCTACAAGTTTTATAGTATCATTTGCACCAAATGTTCCTCCAACTGATGCACCAACCACTTCAAAAGTCATATGACAATCTGCTTTGTGTGGATGTATGAACCCATCACCCACACTGAAATCGAACTCAATATCTTTGTTAGCTTCATTCAAATTATTAAATGTTCTTGTGTTAGCTTTAAAACTCTGTAACTCGTAACTCTCAACACTATCCATTTATTATAAAGAAAATCTTAAAACATCGTTGATAAAAACTGTTTGAGGATGAACGTTTTGTAAGGGGGTAAAAACTCCTCCTTTGCGCTTTTATGGGATATGCCCATAAAAGAATCATACATAATAACAATTAAAGAGGTCTGATGGATTTGTACCTTTAGATGCGAGAAAATACTTGACATTTTGCATCTCCGAATACAGAGGTGTTAAATTTTTCAGAAGTTAAGAGCGTCAATTCACCGCTCTTATAATCCCCATCCCAACTTAACCTTAGCATTCATAGCAGTACCAACCCCAAAAGCAGCTAATTGTTCACCAATTGACGCATCACTACTAAATGCTCTTTTCGATGCTTTAGTTTCTAGTTCCTTATCTGCAATATGTCTTGACTCTGTATCTTTATTGTCTCTGTAGTATATATCGTGTTCTTTACAAGCCTCATCTAATGGGTTAATACCTTCATCACCTCTCTCTAACCTTTCTTGAAGCTTCGTAAAAGGCCCGCAAAATCTGAAGCCTAGGATATGTAACTCCGGTATTCCCTTCATGTTTAAAATCTTATTCATTAGTCCTTTTCCAAGCTTCTCATCATTCCAGAATCGTGGTGGTAATGTATTTAAGATCTTAATCAAATACCCTATGCCTTTTGGTTCACTAGGAATAAATTGTGAAAGCTTATTATTAATCATACACACTATATCTACTTTCTCATTATAAAAGTTATCATTTCCAGCCTTTTCTTCTCCATCTATAACAATTAGAATATCTATAACCTTTCTCACGTCATCCATCCATACATATTCTTTAGATATCTCGGTATATTGTTTAATTCCTTCTTCAGACATTTTAGGTGTCGTGTTCTTTTTAGGAGTTGGGGGTAAAGTTGGTTTAATATAATTATCCCAAATAGGCTTGATAATATTAATGTACTTTGAACCTCTAGTAGATGCTACCTTTTTATCTCGATTATATTTTTGGAAGGCAGCATCTGAGTCTATTATTATTTCCTTGTACTGTTCAAAATCGTCATCATCATAATCTTCAATGGTTTTATTAGTATTCATCGTTAACAATTCCCATAGACCTTCTGTTCCTATATAAGTTTTACCATTAATTATCAAATCATCACCATTTACTTTAACTTCCAAATTTCCTATCTTATTTATTATTTTTCCTTCTTCTTCTACAGTTCTTATTCCAAACACACTATCATTTCTTTTACTATAATATTTCGTTGCAATCTTACCAAATGACTGTGCTGTTGTTAAAGGTTCTACTACTTCCACTTTGTTTTTAATTTGTTTCCTCATTTGTTTTATTTCTCCCGTTATAGGCGTATCACTACTACTTGGAGAACTATCATAAGTTATCTTTTTAGGTGTTTCTAGTAGACTGGGATCTATTGAAGCCGTCTTATGTACAACTGGAACAGTGTCAGTTATTAGATTTTTATTTTGTTCTGCTACTTGTTTGATCTCACTTCCCAAGTTTTGAATAGCATCAATTACAGGAAGCTCTTGTGTTTTAAATTTATCATATATACCTGCTCTTTCTTTCTTCCAAGATTTGAAGCCCTTTATCAAGAAGTCCTTCAACTTAATATTCTTATCAATTTCTTTCTCATCCACTTATTGTATAGCAAACGAACAAACGTCAATAAACGTCAAAGAACGTCAATAAACGTGAAAAAACGTCAATAAACATCAAAGGACGTCAAACGTTAAAACGTAAAACGTCAATAAACATCAAACGTTTAAGAAGTGTTTTATCTTGTTCCTATACTTACCATTGTTTACCTTCCTTGTCATATCAATTACTATAAAACCATAATCTTCTTGCCTACATTTTGAACATATCTCTTTAAATTTATCATAAGACATATCTCCTCCAACAAACTCATTATACACATGTTTAGGATTAGTATCATCTTGTCTGAATATACATAGGAAGTTGACGTTATCTCTTATAAGCTGTTTAGGTACTTTTGAATATGTTCGTGCAAGATAGAAACAGTCTAAATGTCTATGTCTACCTCTTGTAAAGTAATTTCTAAGAGTATCTTGATTCTCTAAAATGTAATCGTCAAAAACAACAAGAGAGTATTCTTCACATTCATCAATAGGTACAATAGAATCATTACCGCTTAAGAACGTTGCTATTTGCTTCTTAAACTTTAGTTCTGTCTTTTCAAATCGATCTTTTAACTCCTCATACTTTGGCTGATTCATGCTTTTAGAATATATGTAGAAGTAATTATTGTTTAACCAACCTGGCTGTAATAAGAAGTTAAATAGCAAAAACGTTTTACCACACCCCGACGAACCTACGATAAGACAACGAACATTATCAGGTAAAAGCTCTCCATTTCTTTTCTTAGCTGTTGTTTCTTTTAGCATCTCTTTTACATCCCAATTAATATTTTTCTTACTCATTTATTATAGAGAAAATCATCACCTTTGACCTCATATGATGCTTGTTTCAAACCCTCGGAATTCCAATGATTAATTTTCTGCTCATAGTACTAGTACAGACCCGGATCGTTGATGAAGGTTGTGTGAGGTTGTTCATTTGGAAGGGGTGTCCGGATTACGGACGCCCTTTGTAGTCTCCAGGTCTTCAAATCTACTCTGAAACTTTGGTCTTACGTTATCTTTAAGGACTTGACTTGTATTTACATAACTATCTTATATCTTTAAGTTGTTCTCTGATCTTAAGCAACGTATCTTTTATATATTCGCTATCCATTTCACCATTTAATGTTATTATCATCTCTAACTGTTCTTTAAATGAGTTAGTACAAGTGACAATGGTTTTATATTCGTCTTTTCTTTTGCTTATGTTTAACTTCGAAGACAAACCTGTTATTATAGAACTTCCAGTTGCAAGAGACGTTGTTAATATTGAGTAAATTGTTACAGGTATAAAAATATTATTAGACCCAGTTGTTGCAGAAAGTATAATCGACAACGCGATCAATGTGTAGTATGCATATTTAACAATTCGTAGTTTTCTCTTTTTCTTTTTTAAACTGTATTCTTACTTTTGAATGACATCTTCTATTAACTTGATTACTTTCTCTCTTGGAACATCTCTAGGTAAATCAAACTCATTCATTTATTATATAATAAATGGCTAAGGTATTTAAGCTAACGAGTGATACTTCTGTTTTAAAGAAGAAACTCCATTACGAATTAGACAACAGGAGCAACTATTTAAGTATAGGACTAGTTGGGTTTTACAGTACATATCTGACACCAAACATAACAACACAAAAAACAGTTTCTCACATGGTGATAGACAAGTTTGTATACCAGAAGGACAATACAGCTTAAACAGTCTTAATGAATATTTAAAATCTCAATCCATCAACATAACATTATCAGAAGATCATTTAAGAAATAGAGTTAAAATTGAAACTGATAGTAATGATGTTACAATTGGGAGTATAGGCACTGTCCTCGGGTTTAATGTTTTTGAAGTTTTAGAAAAGAACAAAACACATATTGGAAGTAAGTTGCCAAAGTTTCATCCGTTTGATACTATAAATGTTCACTGTAATATAGCAGATGGCATGTTTGTTAAAGATACAGAATACACACATAGAGAAACAGGAATTATAGCATCATTCAAAACAGATGCTGAGTTCAAACATAGTATTATTTACGAGCCTACTTATCCATTATTTTTCCCTATATCCAAATACAAGGTTGACAATTTTGAGATAAGGATAACAGATGAGAATGATTCCCTAATTGATTTTGGTGGAGCAACAACAACTGTACTTTTACAACCTAAGATTGTCTCTTAGATAAATAGGAAGATGTGTTCTATTAAAGGTTGTATGTTTAGTGTTCCTTATAACGAACTAAAGGATTTAAATATTGATCATGTATTAAAAAAGAAACAACTTAACGATAAATCTAAGAAAATTAAAGAAGGTAAAGGAATGGATTTAACTTTAACTACTGCACAAATGAAAAAGATTAAGAGAGAGCATATTGGTGGTTTTATCTTTACAATTCCAGCCATTTTAGCAGCTTTAGGAGCAGTTGGCTCATTACCAGGTGGTGCAGCAGCGATTACTAAAACTGTACTGGAAGCTAAGAAGAATAAACAAGAACTTGAAGAACAAAAAAGACACAATATGGCTATGGAAGAAAAGCAGGGAGCAGGTAAACCAAAGAAGTCAAAAAACTAAAACCATTGACCAACTTCGATATAGAGATGTTGGTTAAAGAATTAAAGATAAAACGATTTAGAGGTGTATTTATGAGTGATGAACTTCCACAAAAACCCTATGTACATGCGTGTGGCGTAGTTAACCTTGATAAATCAGAAAACATTGGTACTCATTGGATATGCTATTGGAAAGATAACAATATAAAGTCCGTGTTCGATTCTTATGGCGGTGTTCCTCCTAAACAACTGGTACAATATCTTGGTACCGAAAACTTGCTTTACAATGACGAACGAATACAAGACTTTAATTCAGTTATATGTGGTCATCTTTGTGTTAAGGTTTTAAATCTTCTAAATCAAGGGAATTCTTTTAGTGACGTTATGTATATGATTAAAAATGATTAGGTTTAAGTGCTTTTATGGTATGTCCATAAAAGTTTTGTTTTAAGATAAATATGGAAGCTATACACAATTGATTTTTAGATTATTTTGAGAAGCATGAGGATGAACTAGATCCACTAGATAGATATAATTTTTATCAGTATTTTCAGGACGAGATAGACTTAAACGATAAAAACAACGTATTTGATGTAATTGATCTATGGAAAAGGTTAATACCAAAATTTTTGTACACGGAAGAAGAGTTGGAAAAGTTACGTCCAATAATTACCTTAAAGGACTTGTTGTCAAATTATAGCTCTAGACCATTACAATGCAGTTATTGTGGTAGTAAGTCATTAACAAAAGGTATGAGTAGTTACATTTGTGACGATTGTTCTGTAGAGAGTGGTTGGGTTTACAGTACTTGTGAAGAAACGAAAGCTGCTTGCGTAAGAAAACCATGGTATGATACAATAAAAAGATTTAAGTTACAGTTATCTCGTTTGCAAGCTTTACAGGATAGAATTATTCCCGAAGAGGTGCTCAATGTGTTAAATGATGAATTTAGAGATATACTAAGAGATTTAATATCAATAAAAGATGTTCTAGAAGTACTAAAGAAAAACAAATACACAAAATATTATGATGATGTCTATTTAATACACTATCACCTTACCGATCAAAAACCATTAAACTTACGACATATGGAAGAAACACTTATAAGCGACTTCGAAAACTTACACGAGGTCTTTAGGGAGCTGTATCCGGAAAGAGCATAGTTTATTAACCTAAAATGTGTATTGTACTATCTGTTGAAAAAGCATGATGTTCATGTTGATATTGATTTTAAACACTCACCTAGACAAATAGAGATGTTAAAGAAATGTTTTGAAAAATTAGGATGGGCATTTTCTGTATAATAAATGAGTATGGATATATTTGGTAATGTTAAAGATAGAAAAGGTGATGTTGATATTAGTGAAGAAAAATTAAAATTGTTGGAGAATTTAAATGATCTTGTTAGCGTAAGTCAACTTAGATCAATAGAAGCCCAATTAGAGAACGATAGAAAACGATTTGAAGACGCATTAGAAACGTTACAAGACACATACATAAAGAAAGAAGATTTTCAAAAGATTAGGATGGATACTACTAAACTGATTATGCAAAAAGAAAACATGCCTCTACTATATCGATTAAGAGCTAAAAACGTTAAGGAGCCAATCTTTAGAATATTTAATCTCTCTAACGGTTACAAATTTCTCTATAATGGGAAAATAATGCACATGGACTTAAGTTTGGATAAATACTTTCTAGATATATATTTGGGTGATACTTTGATTAAAGAGATACCTTTTGACTTTAAGAAGAACGATATAATTACGATTAAACCAAATAAAAATTCTGCTATGGAAGGACAATTATTGTTTGTTGTAATGTACATAGAGAGAGCTTTCCTAAAGACGTTTGCTATATAATATATATGGATATCTTTGGTAATGTTAAAATGACATCAGAGTTAGATAATACACTTGTGAGAAAAGATATTGCTATGTTGAAAGAAGAGCTTAACATCATCAAACGGAGTTATGTTATAGAGCTTCATAGTCGATTGATATCAGAAAATATTGAAACTCCGTTCTTTTTAATACATAATATGTCTATCGCATACAAATTTCTTTATAAAGGTAGGATAATGCATATAGAGTCATCTTACAATACGTATTATATAGATATATATTTAAATGATTCTCTAGTTGAAACTTTTCCATTGCACTTTAATACAAATGATAAATTGACAGACCATCTAAAGATTCTGATCTGAAACATGGTAAATTATTATTGCTTAATATGCATGTAGAAAGAGAAGATGAAGATGATAGTGATAGTGATGATGATGGTGAGAATGTTGATAGCATAATATTAAACAGCGGTAGTTATTGATTTTCTATATAATAAACAGGATGTATTGTGTTAAGTGTAAGAAATTGACAGATACGAAGAAAGATACCATTAGAATTGAGCAAACAAAGAATGGAAGATATCTAAAGAAAGGTATTTGTTCTGTATGTGGTGTTACTAAAACTCAATTCGTTAAAAAGCCTGATTGACTAGAAGAAGGTAAAGGTGTTAGAGAAGACATTGTAGAAGAAATTCACAAACCATCTAGAAAAAACTTTGAGAGATTAAGTGTGGTTATAAAAGGTATCGATGATTTTTGGCAGGCTGATCTTGTAGAAATGGATAGCGGAGCATTAAAAGGTGTTTCCAAAATCAATAAAGGTTATAAGTATTTGCTAACGATTATAGATGTGTTCTCGAAATATGCGTTTGCTGTTCCTGTTAAAGATAAGAGTGGGAAGAATGTTACAGAAGCATTCGAATCCATAATAAAAAATTTAAGAAGTTGATGGAGGAAAATAAGATTAATCACTATTCAACCTATAGTGGTAAGAAAGCTTCTGTTGTTGAAAGATTTAATCGAATACTTAAGCAGAACATGTGGAAAAGGTTCACGACACAAGGGAACTACAAATGGATAGAGATATTACCAACACTAGTTCAAGAGTATAATATTCAAATTCATAGAACAATTGGTTTAAAACCTATAGAAGTTAATAAGAAGAATGAGCAAGCAATATTGGAGAAAGTGTATCAAAAAGAATATAAGCGTGTTAAGCCCAAATTCAAGTTAGGTGATCATGTTCGTATAAGTAAGTCGAAAGGGTTATTTGAGAAAGGATATACACCTAATTGGTCAAGAGAAGTATTTGTTATTAGCGAAGTTATTCCATCCAATCCGCCTACATATAGAATTAAAGATTTGGAAGAAGAGGATGTGCAAGGTAGATTTTACGAACCAGAACTATTAAAGACGAGGTATAAAGATGAATACTTGGTGGAAAAGGTGTTGAGAAAGAAAGGTGACAAAGTATATGTTAAATGGCTAGGGTTTGATGATTCGCATAATAGCTGGATAGATAAGAGTAATGTTGTAGTGTAAATATAAATGTTTGTCTTTTATGGTTATTATGCCATAGTTTGAACGAGATAAGGGGGTAACGAAACGTTACCCCTCATAGCATATATTTCCAGGGACCGAATTCGAGCCGATGAAATTATCAAAGAAAACCAGCTTCCCAGTTTTATAACAAGAAATTAGGTGGAGCAGATCTGCACCACCAAAACACAAGTGAGTAAAGTCCAGGCTCGTTGATAGAAACTGTTTGAGGATGAACGTTCTGTAAGGAGGGTAAAAATTTCCCCATGTTCATATTGGTAAAGTTTTGTTTATCGAGTATTATTCTGAAAAATTAGCTGGCTTACATCCAAGCCACCAAAACTCATCTTACACAGCAAAACTAGGTGGTAACGAAATAAACAATCTAAAGAGTTAATTTCTTATATAAAGCCATCACAACGAATTCGTAGGGATGACTTTAAGATTAGTAAGAAGTAAGAAACTACTTGAATATTATGATAACAATTAGCTAGCTTACATCCAAGCTAGCAAAACTAATTCGGGGGAGCAATGGAGCACTTTTGCTCTGTTGCTCTACATAAAAATTAAGTGGAGCAGATATGCTCTGGTAAAAATAAAGAGAAAACTAGCTTCCCAGTTTGGCGATTTCAAGTTGATTATAGATAAGAGTACAGGATATTTCAATGCTACCAAGTTGTGTCAAAGTGGTGGTAAAGAGTTTAAAAATTGGTTTCAAAATAAAGATTCTAAAGAACTAATAGCATACATTTCCAGCGCTGGAATTCCAGCTGTAGAAATTATCAAAAAAGTAGCAGGAGGTAAAGGTGAAGCTTGGAATGAAATAAGAGGAACATATGTTTGTAAAGAATTGATTCTAGATATATCACGGTGGTTATCTCCAGAGTTTTATCCTAAATGTAATCAAATCATTATTAACTACTTCGTTAAAGACTTTCAACAGCTATAACTTACTAGCAACGATCAGCTTCAAACAAGAGTAGAAGAGATAGAACAACAAATGGAGCAATTACTTTTGTACAATCAAGAACTAGAAAGCAAAGTTGATTATCTTAAAACAGCTGCAGCACCATATACAGAAGATCCAGGAAAGATACATAGGCTATTCATTATCAAGAAAAACCTTACTAAAGAACAACTTGAAAATATACTCCTTTACTATGACGAAGAAGAACGAGATTAAAAAGAAAGAATAGAACAATATAAGTATTGGGTTGGAAGAGTACAAACATGCAATTACGAAAGTAGGATTAAACAACTCAAACTTAAGTATCCAAGTATGAGTATTCTGCTTAACGTCGACGATCCAAACTCTATCAACTTATACAATAGAGCTAAAGAACGCTATGATGTTAAGATAACTTGGCACGGTTCGCATATGAACACAGATTTAAGTGATATAGATCTTGTTGACAGGTTTATTCAGTTAAGGGAAATTTAAGTATGAAAATACGAGAAACTAAATATACCATTGCTTTTATGGGTTAACCCATCAAAGTACAATTTAAGTGTTATACATTACCCTCTGCTGCAACAGCGAATGCTACATTCAACATATCACCTAAATTGGGATTATTATGATATTTTCTTATTATAGCTCTCCAATCCACAAAATATTTATGTGCATGTATAAAGTCTATAGATAGGTCTTGATAAGTTGAAATGTTAACCCAATGAACTCTGCTTTCAAACTCTGCAATAAATTCTTCTGTTAAATTTTGAGACATTGAAATCATTTCCCAATCTACTTTGTCAGCGTAATCTCTTATAAGGTTTTCTGATAATTGACGAGTTCCAGATATGTACCACCAATTAACTCTATCTGCATGTTCTCGTATAAAGGCTTCAGAGAGTTCGTTTTTATAAGATATAACATCAAAATCAACTTTATCTATAAACTCATTAATAAAGTCTTCAGATAGCCTTTGGTTATACGATACTTCTTTCCAATCAACTCTATCTGCAAATTCTCTTATAAAGTCTTCTGATAAGTCTTGGCTTCCTCAAATAATCTCCCAATCAACTTTATCAGCTAATTCTCTTATAAACTCTTCCGATAACTTTTTCCATAAACATATTTCGCTCAAATTAACTTTCTCCTTATATTTGCGTATGAAGTCTTCTGTAATGTGATCATAGTTATATTCCTCCTCATAATCATCATAACCTATAGATAACCATTGTTCATCAGTCAGTGAATCTAATATCTCATCGGACAAATTCAAAACATTTGCATAGAGAATGTTTTGTGTAAGAAATGAGTTGTTTTCTTTAGTGGCTTTCTTGAACAAATGATCTAACATACCTAAGGATACGCTAAAATTTATTTTGTATTCATCATTATAACCACCAATATCTAAATGTTCACATACACAATCAAATATAGGTTTGTAAGATAGTATTTGCTTAGCACTAGTCATGTTTGTTTTTTATTCTTAGATTTTTAAATTTATTTCATTTTTATCGGTATATTTTTGGTAGCACCGATCGGAGCTCCCTATCTGTTAAGTATTTTTCTCACATCTAAAGGTACAAACCTCCAAGCGGAAGATTTTCCGGTTGCAAAATACACCATCATGACACAAAACAAAACATCAGAAGACAAGCTTGTTTCAAAAAAAATAAGCGGTCTAGATAATTCTAAAAAACTGATAGAGTATATTTCATCTACTCTAATGATAGGAGATGAAATTATCAAAAATTAAAAAAACAACAAACTTCGAAGTGGCCACTTCATCTTACGCAGTAAAATTAGCAGGTAACGAAAATGAAGTTAAAAAATAAAGATTTTCTATATAATAAATATGGGTACTATGGATAGTTCTCTTAGTCTTAATGACATTTGCTATGAACAGATTAAAGATGACTACTGGTATGGTTTGTTTGGTGACTTTAGACTGATTATAGATAAGAAGACTGGTTACCTTAATGATACTAAACTGTGTCAGGATGGAGGAAAGAGCTTTGATCATTGGTTAAGGAACAAAGAATCAAAGGAATTGATAAGATACTACGATCAAAAAATAAGCAACTCCTCATATATGGGGGATTGCTCTACATATCTAATTAAAGGAGGAGACCAAGAAACAACATCAATCATCTGAGGAATATATTTCAACAGGAAAATATTCCTTGCTATTGCTTTTTGGATTTCACAGGACTTTTATGATAAGTGTTATGATATTATTGAAGACTATTTCTCTAAAGACTTTAAACGATATAAGAATGATAAAGAACGACTTGAAACAAAGATACAAGAGATAGAACAAACAATGGAGAGATTAAGAATTCAAAACGAGAGCTTAAAAGAAATTGCAGCACCATATACAGATGATGTTTCAAAAGATAATTGTCTAATCATATATAAGAAGAACAAACCTATTGATCCTTTCCCTTATTATGCTATCAGATTTCAAAAGAGAAATTTATATAAGCCTCTTAATGAAGCAGAAGAAAAATATCCGAATCATGTAATAATATACGAAAAGTTTAGAGATCC
Source organism: Thermobia domestica (assembly GCF_964235325.1). Taxonomy (NCBI): domain Eukaryota; kingdom Metazoa; phylum Arthropoda; class Insecta; order Zygentoma; family Lepismatidae; genus Thermobia; species Thermobia domestica. The sequence goes on from NC_137457.1 coordinate 96,598,031, forward strand.
TAACAGTATTAAGCTATTCAACCTAATGCAGCAAGAACTAGATATTCGTAAAGGTAAGGGTAATGAGTTTTGGACATTACTATCAGAAAAAGAATTGGTTAAAGAAATTGATTGTTTATATGAAAAGTTATTATCTGATAATTAGGGTTGGTTTTCTATATAATAAATATGGAGAAAGAATTTGATTTATTACATGATAGACTTGAACTAATTCACCATGATCTTAAACTCTTAGCAACACTACTAGAGAAGCAAATACTGTTAAAGGAAAAAGAGTTATTAGTAATGCAACAAAAACACCTGATTTGAGTAGTAATGATGAATACAAATATGGTAGTGATGATTATGATGATGATGATGATGATGATAATGAGTAAGCTTACAAAAATGATTCAGTTTTAAATGTGTATATGTGACTTTGATGGGTTAATCCCATAAAAGCCGTGTTCTAATACAACGCGTAATATGTAGACAATAGCAGGGGTGTACAATGTTAAGCGTTGTACTAGGACAAATGAAAATGAACTGAAATACCCCGTGAAGAGTACTAACGAAGATTTTCTATATAATAAATAAGATGAGTAATTATAATAAATTTACTGTAGTAGAGTTAAGACGGCAATGTAAAGACAGGGGAATCAGAAGATATTCCCGATTAAGAAAAGCAGAACTGATAGACCTTCTTAAACAACATGACGATGAACAAAGCAGAAGACATTAAAAATGTATTCCCATTTAAACAAGAAGTATTTGGAGAACGGAAGCCAGCACGTATACCCATCAAAGTTGAATTAGAAGAAACAGCACTCAAGAAGCGTTTACAAACCATTAAAGTCGAAAACACAGGAGGATATAAAGACCCAATAAAATTTTTAGATACAAGTGGAAGAGTTGCTATTAACAAAATCAAAGAGGAATTAAAATTTCACCCTGTTAAAGTTAACCTTGTTTTCATTTGTGACTATATTAAAGATAAAGAAATACAAGAGCGAAATTTCAAAACATCAAACGAGAGAATATTAGAATCAACTGACTTAAGTGAATATATACATCATGCAAAACTAAAACTTCGTAGAGAAATGGAAGAATTTCAAGGCTGAGGATCAGGATGAACGTTACATCACATTAAACACCTAGAAATCAGATTAAATAAGTATGTACCATTAAGAGCTTCTTCCTATATTGAACTTCCAAAGCAGATTAAAGATAAGAAAGCAGTAATAAATGTTCAAAATAAAGATAATAAATGTTTCTTATATTCTATTGCAAGTTATTTAAAACCTATTGATAAAACCGTTTCAAAAAATCCTCAAAGACCCTCTCATTATAAGCAACTTGTTAATGAATTACAAAAGAAATATTGTAATGGTATTGAGTTTCCTGTACAGTTAAAAGATATAGTTAAATTTGAAAAAAGAAGTAATATCTCATCAATGTTTACAGCTATGACAAGAACTATAATGTATATCCACTTCAAATCACAAAAAATAAGCAGGAAACTCATATCAATTTATTATATGTAAAAGATGAAAAAAACAATCATTTTTGTTGGATAAAAGACCTATCACGATTAATAAGAAGTCAAGTGAAAAAACATACTGAGAAGTTATACTTTTGTGATAGATGTTTAACAAGGCACTTTAGAAATGAGAAGCCGTTGCAAAACCATGAGTTATATTGTGAAGAGCATGAGGCTGTTAGAATAGAACTTCCTAAACCATATGACAATCAAATAAAGTTTCAAAACTATAATCGATCATTAAGAGTTCCATTTACGATAATTGCTGACTTTGAATGTATCTTATGTAAGTTAAAAATAGAGCATAATTGTAGTAAAACTGTAAAATATCAAAAGCATAAGCCAATGAGTTTTTGTTACTATGTCAAGTATTCAAATGGAGTCTACAAAGCCCCTGTTAGTTATATAGGTCCAGATGCTGCGAAAGTATTTATTGAAATGTTACAAAAAGAAGCAATAGAAATTATGAAAATATATAACAGAGTAGTTAATATGACCCCGCTTAGTGAGGAGGAAATAGAAGTTTATAACAGTTCGGATACTTGTCATATATGTGAGAAAAACTTGAATGAGTTACCACCAGCTGTTGAGAAAAAAATAAATATACTGAAGAAGAAAATACAGTTCTACAAGGATAAAGATGATATGAGTGAAAAAATAGAAGAATGGAAGCATGACTTAAAGAAATGTTTGTATAAGATAAATAAAAATAAAGCATAGGTAAGAGATCATGATCATTTAACTGGAAAGTTTAGAGGCGCAGCTCACAGTTATTGCAATTTAAACTATAAAAATCCCAACTTTATTCCTGTATTTCTTCACAACTTAACTGGCTATGATACGCATTTGTTTATTAAGGAGTTAGCTTATGATACACAGAAAATTAAACTGATCGCTAATAATGAGGAAAGGTACATAACATATGAAAAATATGTAAAAGCGGGACCAGAAAAAGATGGAATAAATTTAAGATGTGTTGATTCATTTAGATTTATGTCAAAGAGTTTAGCAGACCTAACAAAGAATTTAAAGCCAGAACAATTTCGAGAAACATTAAAGTTTTTCCCGATTGATAAACTTGATCTAGTTAATACTAAAGGTGATTATCCATATGATTATGTTGATTCATTTGAAAAATTGAAAGAACCTGTTCCATTATCTCCAGACAAATTTACAAACAGATTAACAGGAGAAAAAATGAGTCCTGAACGTCATAAGCTTCATGTGCGAGTTTGTAAAGAATTCAATCTAGAGTTATTGGAGGACTTAACTGAACATTATAACAAAACGGATGTCCTCCAACTAACAGATATATTTTTGAAAACTTTTGAGATGTGTGTTTAAAGGCATATGGATTAGATCCTGCTTGGTATTATACAGCACCAGGTCTATCGTGGGATGCAATGTTAAAGATGACTAAAATTAACTTAGAAATGTTGACTGATTATGATAAAATACTAATGTTAGAAAAGGGTATACGAGGGGGAATCTCACAATGCAGTAAAAGATATGTAAAAGCTAACAACAAATATATGCAAGATTATAATAAAGATGAGTGTTCAACATACCTAGCATATCTAGACGCAAACAACTTATATGGATGGGCTATGAGTCAATACATGCCTTATAAAGATTTTAAGTGGGTTAAACCTTACATAGATATAATGAACATTCCTTATGACTCAGAAACTGGTTACATATTAGAAGTAGATTTAGAATATCCAAAGCATTTACATAACAAGCATTCTGATTTACCATTAGCTCCAGAGAACATGTGTCCACCCGGCTCAAAACAATCGAAATTATTAACAACGCTTTACAATAAGGAAAGATATGTAATTCACTATAGAAACTTAAAACTTTATATGTCACTTGGAATGAGATTGAAGAAAGTGCATAGGGTATTAGAGTTTAAACAATCAAACTGGCTAAAGAAATACATTGATTTAAATACAGAAATGAGGACACAAGCTAAAAACGAGTTGAAGAAGATTTTTATAAGCTCATGAATAACTCGGTATTTGGAAAGACAATGGAAAATATTCGAAAAAGACAGCCCATACAATTAGAATGTGATCCTAAGAGGGTAGAAGCATTAATTGCTAAACCTAACTTTGATTACAGAACAATATTTAGTGAGAACTTGTGTGCTATACATATGAAAAAAGAGCGATTAACGTTTAATAAGCCAATATATGTTGGTATGAGTGTGTTAGAGATATCGAAGCTATTAATGTATGATTTTCACTATAACACGATGAAGCCGAAATATGGAAACAATATAGATTTATGTAATATGGATACCGATAGCTTTATATATGAGATTGAGACTGAAGACTTTTACAAAGATATAGCAGAAATAGTTGACCAATTTGACACGAGTGAATACAAGGAAAATAACATATATGGACTACCACTAATAAACAAAAAAGTAATAGGTAAGATGAAAGATGAGAATAAAGGTAAGATAATGACAGAGTTTATTGGATTGACATCAAAGATGTATGCTTATAGAGTAGAAAATAGAGAAAAAAGCTAAAGGAGTAACTAAATGCGTAGTTGCCAAGGAGTTGCAGTTTGATGATTATAAAGAAAGCTTATTTAAAAATGTTAAAACGTATAAGGATATAAACCTCATTAGAAGTTATAAGCACGATATATATAGCATAACCGTTCATAAGCTAGCATTAGATTCCTCAGACGATAAAAGATATATACTACGAGATGGCGTAAATACGTTAGCTTGGGGACATTATAAGATAGAAGAGGAGTAGATATAATTATATGTAGTGTAGTTTTAGATGTAAGTTTTTATGATTTTAAATGTCATAAAAGCATATTCAATCTCACTTTGCGGTATCCTTCTGTGTTAAAGTACAATAGTCAATGGCGACTTCATAATTTTTTGGCAGTTAGGGGGTAGAGGGGGAAAGTGGGGTAGAACATGCATATCTCCCCTACTATTCTTTATACTCCTCCTTATGTACAACCAACTAAAATAGTCTGCAAAACAGTCGACTATCTCTTCGACAGACATCTCGATATCAATATATTTTGGCAATGAAGATCATTCCTCTTCCTTATTGATAAATAATATATTGGAAATCAAGAGAAGTAAAGCTGCTGAAAGTAGCTGATACACTGTCTTACAATATGTCATAAGATTCTACATGTTTTGCCTTTCGTGAAAGTTCTACCCAAAACCCAAATGCAGGCTCCAATCTATTTACCTAATGTAAGTAGGAGCGAATATAGCAAAAGCGGGATAGACATTTTTTCCCTGACTTTTCAATGTTTTATGGAAAATAGAAATTACTCTAGCGTATTAATATACAGTAGAGCGTCGATTATCTGAACGTCGGTCAACCGAACGACCGTTTAACCGAACTGTGTACTCATTCGCACCTGTTACTCACTCTCCCACCCTACCGTCCATCATCCCTCTCACTCCCAAACGAAGTTTCCCACAGTAGTCGCCGCACTGAGCCACCGCTGGCTGAACATTGCTTCTAATGGGGCCTTCATAAGGCGCTCCTGACCGGCCAAGCCGCCAGTCGCTGTGTTTCAACAATCAGCACACTTCTGTCGGTTCATGCAAAATGCGTATGTAATATGTACACTTTGTCTCAAAAAGGTTGAGCGCATTCTTTATTGGTGTTTTGAGGAAAAAAAATTCTAAGTTCAACTTCGGGTATCTTCGGAAAAAAGTAAACCAGGTTCGAACCTCCAAGCCAGCCTTTGCAATCGGGAAAAAGTTTGCAGATGTGTTTTTCTTCTTTTAAATATAATAAGACATGTTACCAAGTGTAGAAAAAAAGCAAAATTGATTGAAATACTTAATGATACAATATTTCGAAACCTTATATTAATGACAGCACATGCTAGTTTGTCATTTAGCTCTCCATACGTAATAGAACGTTTAGATACGTTAAACAATCTTTCATATGTAAAAGAATGCTCAAAGTTAAGACATAGAACATGATTATCGCCTGAGTACTAAAATAAAAGTCAGAGTAGAACAAAAACAGCGTTTGTAGTGCATATGAATGTCATAATTATCTTGAGAACCGTTACACATCGCTAGAAGCATTGTTCCAGAAGTCCTTGTGTTAGCTCATTGGTAAGCTGTCGGATTTCAAATCATAAGGTTATGAGTTCGATTCCCAACTGAGTCAATATTTTTTAAATTATATTTTCTGCAATGGATGAAAAATTATATAAAATAATTACATTAAAATACATCAGTTGTATATATATAGCATAATCATTGCAGAACATAGTAATTATTATGTTTAGAATATACTATCTGAAATAGGTAGGTATTCACAGTAGGTCGGTATTATATATGTGAATGTTAAATACAAGATAAGAAACTCGTTCAATATCAATAAATAAATTATGTAGTGTATTTATTTGCAGCTATTTGTCATATAGAGGATGATTGTCAACATTCATAATACAGCATGTCAGTTATGTTCTTGAAAAATTATTCGGTGCATAAACAGAGGGTATAAACAGTGAATCCAAAGTCGCAACGCTCGCAAGAAATTCATGAACCCCAAAGGTCACATGAGCAGACTGGAATTGTCCTTATGAAGCATGCCTCAGCAGAAAGTCTTTACATACATTTTCAATTCAATTCTTGATATATGCTTTTGCAATGTGGAAGTGGTCATGACTTAAGTCGCTCTCACTCGCTCGCTCACTCTCTATTTATACAGAATATAAAAGTGGATGTATGTGTGTGTTTCAACATAATTCTGATATATCTAGAGCAATTTTAACTATATTCCTTACAATCTGGAAAAGAGTATTGTCGGGATACATATCATAAATGCTAGAAACGGGTCGATATTAGTATCGAATCCATAGTTTCGTGGTCGCTTAGGTGAATAGTTCTACTTTCAATTCAAGTCCAATTAAGCTCCCATTAGCACCCAGGTTGGTTACGTAGCGACATAAAAATATCGAAATCAACCGATATTAGAATCGAATCGTAAGTTTTCAGCGCCGCTAAGAGTGCCGAATTTCCCATTAGTCCACATTTCACATTAGTCCAATTGCCTAGAGGGCAACATATTTGCATAATGCAAAGTTTAAAACTTGAATAATATTTTAATTTTTTCGTATGAACAAGTTAAAAATCAAGAGTAAATATACTATTTCATGAACAATCCTTTTTTACTATTCTAATATGTTTAATAATAGCGTAAGAAGTCTAAAAATAATTCAGACATGTTTTACATTTGTTATTTTTTGTTACGTAGTTCTAGCTGTAGCATGTGGTGAGTGGTATTTAACTGTAATAAATTCAGTAATTAAGTATATTCGAATTAAGTTTTATTTTTAAATTAGGAATGAAGGGGCGGAGAAATATGTAGTTATTGGGGCGCCGAGAGCAAAAGTGCGTAGGGACGCCGAGCTTTTAAATGCAACACTGGTCGCTAAATTAATTGGTAGAAATTTTAATGTCATTTAATACCAAATTTAGTCCTAATGGTGGCAGTATCCGTTTGCTCTCTTAAGAAAAATGAAAGGGAATGACATCAAGATTATAAAAAAAGACCGACATTAGTTTCGAATCCATAAATGTCGGGGTGGAGTAGATAAAGAATATCACTCCAGGTGCCACGTAAGTTATGCTCCCATTAGCACCTTGAAGGTGTGTGTGAAGTTTTGACATGTATACGTAATTGAAAATCACCAGTGTTAGTGTCGAATGCATATCTTTAGGGGTCCCAAAGTTGATTGGGAGCAGTTCTGTTGGCCTTTAAGTCCAACTTCCAGCAGGAGTAAAATCCCCTAGCGCATCTAATAAGGAGAGTCGAGATTCGAGTAACCTATACAGTGATTTCAAAGACCGATATTAGTGTAGAGTCCATAGTTTCGTTATCACCGAAATAAATAGCAAACTTCTGAATGAAAATGTCAGCTGGATTTTAAATTCACAGGGGCAGCATCGAAGGCATTGCTCGCACAGCTCTAAGTATTTTAATATTTCTGTATAACTGTAAATTCCAGCGTAACTCCTTAATGTCTGAGGCAACATTTGCCAAACTTGGGGGACATATTACTTTCAATCTAAGAAGAAAATATTTTGGTAGTATGAAGTTATGGAAGTTGGGATGTGTGACATGTAAAAATAATGTAAAACGACTGATCTCTCTTTTTTCATCATTTTCATAATTCTGATCAAACTTTTCTCTGTCGTTGAGATGGATAGTGATGCGCAGAATGGAGTTCATATCCAAATTCATCTCCATCTTTACAGGATGATGGCCTGGGAGAGATAAAAATATAATCTCAAAAATTACTTAAATATTTGTTGAATTTGTAGTTTTCGCGGTTGAGAGAGCGTTTATAATAACTTTAGAAGGTAGTTTGTACCCACTTCAAGATGGGTGTTTTAATCATATCAATTTCTGACCGTGAGAAAAATGACCATTTCAACTACTATATGAAGCTAACCTTCGCAATCGACGAAAAATTGTGTGGATGTATGTTTCGTCTTTTAAATGAAAGAAGAAACCTTAAATTCAAAGATGGAGTTGGTCAATGGGTCGGTTGTTAAGTGGGTGAAATGGGTCAAGATTTGTGAGTGGGTCAGTGGATCGTGGGTTAAAAGACGTGACCTACTGCGAAACACCACTCACCGTGACTCACACTCACCCTCCGACCTATTCTGTTCAGCGCATTGTAGACAACATCTTCTGAACACTGCTGAGCTTTTCTACATTTTACTTTCAAGATCTCCATTTTTTGTCTTTTGACATTTGTTTCTAATGAAAAAAAGTTCAGTCACTTCTGGATTTTCACAGGATAGTAGGAGTTGGATTTTGGGATGCAGCCTGTGAGCTTCTAGAGGAGCTAACTGCTTGAAAAAATATTTTTGAATCACCTGTAACATATGAATTATATTATAAAAATTGAACGTAACTATGTCTTCGTAATCATCACGGTCAAATTGCAAAGTCAAATGAAATGACGTTTAGTATATAAGCAGGCCCCAATCCCAACTGGGAAGTTATCACACGTGTATCACTCTCATTATAATGCATATCCTTAGGGGAAGTAGAAGTCCGAATTTTTGCGAAAAATTGAGTATCTCACAAGCCGTTCAACTAAAAGCTGAAACTCAGCATATAACACTTTATTAAAAATAAACAGAATATGTCCTGGCATTTTTTTAAAATTGTATTTTATGAGCGGAGGTGGTGGTGCATTTTCTATATATTGGAAATTGGTAGTGGGTTGATTTGTAAAAATAATCGAAAACGATTGATATTAGTTGAGAAACAAAGCGAGTAATGAAAACTACAGTTCTTTGAATTTTATACCCACAGCTTTCTATTTATAATTGCTGAAGCTGGTGTTTAATATATGGAGCGTTCAGAGCATAAGGTAATCAAGCCATAAAGTTGAGAGAAAAATGGCCATAAATTTGTATTGTAAACTTAATTACTTGAGCATTTTCAATTAGTACGGCATTCTTAATTTTATAGAAAATTAGTTTTTCTTTCTTTTTTTACGTTGGTCTACTTTTCCTTGATTTGAGACTTTCCTATTTTCTACTGAAATGTATCTGTAAGGCAACAAAGAAATGATAAATTTAAATTCATTTTAATTCGGAAGTTGAGAAACACTTTGCCATTATATATCGTAAAGGTCATATCCACCACTATTTTAACAGAGAGGTGCTTGACCCGTTAATAGAAATTCAAGCTCCGATAAGTGATAATTCTACAAGCTTGTTTTATTACAAGTGTAACCTCTTTAGTCAATGGAGAGGAGGACGTGAATCATGGGTCAGAGTTGATGTCGATGGGTTTTGGTAGGTCGGAGTTGGTGGCAATGGTTCAGAGTGCTTCATAGTTGGTGGTGGGTCAGAGTGGATCACGACGGATGAAAGGGCAGAGTGGGCAAATGGGTCATTTGGGTGGTGGGTGATAGTGGGTCATGGTGGGTCGTGGATCAAATTTTCGTTGACCTACACCATCTCTTGTTAAAATTGGACTAAAGATAAGATGCACCGAAAATGCATGTCGGCTATTATGCTCAAATTTTCCACATTGATAGTACCCCACCAGAAAGCAATAAATCTCAAACAGTTCAAGGTATCAACTCCCAGAACTCGAGATGAAGGGATTTGCTTGGCTAGTAAAATCAAGTTTCTTGGCTAGTAAAATAAAAACCCCGACTTACTCTTTGGACAAACCTTCTTTCTAAAGGCTAATGAAATGACAAAATATTGAATTTTTTGTGGTTGTTTATTATGTTTGAGAGTTGGGATCCATTTTTCCTGGCCAGTAAAATAAAAACCCGGCTTTACTCTTTGGACAAATCTTTTTTCTAAAGACTAATGAATTGACAAAATATTGAATTTTTTGGTATTTGTTTATTATGTTTGAGAGTTGTGATCCATTTTTCCTGGCCAGTAAAATAAAAACCCCGACTTACTCTTTGGACAAACCTTCTATCTAAAGACTAATGAATTGACAAAATATTGAATTTTTTGTAGTTGTTTATTACGTTTGAGATTTGGGGTCTATTTTTCCTGGCCAGTAAAATCAAAACCCCGCTTTACTCTTTGGACAAACCTTCTTTCTAAAGACTAGTGAAATGACAAAATATTGAATTTTTTGTAGTTGTTCATTATGTTTGAGATTTGGGGTCCATTTTTCCTGGCCAGTAAAATAAAAACCCCGCTTTACTCTTTGGACAAATCTTTTTTCGAAAAACTAATGAAATGACAAAATATTGAATTTTTTGGTATTTGTTTATTATGTTTGAGATTTGGGGTCCATTTTTCCTGGCCAGTAAAATAAAAACCCCGACTTACTCTTTGGACAAACCTTCTTACTAAAGACGTATGAAATGACAAAATATTGAATTTTTTGTAGTTTATTATTTTTGAGAGTTGGGATCCATTTTTCCTGGCCAGTAAAATAAAAACCCCGACTTACTCTTTGGACAAACCTTCTTTCTAAAGACTAATGAAATGACAAAATATTGAATTTTTTGTAGTTGTTTATTATGTTTGAGTGTTGGGATCCATTTTTCCTGGCCAGTAAAATAAAAACCCCGACTTACTCTTTGGACAAACCTTCTTTCTAAAAACTAATGAAATGACAAAATATTGATTTTTTTGTAGTTGTTTATTATGTTTGAGTGTTGGGATCCATTTTTCCTGGCCAGTAAAATAAAAACCCCGCTTTACTCTTTGGACAAATCTTTTTTCTAAAAACTAATCAAATGACAAAATATTGAATTTTTTGGTATTTGTTTATTATGATTGATATTTGGGGTCCATTTTTCCTGGCCAGCAAAATAAAAACCCCGACTTACTCTTTGGACAAACCTTCTTTCTAAAGACTAATGAAATGACAAAATATTGAATTTTTTGGTATTTGTTTATTATGTTTGATATTTGGGGTCCATTTTTCTGGCCAGTGAAATAAAAACCCCGACTTACTCTTTGGAAAAACATTGTTTCTAAAGACTAATGAAATGACAAAATATTGAATTTTTTGTAGTTGTTTATTATGTTTGAGTGTTGGGATCCATTTTTCCTGGCCAGTAAAATAAAAAAAACCACGCTTTACTCTTTCGACAAATCTTTTTTCTAAAAACTAATGAAATGACAAAATATTGAATTTTTTGGTATTTGTTTATTATGTTTGAGATTTGGGGTCCATTTTTCCTGGCCAGTAAAATAGAAACCCCGACTTACTCTTTGGACAAACCTTCTTTCTAAAGACTTATGAAATGACAAAATATTGAATTTTTTGTAGTTGTTTATTATGTTTGAGAGTTGGGATCCATTTTTCTGGCCAGTAAAATATAAAACCCGACTTAATCTTTGGGCAAATATTCTTTCTAAAGACTAATGAAATGACAAGTATTAATTTTTTTGGTATTTATTTATTATGTTTGAGAGTTGGGGTCCATTTTTCATGGCCATGAATGTTATAACCCCTCCCTACTGTCTGGAAAATTTATCTTTCTAAAGACTACAGAAATGACAAACGTTTGAATTTTTTGGTGGTTATCTATTGTGTATTTTAGGTTTGCGTCCAGTTTTCCTGGTCAGGAAAATTATACCCAAACCTGCTGAATTGTCAGTTGATCCTGGCCATTGAAATTATACTCCCTCCCTAATGCCTGGTCAAATCTTCTTTCCAATGAATAACGAAATAACAAAATATTTTTTTTTTTGGTAGTTTAGTGTGTGTGATAGGTGGGTGTCCATTTTTCCAGGGCAAGATTATAAACCCACCTTACTCTCTGGACAAATCTTCTTTCTAAAGACTAAAACATTAAATAGGATTGAATTTTATTGTACATGTTGACTGTGTTTGATAAGTAGGAGTTTATTTTGCCTGGCCACGAAGGGAATATCCCCACTTTACTGTATAGAGAAATCTCTTTTGTAAAGGGTAATTAAATGACAAAAGATTGCATTTTTGGTGGTTATTTAATGTGTATTTTAGGTTTGGGTCCGGTTTTCCTTGTCAGGAAAATTATACCTGATGAATGGACAAATCTTTTTCCCAAAGACTGACGAAATGACAAGAGATTTAATGTTTGGTAGTAGATAACTCTGTTTGATAGGTGGGATACATGTTTCCTTGCCCAAGAAGATTATACCTCTACTTTACCCTCTTGATTAATCTCCTTTCCAAAGACTAATGAATTTACAAAAGATTAAATTTTTTGGTAGTAGTTAACTGTATTTGATAGGTGGGGGTTCCATTTTTCCTGGCTATGAAAATTATACCCCCTCCCTTCTGTCTGTACAAATCTTCATTCTAAAAACTAAAAGGAATGACAAAAGTTTGGATTTTTTGGTGGTTTTTACTGCATTTTTAGATGGATTTTATTTTGTTCCTGGGCAGTAAAATTATACCCCCAACCTAAAACATAGACAAAGCTGATTTCTAGTGACTAATGAAATGACAAAGATTGATGTTTTGGTAATTGTTTACTGTGTTTCGTAGGTGGGAATCCATATTTCCTGGCGAGGAAAATTAAATTTCAACCATACTCTCTGGTCAAATCCTCCTTCTAAAGACTAAAGAAATGAAAAGATTGCATTCTTTTACTATTTGTTTACTGTGTTCGATACGTAAGGGTCCATTTTACCTTTCCAGGAAAATTACACACCCAACTTACTGAATGCACAAATCTCGTTTGTAAAGGCTAATGAAATGACAAACTGTGGGATTTTTGAAGTTGTTTTCAGTGTTTAATACGCGTGGGTCCATTTTTCCTTTTATGGAAAATTATAACTCCACCCTGCTTTCTGTACAAATCTTCCTACTGAAGGCAAACCAAATGACAAAAATTGAATTTCTTAGTTGTTTTTTACATCATTTTTCATTTGTTATTAACCAGAAAATTATCCTTTTACCCTAATGCATTAACAAATCTCCTTTCTAAATTGTAATGAAATGACAAAATATTGAATTTTTTTGTAGTTGTTTATGTTTGAGAGTTGGGGTCAATTTTTCCTGGCCATTAAAAAAAACCGCCTTACTCTTTGGACAAATCTTCTTTTTAATGTCTAATGAAATGATAAAACATTGAATAATCTGGTAGTTGTTTATTATGTTTGAGAGCTGGGGTCCTTTTTTCCTGGCCAGTAAAATAAAAACCCCGCCTTACTCTTTGGAAAATCTTCTTTTTAAAGACTAATGAAATGACAAAATATTGAATTTTTTGGTACTTGTTTATTATGTTTGAGATTTAGGGTCCGTTTTTCCTGGCCATTAAAAAAAACCCGCCTTACTCTTTGGACAAATCTTCTTTTTAAAAAACTAATGAAATGACAAAATATTGAATTTTCTGGTAGTTGTTTATTATGTTTGAGATTTGGGGTCCATTTTTCCTGGCCAGTAAAATAAAAACCCCGACTTACTCTATGGTAAATCTTCTTTCTATAGACTAATGAAATGACAAAATATTGAATTTTTTGGTAGTTGTTTACTATGTTTGAGATTTGAGGCCCATTTTTCTCGGCCAGTAAAATAAAAAAAAACCCGCCTTACTCTTTGGACAAATCTTCTTTTTAAAAAACTAATGAAATGACAAAATATTGAATTTTCTGGTAGTTGTTTATTATGTTTGAGAGTTGGGGTCCATTTTTTCGGCCAGTGAAATAAAAACCCCGCCTTACTCTTTGGACAAATCTTCGTTCTAAAGACGAATGAAATTACAAAATATTGAATTTTTTGGTAGTTGTTTATTATGTTTGAGAGTTGGGGTCCATTTTTTCGGCCAGTGAAATAAAAACCCCGCCGTACTCTTTGGACAAATCTTCGTTCTAAAGACGAATGAAATGAAAAAATATTGAATTTTTTTTAGTTGTTTATTATGTTTGAGAGTTGGGGTACATTTTCCCTGGCCAGTAAAATAAAAACCCCGACTTACTCTTTGGACAAATCTTCTTTCTAAAGTCCAATGAAATGACAAAATATTTATTCTTTTGGTATTTATTTATTATGTTTGAGAGTTCGGGTCCATTTTTCATGGCCATGAATATTATAACCCTTCCCTACTGTCTGGAAAAATCATCTTTCTAAAGACTACAGAAATGACAAACGTTTGAATTTTTTGGTGGTTATTTATTTTGTATTTTAGGTTTGCGTCCAGTTTTCCTGGTCAGGAAAATTATACCCAAACCTGCTGAATACTCAGTTGTTCCTGGCCATTGAAATTATACTCCCTCCCTAATGCCTGGTCAAATCTCCTTTCCAATGAATAACGAAATAACAAAATAATTTTTTTGTGTAGTTTACTGTGTGTGATAGGTGGGTGTCCATTTTTCCTGGGCAAGATTATAAACCCACCTTACTCTCTGGACAAATCTTCTTTCTAAAGACTAAAAAATTAAATAGGATTGCATTTTATTGTAGTTGTTGACTGTGTTTGGTAAGTATGAGTTTATTTTGCCTGGCCACGAAGAGTATATCCCCACCTTACTGTATGGAGAAATCTCTTTTGTAAAGGCTAATTAAATGACATAAGATTGCTTTTTTGGTTGTTATTTACTGTGTATTTTAGGTTTGGGCCCGGTTTTCCTGGTCAGGAAAATTATACCTGCTGAATAGACAAATCTTTTTTCCAAAGCCTGGCGAAATGACTCCTTTCCAAAGACTCCTTTCCAAAGACTAATGAATTTACAAAAGATTAAATTTTTTGGTGGTAGTTATCTGTATTTGATAGGTGGGGGTCCATTTTTCCTGGCTATGACAACTATACCCCCTTCCTTTTCTCTGGACAAATCTTCATTCTAAAGACTAAAGGAATGACAAAAGTTTGAATTTTTTGGTGGTTTTTACTGCATTTTTAGATGGATTTTATTTTGTTCCTGGGCAGTAACATTATACCCCCAACCTAAAACATAGACAAAGCTGATTTCTAGTGACTAATGAAATCACAAAAGATTGATATTTTGGTAGTTGTTTACTGTGTTTCATAGGTGGGAATCCATGTTTCCTTGCGAGGAAAATTATATTTCAACTATACTCTCTGGTCAAATCCTCCTTCTAAAGACTAAAGAAATGAAAAGACTGCATTCTTTTTACTATTTGTTTACTGTGTTCGATAAGTGAGGGTCCATTTTCCCTTTCCAGGAAAATTATACACCCAACTTACTAAATGCACAAATCTCGTTTGTAAAGGCTAATGAAATGACAAACGGTTGGATTTTTGAAGTTGTTTTCAGTGTTTGATAAACGTGGGTCCATTTTTCCTTTTAAAGAAAATTATAACCCCACCCTGGTTTCTGTACAAATCTTCCTACTGAAGGCAAGACAAATGACAAAAGATTGAATTTCTTAGTTGCTTTTTACAGTATTTTTCATTTGTTATTAACCACAAAAATTATCATCTTACCATAATTATCATCTTTGGGCAAATCTTCTTCCTAAAGACTAATGAAATGACAAAATATTGAATTTTTTGTAGTTTTTATTTTGTTTGAGAGTTGGGGTCCATTTCTCCTGGCCAGTAAAATAAAAACCCCGCGTTACTCTTTGGACAAATATTAGTTCTAAGGCTTATGAAACAACAAAAGATTGAAGTTTTGGGTTGTTATTCACTCTGTATTTTAGAGTTAGGTCAAGCTTTTCTGGTCAGAAAAATTATACCCGAAGCTGCTGAATGGACAAATCTTTTCACTAAAGAATACTTTAATTACAAAGGATTCAATTTTTTGGTAGCACTTTATTGTGTTTGATAGGTGGGGTTCCATGTTTCCTAACGAGGAAAATTATACACTCTCTCTTTTCTATGGACAATTCTTCTTTCGAAAGACTAAAGGAATGACACAAGTTTGAATTTTCTGGTGGTTTTACTGCATTTTGTAGATGGAGTTCGGTTGTTCCTGACCAGGAAAATTATATCCCGAGCATAACACATAGACAAAGCTTATTTCTAAAGACTAATGAAATGACAAAAGATTGATGTTTTGCTAGTTTTTTTCAGTGTTTGATAGGAGAGAATCCATGTTTCCTAGCAATGAAAATTATATTTATACTCTTTGGACACATCTTCCTTCTAAAGGTAAAATGAATAACAAAACATTCAATTTCTTACTTGTTTTTACTGCATTTTGCAGATGGTGGTAATTTGTTTCTGACCAGAAAAGATACCGTTTTACCCTAATGCATTGACAAATCTCCTTTCTCAGCACTAAGGAAATGACAAAAATGTCTTTTGTTAACTATTTACTGTGTTTGAAAGGTTTTATTCTATTTTTTCTGGCCAGGTAAATTATAACCCCTCCCTACTCTATTGAGAATTCTCCTCTCTAAAGACAAATGAAATGAGATAAGATTTTTGGCAGCTGTTAACTGTGTTTGATAGATGGTGGTCAATTTTTCCTGGCCAGGAAAATTATACCCCCATCGTAATGTATGGAAAAATAACATTTCTAAAGAAAATTGTGATGACAAAGAGAGTAGTTGAATTATTATGAGTTGTTTACTGTGTTTGGTAGGTGGGTATCCATTTTCCTGGTCAAGATTATACACCCACGTTACTCTCTGGACAAATCTTCTTCCTAAATACTAAAGAAATTAAATAGGGTTGATTTTTTTTGTAGTTGTTTACTGTGTGTGATAAGTGGGAATTTATTCTGCCTGGCCAGGAAGACTATACCCCCACATTACTGTATGGATAAATGTCCTTTGTAAAGGCTAATGAAATGAGAAAAGATTATTTTTTTGGATTACTTCCTGTGTATTTTAGGTCTTGGTCCAGTTTTCCTGGTCAGCAAAATTGTACCTCAACCTCCTGAATTGACAAAAATTTTTTCCTAAAGAATAAAGAAGTGACAAGAGATTGAATTTTTGGTAGTAGATTACTGTGTGATTCGTGGGGATCCATCTTTACTGGCCAAGAAGATAATAGCCCCATCTAACTCTCTGGACAAATCTCCTACCTAAAGACTAATGAATTGACAAAAGATTGAATTTCTTGTTAGTAGTTAACTATTTTTGATAGGTGGGGTCCATTTTTCCTGGCTATGAAAATTATACCGCCTCCCTTCTCACTGGACAAATCTTCTTTTTAAAGAGTAAAGAAATGACACAAGTTTGAATTTTTGGTGGTTTCTACTGCATTTTGTAGATGAATTTCATTTTGTTCCTGGCCAGTAAAATTATACCCCCACCCTAAAATATGGAAAAAGCTGATGAAATGACCAAAGATTGATGTTTGGTATTTGTTTACTGTGTTTGATAGGAGAGAATCCATGTTTCCTAGCGAGGAAAATTATATTTCAACCATTCTCTTTGGACAAATCTTCCTTCTAAATGTAAAATAAATGACAAAACATTCAATTTCTTGGTCGTTCTTTCTGCATTTTGTAGATAGTGGTCATTTGTTCCTGACTAGAAAAATTACCCTTTTACCCTAATGCATTGACAAATCTCCTTTCTAAGCACTAATGAAATGACAAAATTTGATTTTTGTGTTAGCTATTTAATGTGTTTGAAAGGTTTTTCTTTTTTTTTTTCTGGCCAGGTAAATTATAACCCCTCCCTACTCTATTGAGAATTCTCCTCTCTAAAGACTAATGAAATGATAAAAGATTAATTTTTTGGCAGTTGTTTAGTGTGTTTGGTAGGTTGTGGTTAATTTTATCTGGCTAAAAAAATTATACCCCCATCGTAATATATGGAAAAATCACATTTCTAAAGAAAATTGAAATGACAAATAGTTGAATTATTTTGTAGTTGTTTACTGTGTTTGGTAGGTGGGGTCCATTTTTCCTGGGCAAAAAAAAATTACCCCTGCCGTACTCTCTGGACAAATCTTCTTTCTAAAGAGTAATGAAATAAAACCATATTTAATTTTTCGTAGTTGTTTATTGTGTTTATATAGGGACCCTTGTTTCTTACCACGAAAATTATATCCCCATCCTTCTCTCTGGAGAAATCTCCTTTCTAAAGACTAACGAACTGATAAAATTTAATTTTTTGGTGGTTGTTTACTCCATGTTATAGATCTGCGTTCATTGTATCTTGCCTGAAAGGTTATACCAATACCTTACTGTTTGAAAAATCGCCTTTGTAAATACTATTGCAATGACAAGAGATTGAATTTGCTGGTGGTTGTTTACTGCGATTTTAGGATTGGGTCGATTGTTCTTGGCCAGGAAAATTATATCCCTACAATAATGCATGGACAAATCTCTATATAAAGACTTACGAAATGACAAAGGATATAACGTATTGGTAATAGTTTACTGTGTTTGATAGGAGGGCATCTATTGTTAATGGCCATGAAAATACACCCCCAGCCTAACGTATGGTCAAATATTCTTCCTAAAGAGATATGAAATGACTAAAATTCAATTTTTTGCTGGTTGTTTACTCAATTCTTTTTAGCTCTGGGATCATTGTTACTGGTCACATTATACCGACACCTTACTGTATGGAAAAGTCGCCTTGTAAAGACTAATGCAATGACAAGTTATTGGTTGTATACTGACAAGAAATTGGTTCTGTTGGTTGTTTACTGCGATTTTAGGATTGGGGCGATTGTTGTAGTGATTTTAGGATTGGGTCGATTGTCGATTGTAGCATTGGCCAGGAAAATTATACCCCTACAATAATGCATGGACAAACCTCCTTTCTATACAATAATGAATTTACAAATAATTAAATATATTGGTAGTTGTTTACTGTTTTAATAGGTTAGGATCTATTGTTCCTGGCATGTGTAGTTTATACCCCACCCTAATGCATGGACAAATCTCCTTTCTAAAGATTACTGAAATGACAAACAATTCAATTGTTAGGTAGTTGTTTACTGTTTTTGATAGGCAGGGTTCCATTTCTCCTAACCAGGAAGTTTCTACCGACACCCTACTCGAGGAACAAATCTCCTTTCTAACGACTAGGGGGATGGTCCAATTTATCTCGTCGGGAAGATTATTCCCTACCCTTACTCTCCGGCAAGAACTTCTTTGTAAAGACTACAAAAATGAAAAATGATTTATTGTTTGGTGCTTTTGCTGCATTTATATGTTGGGTCAATTTTTCCTTTCCTTGAGAATTATACATAAACAGTAATGCATATAAAAATCTCCTTTCTAAAGAGTAATGGAATGACAAAAATTGAATTTTTTGTTAATTGTTGACTATATTTGATATGTGCGGGTCTGTTTTTCCTGGCCAGGAAGATTATACCCCCACCCTAATGCATGGAAAAATGTCCTTTCTAAAAATTAATGAAATGAAAAGCGATTGAATTTTTTGGTAGTTGTTTACTGTGTTTGATAGGTGGAATCCCTTTTTTTGCCCTGGTTGATTATTCCCTCACGTCAATTTATGAATATGTCTCGTTTCGAAGTCTTACGAAATGTCAAAGACTGAATTTTTTTTTGTCTTTAGTGACTTTAATGAGATTCCTAATGACTAATGAAATGACAAAAGATTGATGTTTTTGTAGTTGTTTACTGTGTTTGATAGGAGAGAATCAATGTTTCCTAGCGAGGAAAATTATATTCCAACCATTCTCTTTGGACAAATCTTCCTTCTAAAGGTAAAATAAATGACAAAACATTCAATTTCTTGGTTGTTTTCACTGCATTTTGTAGATGGTTGTCATTTGTTCCTGACCAGAATAATTACTCTTTTACCCTAATGCATTGACAAATCGCCTTTCTAAGCACTAATGAAATGACAAAATTTGATTTTTTTGTTAGCTACTTACTGTGTTTGAAAGGTTTTATTCTATTTTTTCTGGCCAGGTAAATTATAACCCCTCCCTACTGTATTGAGAATTTTCCTCTCTAAAGACTAATGAAATGACAAAAGATTGATTTTTGGCAGTTGTTTACTGTGCTTGATAGATGGGGGTCAATTTTCTCTGGCTAGGAAAGTTATACCCCATCGTAATGTAAGGAAAAATCACATTTCTAAAGAAGATTGAAATGACAAATAGTTGAATTATTTTGTAGTTGTTTACTGTGTTTGGTAGGTGGGGTCCATTTTTCCTGGGCAGGAAAGATTTACCCCTGGCGTACTCTCTGGACAAGTCTTCTTTCTAAAGAGTAATGAAATAAAACAATATTGAATTTTTCGTAGTTGTTTACTGTGTTTATATATGGGGGACCCTTGTTTCTTACCACGAAAATTATACCCCCATCCTTGTTTCTGGACAAATCTCCTTTCTAAAGACTAACGAACTGATAAAAAACTAAACTAAACTAAAGAAATGAAAAATATTTGATTGTTTGGTGCTTTTGCTGCATTTATATGTTGGGTGAGTTTTTCCTGTCCTTGAGAATTATACCCAAACAGTAATGCATACAAAAATCTCCTTTCTAAAGAGTAATGGAATGACAAAGATTGAATTTTTTGGTAGTTGTTTACTGTGTTTGATAGGTGGAATCCCTTTTTTTTGCCCTGGTTGATTATTCCCTCACGTCAATTTACTGTGTTTATAGGTGCGTGACCATTTTTTTGACCAGGAAAATTTTACCCCCACCCTACTCTCTGGATCAATCTACTTACTAAAGAATAATGAAGTGAGGAAAGATTGACTTTTTGGTAGATGTTTACTGTGTTTGATATGTGGAGGTACATCTTTTTCTGGCGACGAAGATTATACCACCATTTTACTGTATGGGCAAATCTTCTTTCCAATGACTAATTAAATGACAAAAGATTTAAATTTTTGGTAGTTATTTACTGCTATTTTAGGCGAGTGTACACTTTTTCTTGGGCAAGAAAATAATAGCGCCCCCTTTCTGTATGGAAAAATCTCTTTTTGTAAGGACGAATGAAATGACAAATGATTGATTTTTTTTGTTTTTATTTACTACGTACTTTATGTGGGTGTCGATTGTTCCTGGCCAGGAAAATTATACTAAAACCATAACGCTTCGACAAATCTGCTTTCTAAGCGATAATGAAATGACAAAAAGTGAATTATTTGGTATTTGTTTACTGTGTTTGATAGATAGGGTCAATTGTTCCTGGCCTGGAAAATTATTCCCCACCCTAATTCATGGACAAATCTAGTGATGAACGGACAAATATCATTTCTAAAGACTAATGAATTGTCAAAGATTGAACTTTTTGGTAGTTTGTTACTATGTTTGATAAGAGGGGGTCCATTTTCCCTTCCCTTGAAGATTACATCCCCAACTTACTGTATGGACAAATCTCGTTTGTAAAGGCTATCGAAATGACAAAGGATTGACTTTTTTGGTTATTCTTAGCGTATTTTAGGTGGAATCCACTTTTCTTGGTCAGGAAAATTATACTATCAACCTTCTGAATGGACAAATCTCATTTCTAAACGTTTGAATTTTTTGCTATATGTTTAGTGTGATTCATACTTGTGGGTCAATGTTTACCTAGCCAGGAAAATTATACCTCCAACCTACTGTATGGACACATCTCATTTCTAAAGTCTAATGAAATGACAAACGATTGCATTTGTGAGGTTATTTACCACGTAATTTAGGTTTGGAGCAATTTTCCTGATCAGGTTTACTATACCTTCAAAGTACTCTATGCAGAAATCTCATTTGTAAACAGTAATGAAATGAGAAAAGATTGAATTGTTTGGTAGATGCTTACTGTGTTTGATAGGTGGGTATCCATTTTTCCTGTTCAAGATTATACACCCACGTTACTCTCTGGACAAATCTTCTTCCTAAATACTAAAGAAATTAAATAGGATTGAATTTTTTGTAGTTGTTTACTGTGTTCGATAAGTGGGAGTTTATTCTGCCTGGCCAGGAAGACTATACCCCCACATTACTGTCTGGATAAATCTCCTTTGTAAAGGCTAATGAAATGAGAAAAGATTAATTTTTTTGTTTACTTCCTGTGTTTGGGTCCAGTTTTCCTGGTCAGCAAAATTGTACCTCAACCTCCTGAATGGACAAAAATTTTTCCTAAAGAATAATGAAATGACAAGAGATTCAGTTTTTGGTAGTAGATTACTGTGTGATTCGTGGGGATCCATCTTTACTGGCCAAGAAGATATAAGCCCCACCTAACTCTCTGGACAAATCTCCTATCTAAAGACTAATGAATTGACAAAAGATTGAATTTTTTGTTAGTAGTTAACTATGTTTATATATGGGGGACCCTTGTTTCTTACCACAAAAATTATATCCCCATCTGGTGAAATCTCCTTTCTAAAGACTAACGAACTGATAAAAATTTAATTTTCGGTGGTTGTTTACTCCATGTTTTAGCACTGCGTTCATTGTTACTTGCGAGGAAGGTTATACCGACACCTTACTGTTTGAAAAATCGCCTTTCTAAATACTAATTCAATGACAAGAGATTGAATTTGCTGGTGGTTGTATAGTGCGATTTTAGGATTGGGTCGGTTGTTCTTGGCCAGGAAAATTATACCCGTACAGTAATGCATGGACAAATCTCTATATAAAGACTTACGAAATGACAAAGGATTAAACGTATTGGTAATAGTGTACTGTGTTTGATAGGAGGGCATCTATTGTTAATGGCCATGAAAATACACTCCCAGCCTAACGTATGGACAAATCTTGTTCCTAAAGACTAATGAAATGACAAATATTTAATTTTTTGGTGGTTGTTTACTCAATTCTTTTTAGCTCTGGGATCATTGTTACTGGTCACATTATACCGACACCTTACTGTATGGAAAAGTCGCCTTGTAAAGACTAATGCAATGACAAGAGTTTGGTTGTATACTGACAAGAGATTGGTTCTGTTGGTTGTTTAATGCGATTTTAGGATTGGGGCGATTGTTGGAGCGATTTTAGGATTGGGTCGATTGTCGATTGTAGGATTGGCCAGGAAAATTATACCCCTACAATAATGCATGGACAAACCTCCTTTCTATAGAATAATGAATTGACAAATTATTAAATATATTGGTAGTTGTTTACTGTTTTAATAGGTTATGATCTATTGTTCCTGGCATGTGTAGTTTATACCCCACCCTAATGCATGGACAAATCTCCTTTCTAAAGATTACTGAAATGACAAACGATTCAATTTTTAGGTAGTTGTTTACTGTTTTTGATAGGCAGGGTTCCATTTCTCCTAGCCAGGAAGTTTGTACCGCGACCCTACTCGCGAACAAATCTCCTTTCCAACGAATAACAAGATGACAATAGATTTAAATTTTTTCGTGGTTGCTTAGTGTGCTTGATAGGGAGATGGTCCAATTTATCTCGTCGGGAAGATTATTCCCTACCCTTACTCTCCGGCAAGAACTTCTTTGTAAAGACTACAGAAATGAAAAATGTTTGATTGTTTGGTGCTTTTGCTGCATTTATATGTTGGGTCAGTTTTTCCTGTCCTTGAAAATTATACCCAAACAGTAATGCATACAAATATCTTTTCTAAAGAGTAATGGAATGACAAAGATTGAACTTTTTGTTAATTGTTGACTATGTTTGAAAGGTGTGGGTCCGTTTTTTTGGCCAGGAAGATAATACCCCCACCCTAATGCATGGAAAAATGTCCTTTCTAAAATCTAATGAAATGAAAAACGATTGATTTTTTTGGTAGTTGTTTACTGTGTTTGATAGGTGGAATCCCTTTTTTTTTGCTCTGGTTGATTATTCCCTCACGTCACTTTATGAATATGTCTCGTTTCGAAGACTTACGAAATGTCAAAGACTGAATTTTTTGTGGTTATTTACTGGCTATTTTAGTGGGGATCCATTTTTCCTGGTCAGGAAAATTATACCCAAGACCTACTGTATATTTGAATCTCCTTTCTTAACACACATGAAATGACAAATGATTGAAGTTTTGGTAGTTGTTTACTGTGTTTGATATGTGGGGTGTATTGTTCCTTTCCAGGACGATTATACCCCACCTTATTTTATACACAAATCTCATTTCTAAACACTAATGAAATGACAAATAATTGATCTTTTCTGTTCTTGATAAGTGGGGGTCCATTTTTCCTGGTCAGGAAGATTATAACCCAAACTTACTGTATGGATAAATCTCCTTTGTAAAGGTAAGTGAATGACTAAAGATTGACTTTTTTGATAGTAATTTACTGCGTAATTCAGGTGGAGGTCTATTTTTACTGGTCAGAAAAAAATACCCCAAACCTGCTGTATGTATAAATCTCATTTCTAAACACTAATGAAAAGACAGGAGATTGAATTTCTTCGCAGTATTTAACTGTGTTTGCTAAGCGGTGATCCATTTTTCTGGCCAGGAACTTTATAAACTCTCTCTAATTGTTGGACAAATCTCCTTTCTAAAGACAAACGAACTGACAGAAGATTTAATTTTTTTGTGGTTCTTTACTGCATTTCTTAACTGCGAGTCAATTGTTCCTGGCCAGGAAGATAATACCGACACATTACTGTATGGAGAAGTCTCCTTCGTAAAGACTAAGGTCATGACAAAAGATTGAATTTTCTGGTAGTTATATACCGTGTTTGATAGGTGGGGCTCAAATGTTCTTGGCCAGGGAAATTATAATCCCACCCTAATGCATGGACTAATCGGGTCTAGGTCAAAACCCCCACAGCCAAAACCCCCACACTCAAGAAATGTCAAAACACCCACACGATCGGTCATAACTCCCAAACAACTACTTTCTTAACACTGAGATAGGTGTTCGTAGATAGGGGTCCATTTTTCCTGGCTAAGAAGATTATATCCCAACCTTACGCTCTGGACAAATCTTTCTTCTAAAGACCAATGAAATGACAAAAGATTGCATTTTTGTTGTTTACTGTGTTTATAGGTGCGTGTCCATTTTTCTGACCAGGAAAATTGTACCCCCACCCTACTCTCTGGATCAATCTTCTTACTAAAGAATAATGAAGTGAGGAAAGATTGATTTTTTTGGTAGATGTTTACTTTGTTTGATAGGTGGAGGTCAATTTTTTCTGGCGAAGAAGATTATACCTCAATTTTACTGTATGGACAATTCTTCTTTCCAAAGACAAATGAAATGACAAAAGATTGAATTTTTTGGTTGTTATTTAAAGCGTAGTTTATGTGGGTGTCGATTGTTCCTGGCCAGCAAAATTATACCTAAACCATAATGCATGGACAAATCTTTTTCTAAAGGCTAATGAAGTGACATAATATTAAATTATTTGGCAGGTCTTTCACCGTGTTTGATAGGTGAGAGTCGATTTTTCCTGGCGAGGAAAATATACGCCCACACGAATGCATGGACAAATATCCTTTCTAAGGGATAATGAAATGACAAAGAGTAAATTATTTGGTAGTTGTTTACTGTGTTTCATAGGTGGTTGTCCATTTTTCCTGATCTCAAAATTTATATCCCATCCGAATGCATGGACACATTTCGTTCTAAAGGCTAACGAAATGACAAAGGATTAAATTTTTGTTTTATAGTTGGAGACCATTTTTCCTCCCTGTATAATTAAAACCCCACCTTACTCTATGGACAAATATTCTTTCTAAAGACGAATGAAATGACAAACATTTGAATTTCTTTGTGTCTTTCACTGCATTTTTTAGGTGAGGTTCAAATATTCCTGGCCAGGAAAATTATACATCTACCCTACCCTCTGGACAAAGACTAATTCTAAAGACTAATTAAATGACAAAAAAAAATAAATTTTGGTAGTTATTTACTGCTATTTTAGGCGAGGGTACAATTTTTCTTGGGCAAGAAAATAATACCGCCCCCTTACTGTATGGAAAAATCTCCTTTTGTAAGGACGAATGAAATGACAAAAGATTGATTTTTTGGTACATTTTTACTGTGTTTGATAGGTGGGGTTCATTTTTCCTGGCCAGGAATATTATACCTCCGTTATACTGTATGAGCAAATCTTTCCAAAGACTAATCAAGTGACAAACGATTGCAATTTTTGGTGGGTATTTATTGCATTTTTAGGTGGGAGCAATTGTTCTTGGCAAGGAAGATTATAAGCCCATCCTACTCTTTTGACAAGTCTCCTTTCTAAAGACTAATTAAATGACAAAAGATTTAAATTTTTGGTGATTGTTTACTACATTACTTAGCTGGGAGTCACTTTTTCCTGGCCAGGAAAATTATACCGACACTTTACTGTATGGAGATGTCCCCTTTGTAAAGAGTAATGAAATGACAAAAGATTGAATTTTTTTGCTTTATTTACTACGTACTTTATGTGGGTGTCGATTGTTCCTGGCCAGGAAAATTATACTAAAACCATAACGCTTGGACAAATCTGCTTTCTAATGAAATGAAATGACAAAAAGGGAATTATTTGGTATTTGTTTACTGTGTTTGATAGGTGGGGTCAATTGTTCCTAACCTGGAAAATTATACCCCACCCTAATTCATGGACAAATTTCCTGCTGATCGGACAAATATCTTTCCTAAAGACTAATGAATTGTCAAAGATTGAACTTTTTTGTAGTTTTTACTATGTTTGATAAGAGGGGGTCCATTTTCCCTTGCCAGGAAGATTACATCGCCAACTTACTGTATGGACAAATCTCGTTTGTAAAGGCTATGCAAATTACAAAGGATTGACTTTTTTGGTTATTCTTAGCGTATTTTGGGTGCAGTCCACTTTTCTTGGTCAGGGAAATTATACTATGAACCTTCTGAATGGACAAATCTCATTTCTAAACATTTGCATTTTTTGCAATATGTTTAGTGTATTTCATAGTTGTGGGTCAATGTTTACCTGGCCAGGAAAATTGTACCTTCAACCTACTGTATGGACACATCTCATTTCTAAACGCTAATAAAATTATAAAATGTTGAATTTTTTGGTAATTATTTATTGTTTTTCATAGGTGGGGGTCCAGTTTTCTTTACAGGAATATAATACCCTCACCGTATTGTGTGGACAAATGTTATTTCTAAATAGTAATAAACTGAAAAAAGATTTAATTTCTTTTTTCTTGTTTACTGCGTATTTTATGTGTCGGTCCATCTTTACTGGTCAGGAAAACTATACACCCAACCTACTGTATGCACAAATTTCCTTTCTAAAGACTAATGAAATGACAAACGATTGAATTTGTGAGGTGATTTACCACGTAATTTAGGTTTGGGTCAATTTTCCTGATCAGGATTACTATACCCCCAACGTACTCTATGCAGAAATCTCATTTGTAAACAGTAATGAAATGAGAAAAGATTGAATTGTTTGGTAGATGCTTACTGTTTTTGATAGGTGGGTATCCATTTTTCCTGGTAAATATTATACACCCACGTTACTCTCTGGAAAAATCTTCTTCCTAAATACTAAATAAATTAAATAGGATTGAATTTTTTGTAGTTGTTTACTGTGTTCGATAAGTGGGAGTTTATTCTGCCTGGCCAGGAAGACTATACCCCCACATTACTGTATGTATAAATCTCCTTTGTAAAGGCTAATGTAATGAGAAAAGATTAATTTTTTTTGGTTATTTCCTGTGTATTTTAGGTTTGGGTCCAGTTTCTTGGTCAACAAAATTGTACCTCAACCTCCTAAATGGAAAAAAAAATTTCCTAAAGAATAATGAAATGACAAGAGATTGAATTTTTGGTAGTAGATTACTGTATGATTCGTGGGGATCCATCTTTACTGGCCAAGAAGATAATAGCCCCATCTAACTCTCTGGACAAATATCCTATCTAAATACTAATGAATTGACAAAAGATTGAATTTTTTGTTAGCGGTTAACTACGCCCACACGAATGCATGGACAAATATCCTTTCTAAGGGATAATGAAATGACAAAGAGTGAATTATTTGGTAGTTGTTTACTGTGTTTCATAGGTGGTTGTCCATTTTTCCTGATCTCAAAATTTATATCCCATCCGAATGCATGGACACATCTCGTTCTAAAGGTTAACGAAATGACAAAGGATTAAATTTATGTTTTATAGTTGGAGACCATTTTTCCTCCTTGTATTATTAAAACCCCACCTTACTCTATGGATAAATATTCTTTCTAAAGACGAATGAAATGACAAACGTTTTAATTTCTTTGTGTTTTTCACTGCATTTTTAGGTGAGGTTCAAATATTCCTGGCCAGGAAAATTATACCTCCACCTTACCCTCTGGACAAATCTTGCTTCTAAAGACTAATTAAATGACAAAAAATTTAAATTTTGGTAGTTATTTACTGCTATTTTAGGCGAAGGTACAATTTTTCTTGGGCAAGAAAATAATACCGCCCCCCTACTGTATGGAAAAATCTCTTTTTGTAAGGACGAATTAAATGACAAAAGATTGATTTTTTGGTACATATTTACCGTGTTTGATAGGTGGGGTTCATTTTTCCTGGCCAGGAATATTATACCTCCACTATACTGTATGGGCAAATCTTTCCGAAGACTAATCAAGTGAAAAACGATTGAAATATTTGGTGGTTATTTATTGTATTTTTAGGTAGGGCAATTGTTCTTGGCAAGGAAGATTATAACTACCCCCACCCTACTCTTTGGACAAGTCTCCTTTCTAAAGACTAACGAACTGACAAAAAATTTAACTTTTTGGTCTTTGTTTACTACATTACTTAGTTGGGAGTCAGTTCCTCCTGGCCAGGAAAATTATACCGACACTTTACTGTATGGAGATGTCCCCTTTGTAAAGAGTAATGAAATGCCAAAAGATTGAATTTTTTTGTTGTTATTTACTACGTACTTTATGTGGGTGTCGATTGTTTCTGGCCAGTAAAATTATACCCCCACCCTAGAATATGGAAAACGCTGATTTCTAATGACTAATGAAATGACAAAAGATTGATGTTTTGGTAGTTGTTTATTGTGTTTGATAGGTGGGAATCCATGTTTCCTTGCGAGGAAAGTTATATTTCAACCATACTCTCTGGTCAGATCTTCCTTCTAAAGACTAAAGAAATGAAAAGACTGCATTTCTTACTAGTCGTTTACTGTGTTCGAGAAGTGCGGGTCTATTTTCCCTTTCCAGGAAAATTACACACCCAACTTACTCTATAGACAAATCTCGTTTGTAAAGGCTATGAAATGACAAACCGTATGAAATGACAAACGGTTTGAGTTTTCGGTGGTTATTCATAGTGTATTGGCTGCCTGCTCAATGTACAAATCTCATTTCTAAACAATAATGAAATGACAACAGATTTAATTTTTGTAGTTGTATATCGTGTTTGATAGGCGTGGGTCCATTTTTCCTTTCCAGGAAAATTATAAAATTAAGTGTTGGTATCCAGTTTCGCCTGTCCAGGAAAATTATACACATTCCCAATCCTATTGACAAATCTCCTTTCTAGAGACTAAAGAAATGAAAAAAAGATTGAATTTTTGTTGTTAAGTACTGCATTTTTTAGATGGGGTCAATTTATCTTGGCCAGGATAATTATACCCCAACCCTAATTCATGGACAAATCTCCTTTCGAAACGCTAATGAAATGACAAATGATTGAGTTTCTTGCTAGTTGTTCACTGTGTTTGATAGGTTGGGTTCCACGTTTCTTGGGCAGGAAGATTTTACTCCACCTTACTGTATTGACAAATCTTGTTTCTAAAGACTAATGAAATGAAAAGAGATTGTATTTTTTGGTAGTTGTTTTTTATGTTTGATGGTTGGTGTCCATTTCACATGGCCAGTAAAACAAAAACCACACCAGTAGATTGGTTACCTAACTACCAGCGCACTTTCCCCCTCCACCCCTAACTAACAAAAACTATGAAGCCGCCACTGACCATTACACTTTAACACAGAAGGTTAGCATAAAGCGAGATTGGGGAATTGCACTGCGCATATGCTTTTATGACATTTAAAATCATAAACGCTTACATCTAAAAACTTACATCTAAAAACTTACAATCTAAAACTATTTCTCTTCTATCTTATAATGTCCCCATGGTAGGGTATTGACCCCATCCTTTAAAACACATCTCTTATCATCCACGCAACTTAAAGCTATCTTATTTACTTCTATACTGTACAAATCGTGCTTATAACTTCTAATCAAATTCATCTTCTTATAATATTCTTTTTGGCTAATCAAACAGTCCTTATACTCGTTAAATGACAGTTCTTTATACACGACACTCTTCTAAACACCTTTAGCCTTCTTACAACACTTGTCCTTATCGAACTTACCTTTAAAGTATTTATCTGTTAAATCTATTTGAGGTGCTTTTATTCTGTACATCTTACTTCTTAAACCCACAAACTCTTCTATGATTGTGCCTTTAATCTCATCCTTCATTTTACCAAGTATTTTCTTATTGATTTGTGGTATCTTATATTTGTTATCTTTAGGGTAGTCACTGGTATCGAAGTAATCAATGTAGTTTTTCATGTCCTCGTACACATCTTCTGTTTGGATATGATATATATAGCTATCAGTATCTGTATAACATACTTCTATTTTGTCTTGGTATTTTGGTTTCATCACATTGTAATGGAAGTCGTACATTAAATATTTCGATAGATCTAAGATACTCATTCCAACATATATTGGTTTATTGAAAGTTAATTTTGTTTTATTCATTATGATTGCACATAGATTCTCAGTATAAATAATTCTATCTTTAAAATTTGGTTTAGCAATTAGTTTTTCTACTCTTGTTGGATCACATTCTATTTTTATAGGTTTACATCTCTTTCTAATATTTTCCATAGTCTTTCCGAAAACTGAATTGTTCATGAGCTTATAGAAGTCTTTTTCAAAGTCATTTGTTGCTCTAGTTCTCATCTCCGTGTTTAAATCAATATATTTCTTTAACCAATCTGATTGTTCGAACTCTATTACTCGATGTATCTTGGTAAGTTTTAATCCAAGTGAAAGACATTGTTTTAGGTTTCGATAGTGAATTACATATTTTTCTTTGTCATATAGGGTTGTTAAGAGTTTTGATTGTTTTGAACGAGGTGGACACATGTTTTGAGGTGATAATGGGTAGTCGTTGTGATAGTCATGCAATTCTTTAGGATATTCAAGATCAACTTCTAATATGTAACCAGTATCAGAATCATCAGATATATTTGTGAAATCTATTTCTCTTATCTCATCTTCACTTAACCATCTGAATCCCTTATACGGCATATATTGACTCATTGCCCACCCATACAAGTTATTGGCATCTAGATACATTAAGTAAGAATCTTCTTTATTCTTATTGTAATCTTCCATATACTTATTGTTTGCTTTCACATATCTTTTTGAGCATTGACTAATCCCGCCTCTTATACCTTTTTCTATCATCAATACCATATCGTAATCAGTTAATAACTCTAGTTTTATAGTTGTCATCTTTAACATTGCATCCCAAGCTAAACCTGGTGCTGTCATATACCAAGCTGGATCGAGACCATAAGCTTTAAGACATGTTTCTCTAAAGTTCTCAAACACATCCGCTAATAACAACACATCGGTTTTTAGATATAAGTCATGGTATTGTCCGAGATTCTTAATTTTAAATGTTTTCCACACTTTCTTTGCATGATTATAATTCTCATCACTTATATGTGTTTTGGTTAGCTTGTTGAAAAATGCTTTCTTTGAAGGAAATTTTCTTTGTTTAAACTTATTCCAGTCACTAACATAATCGTACGGGTAAACACCTTTTCTTCTTACAAGGTTAAATTGTTCTTCATCAGGATAGAAGTGTTATGTGTGAGCCATTTGTTCTTTCGTTAGGTTTGATGATAATTTGTCTAAACTACATGCCATAAATCTAAATGAATCTACGAATTTTAATTTGATAGTTCCAACTTTTTTACTGAATGATATGTAGCGTTGCTCGTTATTAGGTATTAATTCTATTTGTTCTTTATTACATCCTAGCTCTTTTATAAACAAGTGAGAGTCATATCCAGATAGGTTATGTATAATCACTGGTACAAACTTTGGTACTTTAACTTTTAAATTGCAGTTATTACATAGAGCTGCTACAAACTCTCCTGTTATATGATCGTGATGTTTAACCTTGTGGTTTTCGGGTGTATATTTTACTTTACAGTAAGAACAGGATTCGGATTGTTTGAACTCTTTTATCTGTTTACGTGTTAATGGTAATTCGTTATTTTGTTTGTATATGTTCGATATGTGTTTGGCTTCTTTTGTTAACAGTCTTATAAATTTAGTAGCAGTGTTCTTACCTCTATACACAACAGGATTAGTTTTACTTCCATCACTTTTTACAATATAGTAACAGAACCCAGATGGTTTGTGCTGTTGATATTTTTTGGTATATGACTCATCTTCTGGATAACATTGTTTACATCCCATAACCTTATGTAGCAGACATTCAAAATCAGCGTAAATCACAAATGGCAACTTCATCGTAAATTGATAGTTTTTAAATTCAACGTATGTATCTTTCGGTGGCATTAACAGCTTCGTGAGTGGAACAATCTTTTTCGTGTTTATCTAATGCACTTTGTGAGTAAAAATATAACAAGCATCTATCACATAAGTATTTTCGAGCTCTCCCTTTAGTTATTTGGCTGCTTACTAATCTACTTAGATCTTTAATCCAACAATAGTGTGTTTTAACTTGGTCTTCATTTTGTTCTTTTACATATAATAAATTCACATGGATGTCTTTCTTGTTTTTAGTATGATATAAAACGTATATTGTATATTTTCCATCATCACTATATGTATAAACGTTAAATGATATATTGAGCCGTCTTTCAATTTTTGGGATGTCACTTAGTTTTACAGGGAAATGAATATCTTTTACTATTGTTTCTAAGTCTTTAATAACTTGCTTGTACTTTTGTGGCCGTTGAGGATCTTTTTCAACAGGATGCAATGCAGAGGCAATTGAATACAAGAAACATTTTTCATCTTTGTTCTTTACATTGATAACACTTTGTTTTCTTTTGATTTCCTTTGGTAGTTCTATATATGGTGATCCTCTATATGGTGCATATTTATTAAGAGCTAACTCCAAGTAGTTTATATTTGTAAGAGTCCATCCAGAACCTCTAGCTTGGAACTCGTCCATTCTTGCTCGTAATATTTGTTTAGCATCACTTATGAATTCTTTTAGATTGGTTGATTGGAATACCTCTTTGTTATTGATGTTGAAGTAAATGTCTTGAATCTCTTTATCTTTCTTATATTGACAGCTTATTAGGAGATTAACCTTTAACGATCCATGTTTTTGTGAGCTGATGTTCAATCTATTTATTAAAGCTTTTGATGTTGAATTGATATATTGTTCTAGAAGATCATGTTCTTTGTAAGTTGTTATAAATCTCCATGTTTCTAATCTTGATTTGAATGCTGTGCTTTTAAGTTTTACATCGATTGGTTGTGATTCAACTTTGATTCTTGGTTCTTCAATTACTTCTTGTTAAAGGGGAATATATTTATAATCTGCCTTCTGCTTTCTTCATCATCACGTTGTTTAAGAAGATCTATCAGTTCTGCTTTTCTTAATCGGGAATATCTTCTGATTCCCCGCTCTTTACATTGTCGTCTTAACTCTATTACAGTAAACTTATTATAATTACTCATCTTATTTATTATATAGAAAATCTTCGTTAGTACTTTTCACCGGGTTATTTCAGCTCATTTTCATTTTTCTAACACATCGTTTAAACATCTGCACGCGTCTGCCATTGTCTACATATGTTTCCTCGTTGTGTTAGTCTAGAACTTTCATGGGAAGACCCATCAAAGTCACATATACACATTTAAAACTGATTCATTTTTGTAAGCTTACTAATCATCATCATCATCATAATCATCACTACCATATTTGTATTCATCATCACTACTCAAATCAGATGTTTTTTGCTGCGTTACTAATAACTCTTTTTCCTTTAACAGTATTTGCTTCTCTAGTAGTGTTGCTAAGAGTTTAAGATCATGATGAATTAGTTCAAGTCTATCATGTAATAAATCAAAATCTTTGTCCATATTTGTTAGATAGAAAACCAACAAAAATGAAATAAATTTTAAAATCTAAGAATAAAAACAAACATGACTAGTGCTAAGGAAATATTATCTTACAAACCTGTATTTGATTGTGTATGTAAACATTTAGATATTGGTGGTTATAATGACAAAGACAAAATAAATTTTAGCGTATCCTTAGGTATGTTAGATCATTTGTTCAAGAAGGCCACTAAAGAAAACAACTCATTTCTTACACAAAACATTCTCTATGCGAACGTTATGAACTTGTCAGATGAAATATTAGATTGACTGACTGATGAACAATGGCTATCTATAGGCTATGATGATTATGAGGGGGAATACAACTATGATCACATTACAGAAGACTTCATACGTAAATATCTGCAGAAAGTTAATTTGATTGAAATATGTTTATGGAAAAATTTATCGGAAGAGTTTATAAAAGAAATCGCTAAAGCTCGCTGGGGGCTCCGCCCCCAGACTCCCGGTCGTGGCTTTCCCATAAGGTGTCAAGTTCTAGAAAACTATTCCTTGAGTAATTCACTTTCCTTTACAGCACACACCTGTTACCAACACATACTTCAATTGAACCGGTATTATTTCTTCCATTTAACTTTGGAGAGCAAACACACAATTTATAAGAAGAACTCTATTACTACTTCTATTCTGGCAATCATGTACATGGCTAATTATATACACTTTGCGCACATCTATACATGTTAGAGACAATAACAGAATTTATTTTCTGAAACATAAACAGCGGAAACTGTCTTGCAATAGCCTACCAATTAAACCTTTCATTTTCCGAAAACACTCACTGTTTACAAATGTGAATTTTTCCACCCTTTTAAATATTATGTCTTGCAGTGTAATTTAGTACGTACAATGTATTATAATAGTGTCCCTGTTGTTAATTCTACATATTACAAGCAATAAAAGTAATTCACATCTGTGATATAAGAGTGCGAAAATATTTCAGGCTCCCTGCATATTTATTCTTGTATTTACAATGTAGACTACAATTTACTAGGTTATTTACAAATATGAATATTGTCGGAAATTATTTAAATTTTTTTCATAGCATTTGAGTGAACACTACTTTTGTACTGTAATGTAGTACAGTGGACTATAATGGGCGTAGTTGTACATATTACCTGCAGCAACACTTTTTCAAATATTTCATATTTACTGGACAATTTCTTGCAGTCAACCTGTATCTCTCGTCTTGTGTTTTCAATAAAGACTACAATTTGTAGGTAATTTATAAAAATGAATTTTGCTAAGGCTTTTTAAACATTAGTTCATAACATTTGATTCAACACTAGTTTTTGCAGTGTAACGTAGTACATCTTATTATAATGGTGTCCTTTGGTAAAAAATGTACTTACTGGGCAGCAAGACTTCTTGAATTGTTTATATGCACTGGGCAATTAAATAGAGTCTTCGTGTATTTTTACTCTCATATTTTCAATGAAGACAATTATTAAGTAAGTAATTTAGAATATGAATATTATTAGAGGCTTTTGAAAATTTGTTTATAGCATTTTAAACAAACCACTTTTTGCATAGTAGTATAACAGTGTATTAGAATGGTGTCTTTCTCATTTCTTAACACAATTAAGTAACAAGACATCATTTCCTTAATGATACTAAAAAACGCATATATAACCCGATTACTATTCCGATTTTAGAGGTGTAATTCTCCACAGATGCCGGCCGCAACGTACCAGTATTATGTGAGCAGTAAGAACGAAGTCGAAAATCTAACGAAGTCGGTAGTGTAGGGGATAGACGTGAGCCTACTGGACAGGAGACCTGGGTTCGATTCCTAACAATCTTTTTCTCACTTTTTCTTTCTTTGAAAGTTTATTTTCATAGCATATATTGTTTGCCTATAAGGTTGAGTCTATTATAAAACGCATTTCACTCCAACCGGTCCTGTAAACAAACTACTGAACCGAAAAAGGCACTTTTCCACGTATCCCGTATATCTATATTATAAAAGAGAACGTACAAAACCTTTGTTCCCTCATCACGCTAATACGGCTGAACCAATTTCTTTTATTTTTGGGGGGTTATTAGGATTTGGACCCTAGATGGTTTTTATCATATCACTTTAATTTTTAATTACCAGTGTCTTGAGATAATTGACCATTCAAGTGTCCATACGTACAAATCCTTTGTTATTAGTTCATCATAGGTAAAAATAAACGTATTTATATGCAACCCGCATGACCGTGTCACTCGGCGGGTTAACATAAATGACAGGCGATATAATGTTAACATTTACAGCAAGCATATTTCACGGGTATTAAACACATGAGATATGGAGTTGTGCATTTAAATTTTCATTTCAACCCAGCGAAGCGGGTAATATATGCTAGTAATAACTATATACGCTGCCAAGGAGAAAATTGTCAAAAAGTGCGTATATATATATATATATTTGTGAGTGTGTATTTCCTTAAAAGTTATAATCTTATACTTCTTCAGTTGTGCTATAGACTTCAAACTTGGTATACGCATCTATCTAAACGACCAGTATAAAAAGGGAGAGTGTTTGCAAAAATTTCCGGTTCGAAGCACACACTATTCTCGTGAGACAAAATGTATTTTTGTCTCGTCTGTATACTATATCGTGGAAATGATGCTCAATGTTTTTTTCCAAAATGTTTTTTGGGGGTACACTGCGTCCTTGGGGCTCTTAGAGTGCCCATGCAGGAGACCAAATAATACGTGTATAATAGAATAATAAATAGAATACTATGAGCAGTGCCCCTGGGAATACTAACTGTGATCCTCAGGAACATTGTTTCTGAAAGAAACATTGGTGTTACCCCATCTCTAAAGCTACATATGTTTCTTTCTAAAAAGTTGAGTATCGTCTCGAAGCTTCACAGGAACATACTGCCTAGTTTCGAGACGATATCAACAGTTAGTGTATAAATATATTCTTTTCGTCTGTGTCTGTAATAACAAAAATATTTTGTTCACGCAATGCCAACAGAAACTTTTTTTTATAAAACGAAGCAACGTGATAAAAAAACATAAGAAAAAATGTTAGGTGGGGAATCGAACCCAGACCTGCTACTCAGAAAGCAGACACTTTAAGGCGGAGCTAACTTACTGCGTTGAATTCTGTTTGTTTTATTCTCCTCAATATAACACATAAGAGTCCAAATGAAGGCAATTCAAAAATATGGCAATTTTGCATTCAAGATGGCGACTTCTAAAATGATTTGTTTCTTCACTGAAATTGAACTACGCCCTTAATAACATAGCGAAACCTGGCTTACCTACCAAGAGCACAACTTACAATTTTCATGGTTACAAATTTTTGAGCCGCCATTTTGAATCGAAGATGACGACTTTTCCAACATGTCGGATTTTTCCCCACACATGCGTTGTACTCTACACACTTGAACGCTATTTCGTGATTCCACCATATCTACAAGTCGTGTAGAATTAGACGCCCCCATTTTACATTCCTAGCACTTTCTTACACCCAACATGACTATTTTTTCAAGTTTAAGGGCGGATTCGCAAACTACGCATCAGAATAAACATCACCTCGAAATTTCAACGTCCTACATACAGCCATTACAAATTTCACATTTTTTCCATTTGCGCCGCGAAATGAAAAGGAATTTTAATGCTCTTTTTTCAATTATAAACTATGTTCCTAGCTTCACTGCCTGACAAAATATGACGTTTCTATGGTGTGGGGAACTACTCTAAAATCCAGAATTTCGAAATGACGAAAAATTTCGACACTTCATTTACATGGAAAATGTCGCCTTTTTCGTGATATCGGAATTTTCCCATTACTCACATCCCATGACGAACAAGTATGCAAAATTTGGTGTTTGTATGTTTTGTGGAAGTACGCAAACAATTAAGTGTGTTTCCTATTATAGAGGTATATAATTCCCCACAGATGCCGGCCGCAACGTACCAGTATTATGTGAGCAGTAAGAACGAAGTCGAAAATCTAACGAAGTCGGTAGTGTAGGGGATAGACGTGAGCCTACTGGACAGGAGACCTGGGTTCGATTCCTAACAATCTTTTTCTCACTTTTTCTTTCTTTGAAAGTTTATTTTCATAGCATATATTGTTTGCCTATAAGGCTGAGTCTATTATAAAACGCATTTCACTCAAACCGGTGCTGAAAAAACAATCTACAGAACCGAAAAAGGCACTTTTCCACGTATCCCGTATATTATAACTATATACGCTGCCAACGAGAAAATTGTCAAAAAGTGCGTATATATATAAATTTGTGTATTTCCTTAAAAGTTATAATCTTATACTTTTTCAGTTGTGGTATAGACTTCAAACTTGGTATACGCATCTATCTAAACGACGAGTATAAAAAGGGAGAATGTTTGCAAATATTTCCTGTTCGAAGCACACACTATTCTCGCGAGACAAAATGTATTTTTTTCTCGTCTGTATACTATATCGTGGAAATGATGCTCAATGTTTTTTATCCAAAATGTTTTTGGGGGGTACACTGCCTGCTTGGGGCTGTTAGAGTGCCCCCGCAGGAGACCAAATAATACGTGTATAATAGAATAATAAATAGAATACTATGAGCAGTGCCCCTGGGAATACTAACTGTGATCCTCAGGAACATTGTTTCTGAAAGAAACACTGGTGTTGCCCCATCTCTAAAGCTACATATGTTTTTTCTAAAAAGTTGAGTATCGTATCGAAGCTTCACACGAACATACTGCCTAGTTTCGAGACGATATCAACAGTTAGTGTATAAATATATTCTTTTCGTCTGTGTCTGTAATAACAAAAATATTTTGTTCACGCAATGCCAACAGAAACTTTTTTTATAAAACGAAGCAACGTGATAAGAAAAAAACATAAGAAAAAAATGTTAGGCGGGGAATCGAACCCAGACCTGCTACTCAGAAAGCATACACTTTAATGCGGAGCTAACTTACTACGTTGAATTCTGTTTGTTTTATTCTCCTCAATATACCACATAAGAGTCCAAATGAAGGCAATTCAAAAATATAGCAATTTTGCATTCAAGGTGGCGACTTCTCCAATGATTTGTTTCTTCACTTAAACGGAACTACGTCCTTAATAACATAGCGAAACCTGGCTTACTTACCCAGAGCACAACTTACAATTTTCATGGTTACAAATTTTAGAGCCGACATTTTGAATCGAAGATGACGACTTTTCCAACATGTCGGATTTTTCCCCACACATGCGTTGTACTCTACACACTTGAACGCAATTTCGTGATTCCACCATATCTACAAGTCGTGTAGAATTAGACGCTCCCTTATAACATTCCTAGCACTTCCTTACACCCAACATGACTATTTTTTCAAGTTTAAGGGCGGTTTCGCAAACTACGCATCAGAATAAACATCACCTCGAAATTTCAACGTCCTTCATACAGCCATTACAAATTTCACATTTTTTCCATTTGCGCCGCGAAACGAAAACGAATTTTAATTCTCTTTTTTCTACCATAAACTATGTTCCTAGCTTCACTGCCTGACAAAATATGACGTTTCTATGGTGTGGGGAACTACTCTAAAATCCAGCATTTCGAAACGACGAAAAATTTCGACACTTCATTTACATGGAAAATGTCGCCTTTTTCGTGATATCGGAATTTTCCCATTACTCACATCCCATGACGAACAAGTATGCAAAATTTGGTGTTTGTATGTTTTGTGGAAGTATGCAAACAATTAAGTGTGTTTCCGATTATAGAGGTGTGTAATTCTTCACAGATGCCGGCCGCAACGTACCAGTATTATGTAAGCAGTAAGAACGAAGTCGAAAATCTAACGAAGTCGGTAGTGTAGGGGATAGACGTGAGTCTACTGGACAGGAGACCTGGGTTCGATTCCTAACAATCTTTTTCTCACTTTTTCTTTCTTTGAAAGTTTATTTTCATAGCATATATTGTTTGCCTATAAGGTTGAGTCTATTATAAAACGCATTTCACTCCAACCGGTCCTGTAAACAAACTACTGAACCGAAAAAGTCACTTTTCCACGTATCCCGTATATAATAACTATATACGCTGCCAAGGAGAAAATTGTCAAAAAATGCGATTGTACAAAAGTATATATATTTGTTTGTGTGTGTATTTCCTTAAAAGTTATAATCTTATACTTTTTCAGTTGTGGTATAGACTTCAAACTTGGTATACGCTAAACGACCAGTATAAAAAGGGAGATGTGTTTGCAAATATTTCATGTTCGAAGCACACACTATTCTCGCGAGACAAAATGTATTTTTGTCTCGTCTGTATACTATATCGTGGAAATGATGCTCAATGTTTTTTTCCAAAATGTTTTTTGGGGGTACACTGCGTCCTTGGGGCTCTTAGAGTGCCCATGCAGGAGACCAAATAATACGTGTATAATAGAATAATAAATAGAATACTATGAGCAGTGCCCCTGGGAATACTAACTGTGATCCTCAGGAACATTTTTTCTGAAAGAAACATTGGTGTTACCCCATCTCTAAAGCTACATATGTTTCTTTCTAAAAAGTTGAGTATCGTCTCGAAGCTTCACAGGAACATACTGCCTAGTTTCGAGACGATATCAACAGTTAGTGTATAAATATATCCTTTCCGTCTGTCTGTAATAACGAAAATATTTTGTTCATGCAATGCCAACAGAAAATATTTGGTAAAATGAAGCAAGGTGATAAGAAAAAAATGAAAAGAAAAATGGTCTGCGTAGAATCGAACCCAGACCTGCTACTCAGAAAGCAGACACTTTACCGCGGAGCTAACTTACTACGTTGAATTCTGTTAGTTCTATTCTACTCAATATACCACATAAGAGGCCAAATGAAGTCAATTCAAAAATATGGCAATTTTGAATACAAGATGGCGACTTCTCCAATGATTTGTTTCTTCACTTAAACTGAACTACGTCCTTAATAACATAGCGAAACCTGGCTTACCTACCAAGAGCACAACATGCAATTTTCATGGTTACAAATTTTAGAGCCGCCATTTTGAATCGAAGATGACGACTTTTCCAACACGTCGGATTTTTCCCCTCACATGAGCTGTACTCTACACACTTAAACGCAATTTCGTGATTCCACCGTACCTACAAGTTGTGTAGAATTAGACGTCCCCTTATAACATTCCTAGCACTTTCTGACACCGAAAATGACTATTTTTTTCAAGTTTAAGGGCGGATTCGCAAACTACGCATCAGAATAAACATCACCTCGAAATTTCAACATCCTAGATACAGCCATTACAAATTTCACATTTTTTCGATTTGCGCCGCGAAACGAAAAGGAATTTAAATGCTCTTTTTTCTATCATAAACTATGTTCCTAACTTCACTGCCTGACAAAATATGACGTTTCTATGGTGTGCGGAACTACTCTAAAATCAGCATTTCGAAACGGCGAAAAATTTCGACACTTCATTTACATGGAAAATGTAGCCTTTTTCGTGATATCGGAATTTTCCCATTACTCACATCACATGACGAACAAGCATGCAAAATTTGGTGTTTGTATGTTTTGTGGAAGAATGCAAACAATTAAGTGTGTTTCCGACTTTAGAGGTATATAATTCCACGGACGCGGGCCCGCTACGTACCAGTACTATATGAGCAGTAAGTAGGAAATCCAAAATCTAAGGAATTGAGTAGTGTAGGGGAACGACATGAGCCTACTCTACGAAAGACGTGGGTTCGATCCCCAACAAGTTTTTCTCTCACTTATTCTTTCTTTGAAAGTTTATTTTTATAGCATAGGTGATTGAAAATAAGCTTGACTTTATTATATACGGCATTTCATTCCAACCGGACCCGCAACTAAAACTATTAAATCGATAGGGGCACCTTTCCACGTATCTTATATATTAAAATTATGTACGCTGCCGACGAGACAATTTTCAATGGTGCCCATTTGTGTGTGTGTGTGTGTGCGTGTATGAGCGTGTGTGCGCAGTTGCGTACGCAGGAATTTATTTCGGGAAGGGCCAAACTCAATATCAGTGTATTTTATATTGAAATTCCTAAACTTGTCCCAAAAATTAGGCTAAATTTACTCAAAAGTTGGAATTTCGCTGGTGGTCCGGACCCCCAGGACCCACCCCCTACGTACGTCCCTGTGTATGTGCGTATTTCCTTAAAATTAATATTTTATACTTTCCATTTGTGGTATTCACTTCAAATTTGGTATACGCATGTATCTTAACGAGGAACATAAAAGGGGAGAGAGATATTTTGAAATCGTTTCCGGTTTGAAGCAGACACTGTTGTCGCGAGACAAAATGTATTGTTGTCTTGTATGGACACTATATCGTGAAAATGATGCCCAATGTTTCTTTCAGACTCTTTTTAGGGGACATTGCCTCCTCAGAGCGCCCCTGGCGAGATCAAAATAATACGTTTATAATACAATAACAAATATAATGTTATCAGCAGTGCCCCCGGAGTAATACTCCCCCCCGAACATTGCTTCCGATAGAGACACTGGTGATGCTCCATTTCCAAAGCTACATATGTTTGATTTTAAATACTTCAGTCTCGTCTCGAAACTTTACACGAACATACTGCCTAGTTTCGAGGCCATCTCAACAGTTAGCGTATAAATATATCCTTTCCGTCTGTCTGTAATAACGAAAATATTTTGTTCACGCAATGCCAACAGAAATTATTTTGATAAAACAAAGCAACGTGATAAGAAAAAAAACGCAAGATAAAACAAATTTGGCGGGGATTCGAACCCAGACCTGCTACTCAGAAAGCAGACACTTTACCGCGGAGCTAACTTACTACGTTGAATTTTGCTTGTTCTATTCAAATCAATATACCACATAAGAGGCCAATTGAAGTCAATTCAAAAATATGGCAATTTTGAATTCAAGATGGCGACTTCTCCAATGATTTGTTTCTTCACTTAAACTGAACTACGTCCTTAATAACATAGCGAAACCTGGCTTACCTA
Organism: Thermobia domestica; assembly: GCF_964235325.1. Lineage (NCBI taxonomy): Eukaryota > Metazoa > Arthropoda > Insecta > Zygentoma > Lepismatidae > Thermobia > Thermobia domestica. The sequence goes on from NC_137457.1 coordinate 96,640,849, forward strand.
CCAAGATCACAACTTACAATTTTCATGGTTACAAATTTTAGAGCCGCCATTTTGATTCGAAGATGACGACTTTTCCAACATGTCGGATTTTTCCCCTCACATGAGCTGTACTCTACACACTTGAACGCAATTTCGTGATTCCACCATATCTACAAGTTGTGTAGAATTAAACGTCCCCTTATAACATTCCTAGCACTTTCTGACACCAAACATGACTATTTTTTTCAAGTTTAGGGGCGGATTCGCAAACTACGCATCAGAATAAACATCACCTCAAAATTTCAACATCCTAGATACAGCCAATACAAATTTCACATTTTTTCGATTTGCGCCGCGAAACGAAAAGTAATTATAATGCTCTTATTTCTATCATAAACTATGTTCCTAGCTTCACTGCCTGACAAAATATGACGATTCTATGGTGTGCGGAACTACTCTAGAAACCAGCATTTCGAAACGACGAAAAATTTCGACACATCATTTACATGGAAAATGTCGCCTTTTTCGTGATATGGGAATTTTCCCTTTACTCACATCCCATGACGAACAAGTATGCAAAATTTGGTGTTTGTGTGTTTTGTGGAAGTATCCAAACAATTAAGTGTGTTTCCGACTTTAGAGGTATATAATTCTACAGACACGCGCCTGCTACGTACCCGTACTATGTGAGCAGAAGGTAGGAAGTCCAAAATCTAAAGAATTGAGTAGTGTAGGGGAACGACGTGAGCCTACTAGGCAGGAGACCTGGGTTCGATTCCCAACAAGTTTTTCTGTCACTTTTTCTTTCTTTGAAAGTTTATTTTTATAGCATAGGTGATTGAAAATAAGCTTGACTCTATCATATACGGCATTTCATTCCAACCGGACCCGCAACTAAAACTATTAAATCGAAAGGGGCACTTTTCCACGTATCTTATATATTATAAATATGTACGCTACTGACGAGACAATTTTCAAGAGGGGCCCATTTGTGTGTGTGTATGAGCGTGTGTGTGCAGTGGCGTACGCAGGAATTTAATTCGGGAAGGGTCCAAACTCAATATCAGTGTATTTTATATTGAAATTCCTAAAGTTGTCCCAAAAATTAGGCTACATTTACACAAAAGTTGGAATTTCGGGGGTGGTCCGGACCCCCAGGAACCACCCCCTGCGTACGTCCCTGTATGTGTGTGTATTTCCTTAAAATTAATATTTTATACTTTCCATTTGTGGTATTCACTCCAAATTTGGTATACGCTGGTATCTTAACGAGGGACATTAAAAAGGAGAGAGATATTTTGCAATCGTTTCCGGTTGAAAGTAGACACTGTTGTCGCGACACAAAATGTATTGTTGTTTTGTATGGACACTATATCGTGAAAAAGATCCCCATTGTCTCTCTCAGACTCTTTTTGGGGAACACTGCCTCCTCAGAGCGCCCCTGGCGAGTTCAAAATAATACGTATATAATACAATAACAAATAGAATGTTGTCAGCAGTGCCCCCGGGGTAATACTCCCCCCCCGAACATTGCTTCCGATAGAGACACTGGTGATGCTCCATTTCCAAAGCTACATATGTTTGATTTTAAATACTTCAGTCTCGTCTCGAAACTTTACACGAACATACTGCCTAGTTTCGAGACCATCTCAACAGTTAGCGTATAAATATATCCTTTCCGTCTATATCTGTAATAACGAAAATATTTTGTTCACGCAATGCCAACAGAAATTATTTTGATAAAACAAAGCAACGTGATAAGAAAAAAACGAAAGATAAAACAAATTCGGCGGGGATTCGAACCCAGACCTGCTACTCAGAAACCAGACACTTTACCGCGAAGCTAACTTACTACGTTGAATTCTGCTTGTTCTATTCTCATAAATATACCACATAAGAGGCCAAATGAAGGCAATCCAAAAATATAGCAATTTTGAATTCAAGATGGCGACTTCTCCAATGATTTGTTTCTTCACTTAAACTGAACTATGTCCTTATAACATAGCGAAATCTGGCTTACCTACCAAGAGCACAACTTACAATTTTCATGGTTACAAATTTTTGACCCGCCATTTTGAATCGAAGATGACGACTTTTCCAACATGTCGGAATTTTCCCCTCACATGCACAGAACTCTACACACTTGAACGCAATTTCGTGATTCCACCATATCTACAAGTTGTGTAGAATTAGACGCAACCTTATAACATTCCTAGCACTTTCTTACACCGAACATGATTACTTTTTCATGTTTAAGGGCGGATTCGCAAACTACGCATCAGAATAAACATCACCTCGAAATTTCTACCTCCTAGATACAGAAATTACAAATTTCACATTTTTTGATTTGCGCCGCGAAACGAAAACGAATTTTAATTCTCTTTTTTCTATCATAAACTATGTTCCTAGCTTCACTGCCTGACAAAATATCACGTTTCTATGGTGTGCGGAACTACTCTAAAAACCAGCATTTCAAAACGACGAAAATTTTCGACACTTCATTTACATGGAAAATTTAGCCTTTTTCGTGATATCGGAATTTTCCCATTACTCACATCACATGACGAACAAGTATGCAAAATTTGGTGTTTGTATGTTTTGTGGAAGAATGCAAACAATTAAGTGTGTTTCCGACCTTAGAGGTATATAATTCCACGGACGCGGGCCCGCTACGTACCAGTACTATATGAGCAGTAAGTAGGAAATCCAAAATCTAAGGAATTGAGTAGTGTAGGGGAACGACATGAGCCTACTCTGCGAAAGACCTGGGTTCGATTCCCAACAAGTTTTTCTCTCACTTATTCTTTCTTTGAAAGTTTATTTTTATAGCATAGGTGATTGAAAATAAGCTTGACTCTATCATATACGGCATTTCATTCCAACCGGACCCGCAACTAAAACTATTAAATCGAAAGGGGCACTTTTCCACGTATCATATATATTAAAATTATGTACGCTGCCGACGAGACAATTTTCAAAGGTGCCCATTTGTGTGTGTGTGTGTGCGTGTATGAACGTGTGTGCGCAGTTGCGTACGCAGGAATTTATTTCGGGAAGGGCCAAACTCAATATCAGTGTATTTTATATTGAAATTCCTAAACTTGTCCCAAAAATTAGGCTAAATTTACTCAAAAGTTCGAATTTCGGGAGTGGTCCGGACCCCCAGGACCCACCCCCTACGTACGTCCCAGTGTATGTGTGTATTTCCTTAAAATTAATATTTTATACTTTCCATTTGTGGTATTCACTTCAAATTTGGTATATGCATGTATTTTAACGAGGAACATAAAAGGGGAGAGAGATATTTTGCAATCGTTTCCGGTTTGAAGCAGACACTGTTGTCGCGGGACAAAATGTATTGTTGTCTTGTATGGACACTATATCGTTAAAATGATGCCCAATGTTTCTTTCAGACACTTTTTGGGGGACATTGCCTCCTCAGAGCGCCCCTGGCGAGATCAAAATAATACGTTTATGATACAATAACAAATAGAATGTTATCAGCAGTGCCCCCGGGGTAATACTCCCCCCCGAACATTGCTTCCGATAGAGACACTGGTGATGCTCCATTTCCAAAGCTACATATGTTTGATTTTAAATACTTCAGTATCGTCTCGAAACTTTACACGAAAATACTGCCTAGTTTCGAGGTCATCTCAACAGTTAGCGTATAAATATATCCTTTCCGTCTGTCTGTAATAACGAAAATATTTTGTTCACGCAATGCCAACAGAAACTATTTGGTAAAATGAAGCAAGGTGATAAGAAAAAAATGAAAAGAAAAATGGTCTGCGGAAATTCGAACCCAGACCTGCTACTCAGAAGGCAGACACTTTACCGCGGAGCTAACTTACTACGTTGAATTTTGTTTGTTCTGTTCAAATCAATATACCACATAAAAGGCCAAATGAAGTCAATTCAAAAATATGGCAATTTTGAATTCAAGATGGCGACTTCTCCAATGATTTTTTCTTCACTTAAACTGAACTACGTTCTTAATAACGTAGCGAAACCTGGCTTACCTACCAAGAGCACAACTTACAATTTTCATGGTTACAAATTTTTGAGACGCCATTTTGAATCGAAGATGACGACTTTTCCAACATGTCGGATTTTTCCCTTCACATGAGCTGTACTCTACACACTTAAACGCAATTTCGTGATTCCACCATATCTACAAGTTGTGTAGAATTAGACGTCCCCTTATAACATTCCTAGCACTTTCTGACACCAAACATGACTATTTTTTTCAAGTTTAAGGGCGGATTCGCAAACTACGCATCAGAATAAACATCACCTTGAAATTTCTACATCCTAGATACAGCCATTACAAATTTCACATTTTTTCGATTTGCGCCGCGAAACGAAAACGAATTTTAATGCTCTTTTTTCTATCATAAACTATGTTCCTAGCTTCACTGCCTGACAAAATATGACGTTTCTATGGTGTGCGGAACTACTCTAAAATCAGCATTTCGAAACGACGAAAAATTTCGACACTTCATTTACATGGAAAATGTAGCCTTTTTCGTGATATCGGAATTTTCCCATTACTCACATCATATGACGAACAAGTATGCAAAATTTGGTGTTTGTATGTTTTGTGGAAGAATGCAAACAATTAAGTGTGTTTCCGACTTTAGAGGTATATAATTCCACGGACGCGGGCCCACTACGTACCAGTACTATATGAGCAGTAAGTAGGAAATCCAAAATCTAAGGAATTGAGTAGTGTAGGGGAACGACGTGAGCCTACTCTGCGAAAGACCTGGGTTCGATCCCCAAAAAGTTTTTCTCTCACTTTTTCTTTCTTTGAAAGTTTATTTTTATAGCATAGGTGATTGAAAATAAGCTTGACTTTATTATATAGGGCATTTCATTCCAACCGGACCCGCAACTAAAACTATTAAATCGAAAGGGGCACCTTTCCACGTATCATATATATTAAAATTATGTACGCTGCCGACGAGACAATTTTCAAAGGTGCCCATTTGTGTGTGTGTGTGTGCGTGTATGAACGTGTGTGCGCAGTTGCGTACGCAGGAATTTATTTCGGGAAGGGCCAAACTCAATATCAGTGTATTTTATATTGAAATTCCTAAACTTGTCCCAAAAATTAGGCTAAATTTACTCAAAAGTTCGAATTTCGGGAGTGGTCCGGACCCCCAGGACCCACCCCCTACGTACGTCCCGGTGTATGTGTGTATTTCCTTAAAATTAATATTTTATACTTTCCATTTGTGGTATTCGCTTCAAATTTGGTATACGCATGTATCTTAACGAGGAACATAAAAGGGGAGAGAGATATTTTGCAATCGTTTCCGGTTTGAAGCAGACACTGTTGTAGCGAGACAAAATGTATTGTTGTCTTCTATGGACACTATATCGTTAAAATGATGCCCAATGTTTCTTTCAGACACTTTTTGGGGGACATTGCCTCCTCAGAGCGCCCCTGGCGAGATCAAAATAATACGTTTATAATACAATAACAAATAGAATGTTATCAGCAGTGCCCCCGCGTTAACACTCCCCCCCCCGAACATTGCTTCCGATAGAGACACTTGTGATGCTCCATTTCCAAAGCTACATATTTTTGATTTTAAATACTTCAGTATCGTCTCGAAACTTTACACGAAAATACTGCCTAGTTTCGAGGCCATCTCAACAGTTAGCGTATAAATATATCCTTCCCGTCTGTCTGTAATAACGAAAATATTTTGTTAACGCAATGCCAACAGAAACTATTTGGTAAAATGAAGCAAGGTGATAAGAAAAAAATGCAAGATAAAACATGGTCTACCGGGATTCGAACCCAGACCTGCTACTCAGAAAGCAGACAGTTTACCGCGGAGCTAACTTACTACGTTGAATTTTGTTTGTTCTATTCAAATCAATATACCGCATAAGAGGCCAAATGAAGTCAATTCAAAAATATGGCAATTTTGAATTCAAGATGGCGACTTCTCCAATGATTTGTTTCTTCACTTAAACTGAACTACGTCCTTAATAACATAGCGAAACCTGGCTTACCTACCAAGATCACAACTTACAATTTTCATGGTTACAAATTTTTGAGACGCCATTTTGAATCGAAGATGACGACTTTTCCAACATGTAGGATTTTCCCCCTCACATGAGCTGTACTCTACACACTTGAACGCAATTTCGTGATTCCACCATATCTACAAGTTGTGTAGAATTAGACGTCCCCTTATAACATTCCTAGCACTTTCTGACACCAAACATGACTATTTTTTTCAAGCTTAAGGGCGGATTCGCAAACTACGCATGAGAATAAACATCAACTCAAAATTTCAACATCCTAGATACAGCCAATACAAATTTCACATTTTTTCGATTTGCGCCGCGAAACGAAAACGAATTTTAATGTTCTTTTTTCTATCATAAACTATGTTCCTAGCTTCACTGCCTGACAAAATATGACGTTTCTATGGTGTGGGGAACTACTCTAGAAACCAGCATTTCAAAACGACGAAAATTTTCGACATTTCATTTACATGGAAAATGTCGCCTTTTTCGTGATATCGGAATTTTCCCATTACTCACATCACATGACGAACAAGTATGCAAAATTTGGTGTTTGTATGTTTTGTGGAAGTATGCAAACAATTAAGTGTGTTTCAGACTTTAGAGGTAAATAATTAGCTGATAAATTTGATTGGGAGATTATTTCAGGAAGCCAAGACTTATCAGAAGACTTTATAAGAGAATTTGCAGATAGAGTTGATTGGAAAAAAGTATCGTATCACCAAAAGCTATCTGAAGAATTTATTAAAGAGTTTTAGATAAAGTTGATTTTGATGCTATATCTTACAAAAACGAACTCTCTGAAGCCTTTATACGAGAACATGCAGATAGAGTTAATTGGTGGTACATATCTGGAACTAAACAATTATCAGAAGAGATTACGCTGACAAAGTAGATTGGGAAATGATTTCAATGTCTCAAAATTTAACAGAAGAATTTATTGCAGAGTTCGAAGGTAGAGTTCATTTTCGTAACATTTCAACTTATCGAGACCTATCTATAGACTTTATATATTCTTTTAGACATTACGTAGATTGGAGAGCTATAATAAGAAAATATCATAATAATCCCAATTTAGGTGATATGTTGAATGTAGCATTCGCTGTTGCAGCAGAGGGTTAATGCATAACACTTAAATTGTACTTTGATGGGTTAACCCATAAAAGCAATGGTATATTTAGTTTCTCGTACTTAAATGTCTCTTAACTGAATAAACCTGTGAACAAGATCTATATCATTTATATCTGTGTTCATATGCGAATCGTGCCAAGTTATTCTATCATCATATCTTTCTTTAGCTCTGTTATATAAGTTGATAGAGTTTGGATCGTCGACATTAAGCAGAATACTCATACTTGGATACTTAAGTTTGAGTTGTTTAATCCTACTTTCGTAATTGCATGTTTGTACTCTTCCAACCCAATACTTATATCGTTCTATTCTTTCTTTTTGATCTCGTTCTTCTTCGTCATAGTAAAAGAGTATATTCTCAAGTTGTTCTTTACTAAGGTTTTTCTTGATAATGAATAGCCTATGTATCTTTCCTGGATCTTCTGTATACGGTGCTGCAATTGTTTTAAAATACTCAACCTCATTTTCTAGTTCTTGATTGTCCAAACGTAATTCATCCATTTGTTGTTGTATTTTTTGCATTTGTATTTGGAGTAATTCGTTGTTGTCACGATATTGTTGAAAGTCTTGAAGGAAGTAACTTTCGATAATGTCATAGCACTTGTCGTAAAAATCATCTGATAACCAATTGGCGATGTCTAGTATTATCTTCTTGTAAACATATGTGCCTGATATGGTGTTATTGATCTTGTTACCTGCTAATTTGACTTCATATGATGCTTGTTTGAAACCCTCGGAATTCCGATGATTAATTTTCTGCTCATAGTACCTCATTCGTCTTTTGGAACGTATATTTTCAAGCCAATGTTCGAGTTTTTTACCTCCAGTCTTACACAATTTAGTAGCGTTGAAATATCCAGTGCTCTTATCTATAATCAGTTTAAAGTCACCAAAAATTCCATACCAATACTGATCCTTGATCTGCTCGTAACAAATATCATTTAAACTAAGAGAACTATCCATAGTACCCATATTTATTATATAGAAAATCTTTATTTTTAACTTCTTTTTCGTTACCAGCCAGTTTTTACTGTCTAAGATGAGTTTCTGAAGTTCCTAGGATCCGAGGGACTTCGAAGTTTGTTGTGTTGCTAATTTTTGATAATTTCCACAGCTGGAATACAAGCGCTGGAAATATATGTTATGAGAGTAACGTTTCATTACTGTGTAAGATGAATTTTCAAAGTAGCCGCTTAATTTTTATGTAGAGCAACAGAGCAAAAGTGCTCCATTGCTCCCCCGAATTAGTTTTGCTAGCTTGGATGTAAGCTAGCTAATTGTTATCATAATATTCAAGTAGTTTCTTACTTCTTACTAATCTTAAAGTCATCCCCACGAATTCGTTGTGATAGCTTTATATAAGAAATTAACTCTTTAGACTGCTAGTTTGTTACCGGCTAGTTTTTACTGTCTAAGATGAGTTTCTGAAGTAGTCGGATTTGTAAAATGGGTTTTGCAGCTCCCCAGCAAGCTGGGAAGCTAGGTTTCTCTTATAATAATCCAATAAATCTTTTGAGTGTTTGCATTGTAACCATGAAGTTTGTTGTACTACACCAGACTCGTTGATGAAGATTGTATGTTGTTGTGGATTAACGTGGGTCCCCGTTTCGAGGACTCATATTTGTTTGTATGTAACTTCGTCTTGGAGCTACCCCTATGATTAGAGGAGTCGCTTATTTTTTGATAATTTCCACAGCTTGAATACAAGCGCTGGAAATATATGTTATGGGGGTATCGTTTCGTTACCCCCTTATCTCATTCAAACTATCCTTTTATGGCATAATAACCATAAAAGACAAACATTTATATTTACACTACAACATTACTCTTATCTATCCAACTATTATGCGAATCATCAAACACTAGCCATTTGACATATACTTTATCACCTTTCTTTCTCAACACCTTTTCTACCAAGTATTCATCCTTATGTTTCGTCTTTAATAGTTCTGGTTCGTAAAATCTACCTTGCACATCCTCTTCTTCTAAATCTTTAATTCTATATGTAGGCGGATTAGATGGAATAACTTCGCTGATAACAAATACTTCTGTTGACCAATTAGGTGTATATTCTTTCTCAAATAACGCTTTCGACTTACTTATACGAACATGATCACCTAACTTGTATTTGGGCTTAACACGCTTATATTCTTTTTGATACACTTTCTCCAATATTGTTCTCTCATTCTTCTTGTTAACTTCTATAGGTTTTAAACCAATTGTTCTATGAATTTGATGATTATACTCTTTAACTAGTGTTGGTAATATCTCTATCCATTTGTAATTCCCTTGTGTCGTGAACCTTTTCCACATGTTCTGCTTAAGTGTTCGATTAAATCTCTCAACCACAGAAGCTTTCTTACACTTTAGATTGAGTAGTGATTAATCTTATTTTCATCCATTAACTTCTTAAACTCTTTATTGTAAAACTCTTTACCTTGATCTGTTTGTAAGTTGCTGGGTTTTCTCGTTCTTAATATGGATTCGAATGCTTCTGTAACATTCTTCCCACTCTTATCTTTAACAGGAACAGCAAACGCATATTTCGAGAAATCATCTATAATCGTTAGCAAATATTTATAACCTTTATTGATTTTGGAAACACCTTTTAATACTCCGCTATCCATTTCAACAAGATCAGCCTGCCAAAGATCATCGATACCTTTTATAACCACACTTAATCTGTCAAAGTTTTTTCTAGATGGTTTGTGAATTTCTTCTACAATGTCTTCTCTAACACCTTTACCTTCTTCTAGTCAATCAGGCTTCCTAACGAATTGAGTTTTAGTAATGCCATATACAGAACAAATACCTTTCTTTAGATATCGTCCATTCTTTCTTTGTTCAATTCTAATAGTATCTTTCTTCGTATCTGTCAATTTCTTACACTTAACACAATACATCCTGTTTATTATATAGAAAATCAATAACTATCACCGTTTAATATTACGCTACCAACATTCTCACCATCATCATCACTATCTTCGCCTTCTCTTTCTACATGCATAAGATGCAATAGTAATTTACCATGTTTCAGGCCAGAATCTTTAGAAGGTCTAATTGCCAAATTATCATTTGTATTAAAGTGCAATGGAAAAGTTTCAACTTTGAGAATCATTTAAATATAGATCTATATAATACGTATTGTAAGATGACTCTATATGCATTAACCTACCTTTATAAAGAAATTTGTATGTGATAGAGAGATTATGTATTAAAAAGAACGGAGTTTCAACATTTTCTGATATCAATCGACTATGAAGCTCTATAACATAACTTCGTTTGATGAAGTTAACCTCTTCTTTCAACATAGCAATATCTTTTCTCACAACTGTATTATCTAACTCTGATGTCATTTTAACATTACCAGAGATATCCATATTTATTATATAGCAAACGTCTTTAGGACAGCTCTCTCTCTATGTATATTACAACAAACAATAATTGTCCTTCTTCCATAGCAGAATTTTTATTTGGTTTAATCGTAATTATGTCGTTCTTCTTAAAGTCGAAAGGTATATCTTTAATCAAAGTATCACCCAAATATATATCTAGAAAGTATTTATCCAAACTTAAGTCCATGTGCATTATTTTCCCATTATAGAGAAATTTGTAACCGTTAGAGAGATTAAATATTCTAAAGATTGGCTCCTTAACGTTTTTAGCTCTTAATCGATATAGTAGAGGCATGGTTTCTTTCTGCATAATCAATCTAGTAGCATCCATTCTAATCTTTTCAATATCTTGTTTCTTTATGTATGTGTCTTGTTACGTTTCTAATGCATCTTCAAATCGTTTTCTATCGTTCTCTAATTGGGCTTCTATTGACCTAAGTTGACTTACGCTAACAACATCATTTAAATTTTCCAACAATTTTAATTTTTCTTCACTAATATCAACATCACCTTTTCTATCTTTAACATTACCAAATATATCTATACTCATTTATTATACAGAAAATGCCCATCCTAATTTTAAAAAACATTTCTTTAACATCTCTATTTGTCTAGGTGAGCGTTTAAAATCAATATCAACATGAACATCATACTTTCTCAACAGATAGTACAGTACACATTTCAAGTTAATAAACAATCCTCTTTCCGGATACAGCTCCCTAAAGACCTCATGTAAGTTTTCGAAGTCGCTTATAAGTGCTTCCTCCATATTTTGTAATTTTAATGGTTTTTGATCGGTAAGGTGATAGTGTATTAAATAGACATCGTCATAATATTTCGTGTATTTGTTTTTCTTTAGTACTTCTAGAACATCTTTTGTTGATATTAAATCTCTTGGTATATCTCTAAGTTTATCATGTAACACCTTGAGCACCTCTTCGGGAATAATTCTATCCTGTAAAGCCTGCAAAAGAGATAACTGTAACTTAAATCTTTTTATAGTATCATACCATGGTTTTCGTACGCAAGCAGCTTTCGTTTCTTCACAAGCACTGTAAACCCAACCACTCTCTACAGAACAATCGTCACAAATGTAACTACTCATACCTTTTGTTAATGACTTACTACCACAATAACTGCATTGTAATGGTCTAGAGCTATAACTCGACAACAAGTCCTTTAAGGTAATTATTGGACGTAACTTTTCCAACTCTTCTTCCGTGTACAAAACTTTTGGTATTAACCTTTTTCCATAAATCGATAACATTATATACGTTGGTTTCATATTTTAAGTCTATCTCGCTAACATCCTGAAAATACTGATAAAAATTATATCTATCTAGTGCATCTAGTTCATCCTCATGCTTCTCAAAATATTCTAAAAATCTATTGTGTATAGCTTCCATATTTATCTTAAAGCAAAACTTTTATGGATACAAACCATAAAAGCACTTAATCATTTTTAATCATATACATAACGTCGCTAAAAGAATACCCTTGATTTAGAAGATTTAAAACCTTAACACAAAGATGACCACATATAACTGAGTTAAAGTCTTGTATTCGTTCGTCATTGTAAAGCAAGTTTTCGATACCAAGATATTGTACCAGTTGTTTAGGAGGAACACCACCATAAGAATCGAACACGTACTTTATGTTGTTATCTTTCCAATAGCATATCCAATGAGTACCAATGTTTTCTGATTTATCGAGGTTAACTACACCACACTCATTTACATAAGGTTTTTGTGGAAGTTCATCACTCATAAATACACCTCTAAATCGTTTTATCTTTAATTCTTTAGCCAACCTCTCTATATCGAAGTTGGTCAATGGTTTTAGTTTTTTGACTTCTTCGGTTTACCCGCCCCCTGCTTTTCTTCCATAGCCATATTGTGTCTTTTTTGTTCTTCAAGTTCTTGTTTATTCTTCTTAGCATCAAGTACAGTTTTAGTAATCTCTGCTGCACCACCTGCTAATGAGCCAACTGCTCCTAAAGCTGCTAGAATGGCTGGAATTGTAAAGATAAAACCACCAATATGCTCTTTCTTAATCTTTTTCATTTGTGCAGTAGTTAAAGTTAAATCCATTCCTTTACCTTCTTTAATTTTCTTGGCTTTATCGTTAAGTTGTTTCTTTGTTAATACATGATCAATATTTAAATCCTTTAGTTCGTTATAAGGAACACTAAACATACAACCTTTAATAGAACACATCTTCCTATTTATCTAAGAGAAAATCTTGGTTTGCAAAAGTACAGTTGTTGTTGCTCCACCAAAATCAATTAAGGAATCATTCTCATCTGTTATCCTTATCTCAAAATTGTCAACCTTGTCTTTGGATATAGGGAAAAATAATGGATAAGTAGGCACGTAAATAATACTATGTTTGAACTCAGCATCTGTTTTGAATGATGCTATAATTCCTGTTTCTCTATGTGTGTATTCTGTATCTTTAACAAACATGCCATCTGCTATATTACAGTGAACATTTATAGTATCAAACGGATGAAACTTTGGCAACTTACTTCCAATATGTGTTTTGTTCTTTTCTAAAACTTCAAAAACATTAAACCCGAGGACAGTGCCTATACTCCCAATTGTAACATCATTACTATCAGTTTCAATTTTAACTCTATTTCTTAAATGATCTTCTGATAATGTTATGTTGATGGATTGAGATTTTAAATATTCATTAAGACTGTTTAAGCTGTATTGTCCTTCTGGTATAAAAACTTGTCCATCACCATATGAGAAACTGTTTTTTTGTGTTGTTATGTTTGGTGTCAGATATGTACTGTAAAACCCAACTAGTCCTATACTTAAATAGTTGCTGCTGTTGTCTAATTCGTAATGGAGCTTCTTCTTTAAAACAGAAGTATCACTCGTTAGCTTAAATACCTTAACCATTTATTATATGATAAATGAATGAATTTGATTTACCTAGAGATATTCCAAGAGAGAAAGTAATCAAGTTAATAGAAAATGTCATTCGAAAGTTAGAATACAGTTTAAAGAAGAAAAAGAGAAAACTACGAATTGTTAAATATGCATACTACACTTTGATCGCGTTGTCGGTTATTCTTTCTGCAACAACTGGGTTTATTAATATTTTTATACCTGTAACAATTTACTCGATATTGACAACGTCTCTTGCAACTGGAAGTGCTATAATAACAGGTTTGTCTTCGAAGTTAAACATAAGCAAAAGAAAAGACGAATATAAAACCATTGTCACTTGTATTAACTCATTTAAAGAACAGTTAGAGATGATAATAACATTGAATGGCGAATATATAAAAGATACGTTGCTTAAGATCAGAGAACAACTTAAAGATATAAGATAGGCTATGTAAATACAAGTCAAGTCTCTAATCTTTGGCCCTTCACATGTGTAGGGCCTAAAAGTCTTGTAAACGTTTCAACTGTTTCCTTCCCATCACGTAAGACCAAAGTTTCAGAGAACAACTTAAAGATATAAGACCATAAAATTTGCCCCGTTGTATTCGGAGGTCCAAAATGTTCTTAAGGGTGAGCAAAACGGGTCTTAAGGGTCACCCTACAGTTCATCCTCAAACTGTTTGAAAGGGGTCCAGTGCTGGTGGACCCCCTGATTTTCTCTATAATAAATGAGTAAGAAAACTATTAATTGGGATGTAAAAGAGATGATAAAAGAAACAACAGCTAAGAAAAGAAATGGAGAGCTTATACCTGATGATGTTCGTTGTCTTATCGTGGGTCCGTCGGCGTCTGGTAAAACGTTTTTACTATTTAACTTCTTATTACAGCCAGGTTGCTTAAACAATAATTACTTCTACATATATTCTAAAAGCATGAATCAGCCAAAGTATGAGCAGTTAAAAGATCGATTTGAAAAGGCAGAACTAAAGTTTAAGAAGCAAATAGCAACGTTCTTAAGCGGTAATGATTCTATTGTACCTATTGATGAATGTGAAAGATACTCTGTTGTTGTGTTTGACGATTACATTTTGGAGAATCATTATACTGTTAGAAATTACTTTACAAGAGGTAGGCATAGACATTTAGACTGTTTCTATCTTGCGCAAACATATTCAAAAGTACCTAAACAGCTTATAAGAGATAACGTCAACTTCCTATGCATATTCAGACAAGATGATACTAATCTTAAACATGTGTATAATGAGTTTGTTGGAGGAGATATGTCTTATGATAAATTTAAAGAGTTGTGTTCAAAATGTTGGCAAGAAGATTATGGTTTCATAGTAATTGATATGACAAGGAAGGTAAACAATGGTAAGTATAGGAACAAGATAAAACACTTCTTGAACGTTTGATGTTTATTGATGTTTTACGTTTTAACGTTTGACGTTTATTGACGTTTATTGACGTTCTTTGACGTTTATTGACGTTTTTTCACGTTTATTGACGTTCTTTGACGTTCATTGACGTTCGTTCGTTTGCTATACAATAAATGGATGAGAAAGAAATTGATAAGAATGTTAAGTTGAAGGAGTTCTTGATAAAGGGCTTCAAATCTTGGATGAAAGAAAGAGCAGGTATATACGATAAATTTAAGACACAAGAGCAACCTGTAATTGATGCTATTCAAAACTTAGGAAGTGAGATCAAAGAAGTAACAGAACAAAATAAAAATCTAATAACTGAACTTGTTCCAGTTGCATATAAGACGGCTTCAATAGATCCTAGTCTGCTAGAAACACCTAAAAAGATAACTTATGATAGTTCTCCAAGTAGTAGTAATACGCCTATAACGGGAGAAATAAAACAAATGAGAAAACAAATTAAAGACAGAGTGGAAGGAGTAGAACCTTTAACAACAGCACAGTCATTTGGTAAGATTGCGACGAAATATTATAGTAAAAGAAATGATACTGTGTTTGGAATAAGAACTGTAGAAGAAGATGGAAAAATAATAAACAAGATAGGAAATTTGGAAGGTAAAGTGAATGGTGCTGATTTGATAATTAATGGTAAAACTTATAAAGGAACAGAAGGTCTATGGGAATTGTTAACGACGAATACTAGTAAAACCATTGAAGATTACGATGATGATGATTTTGAACAGTACAAGGAAATAATTATAGAATCAGATGCCGTCTTCCAAAAATATAATCGAGATAAAAAGGTAGCAGGCTCAAAGTACATTAATAATATCAAACCTATTTGGGATAATTATATTAAACCAACTTTACTCCCAACTCCTAAAAAGAACACGACACCTAAAAGGACTGTTGAAGGAATTAAACAATATACAGAGATACCTAAAGAATATATATGGATGGATGATGTGAGAAAGCTAATTGATCGGTTAATAGTTATAGATGGAGAAGAAAAGGCTGGAAATCGTAACTTTTACAATGAGAAAGTAGGTATAGTGAGTATGATTAATAATAAGCTTTCACAATTCGTTCCTAATGATCCAAAAGGCATAGGTTATTTGATTAAGATCTTAAATACGTTACCACCACGATTCTGGAATGATGAGAAGCTTGGGAAAGGATTAGTAAATGATTTGATTAATAAACTCCCATTTGAATGACATATTCCAGGTTTTAGATTTTGCGGGCCTGGGACTAAGCTTCAAGAAAGGTTAGAGAGAGGTGATGAAGGCATTAACCCATTAGATGAGGCTTGTAAAGAACACGATATATACTATAGAGACAATAAAGATACAGAGTCGAGGCATATTGCAGATAAGGAACTGGAAACTAAAGCATGGAAAAGAGCATTTAGTAGTGATGCGCCAATTGGTGAACGATTAGCTGCTTTTGGGGTTGGTACTGCTATGAATGCTAAGGTTAAGTTGGGATGGGGATTATAAGTTGACTATGTTTAACAAGATTTCCCCATGTGCAAAATCTCACATAGCGGCAATTCACCGCCCCGCGTTAATCCACAACCTTGTTATTATGTATAATTCTTTTATGGACATATCCCATAAAAGCGCCAAGGAGGAGTTTTAACCCCCCTTACAGAACGTTCATCCTCAAACAGTTTTTATCAACGATGTTTCAAGATTTTCTTTATAATAAATGGATAGTGTTGAAAGTTACGAGTTACAGAGTTTTAAAGCTAACACAAGAACATTTAATAATTTGAATGAAGCTAACAAAGATATTGAGTTCGATTTCCACGTGGATGATGGGTTCGTACATCCACACAAAGCAGATTGTCATATGACTTTTGAAGTTGTTGGTGCATCAGTTGGAGGAACATTTGGCGCAAACGATACTATAAAACTTGTAGATAACTTCTTCCCATTCTTCTTTTCTCAAATGGAGGTTAGAAAGCATGGAGTTGTTATACATAAGGTTGAGCTACCTGGAATAACATCTACAGCTGTCGGAACATTAAAGATTTCCAAGCCAGAAGTTGAATATTTAAAACAAGCAGGATTTGAAACAGATGATAAACTTGGTCTAAGAAAGGACTTTAGCGTTTTGTATCCATTAAGATTAATTCCAGGCCTCTTAAGTGATTAGAAAGAGATTATGTGGAATGGTGGATTGAGAATAACATTTACAAAAGCTAACAACAATAACGATGTTTTGTACAAATGGGCTGGATCAGGAGCAGCTCCTCACGATGGAAAAATAACAATAAAAAGTATGGAGATAAGAATGCCTATTGTTGAATACGAGTCTAATTACGAAAACAAGTTAAAGTTGAATATTCTTAAAGAACCAAAAGTCATGTTTTCATTCCATACTTATCAATGTGTTCAAAAGACTGTTGTAGGTTCTTTCTTGGAGTTTGATGTTACTACTCAATTTAATTCTAGACAATTTGATATGCCTGATTTCGTAGTTGTAATGTTCCAAACTGATAGAAGTGGTAAACAAACGGCAGATGCAAGTAAGTTTGATCATTGTAAGGTAAAGAATATCTATCTTAAGAATGGGAGGAATGAGGTATTTCCAAAAGAATCAAGAAACTTAGATATTGCTAACAAGGATTATTTTAAGATGTACGAAGATTATACTGCGTTTAAGAGAATAACGTGTGGCAACACCGAAATGTACTATGACCCTAAAGAGTTTATAGATAACAGACCAATGTATGTGATTAATTGTAGTAAGAGGAAGAATGTATCGGTAAATGAGAGAACAAACATAAAGATTGTTGTAGACTTTGCAGAAGCTGTGGCTGGTGATACTATATGTTATGCGATTTTAATTGGGCGAAAGAACTTTACATATGATCCCAAGAATGAAAAAGTAGTAGAAGAGTTTTAGTTAGTTAGCAAAATATCAACGGGCATAAGGGTATCGAAAAGATACCCTCAAACTGTCTTCATTAACGATTGGTTTATGGAAGTTTTTCCACCAAACGAAATTGATAAAAAATGATTAAATATTTTTTTGGTGAAGATAAAAATTGGAGAGTGACCGTTGATTTTCTATATAATAAATACGATGGCAAAACACGTTGATTTTTTAAACAAGCTTGGAAGTCTTGAACAAAAAGAGGTTATTGGATTAAGAGAATTAGAATTAAATACATAATATAAGATTGTGAAAATGGAAAAGATTAAAACTAAGTTTGGGAAGAGCATATTAGTCGAATGTGAGAAGTTCAAGGTTTTTCTTCCACCTAGATTTACAAAACACTTAACAGATAAAATGATGGATGAGATTGCTAAAGATGGAATAAAAATCAAATACACTGGTCTGAAAGGCAACTCTCCAACTGTTGAGTTCTGTATGTAAATCCAAAAATGAACGAAAATGAACAAAAATATGTTGTCAGAAGTAAAAAATGGAGTGTTTAGAAATGGATTCCCAAAAGAAGTTCATTCTTACTAATAACTTCAATGTAATTGTGAAAAATGTGCAAACCGAAGTTCAAGTGGTTTTTGATATTAACGGTTGTCTATTCAGTTTGAATTACGATCAGTGGACAGAGTTTAAGAAGTCATTGTTTCCTATTGAGAACGAGGTTAACAGAAGATTCCATTATCAATATCCGAACTTAAACATACACAATGTATAAGGAGAAGTAGTACTTTTGAATGTCATTCGAATTTTAAATATCCATACATAAATAAGAGATTTATTTGAGTTTTTTATAATTATATCCTTAGAGTTATGCAACTTGTAAGACATTGAATAGATAGGGAATTTATTTGTCTATTGATTGCCGTTTGAATTTTGGAAATCGGTTAATATTTGACGAAGTTACAGCAAGTTCAAAATTTCGGGGAATTTTTTACGGGTTTATTTTTGAGTTTTCGGGAAAATGTTATTCTTTAAAAAAGTCTTAGAATTTTGTGAAGATTATGCTAGTATATTTTACTTTTCAAATATCTGAATTTTAATTTTTGCCAACTCATAATTTTTTTTCAGAAATTTGCCAAATTTTTATTTGATGAGTTAGCACATTATAACTATGGGGACGTAAGACTATCCTATTAAAAATATTTTGGGTAAACACTATAATATTGGGCAGTGAGTTGGCAACACTGATATTTTTTTCTTTTTTTGAACATTGATGTTTTAGCTATATTTGCTAGCTAGGTGGACATTCTAAAAAGTTACTCAGCTACTCAGTAGATAGTGCTGTATATCATGTAGTTTATCACTTTGCTAATAGATGGCGTTGCTTGTAGAAGAATTTGTTCATATATAAGGACTGATTTTCTCTCCTATATACAGCGTTAATCCGTAGCTCAGTTGGTTAGCGCGCAGTTCCATAAAGCTTGTGGTTCGTAGCTGATAATGTAAGTTCGAATCCTCGCCATGGAATTGCAAATTTATATCTACGGCCGGGGTATAAATTTGTAATTTCTCAAGGAACTGTAAAGTGAACTGAGCTATACTGATGTCTTTCATCACAGATGGTTACACTGTCCTCACCTCTGACTCATGTGTGGATATGGCTGGGCGTGTCTGTTACTTGGGACAGCAAAAGGGGGAAGGAAGGGGGAAGGAAGGGGAACCTGGCGCCAGGGATGGGATGGGATGGATGCAATAAGATTGTGAGCTGTGTGGGTGAATGTTGTGACTCGTTTTCAGATAGGTAGCTATACTGAGGCTGGGTGGAAAGCCACAAGTTCACTTACAGACCTCAAAGGAAGGAAGGAAAAAGAGAAAGAAGAAAGGCACATAGAAATTGAACAAAAAATCCTAGGATCTATCTGGGGGGAAAACAACAACAACAACATCAGCGCTGACCTCTCAGATGGATCCTAGGATTTCTTCGATGGCAGTTTTGCTAAAATAAACTCTGATTTTTTAAACATATTTATTTAACCTATTTCTTATGATCTCATTTTGTGGTGTTCCAATGTTAGTACTGGAATCGTTCAAAATGAATCAGTGACAGATCACCTGTTCCGAAGCTATATGTATTCCTTCTTATTGAGTCTTTAAAGCTAATTATTAACGGATTTTCATGATTCAAGTGTCAAATGAAAGCTTATAAACTGGAAATTAAGATGCAATAAATATATCCATTGTAAGCTTTGTGTAGGATTCCATTGTAAGCTTTTATGATTTCAAATGTCATAAAAGCATATTCAATCTCACTTTAACATTGTAGTTATGGGGATACTTTGCGCTGTGTGACTTTGTTAAAGTGTAATGGTCAGTGGAGGATTTGTAATTTTTAGTAGTCAGGGTCGGAGGGGGAAAGTGCGCTGGTAGTTAGGTAACCAATCTACTCACACCTTACTCTTTGGACAAATCTTCTTTCTAAAAACTAATGAAATTACATAAGATTGATATTTTTGTGGTTATTTACTAGATTTTGCAGTTGGGTGTCAATTGTTCTGGCGAGGAAAATCATAGGCGTACCCGAATTCATGAAAAAAATCTCATTTCTAAACAATAATGAAATGAGAAAAGATTGAATTGTTTGGTAGTTGTTTACTGTGATTGATAGGTGTGTGTCCATTTTTCCTGGCCAAGAAGATTATACACCCACCTTACTCTCTAGACAAATCTTCTATCTAAAGACTAAAGAAATAAAATATTATTCAATTTTTTAGTTGTTGTTTAGTGGGTTTGATAGGTGGGGACACATCTTTAATGGCCAAGAAGATTATACCCCCACTTTACTCTCTGTACAAATCTCCTTTCTAAAGACTAATGAATTGACAAAAGATTGAATTTTTTTGGTAGTACTTTACTGTGTTTGATAGGTGGGGATCCATTTATCCTGGCTATGAAAATGTTATCCCCTCACTTCTCTCTCGATAATTCTTCTTTCTAAAGACTAAAGGAATTACAAAAGTTTGAATTTGTGGTGGTTTTTACTGCATTTTTAGATGGATTTTAGTTCTTACTGGCCAGGAAGATTGCTCTGTCACTCTAAAACATGGACAAAGCTCATTTCTAATGACTAATGAAGTGACAAAATTTTGATGTTTTGGTAGTTGTTTACTGTGTTCGATAGGTGGGAATCCATGTTTCCTGGCCAATAAAATTATATTTCAGTCATACCCTTTGGACAAATCTACTTTCTAAAGACTAAAGAAATGAAGAGAATGCATTTTTCACTACGGTTTTACTGTGTTTGATAAGTGGGGTCCATTTTTCCTTTCCAGGAAAATTACACACCCAACTTACTGTATGGGCAAATCTCATTTCTGGACAATTATTCAATTATTGAATTTTGGGTACTTGTTTACTATGTTTGATAGGTGTGGGTCAATTGTTCCTGGTCAGTAAATGTATACCTCAACCCTACTCTGTGCCCAAATCTTCCTTCTAAAGACTAAACAAATGACAAAAGTTTGAATTTCTTGGTGATGCTTTACTATATTTCTTTTGCGTGTTGGTCATTTGCTCCTGGCCAGAAAAATTATCCCCTTACCCTAATACATGAAAAAATCTCATATTTAAAGACTAATGAAATTACAAAATATTGAATACTTTTGGTAGTAATTTACTGTGTTTGATAGGTGGGTATCCATCTTTTCTGGCCAAGAAGATTGTACCCCTACCATACTCTCTGGACAAATCTTCCTTCTAAACACTAAAAAATTACAAATGATTGAATATTTTGGTAGTTTTTTACTGTGTTTTATAAGTGTTAGTCCATTTTTACCTGCCCAGGCAAATTATACCCCCTCCAAACCCTATGGTGAAATCCCCTTTCTAAGGACTAAAGAAATGACAAAAGATTGAATTTTTGGTAGTTGTTTACTGTGTTTGATAGGTGTTAGTCAATTTTTTCTCTCCAGGAATATTACAACCCCACCCTACCCTCCTGACAATTCTTCTTTATGAAGACTTTTGAAATGACACAAGACATGATTTTTGGTGGTTATTTAATGCGTACTTTTGGTTTGGGTACATTTTTCCTCATCAGGAAAATTATACCCCTAACCTACTCTATGGAGAAATCTCATTTGTAAACAGTAATGAAATCACAAAAATTTGAATTTTTGTTAGTTATTTACTGTATTTGATAGGTCGGGATCCAACTTTCCTGGCCATGAAAATTATACCCCCTCCCTACTTTCTGGCCAAATCTTCTTTCTAAAGACTAAAGAAATGAAAAGAGTTTGAATTATTTGCAGTTGTCTACTGCGCTTGATAGGTGGGAATCCATGGTTCCTGGCCAGGAAAAGTATATTTCAAGCATACGCTCAACACAAATCTTATTTCTAAACACTAAAGAAATGAAATAGAATTAAATATTTAGGTTTACTGTGTTTGATATGTCGGTGTTTATTTTGCCTCTCCAGAAATACTATATACTCACCTTACTGTATACACAAATTTCCTTTGTAAAGGCTACTGATATGACAAATGATTGAATTTTTTGTGGTTATTTTCTGTGTATTTTAGGTATGGGTCCAGTTTTCCTATTCAGGAAAATTATACTCCAACCTGCTAAATGGACACATCTTTTTTCTAAAGACTAATGAAATGACAAAAGATTGATGTTTTCGTAGTTGTTGGCTGTGTTTGATAGCTGGGAATCCAGGTTTCCTCTCCAGGAAAATTATTTTTCAAACATACTCTCTCCGCAAATCTTCCTTCTAAAGACTAAAGAAATGAAGAGACTGAATCTTTTACTAGTTGCTTACTGTGTTCGATAAGTGAGGGACCACTTTCCTTTTCCAGGAATATTACACCCCCAACTTACTGTATGGACAACTCTCGTTTGTAAATGCTAATTAAATGACAAACGATTGAATTTTTTGGTGTTTATTCATCGCGTATTTTAAATGATGCTCCACTATTCGTGGTCAGGAAATTATATCCCCTCCCTACTCTCTGGACAAATCTTCCTTCTAAAGGCAAAACAAATGACAAAAGATTGAATTTCGCATTTGTTTTGTACTACATTTTTTAGGTGGGGGTCATTTCTTCGTAACCTGAAAAATTATTCTCTTACCGTAATGCATGGGCAAATCTCCTTTCTAAACACTAATGAATTGATAAAAGATTGAATTTCTTGGTAGTTGTTTACTGTGTTTGATAGTTGTGGGTTCATTTTAACGTGGCCAGACAAATTATAACTTATCCTTACTCTAGTGACAAAAGTTTGAAAATGTTTGTGGTTGTTTACTGTGTTTGATAGTTGGGGTCTATTTTTCGTGACCAGGAAAATAATAGCCTACCTTACTGTATGGACAAGTATTCCTTCCAAAGACTAATGAAATGACTAAGGATTGAATTTTTTGTCGTTATTTACTCCATTTTTAGATGGGGGTCAATTGTTCTTCGACAGGAAAATTATACCACACCTTAATGCATGGACAAATCTCCCTTCTAAAGATTAATGAAATGACAAAAGATTGAATGTTTGGTAGTTGTTTGCAGTGCTTGATAGGTGGTTAGGAAACTTCTTTTTTCCTGGTTAGGAAAATTATATCCTCCACCTTATGTATGGAGAAATCTCATTTTTGAAGACTAATGAAATAAAAAAAATGAAATGTTTGGTAGTTGTTTACTGTGTTTGATTGGTGGGGGTCCATTTTTCTTTGTCAGGAAAGTTATATCCCAACCTACTCTATGGACAAATCTCCTTTCTAATGACTAACGAAATGAGAAAAGATTGAAGTTTTAGTTAGCTGTTTACTTTGTTTGATAGGGGGTCCATTATTGTGGCCAGGAAGATTACACTCGCACCTTACTGTATGGACAAATATTCCTTGTAAAGTCTAATGAAATGGCAAAAGATTAAATTTTTGTTCGTCATTTACTCCGTATTTTAAGTGTGTATCCATTTCTCCTTGCCAGGAAGATTGTAAGCTTCCGTACTCCATGGAGAAATCTCCTTTCTAAAGACTAACGAAATGACAAAAGTGTGAATTGTTTGGTGTTTTTTACTGTATTTTTTGTATTGGTCAATTGTTAATGGCCAGGAAAATTATAACCCCACACTAATGCATGGACAATTTTCCGTTCTAAATACTAATGAAATGACAAAATATTAACTTTCTGTGGTTAATTGCTGCGTATTTTAGGTGGGGTTAATTTTGGCTGGTCAGGAAATTTATACCCCCACCATACTCTCTGGTAAATCATCTTTCTTAAGAATTAAGAAATGACAGAAGATTGAATTTTTGGTAGTTGTATACTATGCTTGATACCTGGGGGTCAATTCTTCCTGGCCATGAAAATTATACACCCCAACCCCATGCATTGTCAAATCACCTTTCCAAATACTAATGAAATGGCAAAAGATTTTTAGGTGTTTTTACTGCATTTTTAGGTGGGATCAATTGTTCTTGCCGAGTAAAATTACAACCGCAATTTAATCCACGGACAAATCTTTTTTCTAATGCAATGACAAAATATTATTTTTTGTGGTTATTTGCTTCGTATTTTAGGTAGGTTCCATTTTTGCTATTCAAGGAATTTATACCCCGACTATACTATCTGGATAATCATCTTTCTGAAAAATTTAGAAACGACAAAAGATTGTTTTTTTGGTACTTGTTTAGTGTGTTTGATAGGTGGGGTAGTTTTTCCCTGCCCACGAAAATTATACCACGCCCCTACTCTATGGGGATATCTCCTCTCTAAAGACTAATGAAATGACAAAATATTGAAATGTTTGTGGTTATTTACTGCATTTTTATGTGGGGGTAAATTGTTCTTGCCCAGGAAGGTTATACCCCAACCTTACTGTATGGACTAATATTTTTTCTAAAGACTAATGAAATTACAAAAGATTATTTTTTTGTAGCTGTTTAATGTGTTTGATAGGTGAGGTTAAATTTTTCCTGGCCAGGAAAATTATACTCCCTCTGTACTCTATGGAGATATCTCTTTTCAAAAGAATAAAGAAATGACAAATATTGAATTTTGTTGGTTATTTACTGAATTTTTACGTGGAGTCAATTGTTCCCGGCCAATCAATTATGCCCCCAACTCTAAAGCATGGATAAATCTCCTTTTCAAAGAGTAATAGTATGCCAACTTCTTTACTGGTTTGATAGGTGGGGGTCCCATTTTCCTTGCCAGGAAGATTATACCACCAAGGCAAATGAAATGACAAATGTTTGAATTTTTGGGTAGTTGTTTACTGTGTTTGATATGTGTGGGTCCATTTTTCCTGGCCTAGAAAATTATACCCACTCCCCACTGTATGCAGAAATCTCCTTTCTAAAGACTAATGGTACGACAACAGATTGAATTTTTTGGTAGTTGTTTATTGTGTTTCATACGTGGGGGTGCATTTTTCCAGGCCCGGAAAATTATATCCTCAGCTTACTCTCTTGAAAATCATCTTTCTAAAGGCTTACGAAATGACAGATAATTTAATTTTTTTGTTCTTATTTCCAGCTATTCTTAGGTGGGGGTCCATTTTTGCTGGCCAGGAAGATTATAGCCCGACTTTCCTCCTTGGACAAATCTTCTTTCCAGAAACAAAAAGGTGGGGATTTACTTTCTTTGGTAGGTGGTGGTACATTTTTCCTGGCCACTATAATTATAATAACTCCCTACTCTATGGAGAAATCTCCTTTCTAAAAAATAATGAAATGACAAAATTGTAATTTTTGGTGGTTGTTTACTGTGTTTGATAGTTGGTGGTACATTTCTCATAGCAAAGAAGGTTATGCCCCCACCCTACTCTCTGGCAAATCGTTCTACAGATCTATCTATGACAAAATATGTAAATTTTTGGTGGTTGTTTACAGCGATTTTTAGTTGAGGGTCAATTGTTCCTGGCCAGGAAGAGTATACCCCCACCTTACTCAATGGGCAAATCTTCATTCTAAAGACTAATGAAATGGCAATAGATTGTTTTTTTTTATCTTTTCACGTTTTTTTGATAGGTGGGGTTCATTTTTTGCTGGCCAGGAAGATTATAGCCCCACCTTACTTTATGGATAAATATTCTTTCTAAAGACTAATGAAGTGACAAAAGATTGATTTATTTGGTGGTTATTTACTGCATTTTTAGGTGGAGGTAATTTGTTCCTGGCTAGGAATATTATACCCCCATAATACCTGGACTAATCTCGTTTCTAAAAACTAATGAAATGAAAAAAGTTTGATTTTGTCTTGTTGTATAATGTGTTTGAAATGTGGGGTTTCATTTTCTATTCAGTGGAATTATATCCCCAACCTACTGTTTGGAAAAATCTCATTTCTAAACACTAACGAAATGACAAACATTGATTTTTTCTTAGTTGTTTACTATATTTGATAGGTGGTAGTCAATTGTTCATGGCAATGAGGATTATACCACCACCCTACTGCATATACAAATCACCTTTGTAAAAGCTAATAAAATGACAAAACATTGAATTTTTCGATGCTTTTTTGCGTTTGATAAGTGGAGGTCCATTTCTCCTGGCATGGGGAATAATACCCAACACCCCGCTGTGGACAAATCATCTTTCTAAAGTGTTAGGAAATTACAAAAGATTGAATTCGTGGTGGGCATTTACTGATTTTTTTAGATGTGGTTCAAATTGCTCTTGGCCAGGAAAATTATTCCCCACCCTAATGCATATACAAATCTTTTTTGTAAAGATTAATGAAATGAGAAAAGATATAATTTTTTTATGTTTATTTAATGTGTTTGATAGGTCGGGGTGGATTTCTCCTGGCCAGGAGAATTATACCCCACCCTATTTCTGGACAAATCTTCTTTCTAAAGAGTTACGAAATGACAAAAGATTGAATTTCTTGGTGGTTATTTACTGAATTGTTTAGGTGTGGGTCAATTGTTCTTGGCTAGGAAATTATAATCCCACCTTAACACAAATAGAAATATCCCTTGTAAAGAGTAATGAAATGACAAAAGATTCAATTTTTTTAGTTGTTAACTGTGTTTGATAGGTGGAGTCCTTTTTTCCTGACCAGGGAAGTTATACCAATTCCCTACTCTATGGAGATATCTCCTATCTAAAGACTTATGAATTGAAAAATGATTGAAATTTTTCTGGTTTGTTACTGTTTTTTTTAGACAGGGGTCAATTCTTCTTGATCAGTAAAATTATAATCCGTCCCTAATGCATGGTCAAATTGGCTTTCTGAACACTAACGAAGTGACAAAAAAGATTGTATTTTTTGGTAGTTGTTCCCTGTTTTTGATAGGTGGGGGTCTACTTTCCCTGGCCAGGAAGATTATTCCCCATCTTACTGTACGGACAAGCCTTCCTTCTAAAGACTAATGAAATGACAGAAGATTGAATTTCTTTGTAGTTGTTTACTTTGTTCATAGGTCGGGTCAATTTTTCCTAGCCAGAAAGATTATACCCCCACTATACTCTCTGAACAAATCCTCTTACTAAAGACTAATGAAGTGACAAAAGATTGTTTTTTTGTAGTTGTATATTGTGTGTAAGTGGTGGGGTCCATTTTTCATGGCCAGGAAGATTATACCTCCACTTTACTCTATGGACAAATCTTTCCAAACGCTAATGAAATGACAAAAGATTGAATTTTTTTCTGTTTTTTTTTTCTTGCACCATTTTTTAGGTATAGGTCAATTGTTCTGTGCAAGGAAAACTATACCCCCAAGATAATGCATGGACAAATCTCCTTTCAAATGACTAATGAAATAACAAAAAATCAATTTTTTTAGTACTTGGTTTCTGGTTTGATAGTTAGGGTCCATTTTAACTGGGCATTAAATTTAAAACACCAGCTTACTCTATGGACAAATCTTCTTTCTAAAGAAATGACAAAAGAATGAAACTTTTGTGGTTATTTACTGCAGTTTTCGGGTGGGTGTGAGTTGTTTTTGGCGAGAAAAGTTATACCCCACCCCAGTTCATGGACATATATTCTTTCTAAACAGTAATGAAATGACAAAACATTGATTTTTTGTGGTTATTTACTCCATTTTTACGTAGAGGTCAATTGTTCTTGATCAGCAAAATTATACCCACCCTAATGCATGGACAAATCTCAATTTCTGACGATTAATCAAATGACAAAAATTGAATTTTTGTAGTTGTATACTTTGTTGATAGGTGGGGGTTCATTTTTTTGGTCATGAAAATTATACCCCCAACATACTGTTTGCACAAGTCTCATTTCTAAACACTAACGAAATTACAAAACATTGATTTTTTAAAGTTGTTTACTATGTTCGAAAGCTGGGGTCAATTGTTCCTGGCCATGAAGATTATACCCCCACCCTAATGCACATAAAAATCTCCTTTGTAAAGACTAATGGAATGACAAAAGATTGAATCTTTTGATGGTTGTTTAATGTGTTTGATAAGTGGGGGTTAAGTTTTCCTGGCGAGGAGAATTATACCCCGACCCTACTATCCGGACAAGTCTTCTTTCTAAGCAGTTACGAATTCACAAAAATTGAATTTTTGGGGTAGTTATTTACAGCATTATTTAGGTGTGGCTCAATTATTCTTGGCTAGGGAAATTATACCACCACTTAAATGCAATGGAAATATCCTATGTAAAGACTAATGAAATGACAAAACATTGAACCTTTTGGTTGTTGTTTACTGTGTTTGATAGGTGGGGTCAATTATTCCTGGACATGAAAATTAAACACCCACAATAATGCATGGACAAATCTCCTTTGTAAAGACTAATGAAATGGCAAAACATTGAACCTTAGGTGGTGGTTTACTTAGTGTGATAGGTTGGGGTTTATTTTTCCTGGCCAGCAAGATTATACCCCTACTTTACTGTATGGACAAATCTTCTTTCTTGATACTTATGAAATGACAAAAGATTCAGTTTTTTGGTGTTTTTTTTCTGCAGTTTTATGTAGGGTCAAAAGTTGTTGGCTAGGAAAATTATACCCCGTACCTACTGTATAAACAATTTCATTTCTACAAGCTATTGAAATGACAAAAATTGAATTTTTTAGTAGTTGTTTATTATGTTTGATGGTCTGGGGACCATTTTCTTGGCCAGTTAAATTAAAACCCCGCCTTACTCAGTAGACAAATATTCTTTCTAAAGACTAATGAAATGACAAAAGGTTGATTTTTTTGTGGTTTTTTACTGCATTTTTCGGGTGGCTGTTAATTGCTGTTGGCCAGGAAAGTTATACCCTACCCTCATGCATGGACAAATCTCAATTTCTGAAAATAAATAAAGTGACAAATGATTGAATTTTTGTAGTTGTATACGGTGTTTGATAGGTGGGGGTTAATTTTTTGTTCAGGAAAATTATACCCCCAACCTACTCTTTGGGCAAATCTCATTTCTAAACACTAAGGAAATGAAAAAGCATTGATCTTTTGTTATTTGTTTAAGATGTTTGATAGCTGGGGATCCATTTTTCTTGCCAAGGAGAATTATACCGCCATCCACCTCTCTGGACAAAAAATTCTTTCTAAAGAATTAAGAATTAAAAATGATCGAATTTTCGGTGGTTATTTTCTAAATTTTTTAGGTGTGGGTCAATTGTTCTTGGCCAGGATAATTATACCCCCACCCTAATGCATATATAAATTTCCTTTGTAAAGACTAATGAAATGAAAAAAGATTGAATTTTTCATGGTTGTTTAATGTGATTGATATATGGGGGTAATTTTTCCTGGTGAGTTGAATTTTACCCCCACCCTTCTCTCTGGACAAATCTTTCTAAAGAGTTACGAAATGACAAAAAATGGATATTTTCGTGGTTATTTACTGATTTTTTGTAGGTTTGGGTCAATTGTTCTTGGCCAGGAAAATTATACCCTACCCTAATGCATGGACTAATCTCCTTTGTAAAGACTAATGAAATATCAAAAAATTGAATTGTTTGGTGGTTGTTTACTTTGTTTGATACAAGATGAATACAGTTATAGAGTCAGATACTATATGTTGTTGCTGTTTTTTATACATACACTACTCATTTAGTATTCCTCAAAAATCTTTGGTAAACTAATGTAGAGTATGTGCGTATTCGTTTTTCTGAGGGTCGTTTTTTAAATAACTTTCGACTTTCTTACTCAAAGCAAACTAACTCAGTAAATTGAAGCAAATTGAATTAGTGGAGATATAGTGTAAAGGTAAAAGCTGAAAGCTCTTAAATGATGAGGAACAAGAAGAAGTGTTTGCTCAAATTTAGGGAAGTGGTTGAAAGGAAGAAGAAAATACCGTGCTGCCAGCAGATTTTCTTGGTGGTTATTTTCTACATTTTAAATGGAGGTGCATTTTTCCTGGTCAGGAAAATTATACCCCGACCCTACTCTTTGGGTAAATCACCTTTCTAAAGAGTAATGAAATGACAAAAGTTTGTTATTTTTGTTATTTATTGTTTTTAGCTGGGGGCTATTTTCGGTGGCCAGGAAATTTATACCCCCATTTGTACATTTTAAATTCTTATTCGGTATATTTATGCCCTGGTGTAACAAATTTCTTGGGAAAATTAACATCCCGGGGTGATAATTGTCTTGAGAAATTATCACTCCGTGTAATTATCACTTTGGATTTAGGGGGTAGGACGTAGGGTTAGGAAAAAAAAGGTGATAACTAGTGATGGGATTTTTACCGGCAAATATTTTTTGGGTATTTACCTCCCAGGTATTTACACAAATTGGGTAAATATAAGGGTTTTTTCCTTTTCAATCATATATGTGATACAAACGTTCTTGAGCAGCACATAAAAATAATGAAAAGGTAACATTGGATCCAGCAGAAGATAGAACAAACGCCAAAAGGCATTAAATTTATTATTTTCATTAATAGAAATGAGTTATGTGGTCGTTCTTCTTTTTATATTTATCCAAAGAACATATTTTAAAATACAGATGACTCTGGAAAAGACTAAATATATTTTTCTACGAATAAAGAAACGAAACAATTACATTTAACGCGGAAAAGTGCTTTTCTTTTAATTTACATTTTGTAAGTGACTATGGGTGACAAATGATTACAACTGACGAGACCTGAAATATATTTTCTCTTACATCGTACATGCTTTAATAACTACGAATGGAACATAGTACATGCTTTAATAACTACGAATGGAACAAACTGACGAGACTTGAAATATATTGTCTGTTACATCGTACATGCTTTAATAACTACGAATGGAACATAGTAGGAGTAGAAGTATATACGAGAAATTTCACACTTCACTACACTTTGCTAGTTAGGTATCAAAATATAATTTTAAAAAGTGAGCTGTCTGAAGCCAGAATGAAGTAACTGCATTTTCATGTTTTGCTAGAAATTAGCATTCTTGGAATCAAAATAGATAATATGCCATTGGATAATGGGCTTCATATGATGTTTACGTCAGTTTCTTTAATTAGTTTCTGATTGGGTAGCATCAGATTCATACGTCTAATTCAAATTATTTCATGTTTTAATTTAGAATTGGGTAAAGTTTTATTCAGTTAGTTTTCTCTGGTTTCAAACACCCTAATTTGGCCGCATCAAGCTAATAAAAGCACAAAAGAATTACAGAACATTCAGAACTTAATAACGTTCTCGAAATATTCTATACACATAAGGGCAAAATGTTACCTCGTTATGAGATGGCATTTCTACCAAGATTACTAATCATATTCATCGGATACATGAAACGAATATATGGAATCATCGCTGGTAATGTCTCCATCTATCTCACACACGGAAAAAGTGTCACTGTCACTGTGTTCTTCAAGGGTTCTCCTTTTTCTTGGTACCATGTTGCATTTCAAGTGTGATGAACTTGTATCTCCCGATAACTTATTTGTAAGTCTTTCTGCTGCTCTGACTCAACAGTCTTCTCAGTCTCTTTACCCTTTGTTGATACTTTTGGCTTCTGGTCCCGGTGATGCAACTTCCAGTTATAAACTATATACGTATTTTTCCGGCTCTGGAAGAAGTCAGTCTATTCCTTTACTTGGTGTCAATTTTAGAGAAGGTACTGAAGGATCTTTCTGTGGCGGCTGATGATACCGATACTGTTAATATCCGCTGTGCGACTTTAGATAATGGGTACTTCCACACAAACCTTACCACCAAATTACTGGATTCATTTCACCAGAACTTGTCGAAATGAACTTCTTGACTTAAAAACTTTTCTTTGCCTTTAATTTGCGAAATCTTTTATAACATTTACAAGATCTGTTTTCATGTTCTCTGCAACCTTGTATAAGAACTTCAATCCATCGACATGTTGTTCTGGAGCCAAGTCCCTGTGTTGATGGATCTAGCAATGTTGCGGCATAGTGAATCGGTTGCAGTGCTGTAGCTTTTCTGCTTTCGAAATTATTGAGAATATTTGTTTCTTCTGCTTTGGACAATGGGAATTCGGGAACAGCCTTTCTAAGTTGTTTTTCAATTTCTTTCACAACAAGTTTGTTACATTCATCTCATTCGAATATATTTATCGAGGACACTATTGACTTAAGAACAAATATTAGCTTTTCGAATGTCACCCAGAAAACACATAATCAAAGAATCTTGCTTTGTGGTTTTTGATAAATGCTGTATATCTTGCAGTGGTTTCATGAACAGCTAAGTTCTGCAGAGTGATTTTTGTAGCTTTCAGACTTTCAAGACATAGTAAATAGGTTCCCCAGCGGGTATTACATGGAAGAGTAAAAGAAGTGTGAATGTTTTTCTCATTGCTAATTGCATTAAAAGTGCATTCAGTACCTGAGTATTACTAATCATTTTAATGACGTCTACAACATTTGCCATAAATGATGAAATTGAAGAACAATTCAAAATATCACTGCAGACAAGGTTCAAGGTGTGTATTTTACATAACAATGGTTGCAAATGGATATGCTTTTCTTGGACAAGAGAAAAAGTCTTCTGCATATTTGCTGCATTATCACCAGTGAGAGCAAAGAACTTGCTGGGGTCGTATTTTTCAATGACCTCAAATACTTGATCTCTAATGCACTCAGCAGTGTGACGGTTTTCTTGCGTGTTGATAAAATGAACAAATATTGGATGGGGGTTTGTAATATTGAGGTTGATTATTCTCTCATTACGAACATCACTCTAACCGTCACATTGAAGATTTAGATACTTCGAATTTTTTTTCTCTGCGCACAGCTGTGTTTGTATTTCATTAAACTGGGTATCAAATTGTTCCTTAAATTTTTAACTTATTTGACTATGTGGCCATTATTTTGCAAAATATAAGCTATTTGAAAATACTTGTGAATTGTATTACGAACTCCTTTTCAGGCATCGTTTTTTGACTCGTTATACAACGCCATATGGCAAGTCCTTGAATTGTATGAAATAAAATAAAATAACCTGTACATTAATAGAAAACACTTGCGCTGGTCTAGGATAAATGCAATGTCATATATAAGGAATTAATTGTTGAATTTATTACATAAGTAGTTAACTGTCCTTTGCCATTTACAGTTTTTATCTGAACTTTGAGACAACTTATAGATACTGCAAGCAAGCAAACTACTCCCTTATCGTTCATCCCAAAACGTAACTTGACATGTGATGTGTGTTTGAGCTCATTAACTCATTAACTTACATGTGTTACGGTATGCATATATAGGCTACTTACGTTTTCATCACCTGTCATTGTAAATATAAAAGTGGTAATGCTACTAGATGAACAGTGTACATTGATGGAGGAACTCTTCATATATGAAACCGCATCAAAGTTTTATCAGCTACCCTCGTCACTAAAGAGGCATCAATGCTTTATTGTTACTACAACTTGACGTAGGTTGTTCACTTTCATTCTCTTGTTCTGTCCCAGGTGTTTACCAACAATCAGACAAACTTCTCCCTCGTAAACCTTTTAAAATTGTTTTCTTTAGACTTTCAGGACATTAAAAACATTTACGCACATGATCTGACATTTCATTTACATTTGCGTGTTTATGGTAAATACTCAAGTCCCATCCCTAGTCATAACACATAATGTTCTATTTTTTATAGAAATGTGTAAATGTGTAACGATGTTCTACGGAATCATTCTGACATAAAAAGGCCTCATTTCATTATATATATATATATATATATATATATATATATATATATATATATATATATATATATATATATAGAGAGAGAGAGAGAGAGAGAGAGAGAGAGAGAGAGGGGGGAGAGAGTCTATTAACTTTCAAAAATATTGTTAACTTGTCACGAGGCCCTTTGTTAACGTATCATTTCTGCTCACTTTCATATTCCATTTCAAGAGTTATTATTAATATTAAGTCTAAAAGAATATTTAGGGTTAAGACGTAGTAGCACTGACCGCACTATATCTCGCCAAGTCAGCAAAAATTTTCTCGGTCCTGATTGGTTGAAAGAGGTCACGTGACTTTAGGCCCCGCTCACGCGGGAAATTCAAATTTCCAGGTCACGTGGTATGACGTCATGTGTCGCGTTGCGGGGGAAGTCCTTAACATTGGATTCTGAAATTCGTTCCCTTTACGGGTAAGGTGAGTGATTTGGAACATCTATTTTGATTGGTTGATAGAGGTCACATGATCTTAGACCCTGGGATTTTCTAAATTTGGGTATCCTCTTTGACGAGTACTTTGCTACCTCGATTCTGATGGGCTGATATAGGTTGCATGATCTTAGATCGGCTACACGGTGAACAGGTCACATGGTATGACGTTATGAGTCACCCTTGTGCGGAAATCCCTCACTCGGGATTTTTGAAATTTGTTTCTTTTTACGGGTAAGATAAGTGTTTTCGTACTTTGATTCTGATTCGCTGATAGAGGTTACGTGATCTGAGGTCCTAGGATTTTTGAAATTAGGGTATCCTCTCTGATGTGTACTTTGGTACTACGATACTGATTGCCTGATACAGGTCAGATGATTTTAGACGCACAACACGGTGAACAGGTTACATGGTATAACGTTATGAGTCACCCTAGTACGGAAATCACTCACTCTGAATTTTTGAAATTCGTACCAGTTTTCCGGGTAAGATGAATTTGATTGGTGGATAGAAGTCACATAATCTTACCCACCTCATGCTATAAGTTCAATATTTTTTAGGTTACGTGATATGACGGAGGTCACCTTTGACCAGGATTTTAGAATTTTGTTCCCTTTTATATGGTTATCATTTTGGTACCTTAAATTTGCCATTGAGAGTTCAATCCCTCCTTAAATAACACTTTTTTTGTATCATGATATTGTACTGAACTTTACATTAAATATTATCATTTTCTTTGATAGATAAAATGATTACCAGCTTACTTACCTTGACGGAGAGACGCTTTATATGTTTACGTATCGAGATCCTGTAATAAAATTAGTAGCCTATGTCTCTGAAAGGATACATTTATTTTAACAATGTTGAATGAGGGGTCCATCCTTGTCGCTTGTAAATTTCTTATAACACATTGTTGTCAGTTTAAGCGATTTTTTAAACGCTCAGCGTTTTATTGCTCAGTAAGCGCTTCATTAATGGAAACAGTGTTGCCAGATTTTTCTTACCTAAACTGCTCCGATTCTTTTCGAAACGGTTCCGCAGAGTGCAAGAATTTTCAAACTAAAATGTTTTCGAAGTGAAGAAATTTCAAAACAATTTTCTTTCGAACTAAAAAATTCAAACACAAAATTACGGACTAGAAATTTTCAAACTAAAAAAATTCACAAAAAATTCGAACTAAAAAATTGAAAGAAAAGTTTTCGAAGTACACTAATTTTTAGAAACAAAAGTTTCGAACTAAAGATGTAAATCAAATTAAAAATTTTCAACTCAAACTTTTTATCGAACTAAATTTTTAAAATTTTCGATCTAGAAAATTAGACCAAATTTTGAAAATTTAAACCAAATTCTAGAAAAATAAAAGAAAAATCCTAAGAAATGTTTCTCCAGGAATCGAACTCAGGTCTTGCAAACAAAAGATCTTAAATGAGATCGGATTTAATCATGTTTGGTGGGATTCGAACCATCGTCCTGCAAAAGGATATTCTTATACTTTAATAAAATAAAGCTGGCAGTGTAACGTTTCCGTTCGTGGATTAAAATAAAATGCTGAAAGACTTCTTTGTGTGTTGACATAGAAGCACATATGAATGAAATGCAAGCGTCAACGAATGTTGTATCTTATTACTTTGTTTTACTACGAACGTGTCAACATGATTCATGAATAAAGCAAACATTGACATTCTCTTAATGTATATGAGGTAATTAAAATGTCATAATTTACGACAGATAATGACATGATTCTGGCAGAAAGCATTCGGGATGATGTCATAATCGTAATTTCGATACTAGATGTTGTAACTATTGAGAAACGTGAACGTCGTCACGATCGATTGTTACACATCGCTTTGGTTCGTGACTCATGACGAAAGCAGCGTTTTGATTGGTTTATTGTGATGTCATTTTATGAATTTCCTAGTTTCAGATCGGTTGAAGATGACATCGTTTTAAAACCTATCTAAATAAAAATCTAAATTTCATTTTTCAAATCCTACACCGTTCTAAACTGTCAAGTGAAGAAGGTGTGCTTTTAGAAGTGTCTTCATTTCAAGCTTTACTGCGGCGACTTTTTGTTCATTGAATCTGAGGTAAGTTCAGTGAGATTTTATTTTTCACGGAAGATTGGAAAATCATTTTTATTTAATACTTGTGGGAACTACAAATGCGGATCACTACTACAATGTTTTACTTTTAGTGCGAAATATTTAGGCTATGAAGGAATTGGTGGAATGGGAAAGTGGTAAACTCACAAGATCGAATCAGGAAACCCCAAACATGAAAACTAAGCACGAGAAATGATATGGTTTCTTTAGTTTGGTTTAGCGTCCCTTCAGTAGTGTGAGCTTAATGTTGAATCTGTGCGCCCGTCTGGAATTGAACCATGGCCAGAAATGTGTGCGCTAACCATTTATTATGGCTTTGAAAAGAATGCATTACAGAATTTCAAAAACTACGTCTGAGAATAATATGGTTCGATTCCTTTGAAAGCATTATTTTAGTACAGCGTCTCCTTCAGCTTAACGTGATATTCGAGCAACCACCCGGGATTAAACCAGTGCCAGAGGTGTGTACGCTAATCATTTAGCTTAGTTTTGAAAATAATGTATGATAACGCATGAGAATAATAAATTTCAGAGAAGGCTTAACAGTGATCCGACGTGAAAAGCAAACCCACCGAGGGTTGAACCAGGGCCTTCCACGTTAGAAGCATGTACGCTAACCGCTTAGCCACAATGATAAAAAGAGTGCATGGATATTTGGTTAAAAGTTCTACGCTATACAGATTTTATTTTGACAATTGCATATGCGTAACGTTAATGTTTGAAGAATCTCCTAAACTTGCAAACACATCGTTGTAGTTTAGCGTCCCTTCAGCTTCACTTGATATTCTAGCAACCACCCGAGATTGAACCAGGGCCAGAGGTGTGTACGTCAACCACTTAGCTTAGTTTGAGGAGAATGTATGTTAACGCATGAGAATATTAAATTTCAGAAAAGGCTTGGCGGCGATCCGACGTGGAAAGCAAACCCACCGAGGATTGAACCAGAGCCTTCCACGTTAGAAGCATGTACGCTAATCACTTAACTATGCTAATCACTAAAAAAGGAGTGCATGAATATTTGGTTAAAAGTTTTACGATCTACAGATTTTGTTTGACAATTGCATATGCGTAACGTTAATGTTTGATAGTTCTCTTCAACTTGCAAACGGATCATTTTAAAATCGAGGAAAAAATGTTTACGCGTACTTTGTCACATCTGAGTACTGTTGAAACATTCATTCATTTCATGCATTCTTTTTAAAGAGCCGTAGGTCAGTTATATGCTGATGTAATGGTCTCGAGTTTGATTTCGAGTATGACAGCAATAAAACACTCATTTTAGTAACATAATTATTTTTTTAAACTCAGATTTCTAGTACGTGTACTTTAACAATGGGATTCTGAACTCCCCCGCCAGGGAATCTAACTCAGGACCTTTATATGAATTGCTTAGCTAAAACTTTATTGTCAATGTTATGATTCCAGGTTTATCAGGTGATTAAAATTTTTCTTTCTTCTTTTTTTGTAGTAAATTCAAGCAGCTCAATTGCTTTTCCCCCGCTTACATATTTTAACGTAATTGTTCCTGTTGGTTTTCTCCTTTTGAACCATGGCCGATTTGATTTTTACTGTTCGTAACGAAATCACTCGTCATTATATACGATTTAACATTAAGGGCAGCATGCTCGAAATTCAATTTAACGCAACACCTGTAAGAACCGATATTATCCAATACGTGTATAACAGTTTCCAAGCAATGCTGGACCATTTATTAGCCAATGTCGACGATGAGGCGATGATTGGTTTGTCGGTAATATCGCCACGCAACATCAATAACCCATTTTGGGTGAGTTTTCGCCAAGCCCGAAACCTGACACTGGAAACAAAGTGGGCCTCGTTTGAAAGAGTTTTACAAAGTAACAATTCATTTCTCCTGCACGAAACATTCACCGTTCATTTTCATCGTGTGGATATTAACACTTGGCGTGTGCGGCAAGGAGTACTTCAAAATGAAGAATTGTTACGTAGCAAGCGAGGGACTGTACGCGTAAAAAATCAAGATTCAACGTGCCTGGCGTAAGCCCTTGTCATTGCTATTGGCCTGAAGAAATACAACAATGTAGATATGAAACGACATAAGCAATATCAAAATCAGAGAAAATGTCATGTGGACCAAGAAGTCGATGCGATATGTGCAAATGCAGGAGTGAATTTGGATCATGTTGCCAGTGTAAATGAAATTCGACAATTCCAGTCATACCTCAAAGAATATAAAATTACTGTGTATACTAGTTTCTCAGGTCATGACACCATGTACGAGGGATCCAACGATGAAAATCGCACTCCCATAAATTTGATTTATTTGGCTGGCCATTTTGACATCATCCAATTTTTAAGGGTTTGTTATGCAACCAATTTCTACTGTGGAGCGTGCCATAAAAAGTATGATCAGCGTAACAGACATGTGAAAAATTTTGCTGTAACGTGCAAAAATGTTTACAAAGACCTGCATGTGACAACAATCAAACGCCGATATTGTGCAATGACTACAATCGTCAATTTTACGGCGAAGAATGTTTTAACAATCATCGTAATATTGTATATCATCAAGGGGAACCTGTATGTAAAGTGGTGAAGCAATATACTAAATCTTACAGAGTATATTCTTTTGTACATATTGGAGAAAGCATTCATTACTGTAATGAGACATTTGTAATGTTTGTAAGAAGGTTGTTCCAGTATCGCATCAATGTTTCATGCTTCCCGATCGCAATGCTTGAAACCTGGTGTTCCATCACTCATGCACGAAAAGAAAGCCTTATTGATTTTCTACGATACTGAATACATGCAGGACAATAATATTGACGATAATATGTTTGTACACGTTCCGAATTTATTGGTTGCACAACAAGTATGTTATGCATGTGTTGAAAACGATAATATCCATCAGTCTTGCAGTACGTGTGGTCAGCGCCAGCATATTTCCCAAGGAGATGATCCAATTTATAATTTTCTCCAGTACTTGCGGGAACGTCGTCCCAATATAAATAGGATTTTCTGTCTCGCTCACAACCCGAAGAGCTACGATGGACATTTTATTCTAAAGGTCATGGTAGAACAATGACAATGGAGACCTGGCCTCATATTAAATGGGACCATACTCAGTTTAACCTTGAATAATCTGACGTTCATTGACTCTTTTAATTTCCTGCCTATGGCATTAAGCAAATTCTCGAAAGCGTTCAATTTACCTGCAACCAAAGGCTACTTCCCGCATTTCTACAACACCAAGCAAAATCAATCGTATATTGGACCACTTCCAGAAACGAAGTATTATGGTGCAGATGAAATGTCCGTCGAAGACAGGAACAGGTTTATGCAGTGGTACAACGATCATCGTAATGACACATTTGATTTCCAGAAGGAAATTATCAACTATTGCATTCAAGATGTCAATGTACTGCGACAAGCATGCGTTTCGTTTATGACGTCATTTGAAGCACAAACCAAGGTAAATCCCTTCTTGGAGACGATAACAATTGCAAGCGCTTCCAATTTCGTATTCCGCCAGAATTTCCATTGGAATTCTACCGGCACATGGCTATCGATGGAGAAGTACGCAATCAATCGCTGCAATGCAATGGCAGGCCTACATTGAAAAAACCGAAGGAAAATAAATCTTACATACGGCTCGACAAAAATTAGTGTTTATTGCGGGGTTCCATGTTGTTGACTACAACCAAGATTCCCGGGACGTTAGAGGAGCACGTCTATAAGAGTGCCGGCTGTTTTTATCACGGTTGTAAAGTGTGTATTACTACAGGCCGTAATTATCACATCTACGGCAATCCAGAAGACATCATGGAATTCCGTTATGAACGAAAACAACAACAAAAAAGCAAGACTGCGTGAATAGGGGTACATTGTACATGGAATGTGGGAATGCGAATTTAAACAGCTGTTGAAACAAAATCCAGTAATGACGACGTATGGGATGATTACGGCCATATCCGTACATGAACCGCAGACTCTTAAATCCAAGAGATAGCTTTTTTGGAGGAAGGACCAATTGTGTGAAATTGTACCATCAAGTCGACGAAAAAGCAGGAGAAAAAATAAAATATTTGATATTGTTTCGCTTTATCCGTTCATAAATAAATGTGCTAAATACAATGTGGGTCATCCTAGAATTTATCTACAGGGTGATGAAAATATACCATCAATAAATAAACTCTATGGTATGATCAAAATGACGATATTACCAACTAGCCATATTTATCATGGTCTCCTCCCATACCGATGCAACAAGAAACTAATGTTTCCACTGTGTGCTGCTTATGCCGAAGAAATGAACCCAAGCCCTACAGCAACGTGTACGCACAACGATCAGGAGCAATGACTCACTCGAACATGGGCATCATACGAAATACAAAAGGCAATAGAATTATGATATCAACCGGTAGAAATCTTTGAAATTTGGGATTATGACGTTGAACAATATGACCCCATCACGAAAACAGGGACTTGTTCACGGAATACATCAACACGTTTTTGAAATTGAAAATGGAAACTTCTGGCTGGCCTAGTTCATGTGTCACCGAAGAAGGCAAAGCAAAATTTATACAAACCGTTCTGGAGCGTGAAGGTATTGCATTGGATCCGACCAAAATTGAAAATAATCCTGCACGAAGAAGTTTATCTAAGCTTTGTGTTAACTTTCCATGGCGCAAGCTTTTGCAGCGTACAAACTTTAGCCAGACCACAATTATTGAACGGCCGGAAGAATTTTATGAAAAACTCACTTTCCCCGACATTGAACTTCATCAAATTGTACCCAACAATGATACTATGTTGTATGCGTTCTGGGAGTACAATGAGCATGTGCCTGTTCAAAACCGAAACACCAATGTCATTTTAGGAGCATTTACTACATGTCAGACACGTCTGGAACTGTACAAGTACCTGAAAATGTTGCAGGAACGTGTTTTATATTTCGACACGGATTCTGTGATATTTACAGAAAAGCCGGGGGAGCCAACCATTGAACATTCCACGTACTTGGGATGCTTATCGGATGAGATGGAGTTTTATGCACAAGAGCGTACATCAAGATATTTGTTATTGGAAGGCCGAAAAATTACAGTTTAGAAATATACAATCCAGACACCAACATCACCATTTATTTATGTAAAATTAGAGGATTTACCTTAAACTATGATGCAGGACAGCAATTAAATTTCAACACGCAAAAAGAAATGATTACGAATCAATGCCGTGGACAAGTCACCATTACCATCCCCCATAAAATATGCAGGACCAAAGACCATACCATCGCCACTCACAAAGAAGAAAAATGTACAGCATCCAGTACACAAAACGTTCATTTAAAGAACTCAATTCCTATGATACGTTTCCGTAGGGGTACATTAAAAAACGGAAGTTGGAACTGAAAAAGGAGAAAAAAAACTGTAAATACTCAATACGGCCACCAGTTCTTTTTTCCTTTTCCTTGTTTTCCTCCTTGACCACAAAGCAGTAACACCAAGAAAATTGCAGTACCCAGAGGCGTTCATAAACCACCAACACCATCCGTGGAAGAAATGCAGTCATCTCGTACCCAAAGATGAAGATGAGCTTAAACACATCCATCATTTACTAGTAAGTTTTATTTATCTCTTATTCATAAAGTGATCCATTGTTTCCTCTTTTTCTTTACAGGATACGTCTACAAGATTCGAAGATGATGACACGTCCAAAAATATTCATTAACTAGATTCTGTATCTATTATGTTAATAAAACTTGTATGGGAAAAGCACATACGTTTCGTTAAAATCCAACAAGTTGAAAACAATGTTATATTATTTCTTGAAACCCTGAACACTTTTTTTTAAAAAATGGTAATCTTGAAGATTTAATGTGTGAAATATATCCAAGATTTGGTTTAAATGATTACTTTGAAAATATTTCGTTCGAAAGATTAATTTGAAAATTTAGTTTCTGGAACTTAATTTTTAATTTTTACTTCCAAAATGTTTATTTTTTAGTTCGAGAAAAAGTTTGATTTCAAAATTTTTATCTCGAAAATTGTTTTTTAAAAAATTGGTTTAGTTCGAAAAGTTTTTCTTTCAATTTTTGGGGGTTGAACAATTTTGATTTTGATTTTTTTAGTTCGAGAAATGTTTGATTTGAAAATGTAGTTCGAAATTTCTCTTATTTTTTTTAGAATATTTTTTGCTTCGAAAAAAATTGTTTCAATTTTTAGTTCGAAACATTTTTTAAAATTCTTGTTTCAAAATTTTTACTAATGTAGAGTATGTGCGTATTCGTTTTTCTGAGTCACGTTTTTTGTAAATAACTTTCGACTTTCTTACTCAAAGCAAACTAACTCAGTATTCCCGGGCAAAGATATATATTATATTTTAGTACAATATTTTCTGCTAAATTAGTTAAGTAGTTTTATGCTAAAAAATTGTTAAGTAAAACATATATCTTTTGAAATTTAATATCTGCTATTGATCTTAAAGTTGACA
This sequence comes from Thermobia domestica, assembly GCF_964235325.1. NCBI lineage: Eukaryota > Metazoa > Arthropoda > Insecta > Zygentoma > Lepismatidae > Thermobia > Thermobia domestica. The sequence goes on from NC_137457.1 coordinate 96,683,737, forward strand.
TAATGGAACCACGAGAAACATATTGTAATCACTCGAACAGGTCAAGTACAACATCTTTTCTGAAGAGTTGATACTGACATTATGTTTCCAGTTGGCTGCGTATCAAATTTTATTGTCTGACAACCGGAAGAATATACACACATAAATACATATTCTTGATAGCACACTGTTTTGGGTGAAAAGGGTCACACAGCATAATGTATTGCGTTTGATAAAACTTACAGTCCATTTCCAACGCCAGACGTGTTTGAACCTATAGATCATGCCTTTTTACATAGGCCTCTTCAGCATTCTCTTCAGTAGAAGCCGTCTCCATTTGTGAAATTTAATGATCTCTTTTATTTTTGTTACATACTGTGTGAGTTATGAACGTTTCCTCGTATGAGTACTTTTTCACTAGTGGGGCTTGTAATGTTTAGTCGTGTTGGGGATTTGCAGATTTGCAAGGTACTGTAACCGTCTATTTGTAAGAAGATCTTGTAATTTTTATATGGAGCACTGAACATACAAATAGATGTTAGACTGACTAGCATGTGATAGGTGGTTATTATATATGGATCTTTTTTATCCCTTCATTGTATCCAAAGAGTTTTTGAGTTTATATATAATTGCGCTTAAAATTTACAAGTTGTGGGACCATGATGTTTAGAAAGTCCTCTTAATTTTTCGAGCGTTTAGCTGTTTCTGTTTATGGTTTGCATCATATTTGTTCGTTTACGTTTCGACTTTCATGTGGTTATGAATGGGAAATTTTACAACTTTTGCAAGGTATGACAAAATTATTTGGAAGTTGTAAACTTTTGATAATGTGTGCTTTTGGCACTTGTGTTAGGACCGTTCGTAAATTTGAAGATTGCTCCACTTTTGATTTGGTTACGACCGTTCGTGTATGCGATTTGATATATTTCTCCATGAGGATTACAAAATTTTTGAAATAAATTAAACTAGTTTTTTTCGTATCTGTACGTAATTGAGGAGTTCTACGTAGTAGGGACTCATACCGGCATAGGCCCATTTGGGAAATTGCATTTTTCATTCTTCCGTATTAACTCTACAAACATGTAAAATTTTATTCCGATATCGTAAGTCTCTTTGTTACAGTAAAGGAATAGAGGTCGTCGTGAAACGAAAGTTATTGTATGAATGCAGTTATGTTGGTAGTACAGTTGTTTGAACAGTATTAAACACATGGCTGTGTGTTAGAACGAGTTCCAATATAGTCCGAAGAAACAGACGAGAAAATCAAAAAAGCGATCGTATTCAAAGGAAAACGAAAGAAACTCATGTTAGAGCTGTCAGAAAAGTAGTCTCAATGATATTCCAGAGAAACAAATTGAATTAGTGGAGATATAGTGTAAAGGTAAAAGCTGAAAGATCTTAAATGATGGGGAACAAGAAGAAGTGTTCCATACCCTGCTGCCAGCCCTACTACAGAGTAGACGTATTCAGGCAAAAACGAAAAGTACAAAGTTTGTTATCCTTTCTGCACCCAGATACTGTTGCTTGGTACTAGGAGGTGTTCCGTGGCCTATAACGTAAACCAAGACCCAGATGCAGAAGATGATCTTAATGGTCATCTTTCCAGTTTCCAGGACTATTACATGTGGAGTTTCTACATAATACATGAACTACTTTACTATTTTTATTTCACATATATTGTTCTGTTTACTTTATGCTCTGTTCCATATTTTACAATTAATTTTTTTAAATTCATTTTCTCAAATTGTACCACTGAGTTGCTGAGATACATATACGCTAGAATCCTTTAAAGTTGTTCTGTCTAAAAGAAAAGGAAATATGAAAGTCATTTTACAAACATTCATCTTTCCGTTATAGTGTAAAAACTGTTAGTTTCTTTTTGTATATTGTAGAAAAACATAATAAATCCGTGTTTCTCTTGTAGAGTGCACTTGTACCAACTTTAACCCATTTGGGACCAAATTATTATTTTTGTGATTTCTTTCACTTTAAGAAGTTAATTTAGTTTATTATTGCGTAAGTGTCACAAAAATATAACATTTTGATTTTTCCTGCGCATCAGATGTGACTTACGCCCTGTCCTATAAATAGGACGCTGGTCCTTTCTTATATACTAGAAAGAACATTTATTTAACTAATTGCATTTTATTGTTTTAGTGAAGTAATTCAAATTTTTATCGCTGGGTGACTCAAGGCATTGAGTGATAACAGCCGGTATATCAAAGCATGAAGTTTTCCTTTATATATATATATATATATATATATATATATATATATGTGTGTGTGTGTGTGTGTGTGTGTGTGTGTGTGTGTGCGTTTTCAGTTAACGTTTATTTACGGAAATTATACAAAATACGATATATGGTACATAACTAAAGAGAACATACAAATGCCAGTATTTAGAACACCCAACTGTTATGTTTGAAGTACAGATAATTGCTATTTTGTAATTTCGATCTACCTGTGCTAGTTTGTTACACGTGTTTGACTTTGATTCAAGGTATCTTTTTCTTTGCCTTCGTTGTATTTCACGAAACACTGTCAACCAAAATGTGACATTACACTTTTCAAAGTACGATGATGGTTTTGAAGTGCATTCATTATCATGGCATCTTTACGTCTTCCTTTCCGTAATGAAGTAATCCCTTATAGCGAAGCGTACATCATTGAATACATTTGAACAGGTGACTACCAAGTTTGATATATTTGACAGAAATGTTGCTCCTGAATGTCAGAAAATCCACATTGTACTGAGTTGGTTTCGTAAACGTAATCATGAATGTACGATCATTATGTTAATAATTCGTGTAAAAATCACCCGATACCACTTCTTGCCTCTTATATCAATTCTAATTTTTTGATCCAGCAAATCGAGATGGTCGACACCTCCCTTGTGGTTATTGTAGGATGTTATAACGTGAGGATGCTCAATTCTAATATGTTCATCATGTAGTCGGCTCCACCTCTTCATTCGCGAAACAGGATTTACGCTTTTAAAATTTGTGGCAATTACAACACGTCGATTGTCATGCCTCCTAGTCGAATCTGTATTCATGTGAACTTCATACATATTTACTCAACTCTTTTCAATCAGTCAATGGATATACTAAGATACACGATTGCTTTGCAGAATACGGGTTGTTCTGAATTCCAATTCACGAAGATGAATTAGCATATCTCTATTTGCGAAGAAATTCTCAAATATAGAACATGAGTTTTTAGATCATCTGGTATATTGAGAACCACTCTCGAATCTAAAGAAAAATATTCTCTATCATTATGTATATTGTCTCTAGCCCTCTCCTTTATCCTCATATCATTTCCATAGCAGAGAACAAATTTTTATACCAAGTTTTGTAATCACACAAGAGAAAATAATCATTCTTTATCTCCGCACCATACCGACCTGTTTGTCTCCATTATATCACTGTTGAAAATACAATAGAATATTTCTGTAGGTGATTTGTTTACAACATTTCTCTTTCAGTTCGCTCAAGTTACTGTCAGTTTGTACACAATCTTCGGCAAGCTTTGTGTGTGATGCGTCCATTTCTTTCCAAATTTGAACAATATTATAAATCTATTTTCTTTCTCTTCCATTTACTTCTCTACTGTAACTATACTAAAGCTTAGATATAAATTGCATTCAATTGGCAAAATCAAAAAATTGATGTTATCAAGCGTTAAACAATGAATGATAAGCGTGAGAACTTGAAAAAATCAAGGGCGTTGGTCTATTTATACATTCCCTTTTATTACTTTGTAATATATTTCTTTTGACCAGCGTCCTATTTATATGACACTAATGTTTCAACATCTATAGCACTGAAAGTTATAACAAAACTAAAATAACTTTCCTATAGCGTGATTGCCGCATACCTATTGCTACCTAATACATATAAACCAAATGTATTGTTTCCATTAAGAACAAAAAATAACGTTACTCGAATCATACACAAATAAACAAACTTACACGGGTAAATTTAAGTGCCCCTTTTTTCACAGAGGGAAAGGAAAAATATATAAAAAAATACAGTGCATTAGGACAGGTCTTCAATTGTTCCCTGTTATTAGCAGAACTCGAAAACTTTATTCTTCTTTGTTATAAAAAATAAAATATCAAGTGTCCTAAATATAGGACGCTAAAAGTATATCCATATTTGAAATGTTTACAGTCAATTCTCTCAAAACATGTTTTGTCGTTTTGGGTCGTTATTACTCAGAACTCCTCAATTTTAGTTAATTGATATATTTGAGATCAATCCACCACAGTGTATGAAAGTCAATGAACTTAACTCCTTTAGCCTAACCGGCATAACCGTGGGACGTAAAACTCAAAACTCAAAACTCAATGAACTTAAGAGATATGCTATATATTTATGCGTTCATATTATTTCTATATACATATGGAAATAGTACCAATGCTACGTGTACAATGGGAGACCTCCCTAACACGGTTAAAACGCACAGATATGGTTAAAATGCACAGATATATAGAAAAAATGTAAAACAAAACTGGTATGGAACTACATTTAGATTGTACTTTCTGGCTAGTTCCAAATCTGATAACATGAAACAATGAGGACACATCATCATGTAAGATACTCTATTGAGATGATAATGAACGGTGGAGTAACAAGAAAAATAATTGTCTAAGATAAAGAATTGTAGGGAATGTACGATAACACGTTCAACATTATAGTTAGCAGTGTTTCCTTATATATTTGTTTAAGTTAACACAGAGATATTTATAGGAAATGTGCAGCTGTAAAAGCTGGATGGTAAAGAATGATTAATGATATGCGCCAAACAGCTTTACTAGTGTACCACGAGATTAAACCGAATGTGTAATATATTGTGAAGAGGGTTAAAATATTCAGAATACAAAATGTATAAATTAGTTAGAACAATACATAATGTATTAGACAATTATTTCAATAGAAACGTTATTTATATCGTGAGCATTCCTTATATTTTCCATATATGCACGATAATTCTATATATTTTCAACACCACACATTGTATCAATATTATACATTTTTCTCAATGCAACATAGAACTTACCTTCTATTGCTTCTGAAATCAGAAAATTAAATATTAATCCTAAATAATTATATGTAGTTTTATATTAAGTAATTCAATTTAAGTTTCGCATCTTTTTTGTGTAGTATAAAGAATTGGATAATCGCTCTTATAGAATTGTAGTACGGCTATATCACATAGTAAACCACGGTAAAAACATGATTAGCAGCAAACAAATTTCAACGTCGTTAGTTCTCGGTGTTATTATGTTTTTAACACATGTTAGTTTTTTTTTGTATGTGAATGTAATCAATAATAAACTCTAAAATGCATGAAATATTTATTAATATTCATATATTCCGTACTAATGTTTCGGTATTACTTACATTTGTATACTGGAAGATGTTCACTATATATTTGTTAGAGAAATCAATACGTATCCCTATATACTTAGTTTAAGCACTCAAATGAAAAAAAATGGTCGCATGAGGTTGAACTATGAATGTTCATTTCTTAGTAAAGATACACATATTTATTACATACAAATGTATCTTAAGAATATATTGTAATGAAATAAAAACTAACAACCTCTATTGTCTATAGACATTGACTACACAATGCTGCGTTCACAAAAGCTCTCCGCTAACATTTTACCTTAGGGAACTGGATCCAGTTTCTAGTTTTTCTTTCTATTTCTGAGAAATCCATCTTACTATTGTCGTTACACCTCGTACGTTTTCCAAATGGTTCGAGACGGGAGAAGTTTCCGAACTGAATAATAACACAAATTCCCCGCATTTATTTTTTTCGTGAATGTTTTCTTTGTCTGTTAATATTGATCCTAGATATTTGAAGCTGTCTACTTTATAAAGAGAAACTAATTGATATTTTCATACGCCAATAATTCTCCGTGTTATGATCCCGTCAAACTTTCATGTATTTGGCTACATCTGCATTTACTTCTAAACCCATGTGTTGCGAGCACTTAAAAATTTACATTTTTGTATTCTTCTATTCTTCATCCCCTATTCAATTTAAATCATCAGCCTGGTGAATACCATTCAGCTCTAGGCCCTGGTTGATGTCTTTGACTTTCTTGCAGTGTACTCCAGGACAATATTAAATAATAATTGGAACAACGTGTCTTCTTATATCAGAGCATTCTCGACGGGAAAATCCCTACACATAATTATCCAGCCCCGACTTTACTTTGCGATTCCTTTAAACAAATCTTAATCTAAGAATCTTTGTCATTATTGGAAATTCTGTATAAACGTTAAACAATATTTCACTCCTAATCGACTCGTTAGCTTTTCTAAAATCAATAAATAATAAATGTACTGTAATATGGTATTTTCACTTGTTTCCGAATATCAGTCGAATGATAGATATTTGGTTGATATTTCTTCGACTTAACCTAAACTCGCTCTGATAATGTGTAATCTGCGTATCAAGTCTGTCTTGCTTAAAGCATTTTCGAGAGAACTTTGTAGGTTACACTGTTCAACAAATTTTGATCGAAAGTATGTAAATTCTTTGAAATTGCGATTTTTACATTCCTTTAAGCATAATATGAAAGGATATGATAATAGAAAAATTTTCTTAGCTCAAGTTGTAAAAAAACGCCCTTGTACAACAGTAGCTGTATATATACAAATGTATTAATATTTATATATCATTTAAGCAAAATCCTTGTAAAAACGTACATTTCACTTTTTTATATATTTCACTGTGATGTGATAAGCTGGGGAGTTAAGAAGTATCCTAACCTATAGCTTACTATAATCTTGTACTTCCTTATTCAAAATTGCGCAAATACCAGTTTCACAGCGATACAGAAAATAAAGTAACCGTGGTCAAGTTAAACTTAAAGTTAAACATTAACAATTCCGTAATAAAGATCAGTATTAACATCAAAACACGAAAAATGTGTACAAATATCTTTTTGTGCAAGAACTAAACTGCAATGTGTACAAAAGTTTCAAGTGATCCCTTGTACAGGATTATGTTTATTTTATTTTGAGCGTCTTCGCTTGGCCCACCGTTTGTAGGTTACATGTGGAGCATCCCTTGCAATAGTCCAACAGTAGTCGGCCAATATGTTAGAACTCCACTTTCCCTCATATCTCTTCTCCATGGCTGCAATATCTTGATGGAAACGCTCACCATGTTCCTTGCTTACTGCTCCACAATCTTTGGGAAAGAAGTCTAGATGTGAATGAAGAAAGTGGAGTTTCAGAGACATATTGCAATCAAGATTTTTGTAGCACAATAACAATAATGCTACCAGTTGTTTGTAATTTGTTGCTCGGTGTTTTCCCAAGAACTGTGAACAAACACTCTTCAAGCTTTCCCACGCAGCTTTCTCCTCACCTTGGAGAATTTCGTCGAACTTGTGATATTTGAATAGTTGCCTAATCTGTGGCCCTATGAAAACACCCGCTTTAACTTTGGCATCACTTAATCGAGGGAATTGTCCACTTAGGTACTTATAGGCCTCATCCTCTTGGTTCAGGCTCTTAACAAAACTTTTCATAAGACCTAATTTAATATGTAGAGGGGGAAGCAAAATTCGGTTACGATCTACCAGTGGTTGATGCTACACATTTTTCACTTCCGGCTGAAGAGTTTCTCTGGAACTCCAATCACTTTTGCGGTAATGAGACCCACGATCTCTACTGTCCCATTCACATATAAAGCAACAATACTTTGAATACCCTAACTGCATACCTAGCAACAGTGCTATTACTTTAATGTCACCACAAACGAGCCACTGAAAATGATAATATTTAATGGCTTGAAGTAAATGTTACAAGTTTTCATAAGATTCCTTCATATGAACTGCGTAACCTACAGGAAAAGAAGGAAGTTCATTTCCAATATGTAAAAGCGCTGCCTTTAAACTCCCTTGGACGAATCTATAAAGAGCCTCCACTCCGTAGGTTCGTAATTAATTTTAAGTGCCCTCATGAGTCCATTTACGTCTGTGCATGCCACAAGTGTGTCTTCCACAGTAAAAAATGAAGTGAACATATTCTCACTATTCTGATACACTGAAATATTTACCTTTTCCTGCAATAAATTCCATTGCTTTAAGCGTGACGCTAAAATTTCGGCTTTGCATTTCGAGAGGTCCAAGTCTCTGATTAGATCACTTAGTTCCTCTTGAGTAAGTCTATGTGGTTCACATGGAGGTTCTTCTACAACAAACGTAGGATCCTTCGAAGTACTTGATTCAGGAGCTTCAATTTCTTGATCATCATCAGAAAAAGATCATATTCTTTAGGTGGGTCAGGAACAGATAGTCCTTCTCCATGAGGAACAGGGCGCATTGCAGAAGGAATGTTAGGATAAATTACAACGACTCACCAAAGGTAGTCGTTAACCCTGGTTCAGTTATATCTTTTGTGGCAATAATCGTTTTCACCTTAAAATATCTTCTGAAGTTATATTCACTAGTATGCTCACCTTTTCTACTGAAATTACAAGTCCATAATGAATATTGAATAATTTATTCTTTGATTCCTTTTTAATGTATATTCACACCAACTGACTTGCAATCAAACATGTCCACTGAGTATCTATAAACAACGACATAGCAACCCACTAGACAATAATGTATATTTCTTATATATTCAAACATTCTTCTTTTTTATTTTTTAATTAACATTATCACAGCTATAGTGCTTATGTAAAAGCACTTTCTGCCCAAGATATATGTAATTATGAGCCGATACAAAGTATCTCGTTATATAAAATGTCGCCCGATAAAGGGACTAAATATAAAAGTTACAAGGGAGCTTGACTTTTATATTTAAGAACCACTGGTCCGTTTATAATAATGACATAAGAATAGTGCTATTCTTTACATTTTGATCTCCCTTCATATATCACTTTGTTCAATTACTTTATATAAATACATTTATAATAAAACTTTTATTCCATTATTATTATTTTTTATCATTAAAAATGTCGTCGCTTACTAATACAATCAACGAAGGATGCGAAATCAAAAGCGTAAGAGATAATTACATTTTAAAACACAAATTACAATGACCAACGATTTCATTCATCATTATAAACGGTCATGAAAAAAATGTTTGCTCTTTCCAGGGCGCATTATATAACAATTACGTAAGATGATATTTTAAAGTATACATCATATCAACAAGGCGTCATGATACAAAAGAATCTTATCCAAGTATCATATAAGGTGACACATGAGTACAGTCGTCGGATAATTAGCTTAATAGAATGAACCTTCTACTGAATATAATCTTTGACAATAAAGTTTCAACATAAATCAATGTAATATAAATAATCTTTGTTTTTAATCAGTAACAACATTAACATCTTCCCGTATGGTAGATATAATAATCTATGTTCAAGTGAACGAAAAGAAGGAATTAAATTTATTTTTACACATAAATATTCATAAGAGTCAATAGCTGATATCGGTTTAACCCCTACCACATCAACTGCAATCAGTTTAGATTCGTACTTGTATATGATTCCAATAAAGTACATTGTACTGCACAATCATGATTATGTCCCGCATTATTATTCTGTACAGGAATTGTGTCATTATTTTGATTTTGATACGAAGTGCCATCTCTTGAACTACGGTTACGTCTATCAATGTAGTTTACAGTATTTCTAGAATTTCGCCATGTATTTCGTCTGTTTTCGAATCTACTTTGGTTAAATAGTCTGACATAATTATTGTCACGATTAGTTAGGTTAGGTATGTTCCCATCATATCTTTGCCTATTCTGATTGTTCTGATTGTTTAAATTTACTCGATTTAGGTTATGTTCCGTATCGTCTACATTACGGATATTTAGATTCCGGACTGGTACTGATCAAAAGTTATCTGAATTGTTTTTAATTTTGCCTATTCCCGCTTGATGATTCTGTGCCTGGTATTGAGTTTCATAACATTGAACAAGCATCAATAGATGATTAAAACTCATGCATTGCGTAGAAAACAGGATTTGTTGTAATTTAAACGGTAGTAGATTTCGAATAGATGCAATCACTCTAGATTCAGATTGCAATGGATTTACGATTTTTAATTCGTTGTACGTATTCACAACAAAATCAACAACAGATTTGTGCACGCGAGGATTAAAAGGTTGATTTCTAATCGTAGCGTCTCTGTTTGCAAGTAAAAAGTCATTCTCATAATTTGCGATCAGCGCTGCTTTGAATTCCTCATATGTATTGACGTGTTCACGTACTGCCTTAAACCATAAAGAACACGGTGGAAGTAATAAATGAGGGATTAGTTTCATATATTGAGATTTATCTATACACATTATACTGCATTCGTCCTGAAATTTTTTTAGGAAAGAAGTAGCATTTTCATTACATCTACCACTAAACTTACTCATAGCACGTATTTCGCTCATTTTTACACTTAACTTTACCCTTCTTTCACCATTTCGTGTTCGTGTTGAGTGAAAATTTCTACCTACTGCGTTATGCGTGGTTCCACCATCTCTTTTCCGCCCATCTGTATTCCTTGGTTGAATTCTTTCCAAAATAATATCCTCATCGGATGAGTTACTTGAAGAAGAGATAACACAAGGTCCTTGTCGATCTGCTTCGGGTGAATGCGAGGGCATCACTTGTGGATGAGGGAACTCCAAACGATCAGTAACAATGTTGTTGTTGTACGCATTGTCTTTAATCTGTAACGTCCTAATTTATTCCTGTAAGGTAGATATCAATTGTGCATTTGCACGTATTTGGATTGAATTATCTGTCACCTGAATCTTTTGCTGACGAACAGAAGATTCTATTACTTCAAAATCTTTTTTTACAATATTAACTTCTTGGATTACGTGATTGTAATTATCCTTGCAATCTTCAGATAATCTTTTTAACTTCTCCTCGAATTGTAACGTGATGTCTGTCACAGCTTGTATTACAGATTGTTTCGCTTCTTCGGACTTTTGATCTATTTGTTCTAACTGCCTACCCAATTCTTCATGCTGTCTCTCTAATCGTCCATTCAATTCTTCATACTGTCTTTCTAATCGTCCATTCACTTCTTCATACCGTCTACTCAATTCTTCAGATTTTTGCTGTACTGTTTGTTTTACTTCTTCGGACATCTGGTCTAAATTTTGTTTCATAATTTCTAAATCATCCTTTCGGCTTTGTTCCTGTCGTTGCAATGCTATTAAAATTCTATCCTCTAGGGTCAACATTCCGGGTGCAATAGGAGCTATATTCTGCTCGTTGTTAGCACTGTCAACAGTTTCATTCTCTATTGTCTCACCAATCATGATTTTTCTTGTGATTACTCTGCCACTTCTAAGAACGGTTGAGTTCGTATTCATGAACCTTCTTACTAAGGTAAATTCACCCTTACTTTAGACTTCGGGATATGAATTTACAAGCAGCCCGGGTGAGGTAAACCAAAAATTTTACAACGACTCACCAAAGGTAGTCGTTAACCCTGGTTCAGTTATATCTTTTGTGGCAATAATTGTTTTCACCTTAAAATATCTTCTGAAGTTATATTCACTAGTATGCTCATCTTTTCTACTGAAATTACAAGTCCATAATGAATATTGAATAATTTATTCTTTGATTCCTTTTTAATGTATATTCACACCAACTGACTTGCAATCAAACATGTCCACTGAGTATCTATAAACAACGACATAGCAACCCACTAGACAATAATGTATATTTCTTATATATTCAAACATTCTTCTTTTTTTATTTTTTAATTAACATTATCACAGGTATACTGCTTATGTAAAAGCACTTTCTGCCCAAGATATATGTAATTATCAGCCGATACAAGGTATCTCGTTATAAAATCAAGGCCCGCTTCTTCTTTGTGGAAATTCCCTTTGTTGCGTGTGATAAGTTTTATCACACTTAATTCTGGATATAAAAAAAAGAAAAGAGAAATCATGTTATCCTAGAGGTTATGTTAAACTTCCGAACACTCGGCATATGCAGCGCCTCTAGAGGAAAACTATAGAACTACTGAGTTTCGAATGAGCTGCGGGTTACCTAAGCGGCCATTCGGAACGAAATGTAGAACTGGGCACATCGAAATTATACTGGTTCTATAACATATATTTAAATTTAATCGGAATACGGTAATTCTTCAAAAGTTTCAAGTGATTTACTATTCGAGTTGGTTAAAAGTGTTAAAGTTCTCCTGAAGTTAATCAAGTGTTATATAATATTATAATTTATATAAATCTGTAATTGGAGTCGAATTGTGTGATTATTTGATGGAATTCAGAGGCAATATTGTGAAATACTCCTTCTGGCTGGTATTTAACAAGGCATAAAATTGTCATTGTCAAATGGTGAGTGTTATAGTTTTTCAATTTAAATACTAGTAATTTATTCAATTTATCATATTGTGAGATATATTAAATTATTCTAAAGTCTTATTGAATTTAAGGAGGAATTCAAATTCTATTAGTTATCCACGATTTATTGTATTATTGTAGTAATCAAATAGAGTCAGTTAATGTATCTTTCTGACCTACTTGAACACGTAATGACTTGTATAAATGGGAGAATATACTCAAAGATATATCATAATTGTTTATAATCTTCAATTGTTTAAATATTTAATCTGTATTTTCGATACATTTTTGATAGTTCATTTTTTTTTGTTTTTTTTCCTAAATAAAATAAGAAAAGATAATTTATTGATTTTCCGTTAAAAAGAACCTGATATTGAATTACCTATAAAACGGTATATTTCTAGTGCAGTTCGTAAGTGTAATATTAATATATTTGAATTTAATGCTAAATTTAATCAGATTCATAATCTTTAGCCTTAGATTTGATAATACACCAGTTAATTTCTTATGATAGTGAAAATAGGTCTAATAACTCTAACCCCTCAAATACTTTATATAGTTGTCGTGGATCTAATATCCAGCGGCCCAGAACGGCGTCCATCGAGGCACGTTACAAACATTTCGTTCCGAATCCTAATTCTTCTATAGGAAGAAAATTAGGAGTTAAAATAAAGGGGTTAGTATGTTCTACGCTGATCTAGGTGGAAAGATATATTAGTAGGTGGTCATTTTTGTAAAACTTTTGTGAACACCCTGTCTATATTTATTAAGGAAATATCAAATCTAAAATTTAAGGTCAATGAATGTAAGGAGTCTATCGCTTATCCTAAAGAAAGATAGTTCATACAGACATTACTTTGGTTTAAGAATAATAATTTTTTTTTAGCCTTGTTATTTTCTTAGAAAATATGGGTGAAAGAAATCAGTCGCAGTTCGTATTAAATGGCTTTGAAAATGGAAATGCAGGGGTAGTCATTTCTCCCAATGCTAGGCGGCGATGGGATCTTTCTTATTTAGAAACTGAAAGTGAGTCAAGGTCAAGGCATTCCTTGTCTGTTGTGGAAGACAGCGAGACACGTGAATTATGTTCGAACGCTAGTGACATAACAAGCAAGCTAGCTGCAATAGGTATGTCACGTGATAGCTCACAACAGCTTTTGTCTGTAGAAAGTGATAGTGGAGGAAGTCTTGTTACCAATCCGTTTATTGACCTGTTGGTTACAGATGATTGCAAGAAATACGAAGAAAACGAAAGTAAGAATCCTTTTGTAGTTGATAATTCATATGAAGCTACAAATTTAAATACTGGTAGAAATTTCTTAATAAATAGTTTTATGCCTTTCCATATTAGGACAGATAAATTAAATAGTAGTATTACAGGTAAATTATTTAATGAGAAAATTCAATCAATACCCAGTACCGATGGAACAAATGATCTTAATTTATTTCAATTTCTATTAGCAGTACAAAAAATTATGAAATTAAAAATTTTTCCAGTCGAGTCAGTTTTAGTTGCTGCGTTAAGTAAAGCGCAAGGGAGGTTGAATCAAGAGTTGCATACTTTGTATGAAATGTCACATGACTGGAGGTTTATTTCTAATTATTTGTTTACTAAATTAGTTACACCTTTAGGAAAGCGAGAACTCTTAAATCGGTATGTAAGAGTAATACAGAAGCCTAGAGAAAATATACTAGATTTTGTAAACAATATATGCGATGCATATGAAATATGTTATGGTACTGTGAATGGGAATAACACTAGTGAATTAATTAGTTTAATAATGGATGGGATGCAGCCGCAAATTAGGTTCGATATTTATAAGTACCGATACCCAATGTCTATGGAAGATCTTAGGGGAGACATTATTGAGTATGAGAATCATCAGCGGAACTTAGAATCGTATAATGCACTGGTGAGAAACTCCGATACAAGTAAAACCCAGAAAAACAAAATTGAGTGCTATTTTTGTGGCGGACAGCATCGTGTTGCTAACTGTAGGGCTCATAAACAATATCTTGTGAATAAGCAGTTAGTGAAAGTGAATATGAACTTAAACTCGGACGGACGCTTTGCAGAACTTAGTGACCGGTTAGAGGGTACTACTCAGATGAGGGGGTCGGAAGATCAAACCCGGCGCTTTCATAGTGGTGTTAGTGCCTCCAATAAACAATTACCCTTTACTTTAAATAATAATGAAAGACGCTTTGCAGGTAATCTGTCAAGGTTGGGGTGGTCCGAGAAACAGAAAAGTGAAAGTACTGATGAAGTGTTGACTCTTATGAAGGGGTCCGGGATTCAATCCCATGGGGGAGGTAGAAGTCATGGACGTAAGGGAGTACAATTAGAACAACACGAAGTGGTCCCAAAAGCAATACCAGTTAATGCGAAAGTGAATAATACTAATACGCGTGACCAACTGTGCGGAGACTTTGGTTTCAGTGGCGGTTCTGGAGGGAGCAGCTATAAAAGTAAAAAAACATTTATTTAAAAGAAGTGAAAATAGATTTTGCCATGATTCGCAACAACGAGAGAAAGAAGACAGAAGATTTACGTATTCTGAAACTAAAGATAGTGATAATAAGAATAAAATAAAAAATGAAAATGCCAATTCTTGTGGAACTTTGACTGCAGCATTGGTGGATGCTTTTGTGTTAGGACAAAATATAAGAGGTGGTTTGGACACATGTTCAACGGCGTCACTAATAAACAAACAAAGGTTTATTAATTGGAATAAGCAGTTAAAATACCCAATTAAGATAATTAATGAAAAATTCATAGGAATTGGGGTTGATAAACAAAAGTTAACATTAGATCAGTGTGTGATCATTCCAATTAAGTTCAGATACCGTGTTTACAGAATGAAGTTTTTCATAGTGAGTGACTTAGAACCAGTGTTTATAGTTGGGATAAATGAACTTAAAACTCTAAAAGCGAACATCGACTTAGTGAACAATAAGTGGTTTCTCCCTTTGGAAGGTGCTTATGTACCATTAAACTTTACTTTAAACACCCTCCCCCCTAATTTGAAAACAGAAACTCGTCCGGGTGATTTATTTTGCAGTGAAGCGGCCGGAAACACTTCCAAGCTATTCTTGCGTGAGTCGGACACTGATAGACAGTCAACCAGTCAGACAATGGTATCGGAGAGAGAGGGGCATCTCAGTGGTCCAGTTCATGGGATTTGCAGTGTTACCAGTGCAGTTAATCCTTCTATTGAAAGCAGTTCTAATACCCATATGAAGCAAATGGCTTGTCCGTTGAGGGTGGATCCAGATGTACTTGAGGCAAACCCAGACTTACAAGGGTACGTTGATGAGATTTATAATAAATATCCTAAAGTTTTTGCATCGCAGGTTGGAAAAATAAAAGATTTTGAGTATAAAATACAGCTTAACGACTACACTCCTATACGTAAGAAAGCTTGTCCATTATTTCGGAGTTCGCAAAGAGAAATGGATAATATATTAGATGAAATGTTAAAAGCAGATTTAATTCAGCCCAGCAATAGCGACTATGCTTTTCCATGCTTCCTAGTGAACAATAATGACGGATCCAAGAGATTAATTGTTAATTATTCGGATCTTAATCGTCATTTGTATTTGAACACACAGTTCACTCCTAGGATTGAAGATATATTGGCAGAATTATCAGATGGAAAAGTATTTAGTCATCTGGATATTTTAAAGGCTTATTTAACAATTCCTTTAACAAAAGAAAGTAGACACCTTACTGCCTTTCTTACGCATAGGGGATTGTATGAATATAAGGTCTTACCTTTTGGTTTGGCTGCAGGTAGCCATGTTTTGTCTAAAATCCTGACTGAGTTGTTATATCCATTGAAGGACGAAGGGGTTCAATGGTACATGGATGACCTCATATGTAAAAGTCCAGATTTTGAATCCCATAAGGAATTATTGGAAAAAGTGTTAAGATTACTTGAAGAAAAAGGTTTAACTTTGTCAACTAAGAAATGTACTTTCTTTTCCAATAAGATTTCTTACTTAGGTTATATTATAGAAAATGTGAAAATGTATATGGATCCTTCAAGATTAGAGGTAATAAGAAAACTACCTGCACCAAAAACTAAAAAGGGTTTAATATCTTTGTGTTGTTTCTTACAATATTGTGCTAAGTTTGTACCGCAATTCCATGAAGTCATGGAACCACTTGAACGTTTACGTGGGGCTTCAGCAGAATTTGTCTGGGGAGCGGAACAACAGAAAGCTCTCGATGATGTAAAAGAGTTATTTGCCAACCATGTTATGTTGAAACTTCCAGATTTAAGTAAGAAATTTATAGTCAATACTGACAGCTCTCTCAAAAGTTTAGGCGGGGTCCTCCAACAGTACGATGAGAATAATAACTTAGTTCCCGTTGCATTTTACAGTCGGCGTTTAAAGAAACACGACTTTAACAAACCTATTTATTTATTGGAAATGTTAGCTGCAATCGAAACCATGGAACGTTTCAGTACGTACTTACATAATCCTTTCGAACTTAGGATGGATCATTCAGGTTTGGTATATGCTATGAGAAATATGAGGAGGGTCAAGCGATATGGATCTCTATTGTATAGACTCTTTGCCTTTAACTTTGAAGTGAAATCTATAGCCTCAAATATGAATATTTCAGCCGATTTCATATCTAGATTATATGATCATAACAACTTTGAAGAAATGGAAACCGAACCATCCCATGCGGAACAAGTTAATAATTATTGCTTAATAAACATCTGGAACATGCCTTATGCTAATATTTCCATAAAAGAACATCAACTCAAAGATCCAGAGTTAGCTAATATTATAAAAGATATAAGAGCTAGGAAAGAGGTTGAAGGTTATAAAATAATTCAAGGAATTCTTTGTAAAAAGACCAAGGCAATTAGGAATCCCTATAAGGTTTGTTTACCGAAGGAGTTAGTTCCCAGCATTATTGCATTCTTTCATACACAAATTTTACCAGGTTCTCATGCTAGCATTAATAAGACAATAGCTAAGATCTGTGCTAGATTTACTTGGAGAGGTATCCTAGAAGACATAAGAGAATACGTATCTACTTGTGTAGATTGCCAATTAAATAAAAGTGATAACAGAAAACAATCTGGTACTTTAATATCTCAGTATGAGAACATTGTTAACGGACTCTGGGCTGTAGACTTGCTAGGTCCTTTGGTGGAGAGTAAGTCGGGACGATACTGTCTAATTGTAGTAGATTCTTTTTCAAAAAGAGTATTCTTAGAACCGATAAAGGTCTTATCTACACAAAGTGTAATAAACAAATTGTACAAATTGATGTGTAGAAATGGTTTTATATTCAGTATATGTCATGACAATCACTCAATCTTCACCTCAGCGAAGTTTAAAGATTTTGTATATGCTAACGGGATTAAAGATATTAGTATCTCACCATATCACGCGGCATCTAATCCCAGTGAAAGATACGTGGCTACAATTAAAAATTCCTTAAGAATATATTTTGGTAATAAACAGAGCTCGTGGGACAAAGGACTATGGGAAATAGAATTCTCCGTTAATAATGCGGTCCACGAAGAAACTAAATGTAGTCCCATGGACCTAGTTTTCAATTATAACGTTTGCAATCCTCTAGATGTTAAGTGGAAAATAAGTACTATGAATTTAACTCAAAAGGATCCAAACTTGTGGAATAGAGCATTAGAAAATCTAGATAAAGCCTGGAAACGTAAAAAAAAATTGTATGATCAAAGACGAGTAGAAACAGACTATAGGATTGGCGATAAAGTATTAATTAAGTCACATGTTTTGTCTTCATTAAAAGAAAAGAGAACTAAATCATTATGTGCAAAATGGCTTGGGACATATCAGATCGAGAGTTTCTTAGGTAGTAATACTATTAGAGTTGTAAACGTTAATAATCCGAGGGACATACGAAAAAGCCACGTTAGTTTAACTAAAAAGTACAGAGAGCCTAGAAATAATGCATCGTAAATATTGGCTAAATTGGAAATAGGTAATAATCTAGTCAGCCTAAAAAAAAATCTAGTCAGTTTATAAGATCTTATTTAAAATAAATTCCATCTAGTCAGCTATTTAGACAAAAGTAGTGTTATATAAATATATAAAAGGTTTTTAATGTGTTTTCTAATGCATGTTTTTATCAGTATTCCAGATCTGGATGTCCTTATATCTATGTATTGAGAATTGTTTGTACGAATTGTCATTGTCCAATGTCCTACATGGAGATTTTAATGGAAACCGAGAGTAACAGATATATGGAAGCTTCCAAAGATTATTCCAAAGATGGTACCAAAGATTATTCCCAATATTATTCCAAAGGTTGTTCAAAAAAAGTTCTAGAGATTGTACCAATGATTGATGGAAAATAATGGTGCTATATCAGATGAGTACAATGGATAATATAAAAATATTTTGTAATTTAATAATATATGTAAGATTAATAGAATATTATTACCTCCTGATATTCATATTAGAATATAAGGTCTATATGAGTATTTTAAGAACATTTAAAGAGTATATAATGTAAATTTATGAATAGATAGACAACATTAGTAATAGCTATTTAATTTTAACTAACTTAGAGTGGTTGATAGATTGTTAGTGGTTGTTAGAATTTTGGGGGGAAAATTTTTTTTCTTAAGTTTCGTTTAAATTTTTATTTTGTATGTAATGAATTTTATTGAGTGTGAGGGTTAGTTAGAGTTAGTAGTTAGTAGTGTAGTGTAGAAGTAGTTATAAACTTAACCTACTAATAATAACTTATGCTATCTATTCATAATTAAAGGTTGAAATGGAATATCTAAATATGGTAAAATAAATTAAATAAAAAGTTTCCTCAACTTTTTATATACCGGGAGGGCGATATTTGTTGCGTGTGATAAGTTTTATCACACTTAATTCTGGATATAAAAAAAAGGAAAGAGAAATCATGTTATCCTAGAGGTTATGTTAAACTTCCGAACACTCGGCATATGCAGCGCCTCTAGAGGAAAACTATAGAACTACTGAGTTTCGAATGAGCTGCGGGTTACCTAAGCGGCCATTCGGAACGAAATGTAGAACTGGGCACATCGAAATTATACTGGTTCTATAACATATATTTAAATTTAATCGGAATACGGTAATTCTTCAAAAGTTTCAAGTGATTTACTATTCGAGTTGGTTAAAAGTGTTAAAGTTCTCCTGAAGTTAATCAAGTGTTATATAATATTATAATTTATATAAATCTGTAATTGCAGTCGAATTGTGTGATTATTTGATGGAATTCAGAGGCAATATTGTGAAATACTCCTTCTGGCTTGTATTTAACAAGGCATAAAATTGTCATTGTCAAATGGTGAGTGTTATAGTTTTTCAATTTAAATACTAGTAATTTATTCAATTTATCATATTGTGAGATATATTAAATTATTCTAAATTCTTATTGAATTTAAGGAGGAATTCAAATTCTATTAGTTATCCACGATTTATTGTATTATTGTAGTAATCAAATAGAGTCAGTTAATGTATCTTTCTGACCTACTTGAACACGTAATGACTTGTATAAATGGGAGAATATACTCAAAGATATATCATAATTGTTTATAATCTTCAATTGTTTAAATATTTAATCTGTATTTTCGATACATTTTTGATAGTTCATTTTTTTTGTTTTTTTTCCTAAATAAAATAAGAAAAGATAATTTATTGATTTTCCGTTAAAAAGAACCTGATATTGAATTACCTATAAAACGGTATATTTCTAGTGCAGTTCGTAAGTGTAATATTAATATATTTGAATTTAATGCTAAATTTAATCAGATTCATAATCTTTAGCCTTAGATTTGATAATACACCAGTTAATTTCTTATGATAGTGAAAATAGGTCTAATAACTCTAACCCCTCAAATACTTTATATAGTTGTCCTGGATCTAATATCCAGCGGCCCAGAACGGCGTCCATCGAGGCACGTTACACCTTCTTGACGGAAGGAACCATACAAAAATAACAGTCTCTGATGTGGTCGCTTAGCTCCCTCCAGATCATGGGCACTGCAAAAGGCATTGAGCGCCCCTTCCTATTAATCCAATTTCTTAGATTGCTGGCACAAGTGTTACACACAATGTGGGGTGCCCAACATTTATCTTGGTCTCCAATTTTACAACCAAAGTAATATTGATAGGGTTTTCTTATTAGTGGTGTTATAGTCTGCTTTTGTGAGGAAAATGTCACTTCCCCACACACGTAGCAGAAGCTATCCGCACTGTTTACACAATTTCGCAGCATTTTTGTTTATTGAAATCCTCAAAATGTCACTTGAAATAGTTACGACAACTATTTAAAAATATACATTCGAAATAACAGTATTTTTGCGTACTTGTAGATATACTTTTATGTCCTGCACTACACAAAAGTCACACCCAAAACGCTGATAACTGCACTAAACCTGTCTTTTCTAACAATAGCAGAACACTACTGAGATAAGGAAAACAATGAAACCAAGCTTTCATATAGTGTCTCCAATGTTGCCGGATCAGTGTAACATTTTACCCCAAACGAAGCGAATATATTTATTTTTAAAGGGCTATTATTAGGCATGCCTGTAAAATGAAAAGTAGTGCTAATATTCGAAAATAATTTTCAACTTCGTGATCAGCACCACAAAATCAAATAGAATTAGCTGATTTTGTTCAATTTACATTTTCGTTGTTGAACAGTGTGATTATTGACTGAAGAAAACTGACTCGATAATTATTATAATCACTTCTGTTGCTTCCCTTTTGAAATGGAACAATAATTGATTCTTCCACTCATCAGGCATTTCTGCATTACCGTGACAAATAATTGACGTAATGGTAATAATCGTCCGAAATCATGTGTAAGTACATCCAACATAATGTATAATTTCCATCATAAAACACTGAAAAATTGTTTCTTTATTTGCTAATACGTATCGCATTCTTTGAGAAATATGTCCGTTTACGCGTTTAAGTGTAGTGATTCTTTATGCAAGTGAATTGACACTTTCAATTTAAGTTTTGAGCATCTGCTGTGGTATATTTGTTCTGTTGGGCGGCCTGATCAGTTTTCCTCGAGAGTGTTAATGTTAGTATAAATTTGCATCATCTGTAATTTGGCAGTTTCTCAATTGCGATTTGTAAAATAGAAATGTAATTGAATTTTGGTCATAGTTTAGCAGTTTTGATCTGTTTGGATGATGTGGCTGATTTTGTTAGGTCGTCTTTCGTACCTTTGGCTTTCAGTTCTTTAACAATTACAAGAACAATTTCATGATTTTGGAATTTTCAGCTTATGCAATGCACAATCAACAAAATGTAAGTATGGAAAGTTGTCGAATTATAATTAGGAAGTAGATCTGCACATACATGCAAAAGCTAAGAATGATATTTCAGGCGTTGGATGGCAAATTCAGGCGTTGAACCGATTATGTATCCTTTTCCTATATCGCTTCTAATAGAAATCTCACCATCTCACAATGTCTCAAAAGCGAGTTACCCATTTTGCCATCCAATGCTTCATTTTTACATTGTAAATATTTCACGATTTTTACCTGTTTTTAAGCTACACTAATTTGATATGTATTCGCCGAGTTTCCTAACCTGACCATTTCCAAAAAATCTGACCCGGAATGTAACTTTGTAATGTATAGTATGGAGCTGAATTTGTAACTTTTCACGCTTATATCTCCGCAACGGTTGCGATCGACGATGTGTCCTTTTCGTGTTATGTTCTTTTTGTACAAGGTATCCAACGACCATAGTCTCGACTCGAAGTCCGAGTTACAATTGGATAGGTTCCTTCGTAAGTTTTCCAGAATTTGGCGGTTGCGAGTGTATCTATCGTGACCAGTGATAATACGACCGGCTCTATTTTGCACACTTTCGAGTGCTTGAAGGTGGCTGTATGAGACATGTTGCCAGGCAAGGTATGCATAAGAAAGTGTGGACAGGACTATCATCTTGAACATGTGCACTCGGGCCTCATGAGAAATTGAACTGCAGCGAAAAATGGGATATAATGCTGTGATTCTGCGTAATGTTATTTGCTTTATATCCTTGATGTGCGCAGCGAAAGTTAGCGCACGGTCTAAAATCACTCCCAACTATTTAGCATGTGTAGCGTGAGTAATGGTTGTGTTCTCATATTTTAGAATTCGACGGATACGTTTTCTACTCTGTATAACAGTACAACTTTTGTCGGCATTTACTTTAAACCTCCAACGTCTGGTCCATTGGAAGACTGTCGCATTGATCTGTATGCATTGGAGAGATTATACTAGTGGGAAGTGAAAAATGGTTGGGTCGTGAGCAGAGTCTAAATTGGAAATAACGTAAGGGACAGTAAAAGACACATCTTTGCAAAGAGCGACATGAAGCAAATCGGGCTGTCCGCCAAATTTTGGATTATTAGTAGGATTTAGTGGAGCACTCATGATGAAGTTGGACGTGAGTTAATATTGGTGTAAAGCATCTACAGTAGTGTTTGGAGTAATGGAGTTCCACTCTTCATGCTTAGCATTAAGATCTCGAACTAAAATTACTTATGGCCTTAATTTAGCTATGACATCAAGTTTGTGGTTTGTAGTAGTGAGACCGGCGCCCTATACCCAGTGACCAATATTAATTATACTCCTAGAGATATTAACTCAAAAGCAAGTGCCCCCAAAGTAAGTAAGGGTGGCATTGTAATAAACCTATTTTGGAATGCCTTTTTAATTATAAGTGTGAATCCTCCTTTCTGTCTGGACACTCTATCCTATCGGTACACAATTTAATTTGGTAGGCGCCGAGTAGTGATTCATGCAGTAAAATATGTTTCATGGATGAACACGACATCGACTCTATGTCGGGTTAGAAATCTGATAAGCGTATGTTTTTGCCACTCTAGGCCATCTGCATTCCAAGTAGCAAGGATAAGTGTGTGGTGCAACACGCTGGATCTAGAAACAGCCATCGTCAACCATTTCCGCTATTGTTTCTACTACTACTGCAGCTCTGGAAGCTGAGTCTACAGCTTGTCGGAAACGAGTGATACCACGCTTGATATGGGTTGATATTTTGCAGAAAGGTAACCCTTGAGTAAGGAAAGAACGTACTTTAATTCCAGGTCTTCATTAGGACTATCTTGTTGAACGACAGTAAGTGGCAGGGTGTGGGAAGGAGTGGAAGCTTAAGTATCTTCGGAATTTGTAATCACGGGTTCGGTAGTGTCAGCAGCGGGAATCGAAGGTTTCTCTGCTGATGGTGTATAGAAACTTCGTTTGGTTATATCCGGTTGTTTCTTTGGCTCCTGTGCCGGCAATTTGAGAGTTTAGAGTAAGATTTAAATACTGGACACCGGCTGTAGTTTGCCGGATGATTTCCCTGACAGTTTGCGCAATTGGGAGGTGTGGATGTGTCTGTTTTACTGCAAGACTGTGTGAAATGTGATTGCCCACATTTGAGTCACCTCGGGTGGGCTTGGCAGGTGTCTTGCGGATGCCCCATGCATTCGCGCCCGTAACATTGCAGCACTAAAGGAGGTTTATATGGTTCAATAACGACTTTGTAATGTAGGAAGGTATTAAATGCGTATCTCTCAGATAGCTACAGTTCTTTCTAGAGCTACTTAGAACAGTGACATTATTATTTTCTTGTCATCCGTTTTGCTTTTACGAAACATTTGGTGGAGGCTGGTTGGTTTGTAGCCCAGTCGGGAGAATTCTTCTTGCAGGTCGCATAAATCTGTGTCAATTGGTAGTTTTCGGACAACTACCTTAATAGATTGTTAATTTTTTGCTATACCTGTGGCATACTCAGCTTTCGTTTGCTCGCAATAAATTTTAATGGTGTTATAATCATCTTTGTTGGACGCTTAAACTCGAATGCACTCTTTATTTGGCTGTGCTAAGGGAGGCTCCTTCAATGCTCGTGACAAGGTCTTTATAAAAGTATATGAACTTTTAATGCCGTATATGAAAATCGGACGAGGCTTATGACTGGGCGGCTGTTTTGGCTGAGCAGCATTATCGCTGGCATTAGCATTATCATCTTGTATGGAAGACAAAACATCAAACCTGTTGCTGACTGGGAGAGGCGAATAATCTGTATTGTTGAGGTTTTCCAATGAAGACCTATGTCGCTTTAGTGTTCCCACTACTGCAAGATGCATATCTTCAGGCTTGTTGGAAGTAGATGATTGTAAGGCACTTGATTACTTAAGTGTACTTGGTTTTGATTTGAGCTCCACTGGAATGGCTGTTTGCTTCTCCATGCCCAAAGGCAGAAGAAAATCTTCTGGTTTGTATGTGGCTCTGATTATTTTGCCCCTGATTCCAGGAATCTTGGTTGATTAAGATTTTTTCTCAGATGTGGTGCGTGTCTTCTGAGAGCAATATTTATTGCTAGTGTGGGGGATGGCACCAGCTCAAAAGAAAGTACGAAAAGTAAACGCTAGCCGGGGACTTGCCGAAGCCGTCAACTGTATTTTGGGTAAATCTGCCTCCGAAGAGGAAAGTATCAAAATAAATCTTAAAACCAAGAGGAATAGCAACGTCGTCAACAGGAAAGATCAGGTAGGTGTGGTAACCTCTGTGGAGGCTTAAAATCAACTCGACGGTTGTTTCCTTGACCTCAAAGAGGCATTTAATCCAACCGTATATAAGATGTTCGCGATTCCAGGGATACAAATACTGAGTGACTGGCTTATTTTTCTCCGCCAGCTACGGATACTCTATTTTCGAACCCGGTTAGAGCGCCAGGAAATGCCCCCTATGTGAGATTCTGATCTTTCGGCCCAATAATATGTAAAGAAAGAAAGAAAGAACGATCGTACGAAAGAAAGAAATGAAAAGAAATAACAAGATCAGAAAAGCTAAAAGACACGGAGATTTTATATTAAAGTGGAAGATTGTTTATATACGAATCGAAAGTACTAATTATGTTCATTAAGGAACTGTCATATTATTGTAGCAAATGCATGTACTTTGGGTATCATATGCATTTCTAATTGAAAGGTTGCCTATTTTCTATTGTATCAGAACGTATTGGAAATTGTTTGAACATAGTTTGAAACTGATTTCGAAGAGATTTCCGTTTGATAAAAGTGCACAAAGTAAAGGTACTGTTATTGAGATATTTGCTCAGCGTTATCGTCTACTGTCCAGTCTTGTTCCATCTGCTTTCATTTAACAACAGATTTTAAATTATATGCTACGTGACACCCTTGGCATTTGAAATTTGAGTAGGCCTTCGTCTGAGACCCTAACGTGGAGCGTGGGACAAATATTTTCACTTTAAATCATTATACTTTTGAAACGATGACGCACGTGTTTTCCTGTTTTCTCACCGTTGAAGTTTCCTGGCGCTGGCCATAGACTTTTCTGACATTTGGCCGGCCGCCATTTTGCACAGGATCATTTTAGAGTCAACTTCTCTGTTCTTTCATTTCCCAACAACTTTGAAATTTTCCATTTGAAATTTTTGAGTTGGACCCTGCCTGGGACCTTGTGGGTTGCCCTGGGATAACACCTTTTGCTCTGATACGTTGTACGTTGAAAATGATCAAACATGTGTCTTCCTATTTTGGCATCTGCCTCACCGTTTGCTATTACTAGGGGTGCACCGAACTGTCGGGACATCCTGTATATTCATATAACACACAGTATATGCATTCTTCATTCTCAAGTTTCTTAATAGGTGTCCTTAGTGCTTTCGATTGGTGTATGAACCATCTTCCACTTCGATATATAATATCCTCTTCTTCCCTTTTAAGAGGTATTTCAATTCGTTTCAATTCAACCCCTTGTTTAGTATTATGTACTCATATAAAAGTGTCAAAGACAGAGCTGTACAATTGTACCTTGAATTTAGCTAAAAAATAAAAGTCACAATGAAATCTGCCATATTCTTTTGGGCTGAAATTTAACAAGGACACACAACCACGTGCCTACCTTCTATGAAAATATTTTGAAACAATACTATGGAAATTATCTAATTATCTTAAGCAACTTGAAATGTTTCCTTTTATAACAGAACACAAAGCTTAATTGTATCTAGGACTTAGGACTGAAGAGAACTGTAATGGTGTATTTTCATGGGTTAGACAATACAAGGAAACATGGCTGTCTTCCAGACTATTTCTTTAAACAAAAACCTCATTAAAGATCTCCGAGAATATTAACGGTAGTTCTGTTAAGAATTAGCCCAGCAATGTTGAGACTCAACGATTTTCTGGATATATATACGTCTGGCGGAACAGAATTATACTCTGTAGAACTAAGTCCTAGGGATAAAAGTTTCTTCCATTGCTTCATCAGAATATTAAAACCGTTCGGAAGATATTACGAACGCTACAAGATCTATTTATCAAACAAAAATACCATCGAAACACAGAATAATAACAAAAACGTGTGAGAAAGATTTTGTTGTAAAGAGGCTGCTTTCATTCTTGCATTTTGTTAGAAACACAAGACACATGGAATAAATTTGACTTAAACGTACGTAAATAATTCGATCGTAGAAGAAATCTATAGCTTGTCAGAAAGTTATTTAAATAACGAAATACGTTTACAAATAATGTGAGTCTTATAGTAACTCTTGAGAAATATAGTGTCACACAGTGGAGAGACCACTCGCGAGTTCCCCCAAATCTGTAGTGACTCCAAGAAATTATTTAGAATATATTTGTTAACCTGATAAATTATTGATGTAGCCAACATATTTTATCCTTCTTTTCACTTCTAGAATCTTGAGGTCGTATCACGAAATTGCAACAATAAAGTAACTATAAATTCCAAGAAGAAAAGTAGAACGAACTATTGCCTTACCATTTAGTAACAACATGTTTCCGAACATAATTTATGCGTGGGAGTTTTTTCCAGTGTAGTCAGCACCTTGTGGATAGCTATGCGTTATTTTCAAAGCATAATAAGTTATGAAAATAAGCTGAGGGCTTCACAGTAAGGAACTGTTAGTAATCAGAACGTTATATCTTTTTAGTCTTTTATATCGGAAAACTTTCAAATACAACTCAGTCAGACATAAATGAGAAGCATGAATAAAAAGGCATCCAAGCCTCAAATTGTTTTTGTTTATCGTAATCATATATAAAGAGCATATGAAACAACTACCGATGCACTAATTTAACATATTTGTCATAAACGAAACATAAATAGCCAATTAGTAGCATTTTAGTGAAATTCCTGTACGCGATGCGCCAACAAATAACTATCAAATTTTCAAGGCCAATGTGCTTCACATAAACGACCTCCAGAAAGTCTGATAAGAATCAAGTGTGCGGTTCGTCACAAATGGCCAATTTTCCGCAGTATCTAACTGAACATTTGATTTTTCTTTGATAGTACCAATTTTGGCACTACTTCTCGTCAGAATAATGTTTTATCAAAACGATAACTTTTAAAATTCAAAGGTACAAAACCTTTCTCCGAGGTGTTCTCTTCGAGATCGTTTTTTCTTCTTTTTTCAGACATCTCTCCATATATTCCAACTCCCTACAAATATAGTGCAATTAGCTTTTTATTAGGTACTGCTAAGAACAACGGTACTGATGCCAATAGTGAGGTTTATTTCCATAACTTACGAACTAAAGTGATATCCATCAAGTTACCGATCTTCCTTCTCTATACATGTTGATTTAGGAAGTTTTCATTGTTGGTATAAGTTTTTCAATGATTAAGATACTACAGTTTACTTCTTCACAAATTCCAAAGTTCGGAAAGGAGTTTGCTTGACGGTAGATTTTTCTTATTAAAAACAAATGATAGCATTTGTCGTGATGAGTATTCTAAAAATAGAGCCCTCTTATCTTCCGTCATATTCAAAGTGTGACTGCTGTATTTCATAATACATTTATTGGTCTTCCACAAAAGTCATTTTCTTTGTAATGTGCATTCCCAGTTTCGTGAATAGCTGCTGATAATACTTGTTATTCCTACCTGACGTGAGGCAGGCTCAACCCAATCATTATCCTGCCGCCTATAGTCGGACAATTTGCCCATGCCGACCAGATGCCGCTGTCGGATTGCCTGCGCCGGCGTCTTTCCGCTGGATTTCCGACCGCGACGAGCAAAAAGAGATTCGTTCACCAAAAGAAAACAAAGAGAGTTAGAGGGTAATTTGTTGCTTTAAAATACGAATTAGGGTTTATATTTCCCTCGTAAAAGAGACTGCCGGCATTTTCTTGAAAAACGACGTCGGCACGACGTCGGCGAAAGTTGCAATAACGCGTACCAACGGCAAAGAGTCGAATTTTAGAAAATGAATAGAGCCTGTATCTTCTTTAATGATGAAGTAAAAATTGAAACTGTCCGAAAGTTTTTCTTGTGGGTGGGCACTAATTCCATAAAACATGTCTTGTGAAAACCGAGTCGGCAGAAAGTCGGCATACAGCGGACGGAACGACAATGGCAAATGATAGTTGTAAAGACGTCGGAACGTTGACGGCGTGCCGACCATAAAAAAGGTAAATGCATTAAAAGAAATGTAGTAAGGGGCTTGCACGTAAAATGTATATGAGAAGTAAGTACTTAAAATAAAATACAAGTACGAGAGGATCCTTGACAAACATTTTGGAAGGAGACGGCAAACAGCAGACGGCGACCGCGGCAAATGTCGTAAAGACGCCGAAACGTTGACGGCGTGACGACAAGTAAATGACCCGGAAGAAGGTCGGCAAACAGCGGATGTACCAACCTTGAAAAGATGCTCGGATAGGCGCCGAGCCGCCAGTGCCGCTGAAGAGGCTTTTTGCAGAAATCGTTGTCTGGTTGCGCTGCCTGTATGTTCGGTTCGCGTTCTTCATTTGTCACATGGTGATGCAGTGTGGGAGAAGTTTTCAAAGAAAGTTCGTTGGGGTTGAGTTTACAAGTGTGGATAAAATGTTTATAAATATAAATATATTCGTTTAAAGTATATATCATGCTGCAACAGTTCCCGAAGGAGCAGGACGCTCATAGTTTTATGGATTATTCAATAAGTATGAAGTGAGAGAGTAATTTTAATTTAATATTACGCATATACATTTCAAATTGTCATAAATTTTATATGTTGTGTTACATATGTTAATTGGTAGATTCGGCTATAGTATGTTCCCGCGCACCGGCGTCTGTGGTATGTAAAATTTGGGGGTAAGGTATCAAAGAAAATTATTTAAATGGTACTACCTAGCCCAACCTGTGTATTAACTTCGATTCTATTTGTTACCTTTCTGCTTACCTTCACGGACCCCTAAGGTACATCAAGAACTCGCAATTGTAGGGTCCGCGCTGGTTCAGTGGTAGAACGTTCACCACTGGTGCGTGGGGTCCCGGATTCGATCCCAGCCATCGCCATGTGAACTTTGTGGTGGGTAAACAGCGTCTGCGTGGGTTTCTTCGGGGTTCTCCGTTCCCGGTTATTCATCATCACCGTCTTCTTTAACTTAACCGGCATAACCGTGGGACAAAAAACTTAAGGATTTCACTTAATTTTTTATTTAAAAAACGAAGGACAGTTAAGACACTGTAGTACACGATTTTCTTCTTGAAATTACAAAAGTTTACATGCCTTAGTTTTTAAGCTAAGTGGCTTCTAACTCAACGGCAATGTATTTCTACACAATGTACGAGAGCTGTATTTTATGTTTAGAACCGGATCGTTAATAGTATGTAACCATAACAAGTGATATCGGAATATGTATGATTACCAAAGCCCACATGTTTTCACCACCCTCGCTTACGCGTATACCCACCGTCGCTGACGCACTTGTTCCCTTCGAACACCCCCCCGAGTGGGCCCACCAGCGTTGCCCTGCTCATATATAGAATTCGTGCTTTTTAGATCTAGAACTAGCACCAGGGGCGGATCCAGGGGGAGCGATCGGGGCGATTACCCCCTTCCAAATGAGGAAACTTTCTTATTTTATATATAAATAAAACCATTCCAGAGTTTGGAGTACTCAAAAGTAGCTCTAAGTAGGAGTATTACAACCTCCCTCCCTCCCCCCAGAAATCCGTCCTGGATCCGCCCCTGACTAGCAAAGGTTGGTTTGTGTTTTTTGCACTGTAGTTTTTATGCCCCTAACCTAATATAAAGTAATTGAACGTAACTTAATCTAATCCAACCAAATATAACCGATCGGAGTACGTTTTAGTACATTTTTTCGATTTTCAAATTAGTTCTGCGATACAACAGTAAATCTCTAAATTTAGGTTAGGTTAGATTGGATAATTTTTAGATTAAGTGCTCTTACGTACTACTAGAGGTGATAGCTTGATTTTGTCTTTTGTGAATAGTTGTTGCATAATAGAGTGAGAAAGTGACCCGCAACCTTTTCTTATGGCAAAAATACTTAATAAAGCGAGGGGGTATAGAGGCTGCACTCTTATAATAGAATCAAAGGAACGCTATTTCCAAGCAGAAATCCTACTCCAGGGGAAAACGTCAGCGCGGTGAGTGGTACACTGAGAAAATTAATTGGTAACCAACTGGAGGTTAAAGGATAACTTGTCTGCTAGAAGCAGTTATTAATTTTATCTATTCCAGGTGTGTTATTTTCATGTCTCCCAGTGGAAATATTTTAGAAGCAGTAGGAAGAAAATTGGTGAAATAATTACAATTTTTCATCAATTATTCCGGGTGGTACGCCGAAAATAAACCTGAACGAACACAAGTTCGGATTTGTACATAAGTTTTAAGCCTAAACAACAAAAAGGAAGATAATTATCGTGGACAATTTCTCATAATGATAGTGCCATGACACGGTTTGTGTTCCTTTAGTATTCTCTAGTATTTAGTGTCTCTTTAGTAATCTAATAAGATCCACTAGATTATATACAGCAGGACTTGTTTCACATGTGAGCGAAAACTTCCAATCAAAAAAAAAAATACAGGAGAAATGACGTAGTGGTTAAACGCTCTTGTGTGCAGGTTTACTTGTGGCGCAATACTAGAAAAAAAATTGAAAAATTATAATTCTTTCACCAGTTTCTTTTTATTGTCCCCTAGACGGTTTCCAATGGGCGGAATATATTTTATTTGGCATAAATAAAATTCAAGGGGACCTCTAGAAGTAATTGTTGAAAAATTATAATTCTTTTACGATTTGCGTATAAATAAGACTTCCAGATGTCTAGCATAAAAACAGCGCAAACAAGCACAAAACAATCTGTGCTGGGTGGCCACTAAATAGCACGAATGCTATCGAACCGAGTCAGGTATGGCGAAGCTGGTGGGCCCGTGCTGGAATACGTCCGAAGGGAGCAGGCACGTCAGCGATAGTGTGTATGCGCAGAAGTGAGGTTAGTGGAAGGAATTGCGTTTTGAGAATAATACAAGTTTCAATAACACTTGTTGTTTTTTCATACTAATAACGCTCCACTTGTAAACAAAATACAGGTTCTGCACACTGTGCAGAAATATGATGCCGGTGTACACGGTGCAGAAATAAGCCGCCCGTGGAAAATAACATCTAATAGAGCCATTTTTCATATGCACTCATTTGTTTCATTCGTCGTAAAGCACTTGTAATGATTTAACATTAGTAAACCTAAGATGCAGTTGTATTACATTGTATGTAATTAAGTTGCCTGTAGAAATTCGTTCCTTATAAACATGTCTTTTCATGGAAAGTATTGAATTTTACCTGTAAATCTTCCAAAATGTAGTGCACCAAAACTACACTTGCACCAGACTGTCTTATTTTGATATTTTGCGGGCCGCGGTGGATCAGTGGTAGACCGTTCATGTCTGGTGCATGGGATTCCTGGTTCAACCTGCTGTCAAGTGAACTTTGTGGTGGACAAACACCGTGTGCGTGGGTTTTCTCGGGATTCCCCTGTTTCCTCCCACTTTCTTCATTCCACCATTTTCATTCATCTCTCATCATCACCGTCTCCTTTAGCTTAACCGGCATAATCGTAGGACGTAAAAATAAAAAATTTCATTTTCATTTTCCGAGTGATAAGCCTTTCTCCTGACACTGTTTCACGATGTGTAGGTATAAAAACTTGGACATCGGAAGTTTGAAAAAATTAAACAATTTAACATTTACATCTATAGAAAACCATTAGCGACTACTATTAAAACTTTTTTGAGGAGAAAAGCTCATCATGAACCAGGATTTGAAAAAACCCGGGCTTTTTTGAAAAAGCCAAACCCACCTGGGCCGATATGGGTTTTTTCGGGTATTTTCGGGTTTAATATTTGTTTTCGAAATATTTCAATGCTTTTAGGGTAAAATGTTATTTATATTTCAATATTGTCATTGTCACACATTGCAACAATTTTCTAATCACTGCCGTTTTGAAAAAATAGCCGCCATTTTGAATTTTTTTTACATTGGATCGCCGAGAAAATCTACAGAGCAAATTTAGCATATCTTCTGCTTCTACCGTCAAAATTTCAACTTAAAAGACTGAAAATTGCGTTTCGTAGCGTAGATACTCGCTCATTTGACAAAATAGCCGCCACGTTGATATTTTACGTTGGTACTCCGCCAAAATCTAAAAAGGAAATTTAGAGTGTCTCGTGCTTGTACTCTGAAAATTTTAACTTAAAAGGCCGAAAGTTGAGATGATTTTGTGTTTAACGTCCCTTTCAAGAGCGAGGCTATATAAGACGGGACCTACTGATTAAAGTGGAATCCGAACCACGTGAGCTCCCTCCAGGAAGCAAACCCGTGTCACCCACGCCAAAGACGCGTACACTAACCGCTTAGCCATAAAGGAGCTCGGCAGACAAACGAACAAATGTAAATCAAGTCATCCAGAAGTGTGACTGACGTTCGCCAAATATGGATACCAAAAGGGGTCTATTAATTTAAAACAAAGATACAATTCATGTTGTATGAAACAAATAAATGTTTCAAAATGTCTTACATGAAATTAACATCTTCCAGCGTAAATAAACCTGCCATATTTTCTCCATTAGAATACGGGACACCTCAGATCCCCCCTCCCCTCAACTTTCCAACACAATGAATTGAACTATAGTCTGGTTATGAACAAAAGTATAATAGGCCGCGGTGGCTCACTGTTAGAGCGTTCACCTCTGGTGCATGGGGTCCCTAGTTCGATCCAAGCTCGCGCCAAGTGAGCTTTGTGGTGGACAAACATCTGGTGCGTGGGTTTTCTCGGGATTCTCACGTTTCCTCTCACTTTCTTCATTCCGTCATTTCATTCATTTCTCATCATCACCGTCACCTTGAGCAAGGAAGGCATAACCGTGAGACTAAAAGTAAAAGATTTCATTTTATTTATTTTTTTTTCAGAATACGTATAATAGGCGAAATTTCACTAAGCAGCAGCTACTTTACTCTGTTCATACTCTGCAATTAATTGTATAGACTAAAGATGCCTAAAAACCTAAGATGTGCTATAAAAATGCTTTACAGGAGAACAATATGCAAATTATTTAAATCAGTGGTACAATATACCTTCAATATTCTTCTCGCGTTTAGCAATATTTATTTACATGGCTGTATTTGCCAAAATTACGTTCGTCAGTTTAATCTGATGAAAAGCTGCTTTTTCACCCTGTGTCGTGTGTAATTGTCAGGACCAGAGTTACATTTTTCTAAGACCTGGATCAAAGCACAATTCTGTGCCCCTAGCCTCTGAAAAAGATTATAATTTCTGTTAACTTATCTAATGTGTTGCTGGAGAAAAGGTCAGCCATCTTCCCTGTGTTTGTAAATGTAGAAACACTCAAATCTTTTTTTTTTTATTTGATCCGGAGAGTATCCGAGTTTCCATCAATTTCAATTGAAAAAGTAGCATTGCAAATTTCGCTCGCTATCAAGTCGAACAGGGTGGTGTAATAACTTCCTCCAAACTATTACATGCAACTGCGTTCTGTTCATTTACTAATTACAGGATTCCCAGCCAATGTCAGAATTTTTTGTCTTTTACTTTTCGAATAAGCTGATATTGATAGCAAAAATGGAACGGAGTTAAAATACGGGACACTCGAGGCTCAAAAACGGGACTGTCCCGACGTATGGCAGGCTTAAGCGTAAAATAAATAGTTTTATTGATGAAGTATTCATTTCCGATCCTTTTGAGTTTAATTCGGAAATTTCCCGAGTACTTCTTTCACGGCGTGTTCATAAAAACTTCCGCTAGTACGGAAATTTGAACTCAGCACTTGAAATAGTAAGCGTTACATAGTCTTCGGAATCCCGAGCATTACGCTAATTAAGTTTGACAAGAATTTTTACGCTATTGCTAGTGTTGATTCTACAGAATGCTTATTTGAAGAGTAGCAACAAATGACTGAACTAAACTGTTATTGATCAACCAAATTTTAGTGATACTTGTGTTTTACATCAAAGGTAAAAAATAATACCAATAGTTTTACTAATGTAGTTGCAAATGTACTATTAGTACCGGCACCTATGACCTTAAACCCGTCAAGCGTATGAGTGATAACGTCCCTCGGTGTCGCCGAGTCGACGAGCACACTATTCACGGAAAATATTTTCTAAAGAACAAATATTTTTTATTTATCCTTATTTTACTTCAAACGGCTATAAGCATAATCCATACATTAATTTGTTCTATAACTATCTCAAGCTAAGGTAAGTTTTTTTTTTAAATTCATTTAGTGCATTCAGAGCTTTATAAAGGTCTTATATTGAATGTTGTTGTATACCTTAACGTAAAAGGATATAATTCGCCCAAGGAAAGTCTAAAATTTGATAAAAATCACTTACAATGTGATCACCTTAGTTGTACCAATAATATACTAACAAATAGGTCAAAAACCCAGGTGGGTTTTTTCAGGTGGGTCCAACCCGAAAAACCCACCGGGTTTTTTCGGGCTGGGCCCACTTGGGCAAACTCTGTCATGAACTTGGAAATTTTAAGCTTTCAACTTCTTAATTTTTGATCTTTATTAACTTATTTCCATCAAGCTAGTAATTCAGCAACAAAAACGACTTTATTCTCCATACATCTGATACATTATTTAATCGTGGAAAAGGGAGACTCAAAAACAGGAGCATAGTCAAGCAAAATTCGTTTTGTAGCAGTTACAGCGGTGATGTCTGTTCTTGAGTTGTGATTTTGTGCAGTTAGTTGCGCACTGACTGATACTTGCAGTAAAGTTTTATTTCCTGTTTAAGAATAGTGACAGTGACAGTGATTTATCATACAGTATTAATGGTGTTTCAGTGGAAAGTACAACGTTTTAGTTGCTTGTTATTTTAATAAGATAAATGAAGGCAAGCAGTTTCTTAACTTTGATGTGAAATTAAATGTTTTACGGTATAAGTGATAATTCACAATCTCGTCTTTAGCTCCGAATTTATGACTTTAATGTGAAGAGTTGACTTTCATAACGATTTATGAGTAATCTAAAATACTACAAGAACTAAACTTTGTTCAAAGATGCTTCACTTTATTCGGTTTAGCTTCAATAAACTCATTACAAGTACCTATTTAACTGGAAACTTAAGATTATTTAAATTCGAACAAGGACTGAAACATAAAAATAAAAATTATAAATAAAACTTCGTTTAAACTTAAGCATATCTAATAATAAAATAATTTGTTTGCTGTATATTAAATATGTTCTTTTAATAACGTAATACGTTTTATGTATTACGTCTTATTCTTTAAATGTTGGAGTCTTTGCTGCCGAGTTACAGTTTTCTGATTTTTTTTATAGCGTTTCTCAAAGTTATGTTATTCGATTGAATTCTTATTACAGATGGTTTGTGCTTTAGATATGTTACTCAAATTGACTCCTAGGAGATCATAAAATGTATTTGTTTTGAAACTTTTATCATTTTTGCCCACCTGATCGATTTTACCTGTAGTTTATTTAAGTATATGTGCATGTTATTTGTTACACTAACAAGGTTTTATTTTAAGATGTAATATTTTGTATTCAGCCGAATACAAAATTCTCAATTGCCAATACAATAGTGTCGCGAAACCCTTACGCGTATCGAAGTTCGATTTCAAAGTAATTTCGATTTAGTACTATCTTCACTAAATATAATGTTCTATTTTAATACATCTTTCTGTTTGGTGAGGGACTTAGGGATTTATTGAATAACTTGCAGCTTCAAGGTAATGTTTCAAAGATTTCTCAAGAAACTCCGATTCCTACCATTGGATATATGGCAGGATTTCTTTTCTTTTCTGATTCTCGCTTGGGGTGGCGACCGTACTGATGTAATAAAGATTAAGTAAAAGTTAACTGTTTCGACGTAATTGAATTCTTCATCAGTGACTATAGTTTTGATTACTCCTACTGGTTTTCTTATACATTTTTAAATGTTGATTTGTATCAAAGTAACTTATCAGTCTACTCGGTTCTCGGTGTTCTTCGCTGATCACTGTCATAGAAAAGCTGCTTTGTAAACATTTTGTAACATCCATTAAAATTAGATACAATAAATAGCTAATATGTTTATTAGAGAATTTAGAAGCAAATGACTGCTTCTATTTTAAGAATGAAATATCTAGTTTAACGTCTCACGATCACGCACTGAGGCTAATGTAGACAGTGATGATGAGAAATAAATCAAATGGTGAAATGAAGAAAGGGGGAGGAAACAGAAGAACTCCGAGAAAACTCTATGCGCACGGTGCTTGCTCACCACAAAGCTCACTTGTTCTGGGATCGGTGCTTTAGTTGAGAACAGTCCAAGTTGAGAACCGGTGCTTTAACTTACAAACGAAAAAATTGAAATAATAATCAGTACTCAAAGGGCCAAAACTTTTTTCTGCTTCTAATGTGACTACTAGCTCAAACACGTTTTACACTCAGTTAGCTACTCTGATTTCACTCAAGGTAAATGCACAGTTGTGCACCTCCCTGCCCACTAGCTCCGAAGAATGTAAAAATGTCTCACTCAGTTGACGATCTCTGGTCTAGAGCTTAGAGCGTTGGACTCATGTATGTATAGTCCGGTGTTCAATCCCCTGGTGGAGTACCCCAAATTTTCGCAATCTACCCAGCGTCGTGATGTACACTGGGATCATTTAAATAAAAGACGTATCGGCCATTTGGTCTAGAATTTCCCCAGTACAGCTGTTGGAGGCAGGTAACACAATGGGTTGACTACATATTCGTCACTCAGGTAGACGTAGTTCCTGCAATCTCTAACATATAGCGTTGAAGCCGGTTCATTGCAACAAGGTATATTACCCTGTGTAGTTTAGTTTGTTTTTGGTGTGATGAAGTATATATTCGATTGTAATAAATATACGAGATGTGCCAACGCCGTAAACATTAAAGAGTATATTTTACAAAGCATTATATTTGTTCTATTTTAGATACTTCATTTATTTCTGGAAGCAAGGGGAAATGTTGCTCAAGAAAGACAGAAATGTTGCAATGGAAGAGAGCAGTAGCTTGAGTTGAGTTGAATTGCAGTTTAGCGTCTCTTTCAGCAGCGAGGCTATGTGAGACGTGGACCTACTGATTAACGTGGAATCCGAACCACATGAGCTCCCGCCGGGAATCGAACCCGGGTCTCCCGCGCCAAGGGCGCGTACGCTAACCGCTTAGCCACGGAGGGGCTCCAGAGAGCAGTAGCGTAGCCAGGATGTGTGTTTGGAGGGGGGAGCAAGTGCTGTTATAGGTACATATAGAAAAATACCAAACAAAAAATACTTTTCTGATTTTACATACTGTATGAAGGCTATCTGTGTTAAAACTCAATGTTATGAAATGCTACAAATTTTTCTTTAAAAAAAAAAATAGTAGTACATCCGAAGGTATATTACATATAACTTCTATTAAATGATAAGGTTCATTACATAGGCTAATGTATATAAGTTAATACGATGCGCATTGTAGTTTCTTAATACAATTTGGTGTTTTAGTGCTAATATAGACCAGAAAAAAATGTGATGTTCCCTTCATTTATTCTCTTAAAAATTCCTTTAAAACAAAAATCCGTTGCAAAGTATTATGTTAAAACATTTCATTTTTGATGTAAATGACTTCATTAACCTTTTTTCTCTATATAATGGGTATGCACTATGAGTATACTGTACATGTGGCTGTTTCACTTACGATATAAATTATTTTCTCACATTTTTCGGTTTCATTGTATACAATTAATGTATAAATCATATAGAAACGAATTAAATGAACAATTAGTTACCTACTTAATTGTTATTTTAACTTAATATGATTTCCACTTTTAAAGTGTATTTAAATAAATATGTAAGGCATAGAGTGAGAACTGATAGCTTAATCTTACAACTTGAGTTTGGTGCATTTTAGTGTTTGGTTTCTACGAATATAGTTATGGGTGTAAGTAGGGATAAAAGTGTGGAGAATGCGGGTGGACGCCGTCGCCTCGCTTCCAGGATATATCGGTGGCGTCAACCCACTTTCTAACTTAATTACAATGTGCAAAGATAGGTACGGGTAAATTCATGCGTCTCCCTACCTTTTCAAATCCACTTTTACCCCTGGGTGCAAGTAAAGCTGTACCCTGGCCAAGGGTGCCGATTTCTCTCTAAATTTGGGGGGAGGGGCATCTACATGCAAAAGGCATGCATAGGGATTTAAAGACTAATTGCATTGAAATTATACCAAATATTGTATATTCATAAATACAATGCGAGGAAGCCCACATGAGCTTTGGGGGGAAGGGGCTAGGTCCTCCAGGATCGGCGCCCTTGACCCTGGTTTCAACAATACATACATGATGCATTAGTATCGGGGATTTTAAATTATTGCCCCACACTTTCGACCATAGCTGGACAAGCAGACAATGATAGCTCCGGACACTTTTTTTGTAACCAAAGTTACAACAAATGCAGAGACATTTTTGTTTTCAGTGTAGTATAAGAAAATGAATGCATTCAGAGACGCAGTCGTGAAATTGCTAGTGAAAAATGTTTAATATTGTGGCCAGTATTTGGAGCTTGATTCATACATATAATCCCTAACGGCTGAGCTATACGGATAACTTATATTTTGCAGTATTATTATATTTTAAATAGTTTATTTGACTCTGTGAATAATTTTTCGAACTAATTTTATATTCACCATCTATTTGCAGTAAATTGAATAGAATATCAAAAACTCTGCAGTATGGAAATGGAAAATAGAATTCACATTAAGGGCGGTGGGATACTGTCCTGACTCTATATAACACTGTTCTGCTTTTATTTCAATTGTTTCCTATTGTTCACAATGTGTAAAAACTCACGGAGCTCCTGTTCTACTGTGTTTTACAGGACTATAAAAGCTTTATATTTTACAGGACTATGAAGTGCTTTATATTTTTCAGGGTTAAAATTTGGTATTGATTGTAAGGTTAAGATTTTACGTCGAACCCAGAAATGTGTCCCAGTATAAACCGTTGAACCACTTAAGTTTGACGTGAAACAAATTCATTCCCCAAAGCTAAACTCATTCCCTTTTATAAAACTATACATTTTTCGTCTTTCTTCAAATGATACAGAAAGGTAGTAACATAATTTTATGGATTATTAAATAGACCCTCTACTGTACTTTTAGAAATATGTTACGTTGCAGCCGGAATAATTTCTCAAATTTCAATTAGCAAATTACTATAGGAAATTAAGGAATTACCATTTCGCATTGCATTGATAATCCTTTTCTATACTATTATTAATTAATATTTCCAATTAATATTAATTATTCTGACTCATTCTGACTCATTCTAAACAATGCTTTTACCTTTCTGTATAAGACACCGTTCTCAGATTCATATTGAAAATAAGTACGTCACTTTATGTGGTTTTATAAACTAGAGAAAAATTTAGTTTTGTACATAAACGTTTATTTCACATCGCTACGTTAAGTGGTTCAAAAATTATAAAGCGAGAACAATTCTGAATTGGGCATAAAATTTTAACCTTCAGAAAGGTTAAACACAATTTTAACCCTGGAAACTTTGTCAATATATGGAAAACAAAGCAAAAGAGGTTATCACAAATTGAGTCATGGTTATTTCAACTAATAAAGGAGGTTATATTAGACGAGATACTCGGTTACTAGAATTAGCTTATCCTATTACATTAACCGAGTAAACGGGTTATTTCAATTAACTGAACAGGTTAAATTAACCGATTTACTCGGTTAAACATTTGCCCTACCTTATTACATTAATCGAGTAAATATGTTATCTTAACTAATTTAATTTGTTATATCTACTTGGTTATACTTTTGTCCTACCGTATTACTTTAGCCCAATAAATGGGTTACTTTCAGTAATTGAATATGTTATATTAACCAAAATACTAGGTTCAGCAATTGATGCACCTTCTTCATTAACCGAGAAGTCGGTTGTTCCAACATACTAACTAGGTTACCGGTTACAGGCCTTGATTGATAGTGGTAACTACGTGATTGGTTAGCGTACCCCTGTGAGTTATTACACTGTAACCTAGCAATATTAACCTGTAACGCAAGGTTGCTATCACCTTCTCTCGTTAACCTTTTTGGCTTGGATTCTTGGACACAGGTCTCTGTTTTCCATATATTGACAAACTAACTTGGTTACTGTGCACCTTTTTCTTGTTTGCTAGTATCTTTTTTTTGCGTGTAGGCTCGGTTTGAATCTCTCCGCCACCATATACCTTTTATTAAAGTAT
The DNA here is from genome assembly GCF_964235325.1 of Thermobia domestica. Taxonomy (NCBI): domain Eukaryota; kingdom Metazoa; phylum Arthropoda; class Insecta; order Zygentoma; family Lepismatidae; genus Thermobia; species Thermobia domestica. The sequence goes on from NC_137457.1 coordinate 96,724,652, forward strand.
TTTTATTTATAATTTTTACTTCATTAATTTTTATTTAAATCTCATTTTCCATTGGGATCGTGACCCCTGTACTTTTAAAAAATTAGAAAATCATTGACCTTTAAAATTATTTTTCCAATAGTTCATGGGAAAACGACAACCTGAAAAGACCTATTCCGACGGACTGGTGCGGCTATTTTTTTCGAAGAAAGCGTTTACAACTAGGAAATTTCGATTGCATAGAACAGTGTTGTTCCTAGTAGTGACTGTAGTGACAGTAAAATGTACTGACTGTTATAAGTTTTTCACAGTAGGCCCACAGACATGTTAATTGAATTATTCTTAATGTTCATTATTAGCTGCACAGTTGTTATTTTTAGGTCGCTTTTAAGCATTTGTAAGTCATTCACAGATACTTTCCCTCTATATAGCACTTAAATCGTACTGAGAATTGTAGAAATGTACTGCGTATGTACCGAGTGCAACATTACTGGTGGGAATCCACCATGATTTTCATTGCAGTGCTACTCATCTTTTCTGCTGTTTGTCGACTGGTCGGAAAGGCAACTTTCCACCGGCGGTGCCAGCGCATTTTATGCGCCTTTCCGGTTGTTTGCCGACTGCTCGAAAGGACCTCTTTTCGATATAAGCTTCTCAATTCTCCCACATTCGGCATCCGACCTCTTGCCGCAGTCGAAAAGTAGCCCTTTGCCGACTGGATATCAACCCTTCAGGAAGGCAAAATTTTCACCACCTTTTACAGTAGCTTTGCCTAAGTTTGCCTCCGTGCTATGATTTCTCATGAAGGGCACAATTGCTAGTTCTGAAAGTTTTTAATACTTCCATGTCCCATTCAATTTCTTCTTTTTTGGCTGAGAGCACTGCAAAAAACAAAAAGGAACAAATTTTATACTGGGACACACAAAAAAATTCAAGTATTTTATACTTCAAGAACTTGTAAGGGTGCTCCTTGTCGAGAAATTATAGGATGGAGGAAGATTTAGGCAAGACTAATGTAAAAGCTGATGAAAAGTTTGCCTTCCTGAAGCGTTGATTTCCAGTCGGCAAAGGGCCACTTTTCAACGGCGGCAAGAAGTCGGATGCCGCCTGTGGGAGAATAGGGAAGCCGACGTCGAAAAGAGGTCCTTTCCAGCAGTCCGCAAAAGGCGGAAAGGTGCATAAAATGCGCCGGCGCCGCCGTCGAATAGTTGCCTTGCCGAGCAGTCGGCAAACAGCCGGAAATGAGCATTAAATGCGCCGGCGCCGCCGTCGGAAAGTTGCCTTGCCGAGCAGTCGACAAACAGCCGTAAAGGTGCAGTAAATGCGCCGGCGCCGCCGTCGTAAAGAGGCCGCCATAAGGAATCGGCAGAGGGTCGGAAAGAGGTCTTTCCGACTGTTTTGCCAACTCTGGCAGTCGGCAACAGTCGGCAAAGGGCAATTTTTTTACGATTTTCGACCGCTTGCCGCCTCGGCAAAAGGTCGGCGATTTTGAACAAGTAGATCGTCGTGCCGCCGCGGACGGGTGCCGGCTGCCTACCGGCGGCCTGCCACCATCGACGGCGGCAATCCCTCTTGCCGACCGCGGCATCCTGATGGGGAAGTAAGATAGTAAATATAACAACTAATAAGATATTTGCTTTCGATTTCCCATTACATAACGTTATCATTTGCTGCGATTGGTTACTTTCTCAGTGCGTGAATTGCGTTTTCTATTGTGAATCAAACTGAAATGTTCACGTCTCGTCAAAGATGCTATCTTGATTAATAATTCATTTTCTACTTCCAGACGTTCGATGGTGTCACTACACACAAGCTTATCCGAAGATTAGCTCCTTTACTGCTCCATACATAACGAGAAGGTTGATAGTAACGCCATTTATTTTTACCCGAAACATAGTTTATATAAATAATACTTAGCGGAGGAGTGAAACTAATGTTTAATATTTTTAGGTTTTTATTACTATGCAACGGATTTAAAAGTTCGCAATTCGGAAAGTCAAGGAAACTGTGGCCGAACCTAAGTTACTTATTACCCACAACCAGATCCGAATCCACAGAAAAATTTTACAATAGCCGGTGTTGTGTTGTGCGATATCAAAATTTGGATATGAAAAGTTAATGTTCACAAACATGATCAACTACATATTAGAAAAAAAGTTTAGAAATATAATACTTAATAAAATAAATCAAATAAATTCCTTCTGGTTAAATATTCAAAATATATTGCACCGCATTAAATTTTGAAGCGAATTCCAAATTTATAAATTCAGATAATTCATTAATGACTGTAGCATATGTGAATAAAGAAAAACTTAAAATTTAGTTAAATTATGCAGTTTATTGCGACTCAGTTGCAAGGAGACTTTAACCCAAAATAACCTCTTGACACTCTACTCAGAGGCGTTCTGACGACAGAGTTTTACTTACTGAAAACCCGTCCAAAGTGGAGAATTAATATGAAGTTAAAATAAATACTTACAAGAGGAACATTCCAGGCTCCATATTAGTAGGTGAGGTACCCGAGAGAGGAGATCATCAAGTGGAAGAATGTTTCGGTAGAAAGCTGAATACATGACATCCGAATGCAGAATTGTCATTTGCTGCTGAAGTTTGACTTTTATACACACCATCGTTTTCTCTATTCAACTATTTTTTTCGGAGAACTGTTCACACTGCTTTAGATACTGTATTTGACTTTTGGAAGTCCAGATAATTATTTCTTAAATATTACACTAGTTAACAAAGGTTTGTTACATAAAAGGAAATATCTGTTCTTAAAGGAACCTTTTGCGCTCAATTCGAATATGCACTCGGTTTTTATCCATCACGTACGATTTTCCCTTTTCGTTTATTTTACACCCCAAGATCTTGTCCCCTTGCATATACTAACATAGAAATTATACCTAAGTATACTTTGATTCATATTTAACAAACCCTCCAAGTTTTGTAATAATCGCTTTATTTTTTCTAGAGAAATAAATATATTTGTATGTATACTGTGTGTATTGTTTATTGCACCTTATAGTAATGCTTTCAGATCTCTTAAGTTGAGGCAAAACGTTTTGCTTTATTACCACAAACACATATATAAAATATAATACAATATAATTTACAAGTATGGCAATTTACAATAAACAATAATACAAATGTACCAAAAGGTCATGAAAAGACAATCAAAACTATCACAATATATGAAACTTCCATTGGGTTACAAAAACGTACACTACTTCCTTCTTTTGTAAGAAATGTTGCATTCTCTAACAAGACCCCAACAATAGTCCCCCATCATTGAAGGATCCCATCATCCCTGGTACCTTTTCTCCATTGCCATTATATCTTGGTGGAATCTTTCCCCCTGTTCGTCGCTGAGAGCACCTAGCTTAGCAGGAAAGAAGTTGAGGTGGGAGTGCAAAAAGTGGATTTTTAAAGACATCCTACAACCCAACTCTGTATTTCTGAATCATGTCCTGTACGATTTCTGTGTAACTCTCAGCTTTGTTATTGCCCAGAAAGTTGCGCACAACACACTTAAATGCTGTCCAGGCAGCTAGCTCAGCACCGTTTAACTTGCTGTCAAAGCTATCATCAAGCATTAATTTCCTAATTTTGGGACCAATAAACACTCCCGCTGAAATCTTAGCATCACTCAGGTTAGGGAACTTATCTCGCAAATACTTGAAAACTTCACCAGATGTGTCCATGGCTTTGACAAAGTTTTTCGTAAGTCCTAACTTGATATGAAGTGGCGGTAGTAATATCTTATTAGTATCTACCAAAGGAGCGTATTTGACGTTGCATTCTCCAGGTACGTAATTCACTCTAGGTTCCCATTCCTTCACTTCATAATGTTTGTCATCAGCTCGGCTATCCCAGAAACATAAAAAACATTGGTACTTCGTGTAACCGCACTGCAGTCTTAATAAAATACCAACTACCTTGAGATCACAACATATTTGCCAACAATGGTCCTTGTAATTTATAATATTTAGCAAAGTTGACATGGTGTCATAGGATTCCTTAATCTTCACTGAGTGCGCAAGTGGTATAGAAGGTTTTTTATTTCCATTATGTAAAAGGACAGCTTTAAGGCTGACCTTTGACGCGTCGATAAATAACCTCCATTCTTCTGGAACGTAAGGAATTCCTAGCTCCGCCATCAACCCATTTATATCCGTACATACGCACACATTATCTTGCATTGAGAAATAGCTTGAAAATTGAACATGCCTTTTCCTGTACACTGATATGTTCGTTTCTGCATCCAATAAGTTCCACTGCTGGAGCCTTGATCCCAGAAGATCCGCCTCTTGTTTTGTCAGGTGCAAATCACCGACTAGGTCATTAAGTTCACATTGCCGGATGAAATGTGGCTCGCGAACACAGTCAGGGATGAACGTTGGATCCTTGGATGTACATGTTGATGTCGATGGTTCATCAAGGTCATGATCATCATCAGAGTATTTTGGCCATATCTCTTCCCAGTTGGTAGGGGGCTCGGGAAGTGGAAGTTCATCCCCGCGCGGAATAGGTCTAATTGCGGATTTAACGTTGGGATAACTTATTGTGTATTTGCTTTTTTTAGAATGTCCTTTAACTACTGTGAGACAAAAATAACAATCATCCAGATGGTTGGTGGGTTCTCTCCACACCATTGGTACAGCAAATTTCATGAACCTCCCTTTCCCTTTGGCCCATGCAAGTAAAGTGACGTAGCACATATTATGTTGGGTGCCCAAGTTTTGTCCTGATCTCCCACACGACATCCGAAATATATATAATATGCTAGTATCACCGATGGCGTAATGGATCTACACTGTCCTTTAACTACAAACTGGCCACACACATAACAAAAACTATTTGGTGAGTTAACACACGAACGCCGTCCTCTTGACGCCATTGTATTGATCACAAACTAAACTTCTGGTCTTAGTTGGGTATAATGCCGTTAAGATCAAATATGAAAGCACTCTTAGCAGCAAAGACAACTTTGAAAGTGAAGTAGTGTTAAACCACACGTTAATATAAAAATGTACAAAAATCCTTCACCAGGTGTCAAGAACACAAGAAAGAAAGAAATACGCGGGGGGAGGGGGGAAACGATAATTCAGACTGCATTAGTTCATTGTTGTCAACAATGAGTCTGTATTCCATTCTTTCTTTCTTTTGCATTCAGTTACATTTGATAACAAATATTGATAACCATTTCATGAACAAAACGAAAAAACTTGGAGAATTGTATATATATGTATTAAGATATACATATACTGTACGTTTAAAAAAATATACGTTGGAAGTACATTCTATTTTTATACACGTTTCTAATTTACAGAGAGCAATACAAGTGTGCTGTTGACTATTGTAAATATTCATTTTTATGTCTGTGTTTGTAGTAATAAAGCAAATCGTTTTAACCCCAACTCAGGAGATCTGAAAGCGTTACTATGAGGTGCAATAAACAGTGCACACAGTATACATACAAATATGTTACGGGAAAACTGTACGTGATGGAGAGAAACCGAGTGCATATTCGAATTCAGCGCAAAAGTTCCTATAAGATCAGGTGATGTTTCTCATGTAACTAACAAAAAGTTTAAATTTGTTAACTAGTGTTATTATTAAACTCAAAGCAAGAATGCTGATTGCTGCTGTTTTTAAAAGTTTCTTTTTTTAAAAAATCAATGTGTTTTTTACGTCGGAATGTAATTAGATTTTTATATTGTTATCTTTCCTTTAGAAGCACACATAGACGTCACTTGGATGTTTTTTTCCGACGGGAAAAAATGTTTACAAAGGCCTGCGTCTCACTAAATGGTCAAAATTATCGTTTCACTTGTATAGAAAGAGGCACCAAAAATGTATCTTGAAACGATAATAGTACAAAAACACAACCATATTGTTTAAAGAAATCGGACAGGTGAGCTTCGGATAATCTTGCTCTAGTCCGAAGAAAATACAAGGTGCGAGTTCACTCTACGTCTAATAACCTCACTATAATCATCTAACATTTTCGCTGTCTATTTCCCTAGAGCAGAGGTGAGCAACCCTTGACATTCATCTCAAACTTTGCACGCCGATGTTTTGTTTCTGGCAATGAAACAAATTTTTGCTAAAATTATGTAAACTTTTAATGGAGATCTCAGTCCAAATTTTTAATGGATATCATAGTTCGAACTTTTAACTCAGAAGAATAAGTAGGGTTTCACCACCTGGTTATTCTTCTTGGAGATGAGAAATATGCTGTTAATAGATCTATAGATGGTCGTCAGTAAAAAGGAAATTTAAAAAGTCATTAGTCACTACTAAAGATGAGACAACACGTACACATACATCCGTACCATTAAAAGAGAAAAATATTGTTAATTAAAAAAGGTTCCCGAAATTAAAAAAAATCAATAGAAGATAATTTCAATGGAAATTAACACCTATCTTTTCCATCAAACATAACGTCTCCACTATACTTCATTATCTTGCACATTTAGACATGTTTTCTGTTTTGTTATTGTCGCAACTTAACGAATTTAGAAGTGTGGCCATAGATTTTCTGATGTAGGTTGTATTGACATTTTAACCAGTTGCCCGTTTCCACAGGGTTATCGTAGAGAATTGAGATTTGTCCTATCTTCTTTTATTTAACAATAGCCTTCATACAATATGATTCTTGACACCCGGTTCCATTTGCAAATTTTGAGTTGGACCCCACCTAAGGCCCTGCGAGTGCCTCGGGGGACACTAATTTTTCATTCATAAGGTGCTGTGATACCCACACTAATTTTATATGTATTCGCTGCCTTTCCTAACCTGACCGTTTCCAAAAAATCTGATCCAGAATCTAACTTTGTAATGTATAGTATGGAGCTGAATTTCTAAATCTTCACGCTTATATCTCCGCAACAGTTGCGATCGAGGATGTATCCTTTTCGTGTTATGTTCTTTTGGGACAAGGTATCCAACGATCATAGTCTCGACTCGAAGTCCGAGTTACAATTGGATAGGTTCCCTCGTATGTTTTCCAGAATTTGGCGGTTCAGAATATATCTGTCGTGACCAGTGATAATACGACCGGCTCTAGTTTGCACACTTTCGAATGTTTGAAGGTGGCTGTATGAGGCATGTTCCCAGGTAGGGCATGCATAAGAAAGTGTGGACAGGACTATCATCTTGAACATGTGCACTCGGGCCTCATGAGAAATTGAACTGCAGCGAAAAATGGGATATAATGCTGTGATTTTGCGCAATGCTCTTTGCTTTATATCCTTGATGTGCGCAGCGAACGTTAGCAAACGGTCTAAAATCACTCCCAACTATTTAGCGTGTGTAGCGTGAGGAATGTATGCGTTCTCATATTTTAGAATACGTCTTCTACTCTGTATAAGAGTACAACTTTTGTCGGCATTTACTTTAATCCTCCAACGTCTGGTCCATTCCTGAAAACTGTCCAGTTGACGTTGCATATAGATTTAACACTGTGCATGTGAACTGCTTGTTGTGTAAAAGGCGGTTTCGTCGGCGTACGTTACTAAGAAGCAATGTGGTAGGGTTGGAAGATCGGCTGTATACAGATTATATGGATGGTCATATGCCAGAGTAGTCTATCTACCTTTTTCACCAATTTTGAGTTAATGAATGGTTGTTACATAAAAATACGCTTTTTCTTATGTCAGAATGAGTCAGGCAATATCGGCATTAATTTCAAAACAAAATTGCCACTGGTTCATTCTGGCATAAGAAAAAGCGCATTTTTAATGTAACAAGCATTCATTAACTCAACATTTGTGAAAAAGGTAGAAAGACTACTCTGGCATATGACCATCTATATAAAAGTGGTGAAAGTACCGCGCCCTGTAGAACACGTGGAAGACCTATCCGGAAGACCTTGGGCGTGTAGCTTATATAATAGTTCTACTCACCATACTTTATCAAAAGCTTTCGAGACATCCAGGTACACTCCAATAGTATGTTGTGTTCGGTTGAAAGCCACTGCTAAGTGATCTACTACTGATACGAGTTGCGTAATAGTGCTATGTTGAGCACGAAACCCAAACTGATGGAAGTTAGAAGATCACTATTGTCGACATGAAGTTTCTGGAAGAGGCGGATTTTTTCCAGGTTTGAGGATGGCGATGATACGTGGTACCTTCCAGGTCTTTGGGAAGTAGCATAGTTGAAAGATGGCATTAAATAAATTTGTCAAAAAGAGCAGTAATTTTCGGGTTGGATGTTTCAGTATCTAACTTCGAATCCCATCAGGCCCATATGCTCTTTTTGCAGGCAGACACTTTACATGGCGTTCTATTTCTCGAGGTGTTATTAAGGTGATGTCATGTGGAGCTTTTAGAGTACTCATGCGATATAATGTGGTTCTGACATGCTGTCCGAAATAGGTCGCTTGACAACCTCTATTGGGCTGGAATTGTGCTTGCAGAGAGTCTGCGAATATGTCCGCTTCCGACTGGGGTGTTGAATCAGTCGTTGTGGACATTGTAGGACTCTAGTTCTGGAAGTATTTGAAGAAAGTTGAAAGGATTTGGAGTAGGTCCAAATTTTACGACCATTTACGGTGGCATTTCTATAAGTGCTCTAGTACTGTTGATTTTATCGCTGAGTCAGCATCTTGAGCTTCGCACACAGTTTATTCCACAGAGTCTTGTATGATGGATGAAGTGTGTGGTGCCCTCTGCGTCTAGCACAGCGTTTAAATGTTGCAGAGGAAGACTGTCACGATGACCTGTATGCATTGGAGCGATTCTAGTAGTGGAGCTAGCTGCCTCCGCTGTACGAAGTGCTATTGTGATGTCAGAAACTGCTTGGTCGATGTCCTTAATTGGTGGCTGGCCGATCTCTTAGGTCGATCATAGTGTTTAGTTCTTGTTTAAACACATCCCATCAGTTTCTATTTTCTTGAAGATAGGGGCAGAATGGGCGATACTTCTAAGTGAGAAGTGAAAAATTGCTGGATAGTGATCTGAGTCTAAATTGGAAATAACATAAGGGTTGACACTAAAAGACAAATCTTTGCAAAGAGCGACATGAATCAAATCGGGCTGTCCGCCAAATTTTGGATTATGAGTAGAATTTTGTGCAGCATTGATGATGAACTTGGACGTAAGTTGATATTGGTGTAAAGCATCTCCAGTAGTGTTTCTAGTATTGGAGTTCCATTCTTCATGCTTAGCGTTAAGATCTCGAAGTAAGATTACTTTTGGCCCTAAGTTAGCTATGACATCAAAGTCTGTGGATTCTAGTTGTGTGACCGGTAACCTGTATCCAGTGACCAATATTAATTATACTCCTGGAGTTATTAACTCAACAGCAAGTGGCCCCAAAGTAAGTAAGGGTGGCATTGTAATCAACCTGTTTGGTAATGCCTTTTTAAATATAACTGTGAATCCTCCTTTCTGTCTGCCCACTCTATCCTGTCGGTACTCAATGTAATATGGTAGGCGCCAAGTAGTGATTCGTGCAGTAAAATGTGTTTCATGGATGAACATGACATCGACGCTATGTTGGGTTAGAAATCTGATAAGCGTATGTTTTTGCCACTCCAGGCCATCTGCATTCCAAGTAGCGAGGATAAGTGTGAGTTGCAATACGCTGGATTTAGATTCAGCCATCGTCAACCATTTCCGCTATTATTTCTACTACTACTGCAGCTCTGGAAGCTGAGTCTACAGCTTGTCGGAAACGAGTGATACCACGCTTGATATGGGTTGATATTTTGCAGAAAGGTAACCCTTGAGTAAGAAAAGAACGTACTTTAATTCCAGGTCTTCTTTAGGACTATGTTGTTGAAGGGCAGTAAGTGGCAGGGTGTGGGAAGGAGTGGAAGCTTAAGTATCTTCGGAATTTGTAATCACGGGTTCGATAGTGTCAGCAGCGGGAATCGAAGGTTTCTCTGCTGAGGGTGTATAGAAACTTCGTTAAGTTATATCCGGTTGTTTCTTTGACTCCTGTGCCGGCAATTTGAGAGTTTAGAGTAAGATATAAATACTGGAAACCCACTGTAGTTTGCCGGATGATCTCCCTGACAGTTTGCGCAATTGGTAGGTGTGGATGTGTCTGTTTTACTGCAAAACTGCGTGAAATATGATTGCCTACATTTGAGTCACCTCGGGTGGGCTTGGCAGGTGTCTTGCGGATGCCCCATGCATTCGCGCCCGTAACATTGCAGCACTAAAGGAGGTTTATATGGTTCAATAACGACTTTGTAATGTAGCAAGGTATTAAATGCGTATCTCTCAGATAGCTACAGTTCTTTCTAGAGCTACTTAGAACAGTGACATTATTATTTTCTTGTCATCCGTTTTGCTTTTACGAAACATTTGGTGGGGTTGGTTGGTTTGTAGCCCAGTCGGGAGAATTCTTCCTGCAGGTCGCCTAAATCTGTGTCAATTGGTAGTTTTCAGACAACTACCTTAATAGGTAGTTAATTTTTTGCTATACCTGTGGCATACTCAGCTTTCGTTTGCTTGCAATAGATTTTGATGGTGTTATAATCATCTTTGTTGGACGCTTAAACTCGAATGCACTCTTTATTTGGCTGTGCTAAGGGAGGCGCCTTCAATGCTCGTGACATGGTCTTTATAAAAGTATATGAACTTGTAATGCCATATACGAAAATCGGACGAGGCTTATGACTGGGCGGCTGCTTTGGCTGAGCAGCATTATTGCTGGCATTAGCATTATCAGCTTGTATGGAAGACAAAACATCAAACCTGTTGTTCACTGGGAGAGGCGGATAATCTGTATTATTGAGGTTTTCCAATGAAGACCTATGTCGCTTTAATGTTCCCACTACTGCAAGATCCATATCTTCAGGTTTGTTGGAAGTAGATGATTGTGGGGCAGTTGATTACTTAAGTGTACTTGGTTTTGATTTGAGATCCACGTGGAATGGCTGTTTGCTTCTCCTTGCCCAAAGGCAGAAGAAAGTCTTCTGGTTTGTATGTGGCTCTGATTATTTTGCCCCTGAATTCAGGAATCTTGGTTGATTAAGATTTTTTTCTCAGATGTGGTGCGTGTCTTCTGAGAAGCCATCTTTATTGCTAGTGTGGGGGATAGCGCCAGCTTACAAGAAGCGTAATGGTATAATCTTAAAACAGTGCTCTAAGTTTAATTTGTCAAGGTACTTTTCCTCCGAAAAGAAAGCAGGAAAAGTCGGGAGACTAGTGCTAGTCGGGAGACTTGCCGAAGCCGTCAACTGTTTTCTGGGTAAATCTGTTTCCGAAGAGGAGAGTATCAAAATAAATCTTAAAATCAAGAGGAATAGGAAAATCGTCAATAGAAAGGATCAGGTATGTGTGGTAGCCTCCGTGGAGGCTTCAAATCAACTCGACGGTTGTTTCCTTGACTTCAAAGTTGCAAGTAGTTCAACCGTATATTAGATGTTTGCGATTCAACCAAAGGGAATACAAATACTAAATGACTCGCTTATTTTTCTCCGCCAGCTACGGACACTCTATTTTTTAACCTGGTTAGGGCTACAGTTGGCCAGTTCATCAGCACCAAGACGTCGCCTTCCGAGCATATCAGAAATAACTAGTTAGTACCTGAGAGAGAGAGAGAGAGAGTATTTATCATTTAATATGAGCAAAGTTTTGCGAAATATCTTTGGTACTTATGCCAAGTAACGAATAATGTTCTATGTTTTCTGTAATCGGTCACGATAATATTGTTGTAAACTTGTGAATTGTCTACCAACAGTTATATAGGCAACAGTTCGGGTATCTTATGTTCATATATGCTAAGACTCAAAAATAACAGATAAAGAAAACAGATGCAAGCACAGCTATCTGTGTAACTGTTGTCGGATGAGTCCCCGGTTTACAACAATATTATTGTGACCGATTACCGAAAACAAAGAATTTCATTAGTTACTAGGCATAAATCGAAATATATTTCGCAAAGCTTTTCTCATACCAAACAATAAAAAGCAATACAATTACTTACAGCCAGTAACGAGGTATCTTTGATATGCTCTGAACGCGATGTGGATGATGTTGAATTGACACACAAGTAACACGCTAAAGTTGTAGTCATTTTGTGTTATTATAACACCTCACTTTTTGCTGTGTACGCGGCTTAAAGAAGCAGTCTGATTATCCAAATTCAAAAGACATCAACAAATTATCCCTCTACAAGCCACCTTTTATTCATTGCCTCCGTGGCGAAGTTGGAAGAGCTCGCGACTAGGAATCAGTTTGCCGTGAGCAGCGGTGTAGTGAATATCGCTGTGGTGTGCCTCCGATCTGAACGAGTCTTTTACGTTCGTTTGAATTTGTTTGAGTGTTTCGTTTGCTGTACTCAGTCGTGTGTTCTCAGTAGTAGGAAATACAGTGTGCCAGTGAAAACTAACAGTTCATATCAGTGACAAGCCATTTATTGAATAAAGTACTCCGTTTTGTTTTTTCTTGCCATGAATAACCTCTAGAAAAATACTGTGCGGCTTGATTTTACAAGACTACAAGAAATATCCGGCCTTCCGATGCGCTCATCCAGACTTGGTTAATTAACGAGTTGCAGTTATCACTACATGATATTGAAGCTATTCAACTACACAATTATGATTATAGCTTTTAATTAAAATTTAAATCGCAATAGAATGTTGACACATTTTTACGTCGACACCCGGAATCACTGGATTTTCGACATGAAAATGAAAAAGTAAGTCAGATCAAAGTTTCAAATGCTAGTATACACTACACTCGTGTACGCATTTTGGATCTTCCGATGGAAATTAGTAACGATGAACTTAGTGCTGTGCTTTGCCCCTTTGGAAAGATCATGTCCATAAAGGAAGAAATGTGGTCGAATACCCTCCATTTTCCCATTTACAATGGCAATAGTATTGTGCAACTGTGTTTAGGAAAACATATTCCCTCAAAAATTTTGGTACGGGGTTGTCGTACTACTGTGATGTATCAAGGTCAACCACCCACGTGCTTCATCTGTCTGGCTCTTACCCACGTAGCAAGTTCCTACCCTCCACACAACCTTCTACTGGAAAAATGCGCACCACTCCGAACTTTTATCCATCTTTTAGTGCTAAAACCAGACTAATGAGCCTAATGCCCAAAATATTGAATTGGAAACCACTTCAGTTGCCGAGGATGTTAATCTCCATGTTGATAAGGACTTCCCCCCTCTTTAGAGTCATTCTGAACCACTTGCCACAACAGAACCAGAGGAACAGAAACATGGTAGTGGTGTTGTCACCTGTGAGCACCCTGTACAACTACGAGAGACACAACACGCTGTGCATACTGTTTCTTCGTCTGAGTGCCCACAAAAACAAGAAGAGTCTGTTCGCTCTCTTTCCCCTTCCCCTCCATTTTGGTAGTTCCTTCTCCCGCTTCAGTGGCTGTAATGAGTGACCCAGTTTTCAAAAAAGGGAAACAAAAAGTTACAAGACAATGAATCGAACAAGTGAGTTGTCTGTATGGAATTATCAGACTGTATCGGTGCCAGCAGCATTGGCACGTGAAAACATAGCAATAGTAAATGAATAAAACTTGTTCCGTGTATACCTGCCGATTACCACCAATGTATCACGCTACAGTCAAAGCAAGTGCTCCATATAAAGGCTTCCTTCCGATTCAAGGGCATTAATGTTACTTGTTTATACTTGAGAGGTAAGAATCTCCTATTGTCCTTCGATCCACACTACATGGCTATCGTTGGTGTTTACATTCCATTAACATAACCATAGTGTTTACTAATGTGTCGGAAAGTCTAAGGTTCTGCAGGGAAGTGTTTGCCCTGTATTGTTTCTTTATTTTTTAATTGTTTATACATTGTTTATGCAAGCAATTCCTAATTCCACTTCACGATCTTATATCTCGTTAAATGGTGGGTTAAATACGTTAAGCCTAAAATGCAGAGAATTTTTAAACATCAAGGTTCTGAAGTACAAAGAGAAAAACGAGAAAGTCTCGCATTTCTGTATCGAGCTCTCCAGGCGTTATGATTCCTCCCCAGTGCACAGTAAAATATGATAGCCATTAACAAAACTAAGGCTTGGATCAAAGAAATCCAGGCTACTTCGGTCAGAAAATATGCCCATAGCCTGCCTCCCTGTGGTTGTCTTCCCGGTGGACATATTACCCTGTATCATTACGTGGCTCAAAATAAACATAGGATTGTTAAGGCTATTAACGTAATAAAGCATGATAATCGAACGATCACATCCCTCTGCGAGATACAGCAAGTATTTTTCGATCCCTATAGGAACTTGTACGCCAAACGTGAGGCACCTCAAGATGGATAACAGCAATACTTGAATCTCCCACTTCCCGCCCTGTCGGACAGGGAGCGCCAGTGCTTAATGTCGCCCATCACAGAAGAGGAAATAAGTAGGATGCTGGTTCAGTGTAGTCGTGACTCCAGTCCTGGGGAAGATGGATTATCGTATGCATTCTATCAAAAGTATTGGGATATATTCGGGAAGGACATGCTTGCCCTATATAATGAATTACATAGGGTAAGCATGTTCTTCCCGAATATAATGCATTGAGCTATTACAATCTCCGAACTTTCTACAACATGAGGATCACGTGATATTTCTTCCAAAATCTGCAGACGCCGCAGATGAAACTAAATATAGCCCCATAAACCTTGTTAAATACCGACCTAAAATTGTTCACCAAACCTTTAGTGCAACGACTGCGCAATCTCTTTGATAATAAAATTAGTCCTTTCCAAGGAGCGCTCAATAAAGAACAGAATACGTATTATGCAATTACGAAGATCCGAGATGTAGTAGGATACTTTCTGTTTGCTAGGCAACCGGTCTGTCGTGTGTCATTGGAGTTTCAAAATGCCTTTGCTCGCTTATCACATGATTATCTTTTTGCAGTGCTCAGTACATATAAATTTCCGCTTAGCTTCCTTAACATTATCCAGCAACTGTATAGCACGGCGACAGCTGTAATACAGATAAATGGTTTTCTCACTTAATCCATTTCACTGAACAGCGGAATTCGCCAAGGTTGTCCAATGTACATATTTCTTTTTGGGCTTGCTCTTGAACCTCTTTTATATAAGTTGGCTGCGTATATACCACCTCCGCTTCACGACCTGCAAAATCTCTCCGTCACGACCTATGGTGATGATGTGAATATTAGTTGCACGACATTACAAAAGTTTCACTATATTATTTCCCAATTATGACAATTCAGTGATATTAGTGGTGAACGTATCAATTTCTGTAAAACAAAAGTGTTGGCATGTCATAACTGGAAAATGGATGGCATTCCAGGCCCCTTCTCAACTGTTGAAGTAGTAGAACAAGTTAAAATATTGGGTGTTATATTTTCGAATACTGACAGTATCCATTATGAAAGAATTTAGGATCCATTACTGAATAATGTCCGCGGCTTGTGTCTCCAACACAAAATACGCAAATTAGACCTTATCCAACGTATTTGGTATATAAATAGTTATTTGTGTGCAAAATTATGGTATTACGCGCACATATATCCGATATCGGACCTATATCTTCTAAACCTGCATTCTGTTATTGGTTGGTTTATTTGGGCAGGACTTTATTTTCGTGTCACACGTAATACCCTTGGAAACAAGGAGGCTTACAGCTCATTTCGACACGTGAGAAATGTAAGGCGATTTTCTTAACCAATAATTATAAGCAATATCAATTTCCTGACAGTATTACACATCAGTGGCTTTCGTGCTGGGTGGTCTCATTTCTAAAACCCAACGCCCCTAATATGGAATCTCTCAAAGACGCCACTATGTATATTAAAGAATGCGTACAAGGTTGGTCGTTTCTATCTCTCTTGGATCCTACCAATTATTTCAATGCAAATTTTTTGGTTCAGTACTTATTTGCTCCTCTGTACAACAAAATGGTTCCGCACATTCAGCAAAAGTTTCCCACAAGAAACTGGAAGATGATATGGCATAATGTGCACAATGTCACTCTGTCAACGGAGGTAAGGAGTACCTGGTGTATGATTATGAATGAGCTTGTTCCTACTAATGTTAAATTAAAACATATTGGAGTAATACAAACTGATATGGGTCAACAGTGTGCTCAACCTTATACAATTGAACACAGACTGCAATTCTGTGCTCAATCACCTTATATCTGGAGCACGTTAACACGAATGTTAAGTGTCATCTGCTGTTTACATGCGATTGTGTTTGAACATCAGTATATACTGTTTCCCGAATATCGTTTCTTTCTGCTCACAAAACACAATACTGTAACCTGGCTAATTGGACAATCACTTTTCTATATCATGGATAGGCATCCATGTGGCAATATGTTTAATTACATTATTTTTCTGAAAAATTCTTGTAAAAGATTTTCTGTACGATGCGAAAACAAATAGTTTGCTCGCTACTTACGAATCTTGTATAATGAATCTAAGAACTGAGATGCTATAAGTTAATTAACGTAATCAAATGAAAATAAAAACAATATCGAAAGATTAGTGGTTCGTGCCCTTCCCCCGCCCTTAGAGCATATTTTTTACTTCTTTAAAATGTTTTTTTAGACTTAGAATAATTTAAACACATTACGCTTATAGGCGAATTAACATATTTTGAGGGAGTAATTTTTTGATTCATTTGCACTTACGGCACGGCTCAACTTGGTTGTGTGATAGAGACATAACACACCCCTTGTGTTAAACGCCAACACCACGGGGTCTGTGTTTAACTAAAATTGAGTTGAATTAACACAACCATTTTTTACTGTTCCATTTTTTTACTTTTTCTACTAAAAATTTGTTAATATTGAAAAAAATGCTGAACTTACAGATATAGGGACGCTGATTACGGATCTAACCCTTGTTTTTCAGTGGTGTGATTAGAAAGTCACCTTTTGAGTCCCCAAAGTAATTAATTATGACAATTTTCATGGTTGGTAGTGTACCTGCGTCTACAAATTATCTAGGGCGAGTTTAAAATCGACCAGGTGTTATAGTTTCAAAGATTATGATCGCGAATCTGAACCTTATTTTTCACTAGCGTGACTAGAGATTAATTTCTGGGGAGTTATATGGGAACTGAAACAACTTGATCTTATAAATTCCAAAGCGTTGAATATGAATCTCAAATTTAGTTTTCAGTAGCGTGACAATAGAGTCGCTATTCAGGGTGACCAACTCTTACCCACGGCCCACTGTGATTCACTTTCACACACCAGGCTCTGGTATAAACCATTGGCCTTAGCATAGATTGACACTTTCTTCCATCTATTAGATTTAGTTGAGTTGAATTATACGACGTGAAAGTAAATTTTAACACACATTATACAATGCACGTATGGTGCACAGAAATAATTTTTGAAATCAGCTCACTAGCTTCTATATAATTTTTATATGAATAAAAAGATGACAATCGCAGGGCCCAAGGCTGATTTTGTGGAATATAATATAGCATATCTTCAATGACATTAGTTACGCTTATGATAGCAGAAGATTTTTTTTAATCGGTTCAGTGCATTCTGAAAATTTCTGATATATATATAAAGAAGCCACAAATGACTTTCACAGACTGCGAGGGCATATTATCCGAAATAAAATATTGTGTATCATGATGGAATTAGACAATCGTTCCAACAGAGAAAGAATTTTACAAATGGTTCAGTAGTTTCTGTATATTTGTTATATATAATAGATCAAAAAATGAATCGTTTAGCGCCTAAATGGTGAAGATTATTTTGATTTTTTAATTTTAAAAAATTCAGTTTGAATATTTTTTATTTTAAACTTTAGAGTTCGACGAAATTTTAGTTTCAAATTTTAACTTGAACTTTTGCAAAGACTGGAAATTAGGAAAGACTGAAACTTTAATCCAATAGTTAAGAACCGTTTATTTTCAATTGAATAGTTAAAAACCGGATAAGGTTTGACGGCTAACCGTGAAACAATTCACTCTTTGTATTCACTGAAAATTTTTGGCACGTACTAAAATATTTTGAGATGATAATTTAAAATAAACCATCAAGGTTACTTAAGATATAAATCACACGAGCTAACACCATAACCAATAAGGTATCCTTAAAGTATCGTGGTTCTCCCTTATCAAAAAGCTTAACAGGTACGCGTATTAAGGTACGCATATCCTCATTTTATGTAAATAAAGTGACAGCAAACTCTACTTTGAAGAGCTCACACAACGCCTATGTAGAGCATAAATCCTAAATAGCATAAGAATTTAAGTTAATATCAAAGTCATATAAGCTCCCATTAAGAATCAAACTCATGACTGTTAGGTTAAATTACTTTATCGGAAATCTTTATATCTTATCTAGATCACTTGTTTGTATCTATTTTACTACAACAGTAATCTACACAAAATCAATACTTACTAAATCTTCTTGAATCTTGTTTATTCTTTATATGAACCTTTATCCTAGTTTCATATAATCTCTTAAATCTTCAAATCCTAAATCATATTTTACATAACATCCATAATCTATATCTTCGTTAAATCTTCTAACTTTCTATTTGCACATACTCATGCCCAAATTACCTTAGGAACGGCTAGTGCACATTTTTTAAACACTTTTTATCTATGTATTCTTATATTCTAACATTCTCCCCTGTTTACAAAATAAGACTTCTACCTTGAAACCTAATCTAACATCATATGTAATCTTATATATCTTGTAGCCTAATCTAACAATTTACAACATAATCTAACCACTTGCAACTGAAACGTATCACAGAAACAGAAATCAAATCAAAGAAATCTAGGAATCCTCCGAATAATCTTCGTTTCCTTTCCATCTTCTAAACTTCCTTCTTCTTTGTTGCGCCTGCCATCTCTCCTGCAGAAAATCTATCTGTGCCTGCATGCACTTTTGTTTCTCCATCAGCTGAGCAAGAATTACGTCACGCTCTTGCAGCTCCTCCATCCACGAAGTGTTCTTGCCGGCTTCCACAGAATCACAGTTCTTCTCCTTGCTATCAGACTCTTTCCGATGTTGTCGTGACCTTTTCTTGTACCACCAATTGGCCCAAAAATGTTTAACTCTCTTGGGAGAATTCGTGTGCTTATCCTCTAAAACTCCTATATCTGGGTAGTTCGGTACCTCTACTTCATGCAGCTCTGACATATGCCCTTGTAATCCGTCGGTTGCCACTGTTGCCAACCCAATGCTGTCTTGCTGTTGATCCGTGCATTTGGTCCTGTCACGCTGTTCATCCTTGCACTGTGAATTCTCTTGGATCCACTGATCATACCACAATATGTCCGTCATGCCATAGTGTGGATCACAATCGGAAAGTGTGCGTTCCTCTTCCGTATCACAAAATATGTGATCTAACTTCAGCTGATTTGCCATTTCAACTAGTTCGTCCTGTTCTGACTTCCTGATGGTATTTTCAGAGGCTTCAAAAGTGTCATATTGACAGGCTAATGCAAAATAATTCCTACGTCCACATTTTAAACATTGTTTTCCCCACGCAGGACAAGCTCCTCTCTTGTGTTGTAACCTACAGAAACTACACCGAGCAGGAAATTTCGGTGACGATCTTGAAGATGATGATGATTTTGGAGATGCTGAAGTGGAACTAGACCCATACCGCTCGTTAACTTTTGGAGAACGATTTTTTGTCGGATGCACCATATTTATACCAGACTCTGGTTTAGGCTTATATAACCTCAACTGTTGTTCGGTGCTTTCCATAGTTAACGCAATGTCTATAGCTTGCTGGAAAGTCAAATTTTTTGTATTTAACAGCTTGCGCCGAATCGCTTCATCAGTGACTCCAAACACAAACTGGTCTCGAAGATTCTCATCCAAGCAACAAGTGTAGCCACAATATGATGATTGTTTTTTAAGAATTAGTACAAAGCTATTAATCGACTGATAAGGCTTCTGCTTCATGCTGTGGAATTGAAATCTCTCCGAAATAACGTTCACTTTTGCTGCATGATATGTTTTCATAGCTGTCTTGATTTCTTCATATGACTTTTCTGATGGTGAAGCTGGCCAACAGATATTACAAATTTGCTCATACGCTTCAGAACCAATAACAGCAAACAATATTGAGACTTTTCTGTCCTCCGGAATTTGCGAGGCAATACACAAATGTTCAAAACGTTCTAAATATGCTTGCAGACGATCGGTTTCACAGTTAAAAGGTGGAAAATTTGGCAATGAAGACATTGTGTAACCTAGCTTTCTCTCTTAATCCTTCAATCCAATCTGTGACAATCTTCTTCTTGGATCAATCCTAGAGCTTGAATCCTATCCTACCGAAGACTGCGCCAAAATTGTTAGGTTAAATTACTTTATCGGAAATCTTTATATCTTATCTAGATCACTTGTTTGTATCTATTTTACTACAACAGTAATCTACACAAAATCAATACTTAGTAAATCTTCTTGAATCTTGTTTATTCTTTATATGAACCTTTATCCTAGTTTCATATAATCTCTTAAATCTTCAAATCCTAAATCATATTTTACATAACATCCATAATCTATATCTTCGTTAAATCTTCTAACTTTCTATTTGCACATACTCATGCCCAAATTACCTTAGGAACGGCTAGTGCACATTTTTTAAACAATTTTTATCTATGTATTCTTACATTCTAACAATGACCCTCGGAGAATAAATGTAGACCGCACATGCCTACACAGAATACATGAGTTTAGAAACGTTCCCAAATTATATCTTAAGCAATTTTAGGTAATCAAACACTAAAATTAGTTTTGGATACCATTGCTTTGGTTCTGCCAAATTAACCGACAAAAAGTTGGTACCAATCACATTCGTTCACGTACTCTTGCTCTATAAAAGCCTCGTCTCCTTTAGCCTAACGGGATAATCGTGGGACGTAAAACTCAAAGATTTCATTTCATTTTTCTATAAAAGCATATACTCATTAATATATTGTCATTAAGAACGAATCAAGCATACAAATATTACACAATATTTAGAACATTTTATTCATGAACCTAAACGACATACAACAAGTGCTGTCGTATCAGTTTTGCATCTTCTAAGTCCTTACTAATTAACCTAAACTGTGGAATGCTGAATGTTTCATTCGCTCAAAGCAATAACAATGTTTCCTATGGGTATAAGCCAATACACAAAGAAGCTTTTTAATTCTTTCCAACAGTTTTATTTAATGCACAAATGAATAGGATATAAATTACTGTTGTTATTTAAGATTTGCTTGCCAGGTACGGGATCGCCCCTTCCCCTCTTTTATGCGTCTCAAATAAATGAATTCTTTCCTGGACACACTTTTTGACATTTGAATATCGTGGTTCGAGTCCCCTAAGTCCCGTGAATGAAAATCAAATCTTAACCGAAAATCAAGTATTCTTTCCAAAGTTTTCGAGTCGAGTAAAGTTAATTTTGAGTTTAACGCCACGTTCAGCAGCGAGGATAGAACCTACTAATTAACGTAGAATCCGAACCACATGAGCTCCAGCTGGGAATCGAACCCTGATCTCCCACGCCAAAGGCGCATACGCTAATTGCTTACCCACGCAGGAGCTCCAAAGTTTTCGAGTTTCATATTAATACTATTACTAATTCATACTATTACTCGGACCTATTAATACATAATTTAATAGATCATCAAAAAAGGAATCTAAGACCTTGTTTTAGTAATTTTATACCCATAAAAGGGAACGAAACAAGCTATCATAACCTCCAAGCTAAAAGTCCCAGTTCAGTGGCGTCATACGAAAATATAAACTCGAACCAAATTCCTTTAATTCATTCGCACAAGTAGGGGGCGTGGTGGCTCAGTGGTAGAGTGTTCATATCTGTCGTATGAAACCCTTGTTTGAACCCCGCGAAATTAGTTTTGTGGTGGGCAACATTATGCCCGGGATACTCCAGTTTTGTCCCACACATTCCAGCATTTCATTCATTTCTCATCATCACCATCTCCTTTAACCTAACCGGCATAATCGTGGGACGTAAAACAAAAAGTTTTATTTCATTTTTATTTGCACCATTGTTAGTCCAATTATATAACGATATAGTTTAATGCCATATCATCAAAGGGATAACAACCTCCAAATTTTATGCCATAAAAGGGAACGAAAATGAAAAGCATTCATAAACCTGTACTAATTCATAACGTAATAAATCATCAAGAAAGAGATGAAAGACCATGTTTCTAGTAATTTTATACCCATGAAATAAAACAAACAAACCATCATAGCCTCTGAATCAAAACTCCCAATTCAATGACGTCATTCAAACGCATTAGCCGGGCCAAGGTACCTCTGACTCATTCACACAAGTGTGCATAGTCCCTGAGTAAGCATAAGCAAAATTTCAATAGGTAACGCAATCCTGGGCCAAACTACCTCTGACTCATTCGCATTAACGCTATGGTCCATGGGGGCCCAAAATGGATAATCAAGACTGCGATCACGTCATGCCCTTACTAGTGCTATCCTTTAAGGCACTTGGATTACTTTGTGAGAGATTCACTCATTTCCATGGGATATGTTTTACAGGAAGCACCTCAAACTACGTAGTTATTTAGCCTTTTGAAAGCACCAGAACCTAAGCATTGAGGGATTTATACAGTACCATATTTCACATAAGTAGAAATAAATCCCCAGGATGAGCGGGTTTGCGTATCCAGACTCATAACTATGAAAATATATACGACCACTGCAACTACAATCACTTCAAATATGCAAAGTGTTTTATATAAGTTATTAGGACGTAAAATCGAGTGTGATTTATTCGGGAAAGAGTTTTATACATTGCTAGATGAGTAACTCCCAAATATTCACCGCAAACTTATAGTCGTATTATCTGTCACACAGGGGCTTCATTTCATACTTTCCTTCATTGAGGTTACGGTACTACTGGTGTAAGACTTTTTCACGTTTTATATTAATATATTATTAGACAATTCATTAAATTATACGTAAATCTCAAACTCTTGGTTGGTAATTGCCACTTCCTGCCTACCTAAATTACCCCCCTGCTGTCACATGAAAGAAGCATTTTGTTTCGCGGGATAGTATCTCTTGCCATGTTAAACGAAGGAAGATATTATAAAATTAGGTTGCTCAACAATGTAATTGACCTTAAAACTTTTAAACCTGTGGATTCTCGCAATAAAATAGAACGTATTACGATTCGAATTGCAATTTACACAATAAATAACACAAAGAGTGTGACAAGTACGGAAAGCAGAGACACTGTTTCATTGTAAGAAGAGAGAAACAAAAATCACAATTAGAATGTCTAAAGTGTATAGCAAAAAAAGACCATCTGAGTATGCGGCTTAGAGGATAACGTTGCAACATCACCTGATCCAGGTTGTAATCTTCGTGATTTGCAGTTTTTCTCTTTGTCGAAAAAAGAGCCATTACTTGTAATATTTACTTTTTTTTCTTTTCGTTGAAGGAACAACCATCATATGTAGTATTAGAGTTTTATATAGGGTGTCATTCTGTTAGATTTTTTCTTATTGTTTTCTAAGATATTAATGTAAGGCTGCAATTATGATTCTACGTAGGCAGATCAAAAGTAAGGATGTTCTATATTTCTTTCCATTAATAAAATACAAAAGGAAACTTACATCCGAAAGTAAATTACAAGTAACTGAAATAAAATAGCAAGTGTCTGCCAGCTGACACAACCAGAATATGTGTACGTCTTTCTGTCTGTCTGCTTCACCATAAGTTTCCTAAAGTTTACATTATTTTAATTAAACATGGTATTTAGCCTTCCTCCAATCTTTGAAACTTACTTTTTTGTTTAATGCTGCAAGAGTCTATCAAAATGAGGGAGCAAAAGGGAACAACATCATCTCTGTGCTACAAGTTTTCACATAAAGACAATTATTTCCTGGTAGAGAGTATGTAAACATGATTTAAATTCGATAACATATAGCACACGCTTTCTTTAGGGTATCCACTCATTTCCAATAGTTGTAGTTAAAACCGACGAAAGTAGGTTTATTCATTTTTGGTGACACTAAGTGAATCACAAACGAAATATTCCACAGAATGAATGAATGTGAAGGCGTAGAAATGAGTAATATTGTTTTGATTTATTTATTGAGTCATGATCATTGTTGATATTTTTAATTTTATTTTTGTAAAGAAGCACATTACTGTCCAGAAATATAAATATAATTGTAACTATATTCTTTTTCTATTTATGAACAAAATAATATGAGAAGTGTGGATCTTTTCGTTTGTTTTTATGTGTGACAGAGTTGACCCAATGAACTTTTTTTTTAGTAATAAGCAACTACGTATTCAGTGAGTCACCACAAATGCTAGAGGCAAAGAAGGAAAGCAATAGTGCCTTAAGCGTTGTTTGAAATGAATGTCTCGTGTCTGTTTTACCTGCGAAGGGAAGGCACTTTGTTTCTAAAACGAATTTCTGATACGCAGCATGTCAACGGAATATTGGTCTGTCCCTGAATTGAAAGAATAGGGGAAAGAAAAATATGAGTTATCCACGTCACTCTATTAGATCTTTAATCATGTTGGAAAAATAAACAATGTGCAGTGCAGTACTTAATCAAAATATGGTCAATAAGCTAGCGTTATTATCGAGTAGAAACACAGTATGTGTCCGGAAATTTTATATTATATCTAGAAGAGTTCGTATCAGATCCACAAGATCTGTAACTTTTAATGTAATATTTTAGATAATGACATTTAGGCTAAAGAAGACAATGACAAAATGATCATGAACTTACACGTAATTGCGACAACGATAAATGGGAGACACGGAAGTACACTCTTGGTAAACGACTTTCAAGGCCATTTTTTGCAAGGTGATAGTGCACCTTTAAAGTGTTCATATTATAAACTGGGAGAGCGCAATGCACTAATATGGCATGGTTCTCATTTGAAAATGGTTTTCATAAACACTACCATAAATTAAGCAAAATGCAATACATGAAACTGTTTCCACTTTTAGAATTTTCTTCAATTTATGTGATTCGTTTGTCTAGTGGTTTGCCGCACATATGATTCACTCGTTTCTACTGCATTCAAGACAAATTGGGCTGCTGCACTTAATGCAGTTGTGCACTGTTTTTCTCTCTCTGGAAGACGGACACTTGGAGCAACTTTTCCTTTTCGCCATCTTGTCGCTAGGAACTCCAGCCGCAGCAGCGGTAATGTCCTCCTCAGGTGGTAGACAGAGGCGAATCAGTTCTTTCATTTCCCTGGGAAGATTCTGAACTTCCAATCTTCTCCTGAGATGTGGTTCAATAACAGACTGAGCCAAACCTTTGACAAAATGTAAATGAGTAGTGATAGGTTTTTGACGGTAGGACAAATAAAGAATAAAGGAATTTGCACTGCTGATATTGATGTTAGCATAAAATACTGCTCTTGGCTATCGTCAGGTTATCCTTTTGGCTTGTTGGGCACGTACACCTTGAAACCACACCAGCATTTCATCTAATGTTACGTTGGAATTGAGACAATATATTTCCTGTGTATTGTAGATAAATTTTTCAAAAAGGTAGGATTGTGCGGCAGCACGATGAGTTTTCTTGCTCTCGTCTCGGGTGGATGAATCGTCAAATCGTAGATACATAGATTGTAGAATCACTAGAGAAAAGTGAGTACATGTCTTCGTGTCAGATTTAAATATAGATGTTAACGTTAGCAAACCAATCAACGCCTTAATTTTAACAGAATCTGTATTCCTGTAGTTCGAAGGGTTGGTAGTTCATTTGAGTTTGGACCTAACTGATTGCAATTTTTTTTCGTTTGTACAAAGTACTATTTCTTGAAGCATGTTTTCATCAAACAGAGTCTCCCATATCTCTCTGGCACTCGGGTTTCCCATCATTTGGCCTTTTACACTCAGTCCTGGAAAACGTCGTTCCTTTAGAAGTTCTGATTTGGTGTCCTTATTGCTATGGACGGTTCTTTACTTTCCCACTTGAACTTATTTCGAACATAGAAACACCGATCATCACTCGTACCAGGAACAACTTCCACGAAGAAGACTGAAGTTTCTGCTTCTAAAAGGTCATTCTCATCTTCCCCACTTGTATTTTCTTGTTGATCGACTGCGTTTCCTCCAATTTCTGCTGGTTCTTCCGGAATAACATAGTCTGGGCCATTGTCTGAATCATCAAAATCATCTAAGCCTTCAGATTTGTTCTCTAATTCAGAATCTTTCAACACTAGCTCTATGCTTCTTTGTTCAAAATCTGTGAGAGACACAATTGTAGACATTCTTCTTTTAGACTCACTAGCTGAAAGCCTATCCTTTGCAAAATGCTTTTAGAAATGTTTCAAATGAGCAAACAAACCACTAAAATCATGTCCCAACTAAAGTCTTCAGCATCCAGAAATAATAACGTTACCGAAAACATCCGGAATTTTAGGGCGGATATAAATCACACGTAACAAGAAATTATATTTTGTCAACTAGAATCTACTGTATGTTACATGTTAGTTAATATCTCTATTTCCGTGACAAAAGCTTTTAAACTAATGAATCAGAGCTTTCAAAGGTATATGTAAGGTGTTAGTAACTCGTGAGCTCGGTTCTAATTTCTTGATTTATTTTGAGTCGGTCTTGGTTACATCCTTACGGCTATTTCAGAGAATTGTATTCCTGGATCAGTATTTATCTGGTCAGGCGTCGACATGAAATATCTTTAAGTATCTTGATACCAACAAGCAAGGTAAGGTCAAAGAAGAGCGAAAGTACAAAAAAGAATATATATATTCTTTTTTGCTATATATATAAAAGTTCCAATGCAATTCCTTGAATTCTTAAAATCAAATATATATATATATATATATATATATATATATATATATATATATATATATATATATATATATATATATATATATATATATTTGATTTTAAGAATTCAAGGAATTGCATTGGAATACATCCCTGTGGATTTCTGTTTCGTAATTTATAATATTTACGTATGCCGATCACACATTATTTTAAAGAGAGTAGATGAAGAAGTTGGAGCCATGATTCATACTCATAGAAAGTTGTACGCGTTCCATTTCTGTTCTAGTAGTTTTCCTCAAGAATGCTGTAAGAAACTACTGTGATGTCCATACATTATTTTTGTTAATTTACGAGCAGAACGTGTAGTGTAATGGCAATTTTGATTGGAGTTTTATGTTGTAACTTAAGAGAAGGCAAAAGAGGTAGACCTTAATGTCCCAAAAGAGAGATTAAGTTGTATTCAAGTTGGGGTTCCTTCGTTTCAATCATTTGCAAATCGCGGATAATTAATAGGGAAATGTGTGAAGTTTGGATTTATGTTATTTCACACTCTTACAGAAATACAAGTTCACGTTCTCATCTTAAATACTAAAGAATGTATAAATCAATTTAAAATTAACCAATACTTAGCCACTTTGTACTTATGTAATATTCTGGTAATAACTCTCGGAATTGTACGTTGTAGCTTTATAGTATTTCGCTGATGTTAGGAAAAACATAATTTATAACTGTTGGTAGTTTTTAAGTCACTGAAGTTATTTTGTACTTCGTTAAAAGTTCGTTTCTCAGACGCTAATTATGTTTAGCTACAAGGCAGATACTTTCTCAATAACCAACATAACTTATTAAATAATTTGAGTCTTATTGAATAATTTCAGTCACAAATACTTGGCTGGTAATCCACATTAGTAAGGTTTATTTTTCACACACCTTATTTGTTTGGATTGCATTTCATTAGTAAATTGATACTTGTATGGTAAATAATTTGAAATAACGATGACTAGTTACCTTGATACTTTCAATTACCGTAAGTGTATTACACTTGTTGAACTTCCTACATTTCTTTATTTAGTGCTCTTGCACATGGGTAGAACGAATGCTCTAATTTTAGGGAAGAAAAATAAACTACAAACAAAATAATGAGTCAACACAATACTTCTACAAAATTATGTCTCGGACAATTCATAATTTAGTGAGAAAACTACCGTGCGTTCCCTCTGGTATGTAAAACGTCTAGACTGCTTGCATGTTTCTGAAAATAGATACTTAAGCTTATACAATTTTAACTAAAAGTTGTCAGTTATTTAAATGAATTGTAATTTTTTAACACTAACTAAACTAACTAACTAACTAACTCTATGGCCTATGGAACCCGGAGGTTCAATGCCGCGTTCACAAAAGTTCTCTACTGACTTCAATTCTTAGCCAACTGCATCTAGTTTCTACTTTGTATTCCTATCTCTGCGATATCCATCTTAATTTTGTTCTCCCATCTGCGCCAAGGTCTTCCTAATAGTCGTTGTACAGTTGGTCTTCCAGTCAAGACTTTGAAAGCGTTTCTACTTTCTTCCATTCTAGCTACATGACCTGCCCACCTAAGCCTCCTAGACTTGACGACTCTAACAATGTTGAGTAAACCATATAAATTATGTAGTTCCTCGATATGAAGTTCTGCCGTTTCCCATTTCCGTTCCCCTTGGGTCCGAATATTCGTCTCAGGATCTTGTTCTTTAATACCTTCAGTCTATGTTCTTCCCTCACAGTAAACGACGATGTTTCGCAACCATAGAGAACAACAGGCATGATTATTGTTTTATATTTTTTAAGCTTCAAATTCCTCGACAGAATTCGCGACAACAAGAGATATTGAACCGAATAGTAACACGAATTCCCTGCTTTTAGTCGACATTTAATTTCTTCATGAATATGATTTTCGTCTCTTAATATTGATAATAAATATTTGAAAGTATCCACTTTATCAAAAGTATTATTTAATATTTTAACGCATCCACAATATGCGTATTTCGGTCCCTACGCACTTCCATGCCTTTACTTTTCTCTGAATTTACTTCCAAACCCATGTCCCTGTAAGCATTTAATAAGATCTCTGCATTTCTTTCTATTGTTCCTCTATCATCCCTTATTAAATTTACATCATCAGCATGCCCTATTCCCTCCTTAACACCTTTCAACTCTAGGCACTGGTTGCTATCTTTGATTTCCTTATAGCGTATTCCAGCACAAAGTTATATAATAAGGTCGATAACGCATCTCCTTGTTCAGACCATTTTCGACGTCAAAGCTCGTGGACAAAAATTTTCCTACCCGATTTATACTTTGGGATTCATTTAACATATGTTAATTAATCTAATTAGCTTTCTTTGTATTCGTAGTTCTGTAATAACGTTGTATAATGTTTCTCTCCTAAGCGAGTCGTACGGCTTTCTAAAATCAACAAATAATTGATATACCGGGGTATTGTATTCACACGTTTTTCTAGTACTTGAGGAATGGTATATATTTGGTCGATAGTTGATCGATTTCGTTTAAATCCGCACTGATAATCTCCAATAATATAGTCTGCGTAAAGGGTCAATCTTGCTAAGATAATATTTGAAAGAATTTTATAGGATGTTGACAGAAGAAAAATGCCTCGATAATTATTACAGTCAGTTTTGTCGTCCTTCTTGTGAATTTGAACAATGATTGATTCTTTCCATTATTGTGCCAAATCTTCTTTGTTCTAAATAAGGAGAATGAATTTGTGTATCTTGTTCCACAATGTTTTGCCTCATGCTTAAACTAACCCAGACGGAATTTCTTCTAAACAGGAAGGTTTGTATTTCTTTAATATCTTTATAGCGTTTCCTACTTCTATTTGGTTGGGTTCTGGAATATAGGTTCTCCTGTGTGTATCTTTGTTTCTCCATTCATTTTAGTTTTTGACTGAGTGTTATGTAGATCGTCATAGAAATCTTTCCATCTATTTAAAATATTATCTGTGTCCGTGAGAACTGTTCCGTCAACTTTCTTTAATATATAAGCATGAGGTTGATAGCCGTTCTTAAATTCTCTTATAGAAGTCCCAATTTTTTCATTTTTACTATTGTCTTCAATGTTCTTAATTTTAGCTTTCTAAATATCGCGTTTCTTTCCTCTAAAAGTTTTGGAAGTTTCCCGCCTGATGTCTACGAAATTTTGTGTAGTTATTTCATTCGGATTTTGTAGCCAAGGTAATTTTGACTGTTTTTCTTGGCTGCTAGTTTAATGCATACCTGGTCGAACCATGGCGCTCAAAATGGTCCTACGAATTTCCGGTGTCCCAATTTTTCTTTTGCTGAAGTTTTAATGCTATCTCTAATTTCAATTCAAGTATCCTCAACACTAGTGCATTCCGAATCTTATAAAACGGAGAATCTACTTGAAACTTTAATCAAATACTCCTCTCTTACATGGCTCTCTTCTAATTTCTTTAAATTAAATTTCTCCGTTGTCGAACATGGAATATGACCTTTATTCAACGATAATCTTTTGTATTATCGCTACTACCAGGTAGTGATCAGTGTCACAATCAGCCTCTCAAAACGACCGTACATCAATTATGCTAGACTGCCTTCTTCTATCTACTAAAACGTGATCAACTCGATTATGTGTTTTTCCGTCTGGTGATGTCCAAGTGTATTTATGAACGTCGCGATGTGGGAAGTTTGTACTCTTCACGATTAGATTTTGAATGTTGCAAAGTTCAGGAGTCTAACACCGTAGTCATTACTTTCCTTATGCAGTCTTCCGTCTCCTATAATCGGTTTGAAAATCTCCTCTAGTCCTACTTTCGCATTGAAATCCCCTAATAGTATTTTCATATGGTACCGCGGGAGTTGGTCAAATATCCGTTCCACTTCGTAACAACTGTATTTTGTATCGTCATAATTGTCTTCAGTTGGAGAATGTACATTTAAAACTATCGTAACTTACGATTAATAAAAGAAAATTCCGTCAGTAACAAATTCAACCCGTTTAATAGCTGGTAATATTCGGTTGGGAACGAAAACCTTGTTCCTAACTGGTGATTTTTATTTCCTTCCCCGTAAGGGAACGTAAAATTTCCGGAATTCACTGATCCATTTCTTTTCCACCTAATTTCCTGAACTCCTACTAGGTCAATCTTGTATTTCTCTAACTCACTCTTTACGGATTTTCACGCGGCTGTTCTATAAAGAATTCTAATATTCCATGTTACAAATCTCATGTCCATTTTCTTTTGCTGAGGTCGTGCCAAGTTAGCGGTCCTTGTCCGAGGCTTCTGTGAATGTTTCTGAACAAATGCCGTTTTCTTATAGGATGAGGTTGTTAGCCTTACCCAAAGGACCACACCTAGTCGTCTATCGGCGACTGCCTTTTTAGAATGTTCGCAGCTAACCTCTATATCTATAAAAATTCTCCTCGATCAGCAACCTAAGGACGTGATAATGCCGTGGGTACAGGCATCCACGTTAATATTTTTATAAACACTTACTTACATAAATGAAATGTATCCAATTTTTCTGTTTTGTACTAATTCAAAATGTTTGCATATGAATTGTACTTTACTTTAGTTACACTTTAGTCTATAATCATTGGAAAGTTTGACTTAAATGATGTATTGGACATAACACCACTTCCTTTATTACTTTCTATCTAGCCTTTATAGCTACTTGCAAATTATAGTATGAGCTTATTTGATTCCACTTGTAAAAATATTGTAGATTAGCACTCCATGCAGTATTGTGGTTTGTGAGTTCGAAAGCCAGTAACCAAGCGGCGTAAATACATTACACATAATATATCTAATATTTGATAAGCGTTTCACGTAAAATTTCTCAATAGGAGCTTGAGAAATGGTAAGAATATCATTGAAACGTCTCTTTTAAATCTCTTTGTTATCGTCTAACTTAGTCATCGATAGAATTAAAGTGTTTGAGGACCTGCGATTCAAAAGACCCCAACTCGAAAATTCGGGTATGTTAGTGTATAGTAAATGTCGGTAAACTATAACGGCCACTTTGTGCTTCCGTTTGGAAAGTTACTAGAGAGTAGTACTAAAGATATGCGTTCGGTTGCTTATACGCAGAGGACCTCAGCTTCAAATATTAATAAATTTTAGACTGGCTTCATAATTTCTAGCAAGCTTCCTGTAAGAATAAACAGCTACAAGGAAAGACCTATTTTGTGTTTAGAGTTGTTTGTTAATTCATATTGTTTTGTATCAAGTGAAACTAAATAGTAGTATTAACAATGGGGGGTAACTTTAAAAAATCTCGATTTTATGTGTTGAGAGTTGCAATTTCAAAATGATACTTTCCTCTATTAGTAAGTAAGAATATTACGTTGACACTTCGTACGTATACCTTGCTATACTTCAGTTGTCGTTATTCTAAGTTATAGATTATAGGCTCGTTATTTTTATTATTACCTTACGGAAGTAATATTGTAACTACGGATATTATAGCAACTCAGATATGCAGTGCAGTTGCAGTAACAAAATGCAGCATGAGTTATGCATTTTATGTTGCATGTCTTTCACAGGCGAGAACACTTGGTCTAAGAAAGTATATTTAAATACTTTTCTATTTATACTATCGACCTAACCATCTTATTCCTTTTAAATAATTGTAAATGAACAATCAATCGTAGTCCTTACTCCTAAGTTTTAAAGATTTGTATCTTTTTACATAATTTAGATAGTATCATACCTAGGCTTTTCTACACCATACAAAATAATATAGCAGCGCAGTAGTATATTATTTTCATTTGAGTTAGGTGATTTTAAAATATAATAAAATGAGTTTTTGTCTTGAACCTATCACTTCTTGCACGTTTTGTATGATTTCCTTATTGGCCGTATCAATGAGGAAGAACCTGCTAGAGTAACTGGAATTTTAGGATTTCGTATTCCTACATTACATAGATAAAGAGGCAAAAGAAGAAACGTATGCTCCTCATAATTTTAGGAAAAGGGTGGTGCCTCCAATTGACATTCTCTTCCATGACGGTCTGTAGTTCACTATATATCTTATATCCACTCAATTTTATATTTTTTTCTATCAATAAATATTCACAAGTCTTGGAAAATCTCTGTTCATTAAGAACGTTAGAATCTTGTATTTTATTAATTGATAACACTACAGTAAGGGAATGGCGCGCGGATGATATTAAACTTCTTTGGCAGATTTGACAGCCAGAATCTAAAGAAAAAAGAATAAATTTTGATCGGAATACCTTGAAAACTACGGTGGGAAGAATGTTTAAGTCGTCTGTTACAGTCTATGCCATCTAAGATACAATTTAAGTAAGTGTAAAGTAAATGCGCACAAAGTTCTTCGATAATTATTACTAAGTTTGTTAATATATATTTTGAACTTCCTTAAGCTGTAAAATAAGATGGCAGGTAAGCCATATTATACATTAAAAACCAGTTATTCAATTTCCGTATGTATATCCAGTTAAGACTGAGAGGAAAATCCAACAAAAATTAAAATTGCATATTTTGCACTCTCACTATGTTATTTATTATCAGATATATCTGTGTGAGCGCAAATTGGCAATCTGCCAAACAATTTCCCGTCGAGATTATTAACAGTGATGTTACATTACTGTTATTGTTCATTTCATTATTAGTAATAATATATTAGTTTAGCTGCTAAGAAGGTGGTAGTCAATTTAAGTATAAACTCATGACGTCATCTCGGATATGTATGAAGAGGTGCCGTAAGTGTGTTCCTTTAGATTATGAGGCAGTGGGTTTGCAAATGTAATGGGATAATAACGTTGGCCAAAGCTAATCTTTATCATAGAAGGATGGCTGCGGGACAGGCCTCAGAGGTTTCCGGTATCGGTGATACTGGAGTGTTTTTCAATGGAAAAATCGTACCGGAGAATCGTCAGATTCAGAGTCAACCAAAGTACTTTTTTTATAGGAAATAAGATTTAGAAAAACTTAGATTTTTCGAAGTGTTGACTAAGCGCATTAATGATGACATATGAGAGGGTACCAAATAGCAATATCCAGGGTGGGCTGGGCTATCCAATAGCAACAGCTATGCTGTTCGCTTTTTGTGAATTATTATCTCGTGAGCCATATATCCCGTATGAGGATACCCGGTACTCTACCATAGGTAAATATAACTGGATAACTTTTGATGGAGTTTTTTGTTGTTATAAGTTGTTTTAGTGGTCTGTCCTCCGGCCTCATAAGGAATCCGTGCGTCGGACTTGTCGTTGGCAGTGCGAACCCTTCTATAGGCGATGAAAGATTAATAATAGCATGTTTTCCTTAGAAATGAATGCAGTTTCCACTGTTACTACACTCGTAATTCGCATTATCCTTATAGTAATTTGAACTATTTTGCCAACCTGAACTGTGCAATTTCAAACTCTGATCGCCTGTTATTGAACTAATACCTGTTTCATATGCACAAGGGAATTTCACTGGTAATAATTCCTTCTACTAATTTCAAAAGTGGGAAATCTAGGAATTAACATCCTTGTAAGATGAAAGGAGGCTTCCACGGTTACCTTCGGTATCCTATATATCAGTTCTGATTACGGAAATGTATATGCTCCGCAAGGTATTGTGATTTGGTTTTCGGGGTAGATATGCGTTTAGATTGGGATAGACAGAAAACTTTTCTTGCGGAGAGCAAGTTGCCATCGAAAGTGGAGTTAACTATCCTACCATTTCTGTTATCTAGTGAAGATCGTTCATCGTGACTTAAATCTAATTACAGTAATGCTCGTCTGGTGAAATTCCAGTAATCCTAAGGATTTTGAGCTGGAGATTGCTAGAATTATTTCCAGCTAAATTCAAATACCTTGGGCTCAAATTCTCCCTCAGGTCACCCCTTGAAATTATGACTGTTTAACAAATGGAACATTACATTTATTTTTCGTTCTATGGTTTGAAATGACAAAATCATAACATGAAGAGAATCATAATATGTTAAAACATAAACAATTATAGTAGTAATGAGGTAAATATTAACGTATAAATTACTGGTTTCTAGCAGAATTAAAACTCGAATATTCATTTGGACTGCACTTTAAATTAATAATTTTACATATAATTCTTACTAGAAGGCATGTTTAATCAATACTTTA
The DNA here is from genome assembly GCF_964235325.1 of Thermobia domestica. Classification (NCBI taxonomy): domain Eukaryota; kingdom Metazoa; phylum Arthropoda; class Insecta; order Zygentoma; family Lepismatidae; genus Thermobia; species Thermobia domestica. Next base: position 96,759,475 of record NC_137457.1, read on the forward strand.
AGAATATACTTTTATTGTCCTATCTTCACTATACAATGTTGTGTACACTTCATTTGCCAAAGTAAAATCTTGCGATTTAGCCAATTTGTCCTATTCCCACGAAATGCCTGTAGGTTATGAACTGAAGGCGTGATATTGATGATCGAGGCTTCTCAGCAGACTGTGTGAAATGTGTCTTAGTTGCTAAGTTACATATTGTATTTCATGATCTTTTTTAAAACGTGGGATGAAAAACAATATATGAGTCTCATAACGAAACACATACCTATACAAAATCGTGTTGCTAAGTGTTAGAATAACGTGTGAGAAAATTTTAACTATGAGAACGTTCCCTGGGTTGCTAAGATGAAAATGAATGTTTTAAAACGTATTGGATTCCATTGATTGAACATAATCTAAGAACGGAAACTTCCCATATCATTTCATAATGTTTCACAACATAGGATGAAAATCTGTCATATACCCATAGAGATGCCTGTATAAACAAAATGGAACATGACTTTCCCAAGTCTTGATGTGAAATGTATTATCTTATGTCTGTATTGAAACCGTGACGAGATATGTTTTCGATGACTAGTATGCGATCTCGATTATGGTAGGCATGATCGAACTTGTTCTGATATGATTCTCGAAGGCAAACATTTATGTATGTATGTATGTGTGTGTGTGTGTTTGAGTGTGTGTGTGTGTGTGTCTGTATACAGATAACATTTGTGATTCAGATTTAACAGAGTAAACGCGTGTGGAATACGTCCTCTTCCGCGTAAAAATATTGGTGTCCAACTAACTGTAAACATAGTGTGATTACTGTCTTTCCTGCCTAAAGACTCTTACTGTATTTAGTGAACTGTGAACAAAGTGTGATACAGGTCGTTCTTATTAAAATAGGTAAGTAAAAATATATATGTACGTTCTTTCTTCATTCAGTTATAAATGCAGTTGAAAGAAAAATGTATTTATTCATAGTCCTGTTCGTATGAGTTCAGTTTCTAACATAAAAAACACAGACCTATACATACATATATGTGACTGTTTGTTTGCTAGCACATTGAATTCCATTCTAAAAGTGTTTAATTTCAAGAGCAACAGATAAGATAACATTTCCAAATGTTTTAGTGATTCGTGTTGCAACTAGTTAACAGACTGAGTTACTGCCCTCCTAAACGAATGATAACTGCCGTGAGAAACGTTAAGGAACATCGGACGTTAAAAGATAGAGTACTTTTAATTTTATGTTAAATAATATTATGTGTCTTAAAATGTTATAGTATCTGTCTGTAGTATATGCTTGGAACATCGAACCACTTTACCTTTTAGTAATGATAATAGAATAAAAATATGTGGAACGAGAGAAGAAAGAAATGAAATCTGAGTTTTACGTCCCACAGGTATGCCTACGTTGATAATGGAGGAAAGGAGCCGAAAAGCTATCAAACAAAATGGGTTTTACGTCCCACGATTTTGTCTACTAGACTAATGGAGGAAGGGAGTCGAAAATTTATCAAACGAATGGGTTTTACGTCCCACGCTTATGGCTACTAGACTAATGGAGGAGTGGAGCCGAAAAGTTATCAAACAAAATGGGTTTTACGTCCCACAGTTATGCCTACTAGACTAATGGAGGAAGGGAGTCTAAAGGCTATCAAACAAATATGCTTTACGTCCCACTTTTATGTCTACTAGAGTAATGGAGGAAGGGAGTCGAAAAGCTATCAAAAAAATGGGTTTTACGTGCCAAGGTTATGCCTACTAGACTAATGGAGGAATGGAACCTAAAAGCTATCAAACAAAATGGGTTTTACGTCTCACTCTTATCCCTACTAGACTAATGGAAAAAGGGAGTCGAAAGGCTATCAAACAAATATGCTTTACGTCCCACTTCTATGTCTAGTAGACTAATGGAGGAAGGGAGTCGAAAATTTATCAAACGAATGGGTTTTACGTCCCACGATTATGCCTACTAGACTAATGGAGGAAGGGAGTCGAAAGGGTATCAAACAAATATGCTTTACGTCCCACTTTTATGTCTACTAGACTAATGGAGGAAGGGAGTCGATAAGCTATCAAACAAATGGGTTTTACGTGCCAGGGTTATTCCTACTAAACTAATGGAGGAATGGAGCCTAAAAGCTATCAAACAAAATGGGTTTTAGGTCTCACGTTTATCCCTACTAGACTAATGGAGGAAGGGAGCCGAAAAGTTCCAAACAAAATGGGTTTTACGTCCTACCGTTATGACTACGAGAATAATGGAAAAAGGGAGTCGTAAAACTATCAAACAAATACGTTTTACGTCCCACGTTTATGTCTACTAGGCTAATGGAGGAATGGAGCCGAAAAGCTATAAAAAATGGGTTTTACGTCGCACGTTATGACTACGAGGTTAATAGAGGAAGGGAACCGAAAAACTATCAAACATAATGGGTTTTACGTATACGATTATTCCTACTAGACAAATAGAGGAAGGGAGCCGAAAAGCTATCAAACAAAATGGGTTTTACGTCCCAGGGTTATGTCTACTAGAGTAATGGAGGAAGGGAGCCGAAAAGCTATCGAACAAAATGGGTTTTACGTCCCAACGTTATGCCTAATAGACTAGTGGAGGGAAAGTGATGATGAGAAATGATGGAGTGAAGAAAGTGGGGGGAAACGGGAGAACTCCCAAGGAAATCCATTCATACGGTTTTTGTCCACCATAAAGTTCACTTGTCTGGAGCAGAATTAGAACACGTTGCCTCATGCATCGCAGGTGAACGCTTCAGGAGAACGCAGAGGAAATCCACGTACACGGTGTTTGTCCACCATAAAGTTCACTTGGTGGAAACAGAATTTTGAACCTGTGACCCCATGCAACAGAAGTGAACGCTCTACCACTGAGCCAGAGAGACCCCTGATGAAAAAAAGTATGAAAATATGGTCAGAAACACGGCCCCCGAGCTAAGATACACTCCAGCCACTGTATTTACTTTGCGTTTCCGTATTTGATAATGAGATGAAATTCTAACGTTAAAAAACACATACATATAAGCGAGTGTTAACAGTATGATGCTTCTGCTCGCTGCACGTTGAATTCTGAGAAAATGATAAGATGAAATTCTTGAATGTTTTCGGACTCGTATTGCAAGTAGATTAAAGCTGACCTAAGAAATGTCTGGAGGCTTGTATACAGCAGCTAGTGAACGTAAAGTCGTATCACTTATAGCCTAATATTAAAATAATATTATAAAAAGAAGAGTTATATTATGTGTTTTAATTTTGATAATATCATGTCTACATGTCTGTAGTATGTGCTCGGGGCCAGCAAACATTAAAGGCGCGAACAATGAAATGAAATCTTTGAGTTTTACGTTCCACGTTTTTGCCAGCTAGGCTAATCGGAAATAATTTGAATTTTACGTCCTACAGCTATCCCTGCTAGGTTAATGAAGACGGTGATGATGAGAAATGAATGAAATGTTGGAATGAAGAAAGTGGGGGAAACGGGAGAACCCAGAAGAACTCCACGTACACGGGGCTTCTCCACCATAAAGTTTATTTGGTGGGAACAGGATTTTGAACCTTTGACTCCATGCACCAGAAGTGAACGGTCTACCACTGAGCCACCGAGATCCCTGATGAAAAGGTATCAAAATATGGTCAGAAACGCGGACACTTAACGAGAGAAACAATGAAATGTAATCTTTGAGTTTTACGTTCCACGCTTATGACGAATAGGCTAATGGGAAATCATTAAGTTTTACGATCCACAGTTATGCCGGCTAAGCTAATAGATACGGTGATGATGTGAAATGAATGAAATGTTGGAATGAAGATAGTGGGAGGAAACGGGAGAACCCAGAGGAAATCCACGTACACGTTGTTTGTCCACCACGTACGCGGTGTTTTTCCGCCAAAAAGTTCACTTGGCGTGAACAGGATTTTGAAACTTGAACCTTCCATGTACACGGTGTTTGTCCACCACAAAGTTCACGTGGCGTGAACAGGATTTTGAACCTCGGACCTTCCATGTACACGGGGTTTGAGCAGAATTTTGAACCGGTGACCACCATATACCAGAGGTGAACGCTCTACCACTGAGCCACCGAGACCCCTGATGAAAAGGTATCAAAATATGGTCAGAAACAACGCCCTCGAGGTAAGATCGAATCAAGGACCCCGAAGTACTAAGCCATCGTGTCCCCCTAAGTGAATGATAATAGAATAGAAATGTGGAACGAGAGAAACAATGAAATGAAATCTTTGAGTTTTACGTCCAACGCTTATGACGATTATGTTAATGGGAAATCTTTAAGTTTTACGTTCCACAGTTATGCCGGCTAGGCTAATAGATACGGTGATGATGAGAAATGAATGAAATGTTGGAATGAAGATAGTGGGAGGAAACGGGAGAACCCAGAGGAAATCCACGTACACGGTGTTTGTCCGCCACAAAGTTCACGTGGCGTGAACAGGATTTTGAACCTCGGACCTTCCATGTACACGGTGTTTGTCCACCAGAAAGTTCACTTGTTGGGAACAGGATTTTGAGCCTGTGACCCCCATACATCAGAGGTGAACACTCTATCACCGAGCAACCGAGACCCATGAAACGAGAGAGAGAGGTCAAACCACAACACTCATGCAGGGCCGCTGTATCAATAATTATACTCTGAACTCGTTAGTATATCATCTAAGGGGGTTGAAGTTGGGGTCTCCAGGGTTGGTATCGAGACACGTAAAACTAACTTAAAATGAACGATATTAATGTCAAATTCATGTTTTTCGGGGCCCCTGTGTTCAATTATGATACTCTTAACTCAATAATACATCATCTAAGGGGGTTGGACGTCCCTTTAAATTGAGTTTCCGTATTTGCTACGGTATAAAAATATCATACTGAGTTAAGTGATAGTTTTCGTAATCATTCAGACATTGTACCCTTGTAAGAGAGATAGAGAGAGAGAGAAATATTTAAGTTTAACGTCCCACAAATTTGCTCTTTACGTTGTAAAACGGACGATATTAGTGTCAATACATATTTTTCGTGGTCGCTGAAACTCTGAATGAATAAGTAAAAAATTCACGTAGAGAACAGTTATACATTAGACTGACTTGAAGCAAACTGTGAACATACATTTGTTTCACTCTCATGGAATACGAAAAAAAAGTTACAAATCATTTTAACTACTCAAAAGGTATACTATGTTTTTCCCTTGAAATTTCTGCTTTTTCCGTATAACGAATTGAAATCTATTTGTATATATACTGTTTATATTTATTTGAAATATGAATATAAGTAACGTGGTGCATTTTTTATTTTACGTTGATTACAAATAAAGATACGTGTATAATCCTTCCCTTATCCTTACTGATATTATTATTCCTTTGTTAGTTACTTATATATAGTCCTTTTTTTATTTATTCGTATATTCTATTAAAACACTTTCATTTATATTCCGTTTTAACGAACGTTTAGTAGCATGCATATTTTGCGTTATAAGAAAATACTACTATGCACTACGAAGAAAAACCTTCAGTATTGCGATACGTCCTAACTTCTTCCGGGAGTGTTCCTTGAGTATATGTATAACAGAGTCCTTGTTCTAATCCCTGTAGGTTCCTCGGCGCTGGAAGAATAAAAGAACCCTTGCTTGGATTGAGAGCCTAACTCTAAGATTAATAATCGGTCTCCTTTGAGCGTTGAAGACAGCTCAATGCGAAGGAGCTAGGCGTAGCTCTTGGACGTACTTCATTCACCTCAGCTAAAAATGCTTGTGCGTATGTATTTGTAGAGCTATAGCATTCACTTGTTTTAATCGGCCATTGTTCCAACTGGCTGAATAATGGGAGCGTCGACAGAGATAAATAGCCAAAGGGAATAAGGTATTTCGAAATATTAAGAGTATCAAGAGGAGTCTTCGATCCACAAATTATGTACTAGCAGAATTATCATCTCAAGAGAATTATTTTCCTGATTATCACCACTGGCTTCATTGACAGTAAATTTGTTTGTTTCCCTGAGAATGGGAGATTCCAATTATGACGACACAGAGCATATAATTACAACTATGGCTAATCCGTAGGACTAAAGAGACGAGTTAGATCCTTGAAACTAAAATTACTTTAAATTTCCACCGAACGAGAACTATGAAAGTATTTACGAGACAGAGAAGTTTATAAGAAAAGGTAAGTGCTTGTATTAAGTTGATTTTATTAGTACAACAAATTTTAGTGTTTGTTTATTGTATATTAGGAATTAGATTTCTTGACTTTTGGGATCTATGGCAATGTTAACTTGTCATTCATGAGGGATTATGTCCTTTGGCTATCATACTGATCAGTGAGTTGGAAAGGAAAACGGAATGGATAGGGGAGGGGAAAGCGGGCTGGGATCACTGTTAGGTACCATCCCAGCATTTGCCTGGTAGGAGTAACAACTCCTCACTCAGATGGCTAGCCTAAAAAACACATATTTTTGGCCGGAGTTTTCCCACTGGGATTTGCCCAGGACCGCTCATAACAAAAGCTACACTATGCTACGCAGGACCATGTTTATTCTATACATTGACGTTAAGAACATGTGTTATCCACCACGTATCATCGATCATTTAAATCCATTTCTGCAGTAAAATAATAACTTTACAAAAAAGTATTTATAACAAAACTCATTGATGTAGGCGACTGCCACTTAAGTCTGTACCTGAAGATAACCGTTCAATTTAGGTTTAAGAAATAAAACAGTTAATGGCTGATGGGTCTTAACTTTGTGAAAAGAATTTGATGTTAATTCAGATGAGATTAGGAGCAGATCGCTCAGTGTTATATACGAGTGAAGAAGTATTGACCGAATAACTTCTGTTTTATTATTAGGTGCCTCGTTCTTCAATCCCTAGAACGGTCGGCTGGGTCTGTGAGACCCATCTACTTATATTTGAAATAAAATTTCCAACTTAAATTTAGCGGTTTGTGTTGTGACTTCGTATGCCTTCCTGAAACGCCCAATAAGAGACGCTAGTGTCGCAAACAAGCTTATGTTGCTTTTAGTAGAGCTAAGAACATCGCGTGGGTCTGTCAGACCCAGCCCGACCGTTTATGAAACTTTTTTGCACCCGACCGTTGTAGGGCTATGCAGGGTGCAGGGTGTATTATAACAGTCGAAGTGGACGGAGAGAGGGATGGAAGAGTATTTCAGAGAGATCTATCTGAACTGTTAGACCGAGTTCTTAATTTCAACAATTCTGATACCGCTAACCATTAGTACGCTCATTAACCCCATAATTCCGGAATTAGGCAAAATAGTTTTAAAAAATATTCAGTTAAATATTTTATGTAAGTTAAGGTACTAAACTTCGACCAACTGAAAAATATGAGAAAAATATTTTATTACCTTGTGATTTATGTTATGATATTTCTAATATGTTTAGAAAAAGTGTCTAACAACATTACTGTAACATCTCGAGAAACATTTGGTCCGAAAGGATCATCATTGCGTTCTTGCACCATTTGACAATTCATAGATGACAGATTTTTTAAAAAAATAAATATTATAAGCGCTGTTTCGCAGTGAAACAACACATGAAACTACAAAAACGCTGGAAAACGTTGCTCTATTGCCGTCAAAGTCCTCATCCTCACAAAAGTAGGTAAACTCTCTCATAGATGGCAGAGTGAGCGGTTGCGTCGGGAATTCGTTACAGTTGGCATTTGCGACCACTGCTAGACCCTAACTCCCACAAGCACTCATTAATAGTACGTCGCGAATTCGTGACAGTCGTCCGAAAGCATCATACATGCTAACTTATCGTAATTTGCGCCTCTGTAATTAATTTGCGAATTTCTGACCAAAATATCACTTTATTCACCACTTCCAACCCGTCAGTAAGTATATTAGTAGGGGGAATTTTTGTTCCCAAAATATTAAGATACGACATTTTCTGCAATTTCCAGGATTTTGAACTGGGAAGTCAGCCAGAACCCAGACTGTGATACGTATTTACTATAAACTTTCAAAAATACACGGTGTTTCAAAACAACACAGACAACGTTTCGGAGATGGTTCCTGACTCCAAGATAGGCAAAAAGTATAGACCAACTTGGGTGCACAAATGCTTCCTTTCGGAGTTATAGGCTGCCGAAAACATCAAAAATTGAATTTCAAACGTCCATAGCTCCAAAACTATGGGGCCTACCGTAGTCGAGTCAGGACTTCACGTAGGTAGTAATATGTGGACTATCTAAAAATACATGTTTCAGAATCCTAAGGTACACACGTAGCAATTTTTGTCTCGTCCCACTGAAGTCAAAATTACCAATGAGAAAAAAATTGCCGCAGGAAAGACCATACTAACATTACCGAAACAAAAGCCTATAAGATAAATTATATAAAACACCAAATTTATATGATACTCATCCATATGGCTACACTACTACCAACAAAAGAAGAAGAGAAGTGTAATAAGACACTTTATAAATATACGTATGAAAAAAGAATGATCCTACTCTTTAACATGGATACGACGTGGAAACATCCCTTTTCATGTATTGTTGGCGGACCAAGTGGATGTTGAAAAACTTCCTTTGTAATACGATTCCTGCCCAATTTATCACGTATGGTTAATACATCATTTCGTCATACTATGCAGAATGGCAAAATGCATACAGAGAAAATACAAAATACAATTATACAAATTAATTTCGAGAAAAGTACAATTAATTGAAACTTTACCTCGAACAAAAGACTTTTTACCTGAAAATGGACCACATCTTATTATTATTGATGATCAAATGTGTGAGCTGAACCGCAATATAGTTGATTTCCTTACAAAGGGTTCTCATCATAGAAATCTTAGTGTACTATTTATTACACAAAACATATTTCATCAGGGAAAAGGAACCAGATATATGAGCTTGAATTGTTCTTATCACGTATTATTTAAAAGTCCAAGAGATAAATCACAAATTAAACAGTTGAATCCTGAAAATCCAAAATGTCTTCAAGAAAGTTTCAAGGACGCAAGGAGGTAACAATTTAGATATTTATTTCTTGATTTAAAAGAGGATACTCCAGATGAACTTCGTTTTCAAACAAATATCTTTCCTGATGATATTTATCATTACGTTTATGTTCCAACGAAATAGAAGAAGTGTTTATAATGTTAGTTTTAAACTGTGTTTCTTCATTCTGGCAATGTGTCACGACGAGTAAAACATGGTGATCTTCATCGTACGCTGAGCAAAGCAAATCCTAAATTACGTAGACTGTAATGGCCAATGAAGGCTCTTCAGTGATTCGTAGTATTTGCGAATGTTGTTATAATGTATTAAAAGGGAATGTACCTCTTACAAAGACACAGAAAGCAAGATTAAAGCTATACAAGAGGACGCTTCGATATCTTGTGAAGAAAGGAAACTCCATCCAAAAGAAGAAGCATTTATTAGTGCAGCAGCAGGGTGGATTCCTACCGGCATTATTAGCTCCTACTTTAACTGGTACATTATCAAGTTCACTATTCCGTTAGTGTAATGGAACACGCAAAGAAGATGATTTTTATTCCACCTGAAGTTCTTAATTGTATACAAACACCAGCATCATCATCATCATCAACCCTGGAGAAACGTGAATCTAATTTGGATCAAGAAATGCACTAGATTTTACAGTTATCATCGCTTAGTGATAAAGAAAAGTGGGATCAATATAATAATATTCTTCACAAATATTTACATTTAATACGAAAACAAGAAGAACCTGTGTCACTTTCGATTACGTCAACTAAATCAGAGAAGCCTGAAGTAGAAGAAGAAATATTATTATCTATACCCAAAATAATTCGTAAAGGAGCTGAATTACTACTACATAGAATGAAACATGATGATAATATCACGTAGGATAATAAAGAAACTGTTTACATCAGAGGTGAGAGTCTAGAAATATCTCACATTGTAGATTTAATTTCTGATGTGTCACGACCCCGGAAACACACAAATCCACCGGGATGGGAGATATTTTGTAATTATTTATCTTCTAATAACACACATCAAGAACTTATTGGAAATCCAAAACGCGTGTCATATATTTTACGACGAACTAAAGCATCACCAGCAACATCAAAGTCAAGGGAAAATTCCTCTGAAATCGTTTCGAGAAGACGATGAAGAAGAAGCAGAAGAAAAAGAAAAGAAAAAAAGTAGTAACTCCTATAAGGAAAAGAAAACGTGCCTGTAAACGTCCAGTACAGAGATGGTCATCCTTTCTCATTTTGCTCCCATGAGGCCCGCCCTCACCCTCACCTCACCCTCATTTTAGTAGTTGAGGGTGAGGGCGAAAAAGTAATTGAGGGTTAGTCTGAGGGAGGATGAGTGTGAGGGCGTCAATGGAGGGTGAGTGTGAGGGAGGGTGAGGGTGTCAGTTGAGGGTGAGTGTGAGGGCGTCAATTGAGGGTAAGGGTTCATAAAATCAATTATCTTGCAAATCTTCAGTTCTGGAATATATATTAGAAAATGTCATGTAGTTTTCTCTTAGAATTAATGGTCGTTCACAGAAAATCGTCATATTCATACGCTTTCCATGCGCGAAGACAAGATGTTTCTCATAGTTTTATTACTTTTCTATATTTATATATTTTCACTTTATAGAAATAATAATTACGAGATATATAAAAATATCTACTGCAAGTTTTTGGCTACCGAAAATTTCAAAGTTTAACGAAAGTAACGCATTAAAAGTATTAGAAGTTCTCAGGAAATAATGATATTTTCATATATTCGTTCAGAAGAGTAACTTATAAATATTCATATATTCATTCATTCTGAAATTGTAACTAAGGAAAAGCTTTATTTCCTCTTCTATGTAAGAGAAAAATATGTATAAGAAAAGTACAAAGCTACAAGCCGCTATAAATAACTTTATATTTAATTATCAAATAAAAAGATGTTTCCTGCTTTTGGCTATATACGTACTTTTAGACTTCCAAACTACGCTCTGCATATGAAAGGGAAGTCTTATAGTGCGGCTGTGTCCGCCTGTGTGTCTGTATGTCAACAAGTATCACATCAAAATCGGTAAGAGCTATTGACATGCGGTTTTCATGAATCGATCCAGCATCCCAATTATAGGTTGCATCTCCTTCAACAACCTCCTACTTAACAGGTACCCTCAAATCACCTTAGCAGTCAATCTGGTATACCGAAAGTGGTAGAAATAGGAAATTTCCGGTTCCAAATTAAAGGCCACGAGTAAAAAAACGGTAGTAGCAATCGGCAAACGGTTTTCGGAAATAGATAGATATGAAAGGAACCACCTTAACTCCTGCATTTCTACTAAAACTGGAAGTGGTAGGATTCACTACTACTTCAGGTTTCAATATTTATTTTCATAAACTTAAAAGGGTAAGAGCTATCGAGAAACGGTTTTCGGGAATCAATTGTGCATTGCCACAATAGGTTCCATTTCTTTCAACAATCTTACTTAAACGGGAAGTGGTAGAAGTCGACCATATCTGGTTTCAACAAACATATTCATAACTCATAAACGAATATAAAACATAGCTAGCGATAAAGAGTTTTCAGAAATCGATTTAAGGTCTTAAGGAGACAAACCACCTGTACTACTGTATTTCCACTAAAATCGGAACTGGTATAAATTCACTACTTCTTCTGGTATCAACATTGATTTTCCTATACCTAAGACGGTAAGTGCTATCAACAAACGGTTTTCGTGAATCGATTCAGCATCCCAAGAATAGGTTTCATCTCTTTCACCAATCTTCGAGTTAAACCAGAATCTATGTTGAGCCACTTCTGGTTTCAAGAATATTGGTTATAACTCAAAAACGGTAAGAGCTATTGACAAACGGTTTTCGGGAAACGATTCGCCGTTCCAATAATAGGTACCATCTACTTCGATAACCTAATATTTAAACCGTAAGTGTTAGAAATCAACTACTTCCGGTTTCTACTATTTCCAGTTTTACTATTGGATTTGTATAGTTTGGAAGTTTACCGTAGTTCCATACTGTAGAAGGATACTCGCTTTTTCTATCATATGATTCTTATGTTATCAAATACTAGGTTTATTACCAGGTACTCAATAATATTTATATATTTTCCCATTATAGGATCTAGAAAGTTGGAAGATTAAAATTTGCTGTAATGTCATATTTCTATTCATGGATTCAATCAATATCATGGCTTAATGTGGAGTTAATACTTGATAGTGAATATTTGTTTAGAATGGAAAATTTTCAGAAATGGGAAGTTTTAAGCGGAAAATTTTCTACTTCACATAACTAGTTGCAGGGATGGTTTCAGTAGAGCAATTCTTAATATGTACATTTAAGGGACGGAACAATGTAAATTAGATCCTTTCTTCTAGGGTAGAAAATGTTTTATTTGTAGCTGTACTTTATTTGAAGGAGCGTCAAGTGAATTTTGTGGTGGTCAAACACCGTATGCGGTGGTTCTCTCGGGGTTCTTCCGTTCCCTCCCACTTTCTTTATTCCACCATTTAATTCATTTCTCATCATCATCGTCTCTCTTAGCCTCGGAACGTAATTTTATTTGAAAGAGAACATTTCTAACCAGCGATTATCTGAAGCAGAGATCCATGGGTTATCCGGGTTCGATTCCGTGCCGGACATAAATTCCGCGATAGGGAGAAAAGGTCAATTAAATATAAAACATAATTGTATTTATAACAGAGATGGTCATCCTCCCTCATTTTGCCATCATGAGGGCCGCCCTCACCCTCACCTCACCCTCATTTTAGTAGTTGAGTGTGAGGGTGATAAAGTAGTTGAGAGGGAGTGTGAGGGAGGGTGAGTGTGAGGTAGGGTGAGTGTGAGGGCGTCAATGATGGATGAGTGTGAGGAAAAGTGAGTATGAGGGCGTCAATAGAGGGTGAGTGTGAGGGAGGATGAAGGGAGGCCGTCAATGGAGGGTGAATGTAAGGCATAAATGGAGGGTAAGTGTGATGGCGTCAATGGAGGGAGAGTGTGAGTGAGGGTGAGGGGAGGGCGTCAATGGACTTTGAGTGTGATGTAGAGTGAGGGTGAGGGGCGTCAATTGAGGGTGAGGGTGAGGGAGGGTTAGGAAAAATGACCATCTCGGGTCCAGTATGATCAAGATGGAAACCATAAACAAACAGTTGAGCAAGATTTACTACAACCCTTCTCATCCTGCTACGTTTTCAACTGTTGAAAAATTGTGGATAGCTACAAAGTAGAAAATTCCTATACATTGTATAAAAAAATGGTTACTGCAAAAAACAACATATACGTTACACAAACCTGTACGTCGTCGTTTTAAAAGAGATGTCTATGTAGTGAACAACATTGATGATGAGTGGGAAAGTGATATTATTGATTTTCAGTCTCCTCATAAATTTAATGATGGATATCGTTATATTCTTACAGTGATAGATTTGTTCAGTCGATATGTCTGGGCTGTGCCATTTAAATCTAAAAGCACAAATTATATCTTAAAAGCATTGAAAATTGTGCTCAGAGACGGGAAACCATTTACATTCCGAACAGATAAAGGAAGTGAGTTTACTAATAAAACAATACATATGTACTTGAAGTCAACAAAGTCCTGATATAAAAGCTAGTATTGTAGAACGTTTTAGCAGAACTTTTAAAGAAAAATGTGGAAGTATTTCACAAAGAATCAAACGTATGATTATTTAAATGTATTAACTCATTTAAATACATGAGTTAAAGTTACATGAGTTATATGTTAAACGCGTCATACAATGAAGGATATTATTGAAGCATAAACATGTAACGTGCAAATGATGCTCAAATTAACCTATTACAAGTATGACATAATCAGTACGATATCAAAATAAAGAAGAAGAAGAAGAATCCAAATTTCTCAAAACATCTTGAGATTGGTGATACAGTACGAATTAGTAAAACTAAACGTACATTTGATAAAGGATACATGCAAAACGCTACGTGGTAAATATTTAAAGTGAAGAAGATAATACCAAGAGATCCACCATGTTTATGAAAATGAAGATTTAAACAAGGAACCACTAGATGGATTATTTTATAGAAATGAATTGGAACCTGTGGCGTTATCAAATACGTTTAACACAGATAAAATCATACGTACAAAAAGAAAAGACTGCAGAAAAGAATATCTTGTTCATTGGAAAGGGTATCATTCTTTTTTCGATTCCTGGATACCTGCATCATCCGTAGAAAGTACAATGGAGCCTGACAGAGATTTTTACGTTACGCTTCCCAGTAATAGTTCTATGCAATATTTTCCTGACAACACCTTAACATCATACAGCACAAAACTTCATCAAAGAATGGAATTCCGTGAAAGGTGGGAACTGGCTATTGTTGAAATTCATTATCCTCATTCAATATTAAATATTAATGAAGAAAATATTTTTTACAAACCTGCAAAAAGTGATGAATGGAAATTTGTAACTATTCCTGTACGTTATTACACTGACATATCAGAATTGATATAGATAATTAATACGTACAACAGAATCACATATTTACATAGTTCTTATACTCGTGACAGTAATATCTGTTTTATACAACGTCTTCATAAAGACATAGATGTAGACGTTGCATTATCACCAATTGTTAGTGTTTGTAACGAATGATCTCCATCTTTACGTTATTATTCTTACCTAAGTCTGTTTTCTAATTTAATTTATTACATTGTAATTTTTATTTAAATATTGGTGAACAACTCAAGATAGAATGTACGAACTTTTGTTCCTTAGTGTACTTGGAGTATATATCTATCTACATAAGCTTCTTGCCCTCTAGAGGGAATTTTCATGGTTTCTGGCCCTCGTCATCGATGACCAGGTTGAAAGCCGTGAAATCTACTTAACCGACGGAAACATTTTTTTCTTCTTCATTAGCAGTGCCTAATAAGGGGGTTGTTTGTTAGTGCTATATTTTGGGTGAAAGTGACATACAGTAATTCCTTATTTAATATGGTGCTCCACTGAAAATATTTAGTCGAAAGCATTGTTAAGAGTGTTGGTTTGATAATTGTAACTTTGTGTCGGCACTAGACGGATTTATGAACCATATGCCCTACGTGATCCAACAGGAAACGTAAGTATTGCATTTTTTTTGCCTTTTACAATTTAACTAGTTGCCTTCATTAGTCATAGTTTGCTTGCTTAATTGATATTTTTTTAAATCTAATTCTTCTATACATTATGTACTTCCTTTGATCTGTTGTATCACGAGGCAATTCTGGTTTATAATCCGTGCTGGTGACCTATCAAAGTACGAGTGTATTTGACTAATGAAGAGTCTATAAAGTTAATATAATGGTATTCTGACATGGCACCTTCGATTTAGAGCATTTTGCTGTACTTAAAATTATAGTTGGATTGTTATTATTTTTTGTATCGCTAATTTTGTTGGAGAGTTTGTTTCAAATATATGCCTCACATATATTTGTAGTAAGTTTGAAATTATTATTTAAATCAAAATTATATTCAAACCTCATATAACTTATTTGAGAGTAATAAGCTATTTATAGCTAAATTTATTAATATATTTTCATAGGACAGACTTGATTTATATTGGTGTAGGGGAGAACTTTATTAATATTGTGGAAGTATCCCTCTCCCGGATGTGGGCCTATTTGTGTTATTTCATTTAACACTCAGCCTAACATTTCACACATTTCATGGCTTCTAACCTCTTTGATTGTCTGTCTATTTATCGCTCAAACTTTCAGGCGATAAGTTGTTAAATATTGAGTAGCATGCAACAGTAAGCTATTTAATAGGTCATACGCTTATGTAAATGTATTAGTTATTGACTTTCATACAAGGTTTTCCTATGCAATATTGCAGCATTGTGCACTGTAAGAATTTTGTCCTTGTCTCAGTAATTGTCCTGGTTTATGATTCTGTCAAAATCTGAATTTATAACATTGTTAACTATTCAAGCTATGGAGCGAATGGGTAGCATTGAAAATACAAGTGTTGGTGACCCTAGTATTATCATAGACGATGATGTCAGCTTACGAAATGTTCAAGTTCCTGTTAATACTGGACGGACTGTACATTTTACTGATGGTCCGACAGATGTGAATACTTTGATAAATCAGTTGCGAAATGTAACATTGGATGTATCAATAGATCTAACCACGAGTGCGCAAAGAGACGATATTGAAAGTTCCTCACAAACGAAAAAGAAAAAGTTGATATCGAATCCTGTTTTTGCTGATAGCCGAGGTACACCTTCTGTTTTGCTATCACAGCAGTTACATACACCTACAAAAATTCAGTTTATTGAGTCGCGTGACCTGCCAACAGCTGATCAGCCCTCTTCTTTGTTGCACGAGAGGGAAGAAAAAAAAGAACTTCGTTGGCTTGTTATAGGAATGTTTGTTTGGGACATGATTTTGACCAGCAAAGCAATGTTGATCCTTTAAAATCTGATAAAAGTTTTATCATTCTCTTGCATTTTTGCCCTTCGAACAAATGATAGCTAAATTACCATTATGTAATGGTAATAATGAAAAAGTGTTGTTTGAATGGCTATTGGACATTCACAGAATTATAAAAACTGGTCTTTATTCATCTGATGTTGTATTTATGGTAGCTCCTGCTCGAACGGAGGGTTCTTTGCGTCAAGTGTGGTTACATAATATTGCCGTAAATGCTGAGTGGGGAAGTGTCTTGACTCATATATGCATTAGTAGCACGGGGCTACGCGTGATAAAAAGAGATTATTTTGAACGGTTCCAAAATAAACATGAAAATATTATGCATTACTATTACCATTTGTGTGATGCCCATTACTTATTGCTTAGAGCTCACGATCCAGACTCGCTTTTACCTTATATTATGAATAGTATGCACCCAAAGTTAAGATATGAAATTTTTCGGTATCGTTACCCCGATAGTTTAGATGAACTAAAAGAGCAGTTGTTGCATTATGTTAACTATCAACGGGCTGTATTAACATATGAACAGTCATATCAAGATTCGAGGCCGAAAATTAAGTGTCATTTTTGTTCTGGTGCGCATAAGGAATAAACTGTCCAAATAAAACGTATGCGGAAACGGTTAACAACAAACTTTGCCAGTATAAACATCAAATTAATGATTCATCTAACGAACAGTGGTGCAACGGTATGAGTGGTGACAGAAAAAAGATACAAGACCAAAGGTCTCTTGCTATTTTTATGAAAGCTCGTATCTTCGGAAGGGTGATTGAAGGCGCAATCGATACATGTTCGACCGTATCGTTAATTGATGATGGATTAGTGACACAATTTGAACGATTTCATAGTGTAGAGCGTAAGAAAGAAATCTTTCCAGGCAGGGGAATAGATGGCGTAACTATTACTATGACAGAATATGTTGAGTTACCGTTAGTGTTGGAGACGAGAGAAGTGAGTGTTAAATTCTTTGTTCGTCCTGGATTGAGCCCTAAATTTATTTTGGGTGTAGATACTATATCAAAATATCGTATGATCAGTGACACATATAATGATCTTATAACGTTCAATAATAATCGTGATTATAACGCCATATACTATAAACAATATATTTGTGGTTCAGTGAAATCTAATCCCTTTTCGAAGTCTTTTCCTAGTAAACGAGGTGCGTCATCGAAACCAGGGCAGGGGAATGTGAATTTATTTATCCCTACAGCTTCCACCCCTAATCAAAGACCTTCATGTCTTCCTGGCGTAAGTGGTATGGTGACGATTCATGATGCATCTGGTGGTGTGCAAGGGTGAAACTACGTGAGCGGTTTGGAGTAATCGGGTGAACTTGGGACCACGTCAGCATTTCCGTGCAGTAATGGGGCGTCACATGAAGTATGTTGTGGGAAAGATGATGATTCTTGCTAGTAGTTTAAAGTGGATTCGAAGCTCAACGGTCCCCAAGACCAACTTCAAAAATATATGGAACAGCTAGCATTGTCATATAACGATTTTATTACTAAAAAGGTAGGCACTATTAAGAATTATGATTTAAACATACTTGTAACACATGGCACACCAATAAAATTAAAACCATATTCGATATAGAGACAGGATCAAAAATTTCTTGATGGCATCTTAGATGATTTGTTAGAAAATAATATAATTCAGAAATCAAATAGCCCTTGGGTGTTTCCAGTCTTTTTAGTCCACAAAAAATCAGGAGAGAAAAGATTAGTAATTGACTACTGAATTAGTAAATTGAACAAAAAACTTAGTATTATTAGTCAGCCTTCTCCTATTATAGATGATGTTGTGTCTTCATTGAGTAATGGTAAAGTTTTTTCTTTGTTAGTTTTATATGCAGCGTATCAACAAATTTCTTTGACTGAAAATGCTAGGAAATATACTTCCTTTGTCACCCATAGAGGTAGTTTTATGTATAATAAATTACCTTTAGGTTTAGTTATGGTGAACTTTGCTCTGATGGAAGTAATGAATAAACTTTTGTATCATTTACGGGACAAAGGTGTTGAATTTTATTGTGATGATGTCATCTTGTATAGTGATAATGTGGAAGAACAGAAAAAGTTATTAACAACAGTTCTTGATATTTTCAGAAATAATGGTGTAACCATTTCACCTAACAAGAGTATATTCTTTCAGACAAGTTTAAGCTATTTGGGTTTCATGATATCTAATTGAAATTTAGAAATGGATCCTCAGCGTTTGGACATTATTCGAAATTTACCCGCCCCCAAAAACAAAAAGTCGTTAATTTCTTTGGCAACATTTGTTCAGTTTTACGCTCGTTTCATTCCAAATTTTAATGGTATTATGTACCCAATACATAAGTTGCGTTCGGCAAAAGTGAAATTTGTTTGGGGAGAAGAACAACAAGCTGCACTGGATAAAGTAAAGGAATTATTTGAGTCATGTGATTTTGAAATTACCTGATTTGAACCGGAAGTTTACTGTCAGATCAGATTAATCAATGAGGGCCCTTGGGAGGGTCCTCGAGCAAATTGATGACGATGGAAATATTAGGCCTGTCTTGCTTTCTCCCGCAAACTTAAACCTTCATATTTTCATAGGAGTATTTATAATTTAGAATTACTAGCCGTGGTTGAGAGTATAGAACGTTTGATCTATTGATTGATAATCAAGCTTTAACATTTTCATTAAGTAATGTAAGACAAATAAGAAAGTATGGAAATCTTATTTATAGACTGTCTTGTTTTAATTTTGATGTAAAACACCAATCATCTGTCCAGAATATAGGTGGAGATTTTGTTTCACGTGTCCATAATCCCATCGATTTTGATATTTATTAAACATAGTTAGGAAAAGAGGATGTAGATCGAAATCTAGTTAATATTAATTTATGGGATAATCCTAGTTCCTCAGTTTCTATAACACAGTACCAATTAAAAGATCCAGAATGTTCTTCAATCATAGAGCGTCTACAGAAAGGGGAAGAAATTAAAACGTATAAACTCGTCGATGGTATGTTATGCAAGAGAACAAAAGCTAACGTTCGACCATTTAAAATATGTATTCCTGTCTCTCTTCGGCCAATGATTACAGATTTATATCATAATGATCCTCTGCTCGGAACTCATTTAAGAGTAAGGAAATGTATAACCAGGATATCGAGGCGTTAAAGCTGGGAGAAAATGTGGGAGGATATTAAGGCTTATATAACCTCGTGCGAGTTCTGCCAAAATGCAAGGGCTACAAACACTCGTCCGAGAGGTGTTTTATCCTCTGAAATAAATAGTATTATTAACTCTGAATGGCACGTGGACGTCATTGGTCCATTGATTCGAAGTAAATCAGGACGTTATATTTTACTTATAGTGGATCGTTGTAGCAAATTCTTGATGCTAGAGCCATTGAGGGAGTTAAAAGTTTTTTGGTTATTAAAATTCTCCGGAAATTAATGAATAGACACGGGTATATTCATTGTTTGGTACATGACAATGCTTCATTGTTTACTTCACACGTTTTCGTGGATTTTTTGCATAGCTTGGGAATGTATATTGTCGCCATATTTTGCTGCGTCTAACTCTTCGGAACGTTACATTCGTGGTGTTAAGGACGCGCTCAAAATATACCTACATAATAAGCAAGATGAATGGGATAGGATGTTCGGGGAGATTGAATTTTGCTTTAATAATTCTGTTCACGAAGAAAGGAAAGTCTCCCTTCTTGAATTAAAATATAATTATAACGTTAATGACCCATTAGATGTTAAATGGAGGCTCGATAAAATATTTGCATCTAAACCTAATAGGGATGTATTCTAAATAACAATACAGAACATGGAAAGGGCTTGGCAAAGTCCTAAGCTCTTATATGATACAAATCGAACGCCTTCAGATTTTGAAGTGGGGTCTAAAGTTTTAATAAAATCTCAGATCAAGTCATCTCTGCTGAATAAAATTACCAGGTGTTAAAATACCTAACCCCCAATACTTTATTGCTTCGGAATGTTAAGGATGATCGTGATGTTCGTAAGAGTCATGTATCTTTAGTAAAGAAATTTCGTGAAGCTCGATCAGTAACGTAAATTTGTGGGTTATTAAGATGGATTAATTTAACATGACGTATGACTTTTTCCAATAAAATTATTTATATACATATATTGCTGATCTCAATATTCTAGTCATTTTGTATATGTATGTATTTATTTGTTGCATCATAGTGTTCTTTTTCTTTTCTTGTTTTCTTCAGGAGGACTCCTCTCTTACTTTTGATTTTCTACTTCTTCTTCTTCGTCAAGATACCTGACTTGGAGCTCTTTTTTCTGCAAGTAAATCAGAATGGAAAAAATAAATTGACGTCATTTCTAGTTGTTAATACTGCTATGTTGTCTAATGTTTGGAAAAGTTTTGACCACCAAACTAAAACTTTCTTAATGTTTATTGTAACAGAAGGTGATATTAAGGTATGTAAGAAATTGATTCTAGAGTATTTTTGTGAGGATTATTCTATTTATAGGGTAAATTAGTGTTTCTTATATTTATTATTTACATGTTTATTATATTCAGCATTTACGTATTATCTTCGGTGCCTGCAACAGTGTTCGAATAGAAATTTGGATATCTAGTACTTATCCTACCCTAATAACCTTTCCTGGTATGACAATTTTTGTATGAATGATGTGGGTTATTGTTTTTAGAGATTGGACTTTTTCTGGGGGAATCGTATGTATGGAGTGTGAGTCGATGTAGTTTTTACTAACAAGATATTTAGATTCTCTGAATCGAACAGTTGGAATTATCGTCTTGGGTTGCAGCAATACTTTCTTGTTCTCCTTGGTGAGGGTGTAACGTATGATCTCCATCTCTACGTTATTATTCTTACCTAAGTCTGTTTTCTAATTTAATTTATTACATTGTAATTTTTATTTAAATGTTGGTAAAAAAGTCAAGATGGAATGTATGAACTTTTGCTCCTTGGTGTACTTGGAGTATATATCGACCTACGTAAGCTTCTATTGTATTGCCCTCTAGTGGGATTTTTCATGGTTTCTTTCCCTCGTCATCGATGACCAGGTTGAAAGCCGTGAAATCTACTTGACCGATGGGAACATTTTTTTCTTCTTCATTAGCAGTGCCTAATAAGGGGGTTGTTTGTTAGTGCTATATTTTGGGTGAAAGTGACATACAGTAATTCCTTATTTAATATGGTGCTCCACTGAAAATATTTAGTCGAAAGCATTGTTAAGAGTGTTGGTTTGATAATTGTAACTTTGTGTCGGCATTAGAAGGATTTATGAACCATATGCCCTACGTGATCCAACAGGAAACGTAGGTATTGCATTTTTTGCCTTTTACAGTTTAACTAGTTGCCTTCATTAGTCATATTTTACTTGCTTAATTGATAATTTTTTAAATTTAACTTTGCTATACATTATGTACTTTCTTTGGTCTGTTGTATCACGAGGCATTTCTGGTTTATAATCCGTGCTGACCTATCAAAGTACGAGAGTATTTGACCAATGAAGAGTCTTTAAATTTAATATAATGCTATTCTGACATGCTACCTTCGATTTAGAGCATTTTGCCGTACTTAAAATTATAGTTGGATTGTTATTATTTTTTGTATCGCTAATTTTGTTGGAGAGTTTGTTTCAAATATATGCCTCACACATATTTGTAATAAGTTTGAAATTATCATTTAACTAAAACCTCATATTTCATATAACTTATTTCAGGTTAATAATCCACTTATTGCTAAATTTATTAATCTATTTTCATTGGACAGACTTTATTTATATTGGTGTGGGGGAGATCTTTGTTAATATTGCGTATCCCTCTCCCGGATGTAAGCCTATTTCTGTTATTTAATTTAACGCTCAGCCTAACATTACATGCTCTGTTGGGATTTGATCCAGACGCTGATTTAAAGGATATGCAGCAAGGCCAAAGCATTTCAAATTTACGTTTATGACTTCCATCCACAATGTATGTGTATTGTGATATAATTCAGTCTTTATTTGTTGGATATACAGTAGCACCATTATTAAGTATCATAAATATGAATCCTGTGAATCATACATTTGCAAGTAGTGTTATAGAAATTTTTAATCCTCCACAATAGGAACAATAAGGACAATAACTATAGAGAAGTTGCATTTTGAACACATCAAAATACATATAAGAGATAGTACAGGCTCTCAACTGGCATTCACTTTCGTAACTGTATGCGTTAAACTACATTTTCGACCAGTGCGTCAACATCAACAAATATGAATAATCCATATTTACCATATTATCACAAACAAGTTCTTTCTGGAACTGGAAACGTTTATGTTGGATCCCCTTAACAAGTTGGACATGGTATTGAAAGTTTTCATGGAGGATTATTTCGTTCTTTTCTCCCATTAGTAAAATCATAGTGTCAAAAGTGCCTTATTTAGGTTTGTGGGAATAGCATTTCCCACTTGATTATCGTGCAGTAAAGCAGGTCGACAATGACTATTTTGGAGAACAAAACCCTGCTTCTGCTGACGTGATTAGCACGCACGTTAGTGCGCACCACCTGGCGTGTAAATAGTAAACACTTTTTATTGATTTCTGTTTCCATACCCATTAGCATCGGAGGAAAGGAGGGGGCAATTGCCCTTCCCTGGAAATTGAAATACCGTTAATGAGGCACTTTCGAGACAAAATTGCCAATTTTCAGGAGTTTTGCTCCCTGGAAAATGTTGCCCTCTCCTTTAAAAAAATCCTGCCGGCGCCCAGGCCCATATCATTTGCTTTCCATGTGCGTTCTTGTTTTCTGAAAAAAAATTACATAAAATACAGAAAATAATAATTTTGGTGTTGTATCCAGGGACGGCGCCAAGGGATTCAGGGGGCAAGTGGCCCAAGATCTTCCCTTGTTCTCCCTTGTGTCCCCACAAAGTTTTATTATTTTAATTATTATTGCATATATTGTATTAACGTTGCCCATTTTTATATGTTTTGTTTGATGTACCCCCATTCAAAGCTTGTCTTCCCCCGGGGTTATCGCAACTCTGAGAACCTTACGGCGAACCTGTTTGTTTCTAGCAATTCGTGGATGGCCAGCATGCAGTTTTCATGTAATGCAGCCAGCATTGCAATGCAGTCAGCATGCAATATAAAAATATGCATGCTTCTACTGTGGGAAAAACCCCGCTTTAAATTAGGCTCGTCGGAAGAATACTTCCCACCCCATAATCTATGGGAAATACATAGAATAAATGGAATCCACCAACATAATTATTCATATTCGCCTGGTGGAGATCTTATTTTAATAGACACAACACAGCATCATATCTACAAAAAAAAAACTGCCCGGAAAAGGGTTAACGAATCCTTTCATCAACGAATGGGTGACGCGAGATCCGTCTTGCAAGACAAAGCAAAAAATAAACTGCAATCTATGCTAGGATCTGGATCTCAACAAAGGAAAAGAAGAATTACACATCATTCCATCTTTAACCCTTCATCATTACACATAATCAAGCGCAAGAAGAAGAAGAATGGCAAGGGAAAACATACACAGAAAACAAAGAAAAATCAGTCGTATAAGAAGAGGAAGTTATCACACGATATCTTTGATTAAATCATCACCATCATGGCTTTCTTACATCATCAATCCTGCGAGTGTGTAAAAAGTGAACTAGATATTTTTTCTACAAAACCAACGCAAACTAGTATATTGGATAATCATGTTGTTACGTACAAACCAATCAGTTCACTAGCTGATAATGCACCTATAGAATTTGTCATCCCAGGAACAAGTGATGAATACATAGATATACCACATACTCTTCTTTACATTGAAGCTCAAATCGTTAAGCCTGATGGATCAGCATTTGTTGAAAGTGATAAACCTGTGGCTCCTATTAATGACTTTTTAAGTTCTATGTTCAGTGAAGTGGAAGCGTATTTAAATAACAAACTGAGTTCATTTCCATCTCATAACCATCCATATCGGTCACACATTGAAAAACTGTTAATTATGATGACTCTGCTAAACATACTCATCTTCAATGTGCATTCTGGTTTGAAGATACTGCTGGGCATATGGATTCAACATCTAGTGGTAATAGAGGAGTTTAACAACGTTATGAATTAAAAAAAAATTGCAAAATTCGCCATGATTGGATATCTGCATTGTGATATTTTTAATCAGGATAAATTTTTAATCCAAGGAGTAGAATCAGACATCAAGTTAATTCCTGCAAAGCCAAACTTTGTCTCATCGTTAGTGATTCGTCTGTTGAGGCTAAAGTGAATAGTTTAGACGCTGCTTTACATATTAAAAAGATTAATGCTAATCCTACAATAAAAGTAGCACATAACAAACTTGTACAATCAACAACAGCCAAATATCCTCTCACAAGAGGCAAATGAAGTCGTTCGTCATCCCAAAGGATTTACAAACAAAAACAATTGATAATTTATTTATGGGAGTATTACCAGCTCGAGTGATTGTGGCGTTTACTCAAAGTGATGCCTAAACAGGAACAATAACTTCAAATTAATTTCATTTTAAACATTTTGAAATCAATTTCTTCTCTCTATACATTGATGGAAAATCTGTACCTTCAAAACCTTTACAACCTTATTTCGAAAACAACCTCTATAGTTCCTCATATCATATCTTATTCTGTGGATCAGATATTCACTTTTTCAATCATGGTAACAATATTCCTCGCCTTGCCTTTCCTCAAGGATACACTATCTTTGTTTTCGACATTACTCAAGATGGAGAAGCCAGCGTTGTGCACCATTGGAATATCATCAAACATGGATGTGTTCCTCTGAAAGTACATTTTAAGAATCCTCTACCAGCACCTGTGTCAAGCATCACATATGGCGAATTCCAATCTCTGTTGGAAGTGGATCATCAGAGGAGATCATCATGGATTTTTAAAGGTGCATTATTTAAATACCGTATAATATATGTACATGTCTCCATTTTTATACATGATGTCCTCTACACTAGATTTATTGAATCCTTTGCAAACAAATTTTTATTTCACAATCATTTCGTTGGCGTATATGAAGCCAATCAATTACCAACACATGTTCCACTACCTGCAGCTATCATAATAAATACAGATCCCTCAAACAAACTTGGCACACACTGGATTTCCGTTTATATTCATGCTGATGGACGTGCTCACTATTTCGGTACATTTGGATTTCCTCCATATGTAATGCAACATATTAAATTTGTACGTAGAAATTTTATTTCTTATACATTTAATAATAAACAAATTCAAAGTGTGAAATCATCACTATATGGGCATTATTCATATCTTTTCCTATGCTTCAAAGCTAAAGGAAAGTCCTTAAATGAATTTCATTACACTTTCTCATCAACTCCAGAAAAAATGATCGACGCTTGCTGTATTTACTTTTACAGATAATCATTTCTCCTGTATACATATCATCATTTCTTCATTCTTCTTCTTCGTTTGTTTTGAATACTTTGTTATTATAGATAAAATTCTAGCAAATCATTATTGCAGGTAGTCATTTCTTCTTCTTCTTTTTCTTCTATATTATAATGTGTTTGTATATATTATCATTTGTTATTTTTCAATTTGTTCATAATTATAGATAAAATAAATTTAAAGTTATGTTTTTTTTCTTTTTTTCTTTTCAGAGAATAAGAGATCGTCAACGTTTATGTGGAAAACATCATTGTACATAATAATCTTTACCATCAACAGCATCATCAACAGCAGTAGTATCATCTGTGAAGTTATCATTAACTGGACAATGAAAAAAAGATCTAGCGTACTGTCTTTTTAAAATGTAGTATACTTACCGTCGTTTTAATTGAGTAAATATCATCACCAACATCAATCAATAATTTGCATTTTTTCTCTTTGAAAAGACATGTTTTATTTCTTATTTTTTCCATTTCCTAATAAATAAATATATTTTATGATCACTTTTGTAATTAAATACACATATCACAAAACATATTTTTAACTCACTGAATTAAAGAATTTCATATTATTTTTAAAAAGAATTTATAACTGATTTTTAATTCAACGATGTAATCACATAACTAAATAATAATAATAATAATAATAATAATAATAATAATAATAATAATAATAATAATAATAATAATAATAATAATAATTTCAAATATTAATTTTAACATTCATTTCAAGAATTGGAATTCATTATTATATTTGTTATACATATCACTTATAGTGTGTATTGAAATAATTAGCAACATTATTCGCCCCGGAACCCTAGCTGTTCGACTCCGAGGAAAAATATGTTATTATTTTTTCTTATTATAAAAAAAATGTTCCCTAATTAAAAACCCTATCATATTGAGGTTTATGAAAAGAAGACAAAACACACACAAATAAAACATTTCACTTTCACTTATATTTTATATTACATTTTTTATTACGTGGTTTAGTATATAAAGAAAACAAATCAATTTTCTTCTTCTGCATGAAGAGACGTTCACTTCGTTGATCATCGGTTTCCCCCCACCATGGCTGTGTCTGTACACTATCAAATAAATCAGCCATAATTGAATATATGAGTTTTTGTTTGCAAAATACTCTGATTTCCAATTTTAATCTTTCACCCTCAATGTTCACATCACTGCTCTTATCAAGAGAGACATTTTTAATACACGGTAATATTTCCAAGAAATAAAGCCAATCACTTGAAGTTAACTACACAGCGTTTCGAGTAGCATGAAGTGTTCCTTTCTTCTCTAACATTATTAATTTTTCACCCATTAGTTTTCACACCTGTTCTCTCAACCAAGAGATTTTATAAATGTAATTTTCACTTCAAAATGTAAATAGTCCGTAACAAACGTGGTCTAATGTAAAAGTTTCTCCCACTCTGCCAAATTTAACTCCACTCCAAACACAATTCCTTTATTAACACGAATCACAGGCTCAAATGTATCACTATCCAGTCAAATACAAATTAATTTGGTTTTCATTGAATTAAGGCCATATTCTATATTTAAAAAGTACTCTTTCTTGGTATCCATAGTTGATGCCCAAGGACTCAAAGATATGATACTCCAGAACGCAGAATAACGCGGTCAACGCAGGTCAACGCAGAATAACGACACTATGCATACAGATGACTGCGCATGAATTAAGAGGTGGGGTGAAGAGGAACATTCATGTTTCATCTTGTTTGTACATGCTACCATACACATACGATGAGTATACCAGTTCAGTAAATTCAAGATCGTGCATGTTACGCCCAGATACATTAATCTTCATTTCTTTATTAAGCAGACATTAGCACTTTGTTAATACGTTAATAATGCACCATTATCTGCTTCCAATTTCTCAGTACAACGTCCTGGTAAAATCACTTTTTCCCCTCCTTCAGATGTCACACATGCCTTCCTACCATACACCGTTGTAGTTATCTTACAGTTTACAATACGAAACGGTACTCCAATCTCCAAATCTCGCACTTTTGAACAGGGTAGCATTGATTGCTTATTAAGCTTATGTAATAAACTCATTGACGATGACATCTTTAAATGTGACGTTTCTTCCTTTGCAACAGCTGCTAACAGAATGATATATACAAGCACATACGCTCCGCTTACGCTCTTCGCAGGAGAGGTGGGGGTTTGGGGATTCAATATACTAGCCAATACACGACAAGAACACGAAAAAGGCATGTTTCATCTTGTTTCTATAACTGGTAGGCGTCCAAGACTATGATCATAGCAACAGCGGGTTCCCACAACAAAAATGTTCCCACGGGGCTCCTGGTGGTAGCCCTAAAAGGAAATGACCATAACTACTTAAGGCCTATTGAAACTTGCCTTCGAATTCTAGGAAAAAATATCGAATTATACGAACGGGGAGGAATCAAATTTTTTCCATAGTGTCTCTATTCTACTACAGTGTATGCATTACTAGCACTGGCGCATATGGCACGGAGGATTTAGAGGGAAATGTCCCCTCCAACCTTAAACTGACTGACTGTTCTAATAATTCCATTTGAAATATGAGTGTTGGTGAAAAATGTGATGATTTGTGTCCGAATGCCACAAAGGAAAATGAGATGAAATTAATGTACCACAGAGTAATCCTGAAAACTTCCTCCCAATTTTGATAACAACTCTGCTCCCATTATCCTCCACAGTACTGCTTTTCAACTTCAAAAATATTTTGAACATTACTTTAAAAATATCGAAACGGTCTTTCTAGTGCTCCTCCTAATGTCGGAAAGAGATTTTCGACGCTTATTGCAAGGGAAATAAGGGGAAATCTTCTTTGGTAATAGTTACATGAAGTATTTTCAAAGGGGATTTCCTTGTCATTACCCGTGTGATTCTCACACTGTCAATAGATGTAGAGCAGAAGAGTATAGAACATTTTTTTACTCAACGACTGTGGTAACCATAACATAACTGGTGATAACAAAATATTTACGACATAGATTACATTTCGTTGGTAGTTAACAGGGAACATTGAAAGATTTTACATCTGATTTGAATACTTCTATTGTTTTAGTTCATTATAAACATATGGTGAATTAACATTTTACTTGTAGCTACAAATGGCTACTTTACTGATTCAAGGAAAAAACAAAAGAACTTGACTCGAGCGGGAACAGAACACGGGACCCTTGGCCCGTGAGTAAGATATACTGATTCTGCCACGCCATGACGGGATAAATTTGCGCAACGTACGACATATGCGGCGAGTCGGAAACTTTAAGACGCTTTTCTATGCATTATTTGGCTATTGCGTTCTCCCAGTTTGTAATATGAACACCTTAACACGTTGCACGCCATGTGCATACTTCTGATGCACAAATAGTGGTTCTGCGCACGCCATGTGCATAAAATTATACACAATGCTAATGTCTCTTTTCAGCATAGGTTGAGTTTCATGAAAACTTTGTTCTAGTCCGATTTTTTGTCCTTGTGAAATCGGGTTCCTGAGACCCTAAAATGGTACAAAAACTCCGGAGTTTAACTCCGGCTCATCTTTAGTCCGTGTACAATTTTAATGCACGCGGCTTGTGGATACGATTTTTTTTTGTTTTTGATTATTTATTTTGTCTCACGACGCCGTGTGCATCAAATATGTACACACGCATTGTGGTGATCGTCGTATTTTATTTCTATATAATTTTTTATACAAACTTCCAAACAAATGTTATTGTATTTTCTTTTACGTACAACTGAAGAAACTTCAAAACTTACGTTACAAAAGGTATTTTCTTCTATAAATTGAATAATATCGTGAAATTTTCTACAATTATATACACAATAATAATGTAATAAATGAAACCTGAGAAACAATTTTTTTTTCATGCCGCTTCACTCTTTATTTTGGCATGGTGGTATGTTTTTTGAAAAAACAGTCAAGACACATAAATTTTATGTCTGTACAACCAGCACAATTGGTCGTAACTTTCTTTGAATTTTTGATTGCACTATCTCGTCCGTACTGGGCAGATAATGTATTGTAACAAACATTGCAGCGGTTTCTCTTCTTTCCACTTTCTTGCAAAACATGATTACGACTTGGAGATTTGCATTCTCGCTGGTCACGTTCACAATCACAACCAAAGATCAAAGCCACTGCGAGATTTTCACGAAACGTGGTTATGGATTCATTCTTCTGTGTAATCGTTTTGAAAATAACATGAGAGTTCACTACAGCGGTGTTAGTCAGCAATTCAAAGGCAATTTTCCAATACCATTTAACACCCTTTCTCATAGTGGAAGAATATGCTGCCATCTGGTCCGAAATATCAATGAAGGATTTCACTGAATTGTAATCCAAAATAGTGGATGTTTTTTTCGTAGTTCCATTTCTGTTGGTTACTTCTTGTAATTCGGGTACGCTTTCAGTCGTAAGAAACAAAACATCACTCTTGTCCTTCCATTTTCCGACTACAACGTTGGAGTTGCTTTGAAGGCAAGTCATTTCGCCTTTCTTCTATTTTGCATCAAGAACTTGCTTTGGATTGTGCTTTCTATTCCTTTTCAAAGTACCTACGAGATGAGTTTGTTCCTTGTTGAGTTCATGTGCTAACTCAACGCTTGTATAGAAATTATCTGTATACAACACTCGCCCACTATTCAATAAAGGTTTCATCATTTCGAGTACAACTCTTGTTGAGAACGCTTGATCTTTCGGAGCTTCCTCTTTCCCACAATACACTTTTACATGCCAAGTGTATCCTCCTTTTGCACACAATTTGAATAATTTCAACCCATACTTATGTCTTTTCCCAGGTATGTACTGTCTGAAGCCTACTCTCCCACGGAAAGGAACCATACTTTCATCTATACATAATTTTTCTTCTGGTGTGTAAACTTCTTGGAAGTTCTGGTTCATTTTTTCAACCAGCGGCGCAATTTTTCTCAGTCTATCCTTACTTTGCACCAAGTTGTCTGAGAGATGAAACATGCGAAGTAGCAACTCAAACCGATTACAAGACAGTATCTTGCTTATATCATTTTTATACAACGGATTTTTAGACCAATATTTTTCAAGAGCAGGTTAATTGTCGAGTCCTATCCATAGAACAAAACCAAGAAACGTCTTTATCTCTTCATCGCAGGTATCGGTCCACGTTGTCATTCTTGAATATTCATTGCAATTTTCATTTGCAATACTATCTACAATGCACTGTTCTGCGTAGCGATTTGTCTCTGTCACGATCAACTTGATGATGGAGTCATCAACAAACAAACGATAATATTCTTACTCGTTTTGTGTGCCTTGTAATTGCCGAAATGCATTGTCCTGAATTCCACTATCAACCACTGTAACGTTGAACTGGTGTAGATTACCACGTACTGCATTCCAGATTATTTTCGGTTCTGGGTTTCTTCTCAAGTTTGTTTTCGAAGAATCTATTTGAGAAGCTGTATCTGTTTCAGAGGAATCTGGATTTGTTGCAAGTACCGGTAACACTTCACGTTTCCTCTTGCACGTTCCTTCTCGAGGTTCAGGAGAATTCCTATCACAAACTGGTAAGTAGTCATCATCAGAACTATCAATGTGGCTTTCCGGAAAATATTCAGGATCATTACTATCAGTCAAGTTACTGAAAATACTGTAATTACTTATGTCACTTGCACTGTCTTCATCTTCTAACCACTGTTTTATCTTATCAGAATTGGCCATCGCTGTGATGATCAACAGCATCAAAGTACTACAACAGTAAGGCCCGCAGAAGGTCCTATGTATGAATAAAAGCACTTACAAATGACAGAAGTTTCGAGGATTCTCTGCTGCCAATATAAAAAAGAAAAACCTTCCGCTATTTATTGCGTTTTATTATTCAAGTTAACAATAAAGTAAAATTTTCTTCCAATTAACAATATGCGTTCACTAAACAGGCACAAAGCCTTTTGAACTTCCGACAATAATGTGTACCAGATTTATGCACATGGCCTGGTACAGAAAATCTACTTGTGTATCAAATTGGTGCACATGGCGCAGTGGGACGGGAACAAAAAATAATTAATAAAATGTCTTGACGTGGGCAAAAACTTCCGAAATATGGCTTGGCGGCTAACGTGTTAAATGTGCACTATCACCTTGAAAAAATAGCCCCTAAGTTAATTAACCAAAGTATGCTTTCTCCTTGTTAATGCTCGGTGCGGAAAACCTGGGCTCGATTCCCAATGTGAATCTATCTGCTTCGAGATCCTACGTTACGCTGTAGGCACACTTCTGATATAGTCTTGGTTACGTTACGTTAAATCCCTAACCATCCAACTTATCAGTTTTAGAGATCACAAAATTGTGAGAATGTGATTCATGATGGATTTGTGATTCATGATGGGTTGCAATTAATCTACAAAACCAAAAGTAGAATCACAACCCTTGGTATGAAAATTAATCTCTTGCTCAATCATCGTGATTTATAATAAAATTCAGATTTCTAGTTTAAAAAATTGTGCTTATATGTTCCTAATATAATCTTGGAAAAGTATTTACATATATTCTAAAACTCATGAAATAGAATCAACATTTCATTGAAAAATATTGATTGGGTAGTACTTTAAATCCAGGGTTTGAAAAATATGGTAAAATAATAAGACACATAGTTACTTAAATCTGGATTTTGAAAGTACTTTTGATTTTTCATGATCAAAGGTTCGCAAATCTCCGTGCACCACCTAACCACCTTTTTTTTTCAGGAAAATTTAAAATCCATATTCCCACATTTTACGTCTGCAATAACTGTACACAATTTCATTCACTTCGGTCCACTTGTTTTTGCCATTCGGGCGTGGATTTTCACAGTTTTGAGTGGGTTTTCCCCCCGTAAACCCGTTTCACCGCAGAAAATAAAAAAGTCTTCGTTAATATTATGTGTAGTATCATACCTGCCAAATTTATCAAAGGTGAGTGTTACACGTGGGAAGTGTTAGTTCTGAGATTCGTTCGGTGAATCAGTTACCTTAAATAAAAGAAAACATGTGGTATAAAACGTTTGTTTTTTTTACATCGTAAAGTATTCTTAAAGATTAGTTCTAGTCAATCCATGGAACCTCTTTAACTGTTCTCGAAGTTTCTTTTTGTATTCCTATTTGATTCGATTTAATAGAATTTCGAAAATGAAATGAAATGAAATTTTTGAGTTTTACGTCCCGCGCTTATGCCGGTTAGGTTAAAGGAGACGGTGATGATGAGAGATGAATGAAATGGTGGAATGAAGAAAGTGGGAGGAAACGGGAGAACGCCGAGAAAACCCACGCACACGGTGTTTGTCCACCACAAAGTTCACCTGGCGGGAGCAGGGTTTGAACCCGAGACCCCTAGCACCAAAGGTGAACGCTCTACCACTTTCTCATCATCACCGTATCTATTAGCCTAGCCGGCATAACTGTGGAACGTAAAACTTAAAGATTTCCCATTAACATAATCGTCATAAGCGTTGGACGTAAAACTCAAAGATTTCATTTCATTGTTTCTCTCGTTCCACATTTCTATTCTATTATCATTCACTTAGGGGGACACGATGGCTTAGTACTTCGGGGTCCTTGATTCGATCTTACCTCGAGGGCGTTGTTTCTGACCATATTTTGATACCTTTTCATCAGGGGTCTCGGTGGCTCAGTGGTAGAGCGTTCACCTCTGGTATATGGTGGTCACCGGTTCAAAATTCTGTTCAAACCAAGTGAACGTTGTGGTGGACAAACACCGTGTACATGGAAGGTTCAAGTTTCAAAATCCTGTTCACGCCAAGTGAAGTTTTTGGCGGAAAAACACCGCGTACGTGGTGGACAAACAACGTGTACGTGGATTTCCTCTGGGTTCTCCCGTTTCCTCCCACTATCTTCATTCGAACATTTCATTCATTTCACATCATCACGGTATCTATTAGCTTAGCCGGCATAACTGTGGATCGTAAAACTTAATGATTTCCCATTAGCCTATTCGTCATAAGCGTGGAACGTAAAACTCAAAGATTACATTTCATTGTTTTTCTCGGTAAGTGTTCGCGTTTCTGACCATATTTTGATACCTTTTC
The DNA here is from genome assembly GCF_964235325.1 of Thermobia domestica. Classification (NCBI taxonomy): domain Eukaryota; kingdom Metazoa; phylum Arthropoda; class Insecta; order Zygentoma; family Lepismatidae; genus Thermobia; species Thermobia domestica. Next base: position 96,793,404 of record NC_137457.1, read on the forward strand.
ATCAGGGATCTCGGTGGCTCAGTGGTAGAGCGTTCACTTCTGTTGCATGGGGTCACAGGTTCAAAATTCTGTTTCCACCAAGTGAACTTTATGGTGGACAAAAACCGTATGAATGGATTTCCTTGGGAGTTCTCCCGTTTCCCCCCACTTTCTTCACTCCATCATTTCTCATCATCACTTTCCCTCCACTAGTCTATTAGGCATAACGTTGGGACGTAAAACCCATTTTGTTTGATAGCTTTTCGGCTCCCTTCCTCCATTACTCTAGTAGACATAACCCTGGGACGTAAAACCCATTTTGTTTGATAGCTTTTCGGCTCCCTTCCTCTATTAGTCTAGTAGGAATAATCGTAAACGTAAAACCCATTATGTTTGATAGCTTTTCGGTTCCCTTCCTCTATTAACCTCGTAGTCATAACGTGCGACGTAAAACCCATTTTTTATAGCTTTTCGGCTCCATTCCTCCATTAGCCTAGTAGACATAAACGTGGGACGTAAAACGTATTTGTTTGATAGTTTTACGACTCCCTTTTTCCATTATTCTCGTAGTCATAACGGTAGGACATAAAACCCATTTTGTTCGGAACTTTTCGGCTCCCTTCCAACATTAGTCTAGTAGGGATAAACGTGAGACCTAAAACCCATTTTGTTTGATAGCTTTTAGGCTCAATTCCTCCATTAGTTTAGTAGGAATAACCCTGGCACGTAAAACCCATTTGTTTGATAGCTTATCGACTCCCTTCCTCCATTAGTCTAGTAGACATAAAAGTGGGACGTAAAGCATATTTGTTTGATAGCCTTTCGACTCCCTTCCTCCATTAGTCTAGTAGGCATAACGTGGGACGTAAAACCTATTCGTTTGATAAATTTTCGACTCCCTTCCTCCATTAGTCTACTAGACATAGAAGTGGGACGTAAAGCATATTTGTTTGATAGCCTTTCGACTCCCTTTCTCCATTAGTCTAGTAGGGATAAGAGTGAGACGTAAAATCCATTTTGTTTGATAGCTTTTAGGTTCCATTCCTCCATTAGTCTAGTAGGCATAACCTTGGCACGTAAAACCCATTTTTTTGATAGCTTTTCGACTCCCTTCCTCCATTACTCTAGTAGACATAAAAGTGGGACGTAAAGCATATTTGTTTGATAGCCTTTAGACTCCCTTCCTCCATTAGTCTAGTAGGCATAACTGTGGGACGTAAAACCCATTTTGTTTGATAACTTTTCGGCTCCACTCCTCCATTAGTCTAGTAGCCATAAGCGTGGGACGTAAAACCCATTCGTTTGATAAATTTTCGACTCCCTTCCTCCATTAGTCTAGTAGACAAAATCGTGGGACGTAAAACCCATTTTGTTTGATAGCTTTTCGGCTCCTTTCCTCCATTATCAACGTAGGCATACCTGTGGGACGTAAAACTCAGATTTCATTTCTTTCTTCTCTCGTTCCACATATTTTTATTCTATTATCATTACTAAATGGTAAAGTGGTTCGATGTTCCAAGCATATACTACAGACAGATACTATAACATTTTAAGACACATAATATTATTTAACATAAAATTAAAAGTACTCTATCTTTTAACGTCCGATGTTCCTTAACGTTTCTCACGGCAGTTATCATTCGTTTAGGAGGGCTTTAACTCAGTCTGTTAACTAGTTGCAACACGAATCACTAAAACATTTGGAAATGTTATCTTATCTGTTGCTCTTGAAACTAAACACTTTTAGAATGGAATTCAATGTGCTAGCAAACAAACAGTCACATATATGTATGTATAGGTCTGTGTTTTTTATGTTAGAAACTGAACTCATACGAACAGGACTATGAATAAATACATTTGTTCTTTCAACTGCATTTATAACTAAATGAAGAAAGAACGTACATATATATTTTTACTTACCTATTTTAATAAGAACGACCTGTATCACACTTTGTTCACAGTTCACAAAATACAGTAAGAGTCTTTAGGCAGGAAAGACAGTAATCACACTATGTTTACAGTTAGTTGGACACCAATATTTTTACGCGGAAGAGGACGTATTCCACACGCGTTTACTCTGTTAAATCTGAATCACAAATGTTATCTGTATACAGACACACACACACACACACACAAACACACACACACACACACATACATACATAAATGTTTGCCTTCGAGAATCATATCAGAACAAGTTCGATCATGCCTACCATAATCGAGATCGCATACTAGTCATCGAAAACATATCTCGTCACGGTTTCAATACAGACATAAGATAATACATTTCACATCAAGACTTGGGAAAGTCATGTTCCATTTTGTTTATACAGGCATCTCTATGGGTATATGACAGATTTTCATCCTATGTTGTGAAACATTATGAAATGATATGGGAAGTTTCCGTTCTTAGATTATGTTCAATCAATGGAATCCAATACGTTTTAAAACATTCATTTTCATCTTAGCAACCCAGGGAACGTTCTCATAGTTAAAATTTTCTCACACGTTATTCTAACACTTAGCAACACGATTTTGTATAGGTATGTGTTTCGTTATGAGACTCATATATTGTTTTTCATCCCACGTTTTAAAAAAGATCATGAAATACAATATGTAACTTAGCAACTAAGACACATTTCACACAGTCTGCTGAGAAGCCTCGATCATCAATATCACGCCTTCAGTTCATAACCTACAGGCATTTCGTGGGAATAGGACAAATTGGCTAAATCGCAAGATTTTACTTTGGAAATGAAGTGTACACAACATTGTGTAGTGAAGATAGGACAATAAAAGTATATTCTTTAAGTATTGATTAAGTAATTGGAATTAAACATGCCTTCTAGTAAAAATTATATGTAAAATTATTAATTTAAAGTGCAGTCCAAATGAATATTCGAGTTTTAATTCTGCTAGAAACCAGTAATTTTTACGTTAATATTTACCTCATTACTACTATAATGGTTTATGTTTTAACATATTATGATTCTCTTCATGTTATGATTTTGTCATTTCAAACCATAGAACGAAAAATAAATGTAATGTTCCATTTGTTAAACAGTCATAATTTCAAGGGGTGACCTGAGGGAGAATTTGAGCCCAAGGTATTTGAATTTAGCTGGAAATAATTCTAGCAATCTCCAGCTCAAAATCCTTAGGATTACTGGAATTTCACCAGACGAGCATTACTGTAATTAGATTTAAGTCACGATGAACGATCTTCACTAGATAACAGAAATGGTAGGATAGTTAACTCCACTTTCGATGGCAACTTGCTCTCCGCAAGAAAAGTTTTCTGTCTATCCCAATCTAAACGCATATCTACCCCGAAAACCAAATCACAATACCTTGCGGAGCATATACATTTCCGTAATCAGAACTGATATATAGGATACCGAAGGTAACCGTGGAAGCCTCCTTTCATCTTACAAGGATGTTAATTCCTAGATTTCCCACTTTTGAAATTAGTAGAAGGAATTATTACCAGTGAAATTCCCTTGTGCAAATGAAACAGGTATTAGTTCAATAACAGGCGATCAGAGTTTGAAATTGCACAGTTCAGGTTGGCAAAATAGTTCAAATTACTATAAGGATAATGCGAATTACGAGTGTAGTAACAGTGGAAACTGCATTCATTTCTAAGGAAAACATGCTATTATTAATCTTTCATCGCCTATAGAAGGGTTCGCACTGCCAACGACAAGTCCGACGCACGGATTCCTTATGAGGCCGGAGGACAGACCACTAAAACAACTTATAACAACAAAAAACTCCATCAAAAGTTATCCAGTTATATTTACCTATGGTAGAGTACCGGGTATCCTCATACGCGATATATGGCTCACGAGATAATAATTCACAAAAAGCGAACAGCATAGCTGTTGCTATTGGATAGCCCAGCCCACCCTGGATATTGCTATTTGGCACCCTCTCATATGTCATCATTAATGCGCTTAGTCAACACTTCGAAAAATCTAAGTTTTTCTAAATCTTATTTCCTATAAAAAAAGTACTTTGGTTGACTCTGAATCTGACGATTCTCCGGTACGATTTTTCCATTGAAAAACACTCCAGTATCACCGATACCGGAAAACTCTGAGGCCTGTCCCGCAGCCATCCTTCTATGATAAAGATTAGCTTTGGCCAACGTTATTATCCCATTACATTTGCAAACCCACTGCCTCATAATCTAAAGGAACACACTTACGGCACCTCTTCATACATATCCGAGATGAAGTCATGAGTTTATACTTAAATTGACTACCAGCTTCTTAGCAGCTAAACTAATATATTATTACTAATAATGAAATGAACAATAACAGTAATGTAACATCACTGTTAATAATCTCGACGGGAAATTGTTTGGCAGATTGCCAATTTGCGCTGACACAGATATATCTGATAATAAATAACATAGTGAGAGTGCAAAATATGCAATTTTAATTTTTGTTGGATTTTCCTCTCAGTCTTAACTGGATATACATACGGAAATTGAATAACTTGTTTTTAATGTATAATATGGCTTACCTGCCATCTTATTTTACAGCTTAAGGAAGTTCAAAATATATATTAACAAACTTAGTAATAATTATCGAAGAACTTTGTGCGCATTTACTTTACACTTACTTAAATTGTATCTTAGATGGCATAGACTGTAACAGACGACTTAAACATTCTTTCCACCGTAGTTTTCAAGGTATTCCGGTCAAAATTTATTCTTTTTTCTTTAGATTCTGGCTGTCAAATCTGCCAAAGAAGTTTAATATCATCCGCGCGCCATTCCCTTACTGTAGTGTTATCAATTAATAAAATACAAGATTCTAACGTTCTTAATGAACAGAGATTTTCCAAGACTTGTGAATATTTATTGATAGAAAAAAATATAAAATTGAGTGGATATAAGATATATAGTGAACTACAGACCGTCATGGAAGAGAATGTCAATTGGAGGCACACCCCCTTTCCAAAAATTATCAGGAGCATACGTTTCTTCTTTTGCCTCTTTATCTATGTAATGTAGGAATACGAAATCCTTAAATTCCAGTTACTCTAGCAGGTTCTTCCTCATTGATACGGCCAATAAGGAAATCATACAAAACGTGCAAGAAGTGATAGGTTTAAGACAAAAACTCATTTTATTATATTTTAAAATCACCTAACTCAAATGAAAATAATATACTACTGCGCTGCTATATTATTTTGTATGGTGTAGAAAAGCCTAGGTATGATACTATCTAAATTATGTAAAAAAATACAAATCTTTAAAACTTAGGAGTAAGGACTACGATTGATTGTTCATTTACAATTATTTAAAAGGAATAAGATGGTTAGGTCGATAGTATAAATAGAAAAGTATTTAAATATACTTTCTTAGACCAAGTGTTCTCGCCTGTGAAAGACATGCAACATAAAATGCATAACTCATGCTGCATTTTGTTACTGCAACTGCACTGCATATCTGAGTTGCTATAATATCCGTAGTTACAATATCACTTCCGTAAGGTAATAATAAAAATAACGAGCCTATAATCTATAACTTAGAATAACGACAACTGAAGTATAGCAAGGTATACGTACGAAGTGTCAACGTAATATTCTTACTTACTAATAGAGGAAAGTATCATTTTGAAATTGCAACTCTCAACACATAAAATCGAGGTTTTTTAAAATTACCCCCCATTGTTAATACTACTATTTAGTTTCACTTGATACAAAACAATATGAATTAACAAACAACTCTAAACACAAAATAAGTCTTTCCTTGTAGCTGTTTATTCTTACAGGAAGCTTGCTAGAAATTATGAAGCCAGTCTAAAATTTATTAATATTTGAAGCTGAGGTCCTCTGCGTATAAGCAACCGAACGCATATCTTTAGTACTACTCTCTAGTAACTTTCCAAACGGAAGCACAAAGTGGCCGTTATAGTTTACCGACATTTACTATACACTAACATACCCGAATTTTCGAGTTGGGGTCTTTTGAATCGCAGGTCCTGAAACACTTTAATTCTATCGATGACTAAGTTAGGCAATAACAAAGAGATTTAAAAGAGACGTTTCAATGATATTCTTACCATTTCTCAAGCTCCTATTGAGAAATTTTACGTGAAACGCTTATCAAATATTAGATATATTATGTGTAATGTATTTACGCCGCTTGGTTACTGGCTTTCGAACTCACAAACCACAATACTGCATGGAGTGCTAATCTACAATATTTTTACAATTGGAATCAAATAGGCTCATACTATAATTTGCAAGTAGCTATAAAGGCTAGATAGAAAGTAATAAAGGAAGTGGTGTGATGTCCAATACATCATTTAAGTCAAACTTTCCAATGATTATAGACTAAAGTATAACTAAAGTAAAGATACAATTCATATGCAAACATTTTGAATTAGTACAAAACAGAAAAATTGGATACATTTCATTTATGTAAGTAAGTGTTTATAAAAATATTAACGTGGACGCCTGTACCCACGGCATTATCGCGTCCTTAGGTTGCTGATCGAGAAGAATTTTTATAGATATAGAGGTTAGCTGCGAACATACTAAAAAGGCAGTCGCCGATAGACGACTAGGTGTGGTCCTTTGGGTAAGGCTAACAACATCATCCTATAAGAAAACGGCATTTGTTCAGAAACATTCACAGAAGCCTCGGACGAGGACCGCTAACTTGGCACGACCTCAGCAAAAGAAAATGGACATGAGATTTGTAACTTGGAATATTAGAATTCTTTATAGAACAGCCGCGTGAAAATCCGTAAAGAGTGAGTTAGAGAAATACAAGATTGACCTAGTAGGAGTTCAGGAAATTAGGTGGAAAAGAAATGGATCAGTGAATTCCGGAAATTTTACGTTCCCTTACGGGGAAGGGAATAAAAATCACCAGTTAGGAACAAGGTTTTCGTTCCCAACCGAATATTACCAGCTATTAAACGGGTTGAATTTGTTACTGACGGAATTTTCTTTTATTAATCGTAAGTTACGATAGTTTTAAATGTACATTCTCCAACTGAAGACAATTATGACGATAGGAAATACAGTTGTTACGAAGTGGAACGGATATTTGACCAACTCCCGCGGTACCATATGAAAATACTATTAGGGGATTTCAATGCGAAAGTAGGACAAGAGGAGATTTTCAAACCGATTATAGGAGACGGAAGACTGCATAAGGAAAGTAATGACTACGGTGTTAGACTCCTAAACTTTGCAACATTCAAAATCTAATCGTGAAGAGTACAAACTTCCCACATCGCGACGTTCATAAATACACTTGGACATCACCAGACGGAAAAACACATAATCGAGTTGATCACGTTTTTGTAGATAGAAGAAGGCAGTCTAGCATAATTGATGTACGGTCGTTTTGAGAGGCTGATTGTGACACTGATCACTACCTGGTAGTAGCGATAATACAAAAGATTATCGTTGAATAAAGGTCATGTTCCATGTTCGACAACGGAGAGATTTAATTTAAAGAAATTAGAAGAGAGCCATGTAAGAGAGGAGTATTTGATTAAAGTTTCGAGTAGATTCTCCGTTTTATAAGATTCGGAATGCACTAGTGTTGAGGATACTTGAATTGAAATTAGAGATAGTATTAAAACTTCAGCAAAAGAAAAATTGGGACACCGGAAATTCGTAGGACCATTTTGAGCGCCATGGTTCGACCAGGTATGCATTAAACTAGCAGCCAAGAAAAACAGTCAAAATTACCTTGGCTACAAAATCCGAATGAAATAACTACACAAAATTTCGTAGACATCAGGCGGGAAACTTCCAAAACTTTTAGAGGAAAGAAACGCGATATTTAGAAAGCTAAAATTAAGAACATTGAAGACAATAGTAAAAATGAAAAAATAAGAATGGCTATCAACCTCATGCTTATATATTAAAGAAAGTTGACGAAACAGTTCTCATGGACACAGATAATATTTTAAATAGATGGAAAGATTTCTATGACGACCTACATAACACGCAGTCAAAAACTAAAATGAATGGAGAAACAAAGATACACACAGGAGAACCGTATATTCCAGAACCCAACCAAATAGAAGTAGGAAACGCTATAAAGATATTAAAGAAATACAAACCTTCCTGTTTAGAAGAAATTCCGTCTGGGTTAGTTTAAGCATGAGGCAAAACATTGTGGAACAAGATACACAAATTCATTCTCCTTATTTAGAACAAAGAAGATTTGGCACAATAATGGAAAGAATCAATCATTGTTCAAATTCACAAGAAGGACGACAAAACTGACTGTAATAATTATCGAGGCATTTTTCTTCTGTCAACATCCTATAAAATTCTTTCAAATATTATCTTAGCAAGATTGACCCTTTACGCAGACTATATTATTGGAGATTATCAGTGCGGATTTAAACGAAATCGATCAACTATCGACCAAATATATACCATTCCTCAAGTACTAGAAAAACGTGTGAATACAATACCCCGGTATATCAATTATTTGTTGATTTTAGAAAGCCGTACGACTCGCTTAGGAGAGAAACATTATACAACGTTATTACAGAACTACGAATACAAAGAAAGCTAATTAGATTAATTAACATATGTTAAATGAATCCCAAAGTATAAATCGGGTAGGAAAATTTTTGTCCACGAGCTTTGACGTCGAAAATGGTCTGAACAAGGAGATGCGTTATCGACCTTATTATATAACTTTGTGCTGGAATACGCTATAAGGAAATCAAAGATAGCAACCAGTGCCTAGAGTTGAAAGGTGTTAAGGAGGGAATAGGGCATGCTGATGATGTAAATTTAATAAGGGATGATAGAGGAACAATAGAAAGAAATGCAGAGATCTTATTAAATGCTTGCAGGGACATGGGTTTGGAAGTAAATTCAGAGAAAAGTAAAGGCATGGAAGTGCGTAGGGACCGAAATACGCATATTGTGGATGCGTTAAAATATTAAATAATACTTTTGATAAAGTGGATACTTTCAAATATTTATTATCAATATTAAGAGACGAAAATCATATTCATGAAGAAATTAAATGTCGACTAAAAGCAGGGAATTCGTGTTACTATTCGGTTCAATATCTCTTGTTGTCGCGAATTCTGTCGAGGAATTTGAAGCTTAAAAAATATAAAACAATAATCATGCCTGTTGTTCTCTATGGTTGCGAAACATCGTCGTTTACTGTGAGGGAAGAACATAGACTGAAGGTATTAAAGAACAAGATCCTGAGACGAATATTCGGACCCAAGGGGAACGGAAATGGGAAACTGCGGAACTTCATATCGAGGAACTACATAATGTATATGGTTTACTCAACATTGTTAGAGTCGTCAAGTCTAGGAGGCTTAGGTGGGCAGGTCATGTAGCTAGAATGGAAGAAAGTAGAAACGCTTTCAAAGTCTTGACTGGAAGACCAACCGTACAACGACTATTAGGAAGACCTTGGCGCAGATGGGAGAACAATATTGAAGATGGATATCGCAGAGATAGGAATACAAAGTAGAAACTAGATGCAGTTGGCTAAGAATTGAAGTCAGTAGAGAACTTTTGTGAACGCGGCATTGAACCTCCGGGTTCCATAGGCCATAGAGTTAGTTAGTTAGTTAGTTTAGTTAGTGTTAAAAAATTACAATTCATTTAAATAACTGACAACTTTTAGTTAAAATTGTATAAGCTTAAGTATCTATTTTCAGAAACATGCAAGCAGTCTAGACGTTTTACATACCAGAGGGAACGCACTGTAGTTTTCTCACTAAATTATGAATTGTCCGAGACATAATTTTGTAGAAGTATTGTGTTGACTCATTATTTTGTTTGTAGTTTATTTTTCTTCCCTAAAATTAGAGCATTCGTTCTACCCATGTGCAAGAGCACTAAATAAAGAAATGTAGGAAGTTCCACAAGTGTAATACACTTACGGTAATTGAGAGTATCAAGGTAACTAGTCATCGTTATTACAAATTATTTAGCATACAAGTTTTAATTTACTAATGAAATGCAATCCATACAAATAAGGTGTGTGAAAAATAAACGTTACTAATGTGGATTACCAGATAAGTATTTCTAACTGAAATTATTCAATAAGACTCAAATTATTTAATAAGTTATGTTGGTTATTGAGAAAGTATCTGCCTTGTAGCTAAACATAATTAGCGTCTGAGAAACGAACTTTTAACGAAGTACAAAATAACTTCAGTGACTTAAAAACTACCAACAGTTATAAATTATGTTTTTCCTAACATCAGCGAAATACTATAAAGCTACAACGTACAATTCCGAGAGTTATTACCAGAATATTACATAAGTACAAAGTGGCTAAGTATTGGTTAATTTTAAATTGATTTATACATTCTTTAGTATTTAAGATGAGAACGTGAACTTGTATTTCTGTAAGAGTGTGAAATAACATAAATCCAAACTTCACACATTTCCCTATTAATTATCCGCGATTTGCAAATGATTGAAACGAAGGAACCCCAACTTGAATACAACTTAATCTCTCTTTTGGGACATTAAGGTCTACCTCTTTTGCCTTCTCTTAAGTTACAACATAAAACTCCAATCAAAATTGCCATTACACTACACGTTCTGCTCGTAAATTAACAAAAATAATGTATGGACATCACAGTAGTTTCTTACAGCATTCTTGAGGAAAACTACTAGAACAGAAATGGAACGCGTACAACTTTCTATGAGTATGAATCATGGCTCCAACTTCTTCATCTACTCTCTTTAAAATAATGTGTGATCGGCATACGTAAATATTATAAATTACGAAACAGAAATCCACAGGGATGTATTCCAATGCAATTCCTTGAATTCTTAAAATCAAATATATATATATATATATATATATATATATATATATATATTCTTTTTTGTACTTTCGCTCTTCTTTGACCTTACCTTGCTTGTTGGTATCAAGATACTTAAAGATATTTCATGTCGACGCCTGACCAGATAAATACTGATCCAGGAATACAATTCTCTGAAATAGCCGTAAGGATGTAACCAAGACCGACTCAAAATAAATCAAGAAATTAGAACCGAGCTCACGAGTTACTAACACCTTACATATACCTTTGAAAGCTCTGATTCAATAGTTTAAAAGCTTTTGTCACGGAAATAGAGATATTAACTAACATGTAACATACAGTAGATTGTAGTTGACAAAATATAATTTCTTGTTACGAGTGATTTATATCCGCCCTAAAATTCCGGATGTTTTCGGTAACGTTATTATTTCTGGATGCTGAAGACTTTAGTTGGGACATGATTTTAGTGGTTTGTTTGCTCATTTGAAACATTTCTAAAAGCATTTTGCAAAGGATAGGCTTTCAGCTAGTGAGTCTAAAAGAAGAATGTCTACAATTGTGTCTCTCACAGATTTTGAACAAAGAAGCATAGAGCTAGTGTTGAAAGATTCTGAATTAGAGAACAAATCTGAAGGCTTAGATGATTTTGATGATTCAGACAATGACCCAGACTATGTTATTCCGGAAGAACCAGCAGAAATTGGAGGAAACGCAGTCGATCAACAAGAAAATACAAGTGGGGAAGATGAGAATGACCTTTTAGAAGCAGAAACTTCAGTCTTCTTCTTGGAAGTTGTTCCAGGTACGAGTGATGATCGGTGTTTCTATGTTCGAAATAAGTTCAAGTGGGAAAGTAAAGAACCGTCCATAGCAATAAGGACACCAAATCAGAACTTCTAAAGGAACGACGTTTTCCAGGACTGAGTGTAAAAAGGGCAAATGATGGGAAACCCGAGTGCCAGAGAGATATGGGAGACTCTGTTTGTTGAAAACATGCTTCAAGAAATAGTACTTTGTACAAACGAAAAAAAATTGCAATCAGTTAGGTCCAAACTCAAATGAACTACCAACCCTTCGAACTACAGGAATACAGATTCTGTTAAAATTAAGGCGTTGATTGGTTTGCTAACGTTAACATCTATATTTAAATCTGACACGAAGACATGTACTCACTTTTCTCTAGTGATTCTACAATCTATGTATCTACGATTTGACGATTCATCCACCCGAGACGAGAGCAAGAAAACTCATCGTGCTGCCGCACAATCCTACCTTTTTGAAAAAATTTATCTACAATACACAGGAAATATATTGTCTCAATTCCAACGTAACATTAGATGAAATACTGGTGTGGTTTCAAGGTGTACGTGCCCAACAAGCCAAAAGGATAACCTGACGATAGCCAAGAGCAGTATTTTATGCTAACATCAATACCAGCAGTGCAAATTCCTTTATTCTTTATTTGTCCTACCGTCAAAAACCTATCACTACTCATTTACATTTTGTCAAAGGTTTGGCTCAGTCTGTTATTGAACCACATCTCAGGAGAAGATTGGAAGTTCAGAATCTTCCCAGGGAAATGAAAGAACTGATTCGCCTCTGTCTACCACCTGAGGAGGACATTACCGCTGCTGCGGCTGGAGTTCCTAGCGACAAGATGGCGAAAAGGAAAAGTTGCTCCAAGTGTCCGTCTTCCAGAGAGAGAAAAACAGTGCACAACTGCATTAAGTGCAGCAGCCCAATTTGTCTTGAATGCAGTAGAAACGAGTGAATCATATGTGCGGCAAACCACTAGACAAACGAATCACATAAATTGAAGAAAATTCTAAAAGTGGAAACAGTTTCATGTATTGCATTTTGCTTAATTTATGGTAGTGTTTATGAAAACCATTTTCAAATGAGAACCATTTTCGTTTTACATATATTTCACCTAATAAATCATAATGTATTCACTTAGGAAGTGGAAATAGTTTCAAGTATTACATTTTGGTTAATTTAAGGTAGTGTTTATGAGAACCATTTTCAAATGAGAACCATGTTATGAGAACCATTTTTATTTTACATATATTTCACCCAATAAATCATAATGTATTCACTTAGGAATTCTTTATGTTATAGAATTATAGCTTATTTTTCAATAGTTGCGGAATATTTAAGCGTTATAATATTATTTTTAAAGTTAAAGGCTAAGATTCTATACACGTTCTCAAAGACCCGATGTTTCTTTTTATGTAGTATTTAATAATGTTTCTGGTTAAGGGTTAATGTTTTTCGTTAAACAAACCACAAAAATAGACATCCTCCAAGATAAATAGACATCCTATTGAAGGCAGCGTGGCATCTCAATCCACTCACCCCTAGCTCGTCAGAACAATGAAAGAAATTAACATTTCAGGCGAGTTTAAGAAATCTATGGTGATGCTTCTCATCATAGATATGTCACCAATTAACATGAATTATATTATGCGTTTTTTGGCATACATTGGCAATTTATGTATTCATAAGCCCATCTAAGTTGTAATTACCTTTGACTGGTCATTATTCTGGAAAGCATATATAATCGTAAATGAGGGAAGATAAAAAAAAAATATAGTGTTGATGTTGAGGTCGTTTACTTGTTAATGAATATCATAGGAGAGGCTGGCACATTAATGAAAGTTTCTGGTCTTAATAATATTTTTCAAGTTGTTTAAGGAGAAAATACTGTGAGACGCGTGAGGACAGGCCAAGCTGTTTCCAGAGCTTTCCGAGATTACTTGTCTTTTCTTTGACTTCTCTGTTACTTGCTAAAGTGTTAACTGAACAAGGGCAAGGATCAAGAAGTGAAACAAAATCTGACACAGGTTCAAGTATTTTTCATTTATATGAAGATTTTATGTCACACATAATGCCCATGTATGTAGTCGAACAATCCGATACTCTAATCTACAGAACTTGCTGGAATGTAAAAGTGTGATTTATTTGAAATCTTAATGGCCAGTTGTGTGTAGAATATAAGTACAACGCGCTGACTTGTACAAGCAGACAGGATAGACTCGTGCTTGGCGAGCGCTTTGGTTTATCTTCAATGCCCGCAACATGTGAGTACAACATGGTTGTTTAGAGTCTGGTAAGAGTCGTACCAGTAACTAGATAAGATACTTATCTAAGAAGTTTTTTCGAAATAAAGCATTTCGAAAAAAAATTTAAGCCCGAGAATCTTCGTTCGTATTAATTCGAAGCAAGTCATACCATGACTATGTTATCCAACAATAAGGTACTTCCGATGTGTATTATCCTGTCCATTTCCGTTGTGCTGTATGTATGTTAGACTCTTCCACACTTTAGATATATGTGACACTATAACATCCTTTGTTTGCAACAATGAATAATACATGTATATTCAGGAAAAGAAAAAATATACGCTTAGAAAATATATCTGACTCCATTTCTTACACTTAAAGTTTTTATTCAGTAGAAAATTTAAATACAAATCCCCATCTTATACAAGTCACTAATTATAATATCAAACTCATTTCTAAAAGTTCAGTGTTTTTACGGAATATTAGGACAGAAAATGTTTATTTCATAAAATTAAATTGGGAAGAATATTATAGAAATTGTATATCTTTCTTTCCCCATTAGAATAAGAATCCTGAATCGTTGGCATAACAAATCAAGTTCATTGTGGAGTTTATATCCCAAGTTTCAACCAGTTAATATGAAGTAACTCGTGAGAAACTCTACTTTTTGTATAACTATAGAATTCTACATCTCCCTCGTTAATGAAAGTAATGCGATTAAAACTCAGCTTGTTCCAAATACTGGTAACAAACGACACAGATTTTCATTGGATATTGTTACATAATAATCAACAAAATCCAGAATTTTGGTGAATGGCTGTCATTCAGTAGTTAAATAAGTGGACACAACATTATCAATATTAATGTAATTAAATTTTATGGTTGCCCCAACAATCGAATGATAAGCAGTTCTGAGTGGGAAGTAACATATTCCATAGAATAAACTCCATGATATTATCCTATCTCAATGTTTATTTAGTTTTCTATCTGCAGTCCGTTCTTATATACGGGAAACTGTACGAGTTTAAAAGCTCAAGTTGTATATACAAAGATAATTGTTAATCTTAATTATTTAAATTTATTAGATTTAGGTTTTACTGAAATAATTGTCTATATCTACATTTTTATGTTCTAGAAAATATATTAGTATAATCAGTGTCGTATTTACGATTTTGTTTCGGGAGGGGCTTTGCTAACTTTCGGGGTGGCTTTGCCTGAAAATATGAAAATTCTGCAAGATATTTCATACGACAGAAAGATTTCGGGGGGGGGGGCTTAAGCCCGGAAGCCCTCCCCCTAAATACGCCACTGAATATAATTCAATACATTTTCGTATCTACATTTTCATGGTTTCCTTTTTTTTCGTATATATATTTCTCCTCTCTAGGTTTTTCATTCATTTGACACTATTTAATAGATGTTAACAATTCATTATACCCTGCAGCAATATGATGTTTTCAACTATCCCTAATCAGTGTTTTAATTGAATTGCAAAACAAAAAGAAAACAAATGTAGAGAGTAGAAGATTCTAATTTTCATCTCTAGTGTGGCAATTTTCATAAACTAAAAGCTTAGTTATGTTGGTACGAAGAAACGTAATTCATGCTAGCGAGAACTCGTATTAACGAAACTTCCGCTGTTCTTATTCTTTGATAATTGTTTCTTTAATGCACCGTGAGATGGCTTGGTGGTTATAATTCAAATGTTTACTTCTCTAAATTACTTCAGAGACTCTTCCATTTAGAATATTCTTTATAAAATAAATCTGTTATCGAATTTTCTTCATTGTATTTTCTACAGTCTAACCAAATTATTCCTAATGGTTTTGGGTGAATCTATAAAGAAGTAGTTATTTATTTTCTTACACAATTATTCCCTTGTAGTGAAATATTGAACAACTAAATTCAAACTACGTGTTGCTTTCTGCTCCGTAATATTCATTAGGGACAAAAGGACAATAATTTAAGACGCTGTTTAATGCACACGATGTAATGTACCAAAGTAATCGCTTGTGACATTATATACGTAATTTTCATATATTCGTACACTTTGCCACCAAACTCAGACTCTCTCTTAATAACATTGTAAACGATACTACAACGTATCCTACATTGAAATTCTTCGTTATCCTAGCCACTCCACTAAGAAGATTTCAACCTAGAAGTTGCCCGTTGGTCTACATTATTATAACAGTGATCTTCTCCACGTAGGAGCAAGGACTATGTGTCACTCGGTAAGAAACAATGCGCTTTTTCATATCTAACTTCTTGAACTTCTCGTCTGGTTGTTCACTAACTGACTTGTTTATTAAAATATTAGCCAATAAAAATGTAGTAAATTTCCTGCATTTAGCCCTCCCTAAAGTTCAGTAGTTCACGTGATACAAAATTTTACCCTCATGCTCCGTAAGAACGTGTAATATTTGATGTGGTATGTGTGATGTCTGATTTATTTTGCTAAAGTGAAGTCATCATTTCTGGTACAAGATTGATTTAAATATTTTTTGAACGGGTTACTTCTTATATGATGAATTTGCGAGCCTCATGTAAAACTGAATTATCACATTCGTGTCTACTCGTGACCGATTTTTCAGTATATTCAACTTCCCTATATCCAAATCGTTCCGCAACACATTTTTCCGCAACACAATATGTAATGGGACCCCGGAACACATTTTTTATATACATATCTATGAACTTGGAGTCGCAATTTAATTCTTTAAATTATTTTAATGGTATATTACTTAAGCAATGTTAAGTAATTATATTAGACCTTTTTGAATTTTATAATTTAATTGATCTAAAAGTATACCGTATGGATAATACAGAAGTAGCGTAAAATATGAAATACATAGTCATTGTCTTAAGGTACTGACATTTCTGATTTAATTACTGCTTTGTACACTAATTGGTCTCGAGAATTTCCTATTGGAAATGCGTGGAAAATATTTTCTTGTCTCTTTGCATGCATTTAATTAGTTATTATAATTTTTTATAAATAATTTCACGGTCATGTTTGAATCTCTTCTATAACATACACTTTACTGTATAAGCTATGCTTTAAAGCGTAAAGAATCCTTAAGACAACCAAACATAAGTAGATATTTTTGGTTAAAGCTATGAATGAACTGAAAACAAACGATTCATTCAGAACATTGGAATGTATTTTTCTTCCATTAGAACTTAACAAACCTATGTAAAATATCAGTATTTATTTACCTTCATCACAGCCATGAACTGAAGAGGTCAAGAGGTACGTGAAAACAAGAACGGTTATGGTTTTATGCATTGTCATATCTTGAGTCACCTACAAAAAATGATGCATGTAAAATGAGTATTTGTACCTATATAATAAATACAAGTAATTAATTATGCTTATCATGTAATTTAAAATGTGTGTATTTGATTCGTAGGTTTATGATATATGGTTTGTTCTGTATACTATTAAAGATACTTTTTCTCTATTTACGAATCACCTTGTTTGCATGCAATCTACACCAAAGGTGTAGCTTAAGTTCAAACATCCATATAAATCATAACTTTCTCGTTTAAAATTACTGCTACTAAGATATGCATTTGAAATTAAGAAAATGAATAGGAGCTTTCATTTAGCTTATTTGTTTCACTTTCTTACTATTTTTAATCAACCAAGGATAAATGATTACAAAGCCATATAGAAGATTACTTTGTTTTGGAAATATATATTTTAAGTAATCAATATGGAACAAACAGCTAATACGAAAGAATGAGAATGAGTAATGAAATAAATTTATAGAAACTATGAACTCAGCTAGCTTTTCGATAACTACAACAAAAGAGTAATACGTGTAGTAGGTATGAGTTAACACTCTCACCTCTTCAGAAGTATCAGCACAGTGGATGGCATGACTGCATACCCTAACTCGGAAGCGAAATAGTGAGGATGTTGCAAAGAAAATGTTGCATCGCTATGAGGAGGATAGGAAGACTTTTTCGACATACACATAACAAATGATGAACGTTGGGTTTATTTCTATATCCGATAAATAAAGTAAATGAACAAATATTGATTACACCGCTACTAGTCATCCCTCTAAATGTACAAGTGCAGAAGTATTACGACAAGTTAGTGGTTTCGGAGGCTGTGAAGTAATAGTCATGACAGACTACCTACTAAAGGGACGCGCTGTTACTAGTAAATATTATTTCCATCATAGACTCAACAGAATCTAAAGAACAAATGCTGTGAATCAGTCAAAAATTGTGCTTCTGTTGGAAAGCCATGTGAAGTTTTTCTCCGCCCATGTGAAAACGAAAAATGTAGTGGAATTAGGATTCGAAATATTGCACTACATGCATTATATCGATCTTAGTAACCAATGCCTTATTTCTATTTCCAGAAACGAAACGTCTACTCATAGGACGTCATTTTGACAGTAGAGATGACGTCATTTCTGAGGTAGTACTTTGACTTAATACTACATTGTAAAGTTTTAAAAAGTTCATTTACGGAAAGTGAATAACAGCAGGCAAAAATGTGAATCCAAGCAAGGTAATTACGTAGAGAAAGACTAATGCCATCACGGTCTTACAAGAGTTGTTCAAAGTGAATCTCTTCTACGTATCTTCTTGCACGAACTATCTGATAATTCAAGTACATGGTACGCTTAAATGTGATATTACATCAACAATTGCCGCATGGAAAGATGTAAATGAAGTGCTCTTGACTCCACAATACATTATAGAGTCGCTACATCATACAATTCATATTAATCTGCTGCTTTGAGTTACCATATATACATACACATATATATGCAGGTTGTGCAAGGGAGCCCATGTTGTGGTTTCCAAGGGGGGCAAGTATAAACGATGTTTAAATTTTGCTGTAACTAATGTAAAACTTATATTTGATTTTCGATACTCTGAAGTACAATTTCCTCTAGGGGTGGGTGAACCACCTTTCTCTCCTTGATGGGCGCCCTTGAGGGTGTCCAATATAATATGCAAGAAAGAGTTTGGGATAGTAGAATTTTCTAAACTGAAGCGATACACAAGTAATGGATATAACAGAATGAAGCCTTGTTTTCGCATATATTTTTAAAATAAGAAGCAACGATTGAAGTACACTAGGAACCATGCAGTCTTGATAGATGTAACCGAAGATGTAAATCAATCTTTTTTTTTCTTTTTACAAAACACGTAAATTGACTCATAACTCGTACGTATGGATGTTTGTCGTTAATTTTGAGTTTGTTTAGTTGGTGTAGCTTCGACGTTAAGGTGCAGAAAAATAATTGTTTCCACCTTTAACTAATTGAATGAGGCGTATTTGACGGGCAACTAGGGAAATCGTAATTTTCATAAATCAATTCTCTGAAGATGCAACTCCGCTACTGTGTCAGTGTATTAGAAGGTCTGCTAATATTCTGTCTACCTTATGCGATTTCTGGAAGCAACCAAAAAGAAACTTTGTGATTATCAGAATACAACTTTTACTTGCATACACCCGGCAACACTGGTATTCATTTCTATAGTGCTATTTAAAGCAAGAGATCTAGAAGAGCAATTCTCGAACTATACAAGACCTGGAAACGAATATTCCGAGTGCTATTGAGAACATTAACACTTCTACTCTTCGTAAAGTTACTGCCAACGTGGTGAAACATGTGAACCAGGGTTTGAATTAAAACAGGGGGTACTTCTCTCATCTTCTATAGAGATAATGACTCATTTCGTGATAGTAGCAGTGTTGGATGGATGTAAGTAAATGTTTCATCAGAATAATTTCAAAGTTCCTTTTTCGTTCTTTTCAGGAATTGCAAAATGTAGAATCCTTAGCACACCTTTTGATGCACTGAAATATCAGCAGAGTTGCGAATTGAGTGTGTTAATTTATGAAAACTACGATTTCCCTACTTGCCTCCTACAGAGGCCTCATGCGATTAGTTATCGGTAGAGGTGAAAAATGATTTTTTTTCTGCTTCGTAGTTCCGGAGCTACTCCAAATAAACAAACTGAAAATTAACGACAGAACATCCATACGTATGAGCTACGAGAGAATTTAGGTGCTTTGTAAAAAATAATAATAATTTACAGCTTGGGTTACATATGGCAACACTATGTGGTTCCTAATGTACTTCAGTTGTTGCTTCTTATTTTAAAAATATATACATGAACATGGTTTCATTTTGCTATAACCTTTATTTGTATATCATTTCATTTTCAAAAGTTCTATTATTTCTAACTTTGGGTTGCATTGTATATTGGACTCCCTGCATATATATTAGGGTGGTCCAAAATTTCCAAAGTTTGAAATTTTACTGTGGCACCCTCCAAATTTGTTCTCCCTTCCAAATAAATAATACATGCAAAATTTCAAACATTATTTAGAAGTTACGCAACCGACTTAAAGTTTAAGGAAATTGTGCTTCATTTTCACTATTGTAACAAGGGGATACATTCTGGTTTTGTACATTTATACTTCTTTATCCAGTTCATGTAATTACTTATTACTATGCCGCTGAAGAGATGTTGTTCCAAAAAATGATTAACAAAGGCTGTCTTATCACGTTATATTGTCATATCATTCCCTTGGATGCATCCATTGCGTTTTTATTTATAATGAAATTGAAAACAACGTAAACTTTACAAATTTTAAAGAACATTCACAGCGATGACAAATTCGTTCCCATCTACGTTATAAGTTTTACCCCATGTAGTTCCCAAAAACAAATGGCGGAACTATCATTTCATTTGTTTGACGATATAATCCAAGAATATCGAACTCGATGAGATAATTCGTGGTAGTAAGATTATAACACCGAACTCTAACGTCTGATTGTTCCCGTTTGTGTAAAAGAACAAAACCTAGAAGTGTGTGGCGATGCAGTGTTGACTTGGACTGTGGTGTGATAGTGAGTTTGGGATAAAGTTGATATATATTTTGTTATCGTCATGGCAGAAGCCACTAGAAATAATACTAGACTTTATTTACTAGGAAACTCTGACCTGAAGTAAGCTACTTTCAAATGGTGATGTTTTACGTTTTTCCACCATCATCTAAGCATTAAAAGTCCATGATAGTGCTAAAGATCTTATACTAGAAACTCTAGAATTTGGGGGAGTGCCTCGACTTTCTGATTGCAAAGAGGGAAGAGGAACAACTTGATTGTACGGTGTCAGTGGACAGAACTCTTGCTTAAAATGAATCCAAGACGTCAAAGACGAAGCAAAAAGAACATGATTTGATGGAGGCAAGTGCTAGTGCTAACACTGCCATTAACGCAGTTACGCTGTTTGTTTCTAGCTATTGTGACAGTGCCAGTGATTTGGAATCAAGTAAAACATACTCTAACGACGAATAGAAACCTACGCAACAGCGTACCCTGCAAAAGTCTTCAGACAAAAACGAAAGCTGAAAACCTGGAAGAAAGTTGTTACTCCGAAACTTGCTTCTATGTTAGCTACCTCGAAATTAACTAAGAGAGAAGCAACGTTCGTTATAGAAGCAACAGCTAAAGGCTGGGTCACAATCTGAACGAAGTTACCCTCAGTAGTTCATCTATCAAACGAGCTCGCAAGCACAATCGTCTTGAAGCAGCTGCCATCATAAAGAACAAGTCCCTAGCAACAAACACCTCTCGTTGTCCATTTGGATAGAAAGCTTCTACAAGACAACAGGAAAAGAAACTATCGATCGCCTACCTGTAATAGTATGTGATCTAAGAAAACCTCAATTGCTAGGAGTCCAAAAACTTAAATTTTTAACTGCACAAACCGATGACGTACTAGGTGCGTTGAGTTCATGGGATATTATTGACCAGATAAATACAACGTGTTTCGATACAATTGTCAGCAATACTGATCGCTACAGCTTCACTTGTGTGATAATAGAGCAAGAAATTAAGAAACGCCATTTGTATTTAGGTTGTCGTCACCACAAACTGGAGCTAACTTTAATCGTGTATATATCTCTATGTTTTCAAAAGGAACGATTTGTTATTCAAAACAATCAATAAACGAAAAGCAAATGTCTCCAGGTCCGTATTTATATATATATCGTGTGTCCCTGTGCTCTATTAATTTGCCGCCCCCTCCCAAACAAACTTATGTCTCAAACATGGAAACAATCCGTGATTTTACAAACATACCAGCGCTTGTTAAGAAGCAGTTTAGGTGTTACAAGTTACAAAATTTACAACGTAACTTTTAATGCAATAACTCTCCCAATGATGATTACGATGTGGTATTCGGTTCTAAGGTCCCGAACGTCCCTGGACAAGGTGAAACCATGGATGGTGCAATTGCCTTGGATTGGATGATGATGACGTACCAAGAACGGGATCTACAGCTTAACTTGGGATCCGAACCTCTTGGCTTCGGTTGCTAATCAAAATTAGAAAGTAGCGGGTGAGCAATTCATACACCTCTTTCACATATTTGCTATAGTTGTTATCAGCATTTTGTCCGAGGCGGTAAGACTCTTGTAATCCCTGTTCTAGGGGAGACATTATTACAATTACAATCCTGATTTTTTAATATATTCTATTAAATTTAAAATTAATGACAATTTTAATTTATTGTATTTTTAAACAAAGAATATTGTCTAGTTGCTAGTGTCATAATGAAAAATTCATGATTTTTTTTCAATATCGATTTCGCTTTAATAGGTGAAATGTTACTGAATCTGTTATTGTTGGCCACGAATACCATTTTCTTAGCACCATAAATATTAATTTTGGAAAGCTTCTTGAAAAGTGCATATAAGAGATTTTATACTTCCGTATGTCATTTTCTTAGGTTCAACTGGATTTATCGACTGATATGCATATCTGACCCTTGGATAATTATTGTACAATTACCTATTTTTTTGAATTTAAATAGATGCAGTTGTTTTAGAGGTATATTAATAGTAACATTTTATAAACCTACGTCTAGAAGTAGATTATTACATGAATAAATTTCTGTAAAATGTCCTGTAGTTACATCCTTCCATCAGTCTCAGTGTATACAGGAACTAAAAATAGCTCAGAGAACAAAATATTCCTGTTAGGAGTAATATTAATTGCAAATTCTTCCCTGCAAAAACGCATTGTTACTTACTTGATTTTGTAAAAAATTTAGTAGCTTATTTCAATGATATTCTCTCTTTCTTTCAGTACATTACATTAGTTATAAATTTAAATATAGGCTACTTCCGAAACACTGTAATCGGCATTAGAATTACTGGGCACTTGAGGGGACAGGGCCGTCGCGTGGGTTGTAAGCGCCGGGGCGAGAATTCTGGGGACCCCCTCAATGTGTTACAAAAACAACCAGAATTTATTCTATACGCCTAGACTTAAATATGGAATATAAGATCATAATTTAAGATAAAAGAAGTTGGTATTATGTGATTTCTTTTTAAGTAAATTGCTGTTCTAGTTAAAGCATAAAAGTTATTGAAAACGTGGTTTTGAATTATTGAAATCAGTGCTATTCTTGTTTATTTTGAACTTTATTCATATCAACATAGCATATACCATACAATATATACATATTAAATTCAAAAAAAAAATTTCCTCGTAGAAGGTTGGAGAGAGCTCCAGTTGAATAATTCTAGACTATGTTTTACATTACCGATTATTTTCGAATTCAATACTCTATTGGGAGTCTTCAAGGATCTAATCTAGGTCCAATGTTGTTTCTTCTTGTTATTAATGATATTCCTCTGCATATAAGAACTTCCCAAGATTTTCATTTTGCCGACCCCGATCTCAAATTAAACTTCAAAGTGACTTCAGTTGATGACTGTATGACACTTCAACAGGATCAAGAGAGAGTTCAAATATGGTATGGTAAGAATAAGTTAGTCCTGGATGTGACCAAATGTAAATATGTGCTTTTCACGAGGAAAGAAAATCCAATAAACTTTACCTATACAATAAGTGGCACTTCCTTGTCTACCCCAAATACTATCAAGGATCTAGGAGTTATATTTGATAGCAAATTTATCTATGCTCAACACGTAGACGCAGTAACAAGTAGTGCATATAGAAGCATAGGTTTAATTTATAGGATAATACAGGATTTCAACACAAAACCAACAATTATATATTTTTCGTTTGTGAGGTCAAAAAGAGATTAATGTTGAAGTATGTGAACACTAAATGTCACTAAATACGCTGATGCAATGGATAATATACAGTTTATTTTTTAGAATGCTTACATACAAGAAAACCGGTTTCTATCCAAAGCATGTGCCCTATGAAAACTTAGTACATACTTTTAGTTTTCAATATTAGGAAAAAGGAGATGGGTCTTTGATCTGTTGTTCTCACATACGTTATAAAACAGAAAAACTGATTATTCAGAACTAGTTTCATAGGTGTTATTACGTGCCCCAACAGATAAGACTAGAACAACAAACACTGGGACATTCTATTGTAGAAAAGAAACAACTAGCATATTACAAAAGTCTCCCTTCTGGAAAATGCGTGCTTCATATAACACAATGATTAGACTTCGTGGTGTAGATGTATCTAGTATGTCCAAAATGAGCTCGAAACAATTGTTAGGCAGTAACTTCTGCACAATTAAACGACGTACATTTGTGTATGTATAATAATGTATGTTAGATAATTATGTACACAACACTATAACTGGACATCAAACCTGTTGTGAAATAAATGAATAAATAAATAAATTTTACTTATCCATAACCTGATCATTATTAAAATATCTGAATTAACATTATTTTTTAGAACAAATTTCATTTACCAACATAATCTGAATTCCATGAATTTTTGCTGATTTCTCGTTCCTCCCCCTCCTCTGGTCGCGGCGACCGGGGCAATTGCCCCAGCCTCCCCGCCCACGCGACGGTCCTGCGAGGGGGATACCTACCTCTATAAAGAAACAAAGGTACCGCAGGGAAGGGTTTTTACATGAGCTGCAATATACCTATACTGCAAATGTGGTAATTTTGTTCTCCATACATATTAGTTAAATTTTCCGTTCTTCGCATACTGACATTATTAAAATAAAAATAATGTAATAATAACATTCAATATTATTATTAAATACTGAAATATATTGTGGAGAAAACAAAATCAATTTTAAGCATGTAACTCTTCTGGATACTGGTTTAATAAGTCGGCTTATGACACACTTTAAAAGAAGGAATATTATGCCTGCTGTTTGCATCATAAATTTATTACTGTTAAACTATCGAAAGTCTTTCTGTGTTAAGTACGAACGAAAAGAGGAAAGTTTCTCTTCGTTACGAAGAGATTAATAAAAATGTGAGTATAAAAAGACTTCGCATGTCCGTGAACGAGAGAGTTCTCTTCCCTTGTAATAATTATTTGTAGTCTCCTTTTTTCAACGAAAACATATTTATGCTTAGTTATTGAAGCGAGCTTAGTTATTTACCATTCGATTCGGCCGGAATTTCTGTCTCTGTGTCTGTTCCGCGAGCACTATCGTAAACACGGCCGTCGCGTGGGTAGTAAGCGCCCGGGGCGAGAATTCCGAGCCCCCTAGTGTGTTACGAAAAACAAGCAGAGGGTATTCTGTACTCTTTGACTTAAATAAGTAATGTAAGATCATAATGTAAGGTAAAAGAAGTTGGTATTGTGTCAGTGTTTTTTTAAAGTAAATGGCTTTACTAGTTAAAAATGAGTACATGGTTTTGAAATATTGAAATCGAGCGCTATGTTTGTTTATTTTGAACTTGAAGTTGACCAATATAGTAACAGCATAAAATATACAAATAACGATACAAATATTAAAGCCCAATGTGGTAGTGATAAAAGAAAAACTGCAATTTTCTGACTTTCGCTGAAAACCAACAAAATAAATCATTCTTTCTTTGCGATTAACACATAAAATTTTCAGTAAAGTTATCAAAGCGTTGTAAAACTAGAGTATTTTTTCAGGTGACATTTGCAATTATTTATGAGTATTTGCTTCTCGATCCTACATTTATAATTTATGTTCATAATCAAAATGTAATGTTTGTTAATGTTTGTTTTGCAAGACTATGTTAACGATACCTTGTTACAACACATGCAGTCTAAATATCATATAATGATAACATAAAAATACTAGTAAATTACAATAGAAGGGAGCCAAATTAACTGCATAATGACGTATATATATACTTTATTCAAACATTAAATTGCATTCTCCTGATTTTTCTGTGAGAAAAAGTGGGCAATATCTCCTTGATATCTAACTTTCAGGCATCATCATTTTCAATAACTAGTACAGCAAATGAATTAACTATTTCCTGGGCCATTGTTGAGCTTAAATATGCCTATTACTTGAGCATTTCTTGTACGGAATAGGAATAAAGAAATGTTATTGAAGTTCCCTAAGTTTGTACCAAACTTTCTTATGGATAAGATGTAAGTAGTAGCAGATCTCGGTCAGTTCTTCAAGATAAAAACTCTACTCGCAGAGGGTTGGAGAGAGTTGCAGTTGAATAACCCTAGACAATGTTTTACATTACCGGTAATTTTATTTAGCTGTATCTGATCAATAATAAAATAAATGAATTAACATTATTTTTTAAAAAAAATCATTTATTAACAAGGTTCTCGACACAGTTGTCCCGCCCGTTTTGGCACCAAACCTAGTGGACATTGTAGACCTTGACTCCAAATGTGCTGAATGGGTTGGCATTCGCCAGACTAAAGCCTGGTTTAGCAGTAACCGCCGTTGGAACGTCGCCAAACAGTCCGCCAAGGCCGACCGGCATGCCTGTGGCTACAGAGAAACTGACCGTAGAGTTAGTTTGTGAAGCGTTGTTTTGTGCTGTTTCGCGCTGGTTCTTTCTGTTTCTTTGCAAGTGTGTGTTGTAACGCTGTTGTAGTCGTATGGCAACGTCTGGGAAGAGAGTTTTGTGTTACATTAGCAGTGCGTTTGGACTGATTGTGTGGACTCTGCATCCTGTGAGTGTGGATCAAGAGTGACTGATTATAGTGGACTTTCCTTTTAGCGTAATATGTTTGACAAATAGACTTGTGCGGGATCCCGAATAAGCGACATGGCTACCCGAGTAATGAATAAAATCAATCCTGCGTACATTGTTCACCTTCTCCAGGAGCGCCTGCGCACACGGGAATTTGCGCAGACACGACCGAATCAACCGGAAATCGAACTGGCTAATATTATTTGGGACACGGTATTGGCTGAAAACTACAGTGATGTTTATAATGTCGAAGTCATGGATACATTGCACATTGGATCTGTTGCGCGTGACAGTGATGAGAATTTCCAAATTGTGGTTGACGATTCGCATACCAAAGCAACTTCT
Source organism: Thermobia domestica (assembly GCF_964235325.1). Classification (NCBI taxonomy): domain Eukaryota; kingdom Metazoa; phylum Arthropoda; class Insecta; order Zygentoma; family Lepismatidae; genus Thermobia; species Thermobia domestica. Next base: position 96,820,532 of record NC_137457.1, read on the forward strand.
GTCGATTCTCCAGACAAGTCAAGTCCTATAAAGCTGCTTAGAGCATCTAGTGAAGGTGCTACTGCCAAGCAAAAGTTCAAAGCCATTTCCTTGAGGACGAACGATTTTCTCCAAGACAAGAAGACTTTGAAAACTGTCAATTACGTCATGTGAAAATGCTCGTTCCTTGGCAGTAATGAAGACACGGCTAGGAAATCACTAAACCGTTGGCTCGAAGCACATCAAACAGGAAGTAGTCGGGAGGAAAAGCTGTGAGATGTCTACGAGCATGTTTATGACAAGTTCGTTAAAGCCAGAGACAATCGCGAAATCATCCATTACACTCGAATCAAGTACTGGACAAATGCAAGAGCGAAAGAACTCGGTGGTATTCCGAATTTCAAAGCAAGCGACCGCTGGATTCAAAGAGTCAAGCGCACCTACGACTTGACATCACGTAAAATCACGAAAATCATCATATGTTCAAAGTTGGTCAAAGAACCTAAACGAGCCGAGGAATTGGTAGCATTCCAAGTGCGGGTCAATGGTAAGTTCGAGCGGTACGGTGTTGATAGCGTTTTCAACATGGATCAGTCTGGTTTTTAACTGGAAATGCACACAGGGCGTACTTTGGCAACCAGAGGTTCACGGCACATCGAAGTCGGTGTCCAAAACGTTGATTCTACAAATCAGAGTTGCACAATTCAACCGATTCTGTGTGCTAACCTAACTTTACATCAAAAGTTATTCATCGTACTCAAGGAAACCTCTGGCAAAATTCCTGCCACTCCAAGACCACCCCTCGCAACATTTGCAAACCTTTACGTTGTCTCCTCAAAGTCCGGGAAAATGACCAAGGAGGTCCTGGAAATGTGGTGCAAAGATGTTTACCCCAACGCAGCACCTCGAGATCGAGTGTTGTGTCTGATCATGGACTCGTGGAAGCCATACGCAGACATTGATATCATGTTTCCGACTGGAATGACTGTTGACATCCAACAAGTTCCCGAAGGATGTACGGACGAAGGACAGCCGTTTGATGTTCGCCACTTCCGTCAACGTAAAGTTTTCTAACGATACATCGAGGACCACATCTTGTGCGACGAGCCTGACATTGATTTGAAACAGCGGAATCAAATAATGAAACGGCAATCTTTAATACATCATCAACTGTGCTCTCCTAGATTTCGTGAAGTGAATCGATCGGCTTGGACAAAGGCTGGCTTCGACGTCGGCGATGCTGAGGCATTCATCACTCCCCAAAAGTTCCGCTTTGATCAGATTACAGGTGAATGTTTCACTTGTGATATAGCTACTTTTATTGTATGTGCTTGGTGTAAAAATAACTTGTGTTTCATACATTTTTATTATAATCATCATGACCATGACAATCTTGAAGATTATGTCGAGTAAAGTTATTTGCTGAAATCTTGTACTCATTTTCTTTGCAACCGAAAGTAAATGGTTTATGTTAGGCTCAGAGTAACCAAAATGGTCATGTTGGTTAGCTATAGTGTACTACATCCTATGACACCTACACTGTTAACTTGCTCCTTCTAGGGGTCGAGAAGGAAGGGTTAGAACTTTTCCGTACTTATTCTTGCTCCATCTGACCCGGAAGTCGGACGGGGCCAAATTGGGGGTTACGTTACTGTACTCATAGAGTATTATTTGCGGATATATAGAAATGAACCCTAACCACCCCGGGGGAAGTCAGAATCGAACAGTTCTACAAAAGTTCCAACGACGTTTACTCCTTAATCAGGCTTTAGTCTGGCAAATGCCAACCCATTCCGCACATCGGGAGTCAAGGTCTACAATGTTTACTAGGGTTGGTCCCAAAAGGGGCGGGACAACTGTGTCGCGAACCTTGTAAGATTACAGAAGAATCTGAATTACTTGAATGTTACTTATTTTTTCACCCCAGTGCCCCTTAGGTAGCGGCGCCCTGGGCAATCGCCCCGGGCGCCCCGCCTGCTTGATTCCCTGATCGTAAAACGTACCTAATTCAAATGAAATTTACTGTTAATACATTTACATTCCACCAATCTTCCTAAATGATCAAAATTATTAAGGATGCAACGATAAAGGGTGAAAGCCATCTCATGTTGTAATCATACAGAAAATCAGGATAAAATAGTAGAAATTTTAACATACATAATAATATTAGTAATTAAATATATTTCATATTTATAATATTACTAATTATTGAATTTTGAGAAAACACAATGTAAAATTTTCTTATGGGTTCCGATAATACACCAGTTCGTCAGTAAAATTTACCAAGAATGGAAGGTGAATTTATATTTCATTTAAATAAACATGTTCCAGGATAGTTTTCGTTTTAAAAGAATGTTGACGCAATATGGCGTACATTTTCCTTCAGAGCCTCTGGGAAAAGCAAAAATCAGTGAAGTATAAAGAGATTGATTACATCTTATCCGATGATTTTTTTTTTAAAAAAAAACAAGATATCAGGTAATTGTTAATCGATTTTTTTAAGAGTTCAGTAGTTACTATTTTCTTTTAGGTTTTTGACAGTCTTTAGTGCTTCGGATCACTCAGGAATAAATCGACGGCTTTACCCCTAGTATAGGGTAAATATTCCCTTAAGTGGTTAAAGGACGGTCAAAGGAACCCCATGTTGCAAACATTCTAAACATTTTTGCAGGATAAGCTACATCATAACTTTCGCAATAATAATAATAATAATAATAATAATAATAATAATAATAATAATAATAATAATAATAATAATAATAATAATAATTGACTCAGTATGATGCATAATTTTTTAGGCTTCACAAACATCATTACTACTTGAATTTAAAATCAATCTAGAACTAGAGATTGAAATTATCTCCTTACCCGTTGTTCAAATAAATAAAAGTGTTCTACAATCACATATGTAAAATTGTTCAATTTTTACATATGTCAATAATGAGGGAGTGAATCCCTCCTGATTGTAAGTAAAATATTTCCACGACAATTACATAAGTCTTCCATTTTTATAAAATATAATGTGTGTTATGTTCGAGATTAGAGACCTACTCCTAGGAGTGTAGAGGGAAAATATGGGAGGAAAGGGAGAACCGAAGAGAACGCACGAATATGTTGTTTTCTTTAGTTAACGTCTCACCTTATACTTCTATATTAAGGGAGACGATAATGAACGAAATTGTGGAATGAAGACAAGCGAGAACAGGAGAACACCTTGAAATGTCGATGCATACACTTTTTGCTAACCCAAAACCAACTTAATGAAAACCGAGATCGAACCAGGGAACCTATGCATGATAGACGAGCGTTTCACCATTGAGCATCTATATTTGAGTTCTTTACTTTTTAACAAAAATGAATTAATGTACTGTATTAGAAATCTAAAATAATGTTGTCTATAAAAGTAATAAATTCTACGTAAGTTAAATGTGCATATTGATAAATATATTACATTTAAAAAATACGGCAGAATTTATGAATACAGTATTTCTTATTCTCACACGTTTAAAATAAACATCATGGTGCGAAATGCACTAGAATCATGTATAGTTTTTGAGAGTGATTGTAGCAGATTGCAGTGCACTTTACTTTTCTAATTATCTAAGCATCACTATTAATTTCATATCTCAATTTTAAAAAAATCACTGTATCTTTAATTCATATTAGTAATAAGCAAATAAATTTTAGTAAGATAAACGGTTATCATTTAGAAATCCAAATCAAGAATATTTGTATCTTTTTAATTTGAAAGAAAATGTGACTATATTAACAAAACAATATTGACGGACTTCCACGACAACTTATTATAAAGGTAACCAGGGAAGTTATTTTTTTTCTGTGGAGGTCTGTGTTCAATTGGCTCCCTCACCGTGAATTGAATGCGAATGGGGATAATGCCAAGGTCACTTGTATATCCAACATACTACCTGGTTGTGGCAGTTCAGTTTCAACGTGAACCTGCTTAAGGAAAGAGTGAACATGGGACTTTCACAGAGCGTCATAAGTGCGTGTATGCTGTGCGAGTTTAAACTGGGGTCAAACGCTACTGCAGCGGACGGAAGATGTGCTAGGCATTTGGTGAGGCTGTAGTAACTATACGAACTGTGTAGCGTGGTTTACTAAATTTAAGGAGGATGACGAAACACTAGAAAACACACCACGTGTCAGAAGACCAACACATATACAAAATGAAGATCGTCAGCCAGGAATTGAAGCGAAGAGTGGTCAGACATGTAAGGAACTGGGACTACAAATCAGTGTGAGTTGAGAAACCATTAGGGAGCACTTCCATCTACCTGAAAAGTACTACAAGTTGGGTCCTACATGAATTGACTCCGGCCCAGATGAAAACACGAGCAGACACCTGTATTTCTTTGTTTTCTCATCTGAGGAAGGGGCCATTTCTACACAGAGTGCTGATATGTGATGAGAAGTAAGTCCTGTACCAAGCTCCATGACACCATCATCATTGGTTAGTATCCCATGAACCGTTTCGGAAACAACCGAAACCAGCACTGCACCAGAAGATGGTCCTCCTGTGTGTTTGATGCACTGCTTGTGGCACCCGATTTGTTACAAGCTGGTCAGAGGGTCAATGTATCTGTGTACTTTCAGCAGTTGAACCGTGTTCAAGAGAAACTCAAAACTCTGGAGCCAGTACATTTGAATCGCTAATTGGTCCTACAGTTACAGGACAACGCTAAGCCACACTTGGCTAGGATGACCCGGGAGATGGGAAACACTATTGCATCCGCCACATTCTCCGAACACTGCGCGTCCAACATATTCCATTCATTGGAAAATCACCTTAGAGGACGCCAGTTCAAATACCTAGTAGTGGTGCAAAAGTACTTCATATCTTCTTCGCTTCACGGCCCACCTAGTTTATTACCATGGAATCCATGGCTTTCCAGAATGTTTGCAGAAGGATGTCAACGCTGATGGGGACCATTTTTGATGTTCTAGATGCGTTTTAGGTGCAATATTGATATTCGAAGATGGCCAGTGAAAAAGCCACACAACATTCTTGGTTACCTAGTCTTACCACCTAGCGGCTTATGCTGATACGAAATATGTCAAATGAGTAGTCGAAGGCATAGTTACTAACGTGAGAAAAATAAAATATGATGAACTAGTGAGGTGGAATTATTTTTAGAGATGAAGTATATATCCCAATGCAAATAATAAGATACGTCTACCCCTGAAATGGAATTTACCCAGGAAAACCTAGGCCAGTATGGGCGATTAGCAGTAAATCTTAAATCGCATTATTGCCAAGCTTGACGCTATCTACTCTGCACGGTTATATTGTAGAGAATGTAGAGGTTTGCAAGCCTTATTAAGCATTTAGACCACAGATTTCTCCAGTCAGCAAATATAGCACTATTAGTCAGCCAATAGACCAGCGCAATCGGCAAATATTCCACTTTCATAAAAGTAGATAATTCAAAAAATGTCTTTTATAGCCCATGATGCAAATGTAATGGGCTATAACATCGTAAAATGTGAATTATAATTTATGTTTCTGGAAATAGATAAGTGCTTACATCCATATCAGTGACTAGTGTTTTGATTATTTTCTTTCTAAATATTTTTTAGCCAGAAAGGGTATTTAATAAATAAGAATAGTATTATTTTATTTAATGTGGTTTCGTTGCATGTGTGAATGATATTTGTTTGTTTGGTGGTCTGAGTGATTATCTGGATGAGCGTGATGATTTCGAGATGAGATATCTGAACCTATCTGTGTTTGATGCTTATCTCTCTGTTGAGACTTGAGACCGATCCGGGAAATGTTCTGTAATCCTTGCTCGGAAATGTTCTTTAATGTCTGAACCATGTAAGTTCAGACCTCTTGAAAGTGCTCGTACGTGGAACAGCAGGGGTAGATCCGAAAAGCATTTATGGAACATATGGCGCCCGATCTGTGTACCCAAATCTCGATAGTTACTATTCGAAAAGTGACTGACACAGGATATATGCCACCCAAACTAATGACACGAGTCGAGACCGTTGACGCTCGAACAGTTATCACTACAGAATGAGTGTTGCTTCAAAACAGGAATACGAATCAAGATCATTGGTGCTCTAATACACATAATATTAACATTCTAATACATCATTTCTTTTGCAGTTTGCAATCAGCATCTTTAAAAAGAGCTTTCTTTCAGGTGATTATAGCCTATGTTTCAACGACAAATTATTTTACGTTGTTTAAGATGGCATACCAATAAGTAGATTAGCTATTAAGCTAGATTCACTTTTCCAAGAATTTAAGAGATACAATAAAGATAAATTTGATAGGTTGACAGATAATTAAAAAATTGATGAAAATAAAGTGAATTTTGCTAGATAGAGGCAAAAGAGTGAATTAAGTTAGAATTTAGACGCTATACGGGACAAGTTTCGTATAAATAACCAGGAACAACAAAGTGCCGAAAATAAAATACAGAAATTTGAACCCTAATTAGAGATATACATTCCTAACTTTCTCCACTTCACTTCTAATCATTTCAACGTTCAAGAACAACGTGGAACGTTCATTCCAGCGAAATACAACAAAAGAGTCTTTCATCGCTCACCAATAAATGTATGTGAAAAGTTGTTTTGCAGTGATAAACTTTTAGTGAGTAACAATAACAACATTAATTTCCTGAATTATATGTATAAAAAACATACCTGTATTACTTGGATATTTTAGTGTTTGTTTTTACTCATTAATATGCAAAGAGTACGTTATATAATTGCATTTAAGTGAATTAATGTTTATCTTCAATTACTTATGGTAATATTTTTACTAAAATTAAATTACTAATTCGACTAATTACTGAACTAAAAATAAATGAAACTGAAATATTTATACATACTAAAATTCTTATCCTATATATCTATAAATACTAATAATAATACTATATACAAAACTCCTATATTTACTTGGTCATCTCTAACGTGACAACCAAGGTGGCCTTTGCTTGAATAATGCGGCAAAGGCCACTAACTCTAATAATGACTTATCGCTAGCTACTATTGTTCGCGCTTGTTTCTCAAACTGAGCTAAAGTAGTAATAAAATCATACTCCTGAATTTAATTATCCGCATTAATATGTTTCTCTGAGAAAGACCCAGGTCATCTCCGCCATGACAAGGTGGTATTATAATCTTATGACAAACTAGTTTCGCCGGGAATCGAACCCTAAGCATACTCCACCATGACAACCTCGGTATTGTACTAGGATCGTTACAAAATGGCATAAGCCTTACAGCATCTCCACTATGTCATAAATGATTAAAATCATTATTTTTAGCGTATCTACCAATTTTTTAAGGAGGGCCATATGGCAGAGCCGTATTTTATTTCTTAGAATTTTATTTTAACGATCAACTTTAGTTATTTTTGAGGATATTGGGTTTTGTGAAATATATTAAAAATTATGTGGTGAAGGAAAACATCTGTTACAATTAAGGTTAATGCAAGTTGGTAAAATTGCATTATTTTGTCGTCAGCATATAAAGTAAACAAAATGCATAATTGGTAGTCTGCCAATGCAGTAAGGAAATTTATGAAATGCGTTAGCTATAACATTTATAACATTCTGTAAAAATCATAAATCGCAGTTGTAACATGTTTGTGAATATCAAACACATTCACGGATATGTAGAAATTGCCTAGAATCGGGAAATCAGAGCGTGTCGAGTGTTGCAGTTTTTGTTCTTGACACGAGGAAAGAATTTGTTTTCCGAATGAAAGGAGGTCACACGTGCCTGACAGCAGACGACGCCGCAAAATGCCGGGAGTTAAGATCCGAACAAAACCAAGGGACAGGAGGTCTTTAGGGAGGAAGTGATACGGCTTTGAGAGAGAAGTCATACGGCTTTGATAGAAGTTCCAAGCTTTTGGAGAGAGAAATTCTACGTTTTCTTCGAAGTAGTTTGAGTGCATCGCTATAAAGATTGAATGTGATTCACTGTAAGAATTCAATCGCAACATTGGTAATCCGATCTTATAACGACTAACAGCCAAAGTTAGTTCGTCCGGAGCATTGGTTGGAGAGGCCAGATCCAATGCAAATCATCTAGGGGCCAGCAACGCCTGTCCGTGACGGTATCAACCTGGAGATACCGAAATTAACGTACCAACCCCGGAGGTCAACAGAGAACGTCACCTGAAAACAACAGTAAAGGTATGTGTTACTCCAATTCAGCTTACAAATGCTCAATGCTCAATACGCACTACTCGTCTGGCAAAGATTCTAAATATCCGTTATAACTCACAACATTGACACTAGCTACACTCTTTTAATAAGAAATACAATTGTTGTTTAATAATTGAATTGATGTGTTATCATTACAACTTAATCCCCAATAGTTATGAGCTTAATTTGAAACCTCTCGCTTATGAAACAAATACTTGCCCACTCATTCTAGATGGTGAGTGGAAAGTGATCTGCTCAATTCAACTTTTGTATCCCCAAATTCAGGCACGAATTGAGCCGGTTGACAATATATATATATATATATATATATATATATATATATATATATATATATATATATATATATATATAAATCGACGCAGTTACCGTATCACCGACCCCAAGCCCATTTATCAAATTTAAAGAGATCGAAAAGATATTGTTAATTTTGAACTTTATTAACCAAGCCTCGTATATGAAGGAACAATCTCGAAGATTTTTTCATCAGTTTGTATGTTATGCATTTGTGTTAGTAAGCCTAGCTACAGTCATATATGGTTATACGGCGAGAGAACCAATTACGCGATATATGCATTTCTGGTGACTATTTCCTTCTGTCTGATTTTCGGGACAATCACCCCTCACCTATGCTCTGTTATAGCTAAGAGCCAATTCGACGATAATTCTGGTCTCAATGCTAGGAGGGAAAATCGGGGTTTTCCAGTCTGACCATATACAAGAGAGATTCGACTAAAAGAACCTTCAGTGCTATGCACGAACACTTACACGCAAGACCAGTCGCGATCATCGCTCGGACAAACCACCCACGAAGGCGCGTGGTGTACCTTGTTCTAAAATTGTTAATTTTTTTGTAAGTGTTCCCCTGTACGGGTTGAGCTTTCGCAAATTTAATTGTCATTTTGTTAAACTAGAAGTAACCTTTTCAGTTTAGCATCATTAATTGTGCGATACTCGTATGTGCTTTTATGTTATTTGTATTACCATACTTTTGAATAACAGTGCAGACAAAAGTTTTTCCGAAACAAACATGAATTACTGAACGAGAATGCAACTACATTTAAGTGTGGAGAAATCCGAATCATTGGATACGGAGCCTAACAACATAATCTTAGGACTATCCACGCAGTGATACAGGAACCTTTTTTGTTTACCTTTGCATTTGTTTGGGGCTCGACACGAGAACCATGTCGTTCATCAAGAAGTTGACCGGTCGAAGATTATAGTGACTAGAGGAAGATTTATTAACCTTGTTGCCATATAGATTGCGTAAAATCCACCCTAAATATCTGAAGTAAACGTTTATTGTAATCTTTGATTGCTATTTTTAATGTAGTACGAATTACATTAAGCTTCATTATATTCCTTACACACTTTAGTTAGGTTTTGTGATTTATTTCTCAAGTTAATTTTAATTTATTATTTGTGCTTAGTTCAGTCATTTGTACATATTTTCATTTTGGGTACTTATATTTTTATCTGCCGTCGTTCCATTTTCGGATAGGACAACAATGTAGATATGGAAAGAAATCATTCTTCGCCGGGGCAGAGCTGGGATAAATACGCGAGATACAGAGAGAGACAGAGAGAGAGAGCGAAGTGTAAGCACTATAGCGAGAAAGAAAATAAACGTAAATGTGATGGTCATATTAACAAAATTGTACCACGACGGAGACCACGGTTTTAACCAAACGCTCAATAATATAAAGGTGGAACTGATTTGACTATGCAACATATTTTTAACTGGCCTGTTATTAACTTATAAACAATGCTTTTAAAAGTATATAAATATCAAGTACTATTTATTTCATTATTAATAAACAAGTAATTAGTAATGATAAAAATCTGACCGAAGTTAAAAATGAATATTTATTATATATTAATAAGAGGTTCGGCATTTCGTTAGTGAGATAAATAATTTAATATAATGCATTACGAATAAATTGTCGATAAGCTTTTCAGCATTTTGCGGAAAACAGTTTAGCTGCTTGTTTTGCACTCTGTACAAAAAATATCGTTTACATGTTACTTAAAACCAACCGGTTAATACTCACACTATAATTCTAAGCCTATTTCCTTAGGAAAATAATTTTCACTCATTTACGACTGAAATAAGGTTCTTTATTTATGTTTGAGTCATTTATACAGTATCTAGTTTCTCTTAGTTTTACCAAAAAGAACGTTTAATAATATCAGTATTTATATGCTACTAAATAATAGCTTCTTCAAAAACCACAGTTAAAAATATGTATTTATATTTTCTTTTTACGAAACTAGACAGATCTTACGAAAACGGTGATTGTTGGTATTTATGTCAATTGAGTGAATTATTGAGCCGTTTGATTTATTCGGCAATTGGTTTTTGAATAAGATACGGGAATTAAGTTGCTTACTTTGTTTTACATATTTTGTTTTCTGAAAGTATACTTTACTCAAAGAATATATACCCTCAACCCGAAATCAGTCCGTCAATGTAAAACTTATATCAAAGCCCATCTTTGTTATTTTAGGATTTCCACTAACCAATATGAGAAACATATTTTCGCTTATCCACGAAGCTGAAACCATTGTGATATTAGTTGATGATTATTTAAATATGTAATCATTATCTTTTGTAAAGTTAGTGGTGAGTTAAGTTGTATTTCTTCATAAATATCATTGGATAAAAGTATAACTGTGTGTGGTATTCAATCAGTAAAATGAATTGTTAATCGGAATACAAAACTTACATCAAGCAGAAATATCGTGGTATTATAACATACAGTTTGAAATTTTGTATAATTAATGTGTACTGTTAACTAAATCGAAATAATACTAAAATATATAATATACAAAATAATATGAATTATAAAATTATAAATTACCATCTTCACAAATTGAAGCCGATCTACTTTCAGGATAGAAAATATCTTACCTGCTAATAACAGTTAATTTGTCCAACAACTAAGTGGGATATTATTCTGATTATATTTTACCATAATATTATTATCAAGAACAAGCTTACATACATTTTTCCTTTAGATACTATGTTTAGAAAATAAAAGAAATATAATTCAGTTTTATTTTGAATTTGCGTTTGACTACATAGTTCTTACCTGGTACGGATAAATAACTTCTTCTGATTATTTGGAAAACATTCCTTCATAGACAATTATAACGATGATATATTTTACTAAACAATTTTTTTTATCAAATTGTATTTGGTGTTTAATACTTAGAAAACTAAACGTATAGACTAAACTTCTACATTTAATAATAGAATATCGAAAGCTACTCGTGACCAAATTAACTACTTTTAATGTGTATATAATAAACATTTAGTCACATTTTTAAATATAAAGAAATCTATAATTAGCGTATATTTTAAAAAAATTAAATAATTTATGGAGTTATTTAAAATCATTATTTCAAAGTTTTAGCACGACAGTTTACATTGGAATGTCTAAATAATCTATGGAATAATAACGTAATGCAATAGAACTACTATGGTTACTACTACCACTACTACTAATAATAATAACAATAACAATAATAATAATAATAATAATAATAATAATAATAATAATAATAATAATAATAATTATAATAAACTTCATTTAACGTGTTTTGAACAGTGCTAGCCAAGTATATCACTCTACATGGCAAATGAATATTTGTGTATTAAAAATATGTATATATGTGTATTTATTATTAAAAATATGTAAGATGCTCAATATACGGTTCTTTTTACAGTTCTTACACAATAAATCTGACTTTTTACGCTGCCAGTTGATACTCCGTATGGAATATTATTGCCTATGTACTGATTATATAATATTAGCTCTAGAATGGACTCTAAAATATGAATGCTTATTTTTCTCCTTTTTGCAGTAAAGGATCTATATTAAATGCCTCTAATAATCTCTCGTAGCAACAGTAGTATTGAACAAATTTAAATGGAAACGTTCATATTTCATAAACCTTTTTAAAACATTTTCTACTTTATTACTATTTTTGTGCGAATGTTTGTTCGTATCGTACTTGCTATTCCTAGTTTAGATCTGATGAGAGTTGTATATATTCTCATATACCTAGGGACACGCTGCTGTTATTGAAATTCGATCAGCTTCTAAGCAAATTACATGTTGCGTTATTTGGATGTGTGATAATGCCACTCACATTAAGGTACCATGTGACGAGTTGTTGACCAAAGTTACTAAAAGATCCTTGACAGTTTGTTTTTTTCTACAGTTTTACTATTTATATTATATATTGCTACGAACTATTTGAAATTCCTTTGTGTACGTTACACGTTTGCATTTACTACCATTTTTGATAATATACTTATTACACTTTTATTTACAAATGCTACAACGAAATTTTAGGGAACACGTTGATTTGTAACACAACTGATTCCAAAGTGAAAGATATATATATATTTGAATTTCTTATGTAATTTCTTTATTATCTTTCATCATTCTGACAATTTTATATATAATTTTAATTTATTGCTTGGATTCTTCTCTTCAATTTTCAAAAATCTAATTACTCATGGACGTTGGGTTAAATCTTCATTCGTATTATTATTTCTAATAATAATAAAAACGTAGAGAAATGACAAGAACAGAGTATCTAGATCAATGACAAGAAAAGTTAACAACAGTGAACTACAATTTATAGACTGAAAATAGTAGTATAGAATTATATGTAGCGTCCGGTTTGAATAATATACTTCTGTAAGATGAATTTATTGTATAACTTTGGAGAACTGTAGAAAGCAGAACGTTGAGATATTAATAGCTCTCTCGGAACTGGAGTATACAATCATGAAAATACTGTATGTACTCAGAAGTATAAAGTGTTAGTTTATACATATAATTGATATTACTAATTGTAATGACTTTCAAGTGATCGGAACAGTTCACATTTCGGCGTTTCAAGTTTGCCACCAACTTGGAAGCTTAATCTTGCAAAGAAATTTTTAGAATGTAGTGTATCCGGATAAATTTGTGGAATCTTCATTTTTGAGATAATAGAAGACATCTCTATTTTACAATAAATCATTGTGAAGTAAGGATTTGGTAATGAAGAGATGTTCCATTTGCTGCTTAAATTCTTCCTATGTCCAAGACTACGCGTCGATTGCTTAGGTAAAGTATTTGCACATTTTTAAACGAAGTACCACGATACTAATAAATATTGATCTTATTGATTGGATTATGTTAACTGGATGTATATACAAATTTCCTTGATTGAAAATTTATGATTTACTATTATCAGTATTATCTTCTAGAAGTTGCAATAATCTGGATTCAATTATTATGCTTTAAATTTGAAGCAGTTAAAAATGTCGTATAATATAGTATCTGGTTATGACAGTTCAGTTACACCTTGAAATGGTGTAATAACAGACTGAAAATGGGATCTCCACAGAGCGACATAAGAACTAATATAATGTACGAGTTCAAACTGGGGTCAAACGGGCGGAAGACAGGCCAGGTCTTTGTGAGGGTGTCATGATTACACGGTCAGTGCAGCGGTGGTTAAAATTCAATGACCGTGACGAAACATTTGAAGACGCTAAACGTGCCGTAAGACCAACACATGTGCAATATGAAAATCTCCAATCAGCAATTAAGACGATCAGCAACAAGGCGTGCGAGGAACAAGGCTATAATTCAGTGTGAATGGAGAAACCTCTTTCGGTATCTTCAACTTGGGAATCAATACTCTTTGTATCGATGGACCAAACATGATTTGACTCCGGACAAGAATTGAACGTGAGCAAATAGCTTTTTTTTGCTGTCTTGAACAAGCCATATCCGAATAGGGTGTTGACATGTGATAGGAAGTGGGTTCTGTGCGAATCACCAAGGTACCGTCATCATTGGTTAGCATACCGTGAACCGGTTACAAAATTGCCGAAATCAGCACTGCATCAGAAGAAAGTAACGTCTCTGTGTTTCATGGACTGCCAGCAACATTGTGCATCAAGAACTGCTACAAGCTGGTCAGAGCATCACTGGAATTGTGTACTGTCACTATTTAGTCGTCTTCAAGAAAAGCTCTAATTACCCGAGCGAGCACGTCGCAAGGATGACCCGGGATACCATTCCACGCCTTTGATGGGAAACTATTTCATCCGTTATATTCGACGAACATTGCCACGTCCGAGTCTCACATGCTCCGTTATTTGGATAATCTCCTTAGGAAACCCCAATTATAATCCGAATTAGAGGTACGAAATGAACTTGATGCTTTCTTCGCTTCGCGGACATTCAATTTCCATTTCAATTTAATCCATGGCATTCCAGTACGTTGGGAGAAGGTCGTTGATATTGATGGGGACATTTTTGCCCTTTTAGTTACGAATTAGGTGACATATCATTGATCGAACGATCATTGTGGAAAACCATGGAACTTTCTTGATTACCTTTATAAAAAGAATGATCTAAGTACACTTTCGTTTGTTACAGGAAAGTTACAGTAATTGGTACAAAGTCGAAATCCTCGGACTGACCTCGTAGGTAATGAATAATTATAACAGTTCCTCAAATGTGCACAATTAGTCGGAGAATTTTCAAGTTAATATCTATTAATTTAAGGCTTTATAAAATTTAATTTGGAGACCGTCTAGTTCTGCATTGCCTCTAACTCAATATATAGTAATATTCAGTAGTAGTTAGTAAAGAAAGAATTATAGGACGCTAAATAATTTAGTGACTTCTTAATATAGAAAGTGGTAAATCTCAAAACTTCTCTGATAAATTTGTGAAAGAAAATATATGTATTTTAGAATCAAAATAAGCGTATATGATAACTAGTAACTTTTTGGATCTGATTTGTAGAAGAGAGAGACACGAGGCATTTTCCATTCATAGTAAATATGGTTAGTATGAAAATTGTGTTAAAAATTAATGGATATATATATTAACGGAATTTCGTATTTGCATTTAATAATTTCCTGCAAGAATAATTAAAAAAATGTTAGTTCATGATCTGCATTTGTGTCGTCATTGTATTCTCAAGAGTTACAACATTAGCTCTCGATCTACAGCTGATAAGAGAGCCGAATTGCTGATTTGCTGATGATGTGTCTGTCAGTATTAAATTTACTCTGATTATTTGAAATCCATTGGGTGGTTCTAAAATTATTCAATCAGAAACATAGTCACTTTCAGCTTCATAACATAAATTAATTTGTAATTGTATTGGCATTAGCTCTCTGATAAAGCGCGAAATTTTTATTTGTTAGGTGTTGAATTAAGATCGAACAGAGTCTTTTACTTTATTAATAGAATACGAGAAAAATTATAAAAAATACGGGAAATAATTTAAGAAATTCACAGAAAATTCACATTTATCTTCTAGGTGCTGCTCCCACAAAAAAAGCAGTTACAAATATGCTATCAAACAAAATATATCAATTAGAATATTTTCTGTGTCGTCTTGACTCGATTTTAGCACACGCAGCTTTTTTGTTCCACGTGCTTCACTGTCAATCCCTCGCCTAAACTACTTTCTAAGGTGCTTCCCATTTTGAATTGAGACTCCACTGCTGATGAAATATAATCATATCCTCAAAACTCTTATGGAGTCAATTTTTAATTGCTCCTTGTGTGACGACCGTTTGTGCCAGCATCTTTACCCCTTGGATTAGGAGGTCTTGGTACTCGACGAACCGTTGATATGGCGATTCGTACGTTTTCAGCCTCCTACCACGGATTTCTTCGTTTAATTGAGGCTCTTCTCCCAAGAGGCTACCGCCTGGACCCAGATGGGATAGTTCAAGAAGGCTCTAGCAAAGGGATAAATATAACAGATACGGACCTCCCAGAAGTCAGCAAAAGAGTTTCTCAGGCATCTTGGTACACACGTCCACGAACCTTTTTTTTACAATTCGTTGCTATTCCAGAGGATAAAGCCAGGAATCTTGCTGTGTCATCTCCTCATGCTGGGGCATAGTTAAATCAGTTACCCCCAATCAGGTTTTCACATATCTAATGAAACTTTTCGAATCGTAGTAGCCATTAGACTAGGTTCAGCTGTTTTGAACCAAATCGCTGTCCAGCTTGCGGGGATCAAGTTACCCAACGAGGCCTACATGGCATCTCATGTATGAAGAGATTTGGTAAAAAACACCAGACATTCTTCTGTTAACGTCCTCATTTTGCGAGGACTCACAAAGGCAGGAATTCTTTCCATTCGTGAACCGTCAGGCTGTTGTCGTTCTGATGGTAAACAACCTGACGGAATGACATTAGTATCATGGATAAGAGGTAAATCACTATTAAAGGATTTTACATGAACGGACACATTTGCGCTTTCAAGCTTCCCATTGACTGTTATGAATGCTGGAAAAGTTGCTAGGCCTAGAGTGACAGAAAAGGAAAGGAAATACATCAATCTCCACCACAAATTTAGTTTTGCTCCAATAGCTATCAATACAAGTGGGGCTTGGGGTTCTAGAAGCCTTGGTTTTATCAGAATGATAGCCAGACGTATATCTATAGTTTCTTGAGATGTTCGTTCAACATCCTTTTTAATCCAATGTATATCCATTGCGGTCCAACGTTGTGATGTTACGTCATTTCTTGGACGTTGCAGCTTAGAAGGGAACTGGAGAAGGTGTTTCTGCTTTAGTACAACAGGAACAATGGAAAATAGCATAACTACAAGTGTTAAGTACACCTTAATGTAAAAGTGATTTCAGAGAATTCTTGTGACCTAATCCAAAACAAATATGCTCAATTTGATTTATATTTCTAGAGATTCCATTATGTTATTTCTGTTTCTATAGTCTATTTTTATGTTTCTTACTTTATATACGTGCATCTACTACTAGAAAGAAGAGATTGAATATTATTGTATGTTTCTGTAAAATTAGCATGACTATTACTTGTTTGTCAAAATTATAATTTAAGAAATATCTAGATAACATTAAAAAGCACTGTTTCCGAAGTTCGCGTGATGGGGTGACCTTTGTGTTAAACGACATTGGAAAGTGTCAGTATTCGTTTCAGCGACCCAGTAAATTACGAAAAACACACTAACTTTTAACATGCCATTCCCTCCAATTCCCATCCTTTGAGTTGTTTTATTGCGACAGTATCTTTCTTTAGATAGCAGTCTTTGTTTACCAACTTTCGTTAAAGTTTCTCCAGACGGTTCGTAGTATACAATCCTAAACACACACACACACACACGTATATATATATATATATATATACATATATATATAGATAGATAGATAGATAGATAGATAAGTAAATAAATAGATAAATAGATAAATAGATACAGGTTGGTACAAACTATTTGAACTATTTCGGCGCTTATTCCCGGCATCGAAACTAGTAAAAAAGTCCTTTGGAAGTTTTCTCAGTAAGGATAGTTTCGGCGATATAAGTTACCAAAACCATGGGGAAAATGAAATTCAGAAAGCTGTAAATCAAAAATGACGCAACGTAAGGAGTACGATTTACAACATGACATTCGAAGACATATGTGATCGATTCGAAAATGTATGTTTCAAACCTCCACAAGATGTGTGCGAGGTATTTCCCAACGGAACGTACGGATTTCCCATCACGTAGCAACTAATCCATAGGTTTCTTAGGGGCAACATTCGAATATCAGTTTTTCATTTTTTCCATCGAAAAAACTTATGTTTGCCATACGTTTTTTCAAAAGGAATTACTACTACGGTGTCTATTAGTTTATTAGAACGCAAAGGTAAGCAGGAATCCCCTGAATGTGTGCTAAACCCGTGTCCCACCTCCACACGTGAATAACGAGCGTGTTGTTGCTTTGTCTGCCAAAACTCACGTGCCGTAGCTCCAGCTGTTTCGCCTAAAGGATTTTGTCGAACTTGAGAAACAAACAACCTTAGATTCCCTCCTTTACATACCAATTTTTATACTGCATTTAAAACTAAATTTTTCTGTCACCTGTTGTACTTCCTCCGAGTCAAGTGTACTCATCCTAGGACTAGACAAATCTAAGAAACAAATATGGGTAGTAACACGGTGACAGACATAGTGATTATGATTAGTATAGAAGTATTCATTGAAAGTAGGAAAAAGAGAATGAAAGCACACGCAACAGAGTTATGTAGCCATGGCGGTTTTTGCTTTCGACATTAGTTTTCTCAGAGCAAGTAGTTTCTATCCGAAGGGTTTGTATCGAGAGCACTCAGTAGTATGGGCCCCGTTATGTCTAGTCGAAGCAAATCAGCAAAGTCAGCAAATATTTTAATAACGTCATAGGTTAAAGGTAAATGCCTTTGGCCCGGGGTCGATGACCTAGAGGTACTTACTATCATCCCCTCTATATCCTGGCGTGGGTAATTTGGCCAACCCCCTAAATTTTTGGCATGGTACATAGAACGACCCCCCTTAAATTTTGGAAATTTCCAAATCTAAAAATTTTGTGGGGTAGCCTTGGACCATGGTATGTTTCACTATTGGTATTGCTGGTCAATTTCGTTCCATTTCATGGGTGAAAAATTGCCAAAATATAAACGTAATCAATATGTTGCACGATATGGTTGGTTTTTGACTCAATTTAACCCCTTTGATAAGGTCCTATTATATTATATTTGTATATGGTCATGTATAGGGTTCAATTTCCTGTCATATGATATAGGTACGTTGGTGCACCTCTTTAAATTTTTGGTAGTGGTACTTTTTCCCTCCATTCAACTTTGGAAATTGGCCAATTAAAGCATTTTTTTACCATAGTACTGGACCTCAATATGTATCATCATAAATTTCAGTGGTCTATCTTTTTCCTGTCATAGGTAAAAAATGTCAAATTTTAGTACAACTACGTGTTCGGTTATTGACTCAATTTATCCTCATTGATGAGATCAAATATGGTTATAAGGTGTGAACGGTTATCCCCTTTTAATTTGGTAGGACCCTTAAGGTGTCAAATGCTATTACGGTCATGTAATCGATGAATTGGTTTTGATGCGCGAGTCTTTGATACGACGACGGTTTCCTGGACATAGTTCTCTATGAGTTAGGTGGAAAGTTTGAACAAGATTCATGGTATTTAAAAATTATTTCAACTTTCAAACTAATAAATTCGAACTAGAGTTTTCCAAAAACATGTTTGAAAATAAAACTTTTAAACAAAATTTTTCAAACTAAAAAAATCAAAACAAAAAATCTGAAACAAATTTTGAAACGAAAAAGTTTGAAGCAAAAACAGTTAAAATAAAAGAATTTCAAAATAAATCTTTCGAAACAAGAAATTCAAAAGAAAATTTTAAACGATTTTGAAACAAAAAATTGTCAACCAAACTTTGAAAAAAATTACTCAAACAAATTGTTTCAAACTTAAAAAATTTACATTTCACGTTAACCGTCAAACTTTATCCGGTTTCAATTATTCGATTAACAAGTCAACGGTTTTGATCATATTTATTAGTAAGCGCAAAATGTTGAACGAAAATGTTCAAAACAAGATTTTTAAAGTGTAATCGATAAATGTTAAAGAAGATTTAAAACAATGCAGCAAAGATTTGAAAATCATCAACCAATCAGATTGAGTGAAAGATAGTAATCAACCAATCACAAAGATTTGAAAGTCTTCAAAAATCAGATTACGCGAAAGATAGTAATCAGAAAAAGATTTGAAAGTCATCAACCATGCAGAGAGCACGAAAGACAGTGATCAGCCAATCAAATTGCATCAACAATAACTTTGCCAGTTATCAGATTACATCTTCTTGTTACTAAATTTCAAAGTGTTGTAGTATATCATGTATCGTGTATTGCCTTTAGACTATAAGTCACAAGATTCAATAAGGTTTCCTATCAGATTCCAGAAAACTCAAGGAAAAATCAACCATCACCAATGATCTTTTACTATGAGTTTTGGTACTACGTACCTCTCTCGATATACCTAAGTCTTAGAAATAGTCACCTTATTATATGTTCAATAAGGTCAATAATCTCCGTCAATTTTTTACCTTAACAGAACCAACTGTTTTCTAGAAGTGTGTACCCAAACTTAAGAAGTACCAAAACAAAGGAAATGAATCCCTGTACACTACTTCATTCAGATCTATCACGTGGTACATCGTATTGCTTACGTTTATATTTCGCCCATAGGCTGGAATAATCAAAACGAATGACGTAATTTCATTTTGACAATTCTCAAATTATCCTACAAACATTAAGAAGAACTTATCAATGTACACATATCCTGGACTCCTAATCCCATGATAGGTCAATAACTGAACACTTGATCATACTAATATTTGACAATGATTTACCCAAAGAATGGGATACCTCCCAATTTTAAGAAAAATTACTAATTATTGGTATGGCAATAAGAAATGTACCACTGTTACAATTTAAGACTGGTTCACAAATCTACCTGTGTCTGATGAAAAAAGTAATAAAGCCGTCTGAAAGAGAATAAAATAGTTTTAAAAAGTGATCATCAAAGTACAAAAGAAATCAAACCGTGTACACAAATTTATCCTTATCAAAGGTTCATTTACATTTTTTCACAATTTTTACTCATGAAAGAGAACGAAATTTATAATGGTATTTCTTAAGGCCCGGTACAATTATGCCAAAGTGGACAATTTCTAAACTTTAAGGGTTAAGCCAATGTACCTCTACCAAATTTTAAGATGGAAGCATCAATGTACTTATGCCATATAAAAGAAAATATACCACTAAACATATCCATATTTTCAAAAAAAAATTAATAAAGCTCTCATTAAAGAGAAAAAATTGGGTCAGAAACCGAACACATGGTCGTACTCATTTTTATCATTTTTTAACCTTAAAATTGAACGAGATGGATCACGGAAGTTTATAACTAGCGATACATATTAGTACTATATTATTATATCAAAGTTTTAAATTGGACAATTTCGAATATTTAAGGGGGGCCAATGTATATGTACAAAAATTTTCAGATGGAACCTGCGATGTACCTATATCTGAAGAAACAGATAAACCCCTGTACATTAGGGCCGGGCAAAAAACATTGCTGCCAATTTAATGAAGATCGTTGCTCTTGCATGTGCTAAGCACACTTTCAGTATGATTTCTAACAAAATCACACTTCTACTGATCGCAACTGGAATTTGGTTCAGTAATTTTATTATTTTGTATTTTTTCCAATTTCTCGCTAGATGGCACCTCAAATGTCAGTGTATTTTTGTAAAAAAAAAGTTTTGCGTTTAGTTACAGAATTTCCTTACCACACATTTTAATTATAGTTTATACATATTTTCATTTTTCTCTTGTTTTTGCTTAAAATAAATGTTTGTTCGATGCAATTAACGCAGTTTTATCCTAAAATTTGCAACATTTTTTTTAACCAAATCTTGCATTTATATCTGTTCGCCGTTATTTTTTTTTAACAACAACAAGATATCCACTGTTCAGAAACAACGATCCTTTGCATTCAGATCAGGATAAAGCCAATGCATTTGGCTCTCATTTACAAACTGTGTTCACTCCACCCGTCGGTCAACATGACGATAGTCCCAGATTCTCAGAAACTACCATCGCTCACCTATTACAGCTATCAACTACACCTTAGATGAGAATCAGCCGTTAACATTTTCTATTACCCATGACGAAATACAGACGAGTGTCAAAGGAAAACGCAACATACCGCCTGGTTTTGATAAAATATACTACCGACTTATCAAAGAATGCTCAGTAAAGTTTTTTTATTCTTCTCGCAGCTATTAATACTTTTATCCTCCGTACGGGATATTACCCAGTTGAATGGAAAGTCTTTAAAGTTTGTATGTTTCTAAACGCGAACAAGCCACCACATTTTGTCAGTTCATATAGGCCAATACAACTGACTGCGAGACTGGGTAAAGTATTGGAAAAAAATATTGTAAAACGCTTACATCAATATCTGCATGATCGTCAACTCCTTCCAATTTTCCAGACCGGTTTCCGAGCATAATACAGTATTAATGACCAGTTGCCTCGTTTGACGACCACTCTCGTTAACCAATATAATAGATTGCTCCCATCTTGTTTAATTTTAATGGATCTAGTGAAAGCATTCGATCGAATTTGGCATTATGGTCTATTTTTCAAATTGCTCAAATTTGGACTACCACTGACATATGTTAGAGTAATTTTCTCATTCATACTGAATCGAATAGCATATGTCTGTATAAACAATACCATCTCCCATCCCATTTTCCCATACACAGGAGTACCTCAAGGGTTCAGCTTGTCTCCTCTTCTATACATTTTGTACGCATCAGACGTACAAGTACCTGCTCCTCCAACTTATTTATTCCAATATGCTGATGATACTGCTTTCCTAACTCTTGGAAGAACTATACAACCCATTAATAGAATCTTACAACTCACAGTTAATCAATTTCTTGCGTGGTGTACAAAATTGAAACTTACTGTAAATGAGGAGAAACCTCAAACACTTGTCATCATACCACCTAATTGCCGCAGTAAAGCTCACCGCAACCCTAATCTGCTTTGTATCACTGTTGGAACACACCAATTTAAACCTACTAACTCAGTGACGTATTTAGGAATAACATACGATAACAAAGTACAATGGACTGCTCATTTCCAGCAACTTGTGCTTAAAGAAAAAAACAGAGAACAATTGCTTCGCAGGGGCGTAGGACAGCATTGGGGGCTAAATTCAAGGCTGCTTATTAACACTTATAAAGCGTTCATGAGTAGCATACTTACATTCGGACATATTACTTAGTTCTCAGCACAGTCTAGATTCTACAATAGGTTCGAAATTATGGTGCGCCATGCAGTGCGCTTAGCATACCGCATCAAATTACCATATCCTAACCGAGAACTATAAAATCGAATAGACTTTCCACCTCTTGTAGAACATATCTCCCTCTTACTTAAACGATACATAGCCAAATGCCTAGAATCTCATGAAGATATTTTTCTGGACACAATATTCATAGACTCAGAGACAATATTCATAGACTTCATTGTCTTACACCGTTAAGTATTTGATCACACTTCAAGTAAACAACCTTCCTATGGATCACTTTAATCTCAGATTCTTTCAACGTCAAGTCATCTCTCATTTTTTCCATAGCTGCACAGTTCTTCCTCAACAATAATCTGGGCTCTCCATGTCTACATCAGTCTTGAGCCGCCCCAAGACAGAAGCCTTACATGCATTCGTTTATATTAACCATTTCATTGTGGTGTGGCGTATAATGCATTTTCATCTCATCAATCATGCTAAGATATTTATAAAAATTCTAATTATATTCAACATATAATATTCTATATCCTTTCAGTTATCTTTTCATTATTTTGCTCGCTTATTCCTTGTTTACAACTTTCTCATGTTATATCTTTCGCAATGCTCAGTATCTTAATGTTTATTATATGTGTTCATGTATATTGTTCTATTAAGCACTTTTGGTAGTACTTGTTTCATTTCGCACGTATAGTTTTCTTTATATCACATTGTACAACTAACATTATTTATGTTTGCACTTGTTTACAGCGCATCACATTCCGAGAGAGAGGGCGTAACCTCTAGTGGCAGTTCCATATGCAAATAATTGATGATTAATACCAATGGAATGAATTATGTCCTACAAATAAATAAATACACCATAAAAAATTCTATAAGAAAACCCATTCCTTGCTCAACCTAAAATCTTCCTCTAAAAAAAATACTTTTTTAATCGAACTGGCCACCTGAAGCTCTAACCAGGTTAAAAATATGGTATTCTTAGCTGGCGGAGAAAAATAAGCGAGTCACCTAGTATTTCTATCCCCATTGGTTGAATCGCGAACTTCTAAAATACGGTTGGACTTGCCACCTTAAGGTACAAGGAAACAACCGTCGAGTTGATTTTAAGCCTCCATGGAGGCAAACTCACTTAACTGGTCTTAACTATGGACAACTCTGCTATTGATCTTGGTTTTACGGTGTTTTTGGTATCATCTTATACTCGGGCTTAGCCCACCAGGCGTCTTTCACGATGGCGGACTCTGGCATAGACACTGGCAAATCCATAACCGGTCGACAGAAGTTACCTTGCCTCATTTCTGTACCTTTCGGATGTTCCACTAAAGTGGAAAAACGAAAAGAGCGTTCAAAAGACCTAACTGCTCGTACCAGGAGGGCATATCAAAGTCCCATTAACACTGTAGCATCACTCTCTTCAAGAATCCAAGGTAGCTATGCTACTCGTTTGCAGCTTTCACCACCTAGCAAAAAACCACATAAAACTTTGGATATTGAGATAGGTACCAACAACATAGAAACTGAACCTTCTGCAGCTTCTAATTGTCCCAGTCCACCATCTGCAACAACTTATTCATTTCTATTGACGAAATTCGACACTAAATTCGCGAACGAGAAACAGATCGCCATACAACTTCGCAAATATCTCCCTAGAGGTTCGTTAATAGAAATTATCGAGACTAGAAATGGATACATCTTTAAAACAGAGGATCCTAATTTACTCAGCACTATTAAGAACAAAGTGCCTATTGATACATTTGGCAAAGATGCTCAACTTAGCAGCCTTAATGCATCTAAATAAAATCAAATGCCTCCTCAAAGACGTACACCACTGCTATCTGTGGTTATTCGGGGTGTCGATCCTTCCTACACCGATGAGGAGATTCAAGAAGAACTAACCTACGAAGGACACACTCTTCAGAAAGTTCTGAGAATCCGTAACGCTCCAGGCCCTACATTCATGGTTCGAGTTTTAACATCATCGCAAAGCACCACAGATAGTCTGCTGACAAATGGCGCATATATATATAACAGTAAGCATCGTGTCGAACCCTCTCGCTCCTCTGCACCAATGCCTGTTCGTTGTGAAAAATGTCAGGCTTACCATCAGCACACTACCGCCACCTGTACTAACACCAACGTCTGTGGTTACTGCACTGGCGAGCATTTAACACGTGCCTGTCCAAATCTAGAACGGCCACCTACTTATTCCACTTGTCACGAAACACGTCGTACATATACCTATAAATGCAAATTAAAACCTGCTCCAGAAGTAAATAATCCAGAATATGTAATACCATTGCGCACACACAATTATTCCACTGTTGCTCCTCCTTCTATGGACTCACCTATAACAGTTCTAAATCTTCTTTCTTTTCTCACGCTTACCTTACAAAATATTCAACCATTTCATCGCTCTCACGTGTTACAGCAAATTACTCATGCAGCGAAAGAGATTTTTCATGTTAACTTTTATGCGACTTATTCAGAACGAAATGTATATTTCCATACCTCTCGCATGGAAACCATAGTTTAGCATTGCCTGTTTCCTCATGGCTTTAACGTTTATATTTCTTAACATTCGTTCACTTTACAAAAACAAACCTTTATTCGAAGCGTTACTTTTAGAGGAAAGAGCCACTGCCTTTATTCTAAATGAAACATTCCATACTCCATCCATCTCCTGCCAGCTTGCTGGCCACGAAAACCCAGGCGATTGTATTCAGTCCCTCTAAGAAAACCTCACGAGTCCGTCGAAATCCCAAGCGCCTCACACTTCATGTTAACCATACACCTATACAGGCACGTTCAGCAATGGCCTATCTGGACATTAAATTCGATAGACATCTAACATGGAAACCTCATCTTCAAACCGTCACCACCAAGGCTTACAATAGACTAAATTTTCTAAAGAGGTTAACCGAAACTACATGGGCTTGAAACCTACTACAGTATTAAATACCTACAAAGCTACGACCTACTCTAACATACGGTCACACTGCTTGGATAGCTGCTGCACGTTCTTTCTACGAAAAGCTGTTAATCTTAGAAAGACATGCACTACGTATTGCATTTCGAATTAAGTTACCTAGCCCAACAGCAGAGTTATACAACCGCATTGAGTTTCCATCTTTACAGTTTCATCTTGAAAAGTTACGTCTTACCTACATACACAATCGTTATGAATCACACCATCCTCTATTTCTTACTACTATGCATCATCTGGTACTCCACCCAGCAGCATTTCGATATTACCATCCACCGCTATCAATCCTGTATACCCTGTACTGCTACACACAAGCTCCTGATGCACAAGACCTGGAGTTACTTGCTGACTATCAAATTCATGACCATCTTCCGCTCATCTTTCCATCCTATGTTGCACAAAAAATCTATCCACAACTAACATGGGCTCCCTCTGTCTTCATCAATGCCTAGAGTAGCCCCTAGGCAGAAGATAACTTCACCCGTCAATTTACTTTTCCCCGTGTTATGAAGTGATCATGCACCTCGCCTTATCTACCATCTTCGTCTCCACAGCATACAACCTATATAATGACAACTAAGTTGCATCTTATTTACGCATGTTCAGACTTAGCGTTCATGTACATCATGTAATTGCTCTGCCACCCTTTCCCTGCCTGATGTGAAGGCCCGCAAAGGTCTTTAAGTCTTTGATAGCTATAACAGCTTTAATAAAGAACTCCGAGAACCTCTCACAGTCACCCATATATATTATTCCCATACTTCAGTTTCCTAAGAGAGAGCATAACCCTGTAACAGGGATCTAGCCGGAACGGCTAGTCACTTACAAAAAATATTTTTATCATCGTACCCACTCAGAATTCCGAATCGTTCATCGATCTACAGGTCTGAGTTCGATTACTAAGGCTCTACTAGCATTCACTGGTATTTTTGATCATTTAGGGAGGATTGTATTGCTACAGACAATCGACATCCACTTGCAGTCCGTATTGCTGACTGAAGTGGGAGCGAGTGGCCATCATCATATTCGTCATCTCTTTTGTGGAGGGCCAATGCAAGCACTGACCGACATCTCCGCGAGGACGTATTGCTGCCTCATTTCGTTACGCTTTAGAACCTCATTTCGTTGTCACTTCCATCCTCTTCACGGCAGTATTTGGCGCCCATCCGGATGGCGTCAGGTGGCCATCCGGGACTACCACAGCAACCTCCTGGGTCGTCTCTGAACCCCACGTCAGTGGGCCAGGGGACTGACCGAAGGCATACATCTGCTTCTCAAGGCAAAAATACTGGTAGATCCCGATCATGCACACCGGATAAACATAACGCTTCCTCAACTCAGCCACCGTGAGTGAATCAGAACAGTCTGTTTCGTCCATGAACCTCGACGAGGGTAATGAATTTCCCTCTCTACAAGATTCCTCCAAACCTCGTCTCCATTAATTCTTACTTACTAATTTGGATATCAAATTTGAAAACACCAAGCTGGCTTTCCAACAGCTCATCAAATATCTACCCCGAGCTTCAGTCGCTCAAATTGTTCGTACACGAAACGGGATAATCTTTAAATCCTATGAGGCCACAATCTTAACCACTGTACGTAACAAATGCAGCTTTGAAATTTTCGGCAAGCATACTCAAATGAAGCGACTTGACTCCAAGGAGTTTAAACAGACGCCACCACTACGAAAACCACCGAGTCTGTCAGTTGTTATTATGGGTGTTAATCCTTTCTCTCAGAGACGACGAGATTCAGGAAGAACTCACTCTCGAGGGTCACTTCATACTTAAGTGTATTCGAATTAAAAGTGGTCATGGAGCCACGTACATGGTACGAGTTTCTATAAAAAGAAGTTCATCTATAAAAAGAAGCATAGAGTCGAGCCGTCCAAATCACCGCCACCTCTACCACTGAGATGTGAACGCTGTCAGGCGTGCAATTCTTATGCGACTTCAAAATGCACACAACCTAGCAAATGTGGATACTGTATTGGTGCCCACGACACCAAGGCTTGCACTAACTTAGCTAAGCCCTCTTAATGTTCTACATGTCCGGAGTTATCGCTGCAAAGCACGGCCTACAGCTGAGCCTCTAAATCCCGAGCTAACTGTTCCGTTAAGACCTGTTTTACCACCAACTCAGGAAGCTCTACCACCACCAACTGCCGACGAAGGTATTACTATCCATCAATTGTTTCATTTTTCACTATCGCTATGCAAAATATCCATCCTTTTCTTCGCCAACACATTCTCGGCATGGTCAACCACTCTGCTCGCCTCATCTTTAAATGTTCCTTTCAAGCCACATACTCTGGCCCACACGTATATTTTCATGTTAACCCACTCGAGGAACATGCATCACCCGAAACTTCCAACCCTTCTGCTGCATCGTAATTATGGGCATTTCTCTATTATTTGTTATTATCCGGTCACTCGTATGTCACTATACAGTTTTTGAGCAGCTTCTCTTAGAAGTAACCATCCAAGCCTTCCTTATCAACGAAACTCGTCTTACCCTATCCATGTCGTTCAAAGTACCTCGATATACATTTCTTCGTTGCGACTATACGGTAACAGCACGCCGAGCAAACGGGGGTGTGACCAGCTATTAAAACCGTTCAATCAGTCATAGCCAGTATCATCCATCCTTGCCTAATCTGCCAGAGTATCTCATTATTACCCTGTACTTTCGCTCTCTTTACCTTGACATAGCCACCATCTATGTACGCCCTGGACATCCAATTACCCATTCATTCTTTCAATATATATCCAATACCTTTAAATACTATATCATCATGGCCGACGTCAACATTCATAGCCGTCCGGATAATCAAAAACAACGTTTCTTCGACTATATCACTCCTCATACCACAGGCCATATTTTTCACATCCCCAAGCCCACTAGACCTATCACTGAAACCACACCAGACGTAGTAATTTCCTCTATCAACCTTTCACAATGATGCACTCTTGAGGTACTAGATTCCATTGGTAGTGATCATCTTCCCACCAAGCTTAACATAGATCAACCACAGGCTCCTACTCCTCGAGAATTACCAGAACCTCGTCGTATTCCACGCTTCGACCAAGCAAACTGGGACGATTATCGTTCACCCATTCGTATCGACTTACCCCATATTGAGCGCCTACTACAGAAGAAGATCTATATAATCGTATTTCCGACATCACCAGCTCTATCCGTCATGCTTCTGACCTCCACATACCAACCACTGCAATAACCAGGTGTTAACCTCGCTTACCACCACGCTACTTACCTGTTCCCGTGAATTCTTCCGTGAGTTTCAGCGCACTGGGAACTTAGAAGCTCTTCGGCATAATCGCAAGCTCCAGTGCACAGTCCGAAATTATGTCAAGGCGTATAAACTCCGTAATTGGGTAAAGTCTTGCAACACCTTAGCAGAAACTTCCCACCCAACTAAGTATTGGAAGCGTTTTAATATGCTAACGGGAAAACTTACCCGGACGCCTTATTCATTGCTAATTAACGACTGTCCGCTACATACAGACGAAGAAAAGGTCAACGCTTTTGCCGACCAACTGCAAACTACATTCACACCCTTTTCACCAGACTTTCCCCGGAGGCATCCTACTGACATCTTAAACTTATCAGCACCATATATACAACCAAGTGAAGTAAACGTCCTCCTCGATAATAATCCTCTTACCGCTCCTATCTCTACTGGTGACATCTCATCTGATGTAACTCGGAAAAAGAATACAGCTCCTGGTCTGGATCGGATAACGTACCGCCACATCAAAGACGCACCTTACTGTCTTCTTGTCCTTCTTTCTTATATATATACGTTTATTATCCGTACCGGCTACTTTCCCCCGAACTGGAACACTTCCTCTACCCCCATGTTTCTAAAGGCTAACAAAACTCCAGCTTCTGTTGCATCTTACTAACCTAATTCAACTAACCTCCGTATTTAGTAGTATTTAGTAGTTACCTGTGCATCAGGCTGGTTTCCGACCTAATTTTAGCATCAATGACCAATTACTCAGACTCATAAATCTCATTACGAATCATTATAATACTGCACGTCCGTCTTGCCTCATTCTTTTCGATCTCGAAAAAGCTATTGACAAAGTCTGGCACTTAGCTCTCATGTTTAAACTTCACCGCTTCCGGCTTCCACTATCTTATCTCCGCTTCATCTTTCATTTTCTTTCTAGCCGCCTCTCTTACGTAACCATCAATAGCTCTCTATCTCATCCTATTTTTATTCACTCTGGTGTACCTCAAGGCTCCGCTCTTTCACCCCTTCTATGCCTTTTGTTTGTTGCTGACATGCCGGCACTTCCTCTCAATGTGCACACTTTTCATATGCCGATGACACTGCTTTTCTCTGCACAGCCCGGACCATTCAACAGATTAATTCTTCTCTCAGCATAGCGATTAACTCCTTCCTTCGATGGTGTAATACGATCACATCAACTCCACTCAGACGCAGGGAATAGTCTTTATTCCACCTCTCAACCTCTCTCGAATACAAAAAAAAAAAAATTCGAATCTTCTTAACATCAGTGTCGATGACACAC
This sequence comes from Thermobia domestica, assembly GCF_964235325.1. Taxonomy (NCBI): domain Eukaryota; kingdom Metazoa; phylum Arthropoda; class Insecta; order Zygentoma; family Lepismatidae; genus Thermobia; species Thermobia domestica. The sequence goes on from NC_137457.1 coordinate 96,851,008, forward strand.
GAATTCTGACCGCCAAACAGGTTACTAACCTAGGTCTCACTATCGATCATTACCTAACTTGGCTGCCATATTTGAAAGAAATCATTCGCAAGGCCTACAATCTACTTAAACGACTTATTGGCACCACCTGGCGATTACAGCCTACTACAATCCTGAATCCTATAAGGTAATTTTACGTCCCATCTTGACGTACGGCCACCCTACCTGGGTTAGTGCTTTGCCTTTTTTCTATGCCAAATTGAAAGTACTCGAACGCCATGCTTTCCGTTTAGTTTATTGAATCAAGCTCCCGAGTCCAACGCAGGAGTTGTATGACCGCATAACTTTTCCTACCATACTTCATCACATGGAAAAGTTAAGGCTCAAATTCATTACCACCCGATTTCAGCAAAGACATTCTTTACTTCTGGACACAATGGACATGCACCGCCACTTCGATCTGGGATATAATTTCGTTACTTGCCCTCCATCTTTGCTCTTCCTCCTTTATCTGAAAACAATTCCACCTGACCACCCCGATCATTTTGTCGCTTCTGCATACTCTTCCGACCATCTTCCCCATCGTTTCGCCCACATATGTTGCACTGTAAACTTATCATAGTATCCCCTGGACAAGAAGATAACCAGCATTCGTGTTTTTAACAACTTGTTTGTGTTTGTCCTGTCAAGTGCACCTCATCATCATCTTTCCCAGCTCTAATGATTATGATCACAAAATCATAATGACCAAGTGGATATCATACTTTCATAATATAATGAAATAAAGATCAAATATAATAAAGTAATATATATATAAAATGATGTTCCAGTCTTCCTACATACCTTTAGACCAGCTCCAATATCCTCTCTGACCCAATAATTTCACCTCTCAACCCGGATAGAGGGCGTAACCCTCGCAAGGGAGCCTTTGGCTAGCAAAGAAAAATGAAGTGCTCTATACCCTGCAAAAAATATTTTTTATGATGATGAAAATTTCACTTTGTGGAGGATCAGTCTTTGGTCAACATCACCGTGTTTCTCGTCTGAGACCACAGGGGAGCCGCAAGAAAATCTATATTATTGAAGGAGCTTACACTTTGGTGTATCGTAAGATCCGTATCACCGTGCTTTTCTCTTATTGAGAGCACAGAGGAGTCACAATTAGCTTCATACATTCGACTTGAGGACACCCACCTTATGAATAAACGGGTTCTCACTTTTAGTGGGAGCAGAACAATTTAATAATCGTCTACAGTTTCGATTTGAGGACACCCGCCTCATTAATAAACAGGTTATCACTTTTAGTGTGAGCAGAACAATTTAATAATCATCTATACTTTCGAATTGACGACACCCCCTCATTAAAAAATGGGTTCTTACTGTGAGTGGGATTACAACACGTTATCATCAAATATCTAAGAGGGTGAACCACCTCAGAAAAAAAAACGGACTTCTCATCCCTAGTGAGTGTGAAGTATATCCCGTAATCTATTACATTCATAATTAGTTTTAAATTTTCCATACCGAGTACAACGATTTTGTGAAATCGTATGTATTTCAGCATAGCAAACTAACAGTGAGTATGGCTTCATCTCCGAGAGAACTACTGACTCGATCAGAGTCTCACCATTCTTTATTTGGTCAGCCTGAAGTATTTTCTGGAAGACAACTCCCGACGAAGGAAGAAGTAGTTAAATGCCTACCTGTTCTACAGAAAATTGCTACCTGAAGAGGGGAAAGAAACCTTCTATGAGAGATATTTTAAAATATGTGGCCAATGATCTTGTCAGTATCTGAACAAAGCTACCATTCCAGTATTGGATATTCCAGCGTTTTGAGTAAACTTTCAAAGCTCATACTACTTGCCCAACAGCTCCAAAAATATCCACCAGCAAAGCGCACATCACTTACATTCAAAGCGGACTTCAGTAATTTCAAACAAGTATTTGATATCTGTACTTGCAAGTGTGTTAGAAACAAAATAATGGACAGACAATTGTGTAAATGCGCCATAAATGTACCACAAATTCAGTGGAATTTCTGGGTAGATCAGACTTTGGGTCGAAAAATGGTAATCGGTTTGATTGACAAGATTGTTTAAAGTTAACTTAAGAAAAAAGCAGAGAGGAAGGACCAGGAAGAGCGGTTTAGGAAAAACCATTTGCTACCGCTTGTCAGTTGGACTTCATGAAAGAAAATGAAGAAAGTGGTGCGGCCTTGGAAGATGAATCACCTTATGAAGCAAACACATCCGACTCTGAAAACATAGATTCCGAAAAACAGCCAGCACAGAATAGTACCCAAACTTAAGCCAAATGATGGATAGTACTGGCGTTAGTAACCGAGATACTTGCAAATAAATTATAGCATGCCTGAAACTGGATAAACCGGAAATATACTAGAACCAACAAAGTTGGGGGGACAGCGAATTTATTGAAGAGATAAGGGAGCAGAATCTCGTTCGTTTGACTTGCGGAGGCTAATTTGTGATGGTTGTGATAGGCACATAGATAAAACTATACTATTTGGACCAGTTGGAGGACAAGTAACAAAGAAAGAAGATCACTACGTTATTATTGCAAATCCTAGTGAGCAACACGTGGATCATATTGCTCCACAAAGTGGCAAAGCAGAAGATATTTCAAATGAAATACTCTCTGTTATACGTGACACGGATTCGACAGATGCTTTGCGTGACGTGGTATGTGATGGAACAAATACAAACACCGGCGAACGTTCTGGAATTATACGTCGACGGAAAACAGCTTTGAATCGACCTTTACAGTGGCTCATTTGTATATTGCATCTGAATGAGCTTCCACTCAGAGAAATTTTTATAAATATTGATGGCAAAACAACTGGTCCAAAGGGATTTTCGGGGCATATCGGAAAGATGCTAAGTTTTGATCCACGAAATGCTCCAATAGCTGATTTCCAGTCCGTCACTGGAAATGTTAAGGAATATGACAAATGATTTTAGCGCTGTTCAAAAGTATTTGCTGAAGGATTGCATCGCCGTACAAAAGAGAAAGTACAACGCTGATGCTTCCGTTATAACAGTTTTAAAACTGCTTCTCCAGGTGCCCTTAATCACGCCAGGTGGTTCACGCTAGCCAATCAAACCCTTCGTTTGTTCATGAGCACAAGAAATGCAACCCAAAACCTATGGCATCTTGTAACCTACATCGTTAGAGTGTATGCTCCAAGTTGGTTCGAGATAAAAACCAATTCCAACTGCACTTATGGATCACGTAACTTCTATTTTATTTTGGAGAAAATTAGAAATTTACCCGAGAGTGAGATTAAGGAAGCTGCAATAAGATATCTAAAGTTTAATTCTTATTTTCCCCACAGTGAAAATATTCTTCTTGCACCTCTTGCAGATCCAGACATTGAAGTAAGAAAAGATGTATTAAACAAGATTGTTGTTGCTAGAACCACCAATCAAGCTGGGGTGAGAAAATTTTGTAAATCAAATATTATGATTCATTTCGAAGCAGAAAACTACTACAAGATGATTGATTGGAATGCTTCTGTCACTCCCCTACCTCCACTTGCAAATTCAATGTCGGATGAAGAATTGCTATCAAAGATTGACATAGGACCACTGGAATTTTCAGGAATTCAATGTCATTCACAAGCAATTGAACGAGTCGTAAAAGAAGTTTCCATGGTTTCAACAAAAGTTTTTGGTCTTAAACCCAGACATTGAATGATTGCTTCATTCGAGGAATCAAGAAGGAAATTTGGATACTAAGCATGCGTTTCTGAAAGCAGACAATTAAGTAATACTTCTTTAAAAAAATTAATGCAAGTTTCATAACAATAAACCTGCTGAACAGAAAAAAAAACTACTTTTTATCATATACAAATAATAGCTTCATTGTTAACTAAAAGTTGGGACACTTAAATCAAAAGATAAATATTTGAAATGTTAAATACGAAATTATTTTACCTGTATCAACTTTTAGAATTAGAGACAAAAGCTTCTGTTTATATTTCTTGAAGTTCGCCCCGCCCTACAGTACATTCCCACATAATCAGATAAAGTAATAAGACATCCAAAATGAATAAAATGAGTCAATAACCTCCGAAATTTGATTTTAGACAGTTCTTTACCCATGAAAGGGAACGAGGAGTACCATCCAAATTTATAGCGGTACATTTTTCGCTCCTGTGCTATGATACCAAATGCTTATATTGAACAATTTCTAAAATTGATGGGGTGAGCTAAGGTACCCCTCCCAAAATTTTTAAAGGCGTGCATGAATATAGCAATGTTTTATGATAGGAAATTGACCCATACACATGACCATATAACCATATAACGTAATAGGACCTCATCAAAGGGGATAAATTGGTCCAAAAACCAAACATGTGGTACAACATGTTGCTTACGTTTATATTTTGGCAATTTTTTACCCATGAAATGGAACGAGGTGGACTACCCAAATTAATAATGATACATATTACGGTCCTGTACTATGATACCGATTGCTTAAGTTGGTATATTTCCAAAATTGAAGGGGTGGGTCAATGTACACAAATATAAGGTAATACATGACCATAACCTATACATGACCATATAACCATATAAGGTAATAGGATCTCATTAAATGGGATAAAAATGGAGCAAAAACCAAAAACACGGGGTACAACGTATTGCTTAGGTTTATATTATCGCAATTTTGCATAACTTAAATGGAACGAAGTGGACAACCCAAATTTATAGTAATCTATATTAGGTTAAAATACTATGATACCAAATGTTTAAATTGGACAATTTCCAAAATTTAAGGTGTGGGCCAAGGTACCACTCCCAAAAATTTAAAAGTGTGCAACAATATCCCCATGTCTTATGAAAGGAAATGGATCCCTGTATACGCTCATATAACCATATAGGGTAATTAAACCTCATCAAAAGGGATAAATTAGGTCAACACTCCTGAAATTTGATTTTCTGGAATTTTTTTTCATGAAAGGGAACGAGATAGACCCCCAATACTGATAGAAGTACATACCATGGTCCAAGACTACCACACCAGATTTTGCAATTTTCACAATTTAAGGAGGTGGTCCTACGTACCCCTACCAAAATTTAGAGGTTGGGCCAAGGTACCCCAGCCAAAATATAGAGGGTGATCCTAAGTACCCCTAGGTCATTGACCTCGGCCGAATGGCATTGTGTTTGTTAAAGTTTTTGGTTTCAAAATTTTGTTTGAGATTTTTTAGTTTCAAATATTTACTTTTGAGTTCAAAAAAAATTGTGTAAATCTTTTAGTTTAGGAAATTTTTAGTTTTGAAAATTTTAGTTTCAATTCTTTTTGATTCCAAAAATGTTTAGTTTCAAAATTTTTTACACCCTGTGGAACCATTTCGAAAAGAATCCCAGGAGTTTTAATAAGAAAAATCTGGCAACATTGTTTCCATCAATGAAGCGCTTACTGAGCAACAAAATGCTGAGCATTTAGAAATTGCTCAAACACACAACAATGTTTTGTAAGAGTTGTGACAATAAAACAATCAGATTTAAGCAAACCGTCAACTCTTTACTTTATCTCCAAGCTACAATAATGGACCCCTCTCTTACCGTTGTTAGAGAGTAAATGTATCCATTCAGAGACATACTAATTCAAGGACAAGATTCTGTACCTAATCTGCATACATGAGCATATAAGATGAGCTCCTTCTCCACCAAGGTAAGAAAGAGGTTAACCATCTTACCCATAAAAGAAAACGATATATTTGAAGTGAACTTCAGTACATAATCAGTACAGTAACCATAAAAGAGAACGTAATTCTAAACTCACGGTCAAGGGTGGATCATCCGATCTCATCACGTCATACCAAGTGACTTGAAAATTTGAATTTCTCGTGTGGGTGGGACTAAAATCATGTGACCTCTAACAGACAATCGAAATCATGCTACCTAATTACTCATCTTAAAGGATACCCATAAAAGGGAATGAATTTCAAACATCCCAAGGCCTAAGATCGCGTGACCTCTATCAGCCAATCAGAATCAAGGTACAAAATCACTCATCTTACCTGTAAAAGTAAACGAATTTCAAAAATCTCGATCATAAAAGAGAGCGAGGAATTTCCAATCAGGATCGAGAATTTTATCAGCCAATCGGGATCGAGAAAATTTTGCTGACTTGGCTATCTATACGTGGGCCATTACTACCCACTCGCATCTTCAAAAGGATCCCCATATCGATCACAGGCCAAGCATTTTTAAAGCATAATTATGTAGATTTTATCTGGTTTCTTAGGTTTCTTTTTATGTTATCACTTTACCTACCAATCACGTTCTGTTGTTTGCAATCGTTCACTTTAGTTAATCATTTTTTCTAGCAGCAGTCGTGGAGAAACAAAGACGGAAATATCCTGTAGGGAATGATTATCTGTAAAAACGTATGTTTTCTTGTAAAAGTCTTTATTTTTACGTTTTTACTCAGTGGATAAGGGTTCGTCTCTCATCTAACCTATCCCAAATTTTACGCTGTCAAGTGTGAGTTTTCGGTGGAGAATCTCGTGTCCTTGGGTTTTATTCCTTCGCAAAATTTAATATATGATGCTTTTTCTTACAATATCATTCAATATATTATTTATCATCATTAACTTTATGTAATCATAAATTTCCATACCAAAGAATTTATTCGTACAAAGTTAAGCTATGCATTCAATTTACCTGCTGAGGGGCCTGTCCAACATACTTGTCTCCTCGTCCCTAAATATCGAAGGGAGAATATTTCATATTATATCGAAATCAATTTAGATCATTCTTCTTAATGATCTTAATGAAGAGTTGCTTCCAGACTTCTGGTTGCATGGGGGTAACCAATTAGAGTGACAAAAATTTCGAATGGCCTTAGGTTTTTATTAGAATAGACAGTTGTGTATTCCTTAACTACAGAGTGCACTCCTGCTCATGTAACATTATGCTTCGAATTTTAAGGAAATGGAATCTAATATGCAAGAGAACATATACATAAATCTTTTAATATTTACTGATCTTCGTTACGTATCAGAGTATATTAGGCTAGTACATAGTATATTAGTCGAGTCCCAAGTTGTGCACTCAACATACGTAGTTTCAAGATAACTCTAATAATTTATGTTATTTACTTCTATATATTGTATGCATATTTTAGCTTAGTTTGCACATTGGTGTATTAAGTAAAATCTTATTAGTAAGTTTTATTATTTGGTGACATATATGAAGAGTAACTGTACTGTATTCTTTTGGAAATGCAGTTAGGATTGAGAAGTAACAACTCCTGCTTTAGAATCCGACTCCAATTGTAATGGTTGCACACCTCAAATATATTTCATTGTTTTCAAATTGAGCTGTTGCTAATTATCTTGTAGGTAGGAAGTATTGGCATAATCATATTTCGCTCTTAGTTCTCTTCTCAATACTTGACTCTTAAGCAACTGTTTCTCTTTCAAATTACTTTATCCTTGTTAACTTGATTGGAAAATAAACGTCGATTAAGAGAAGAGAATTTGTGATATTATTCAGTTGAAAATATTTTGCCGTCACTAATTATATCAATGAATTTGAAGATTAAAATATATGAAACCAGAATCATGATTCTTGTGCTGTGCTGTATGGTTGCGAATCGTGGTCCCATACTCTGAAAGAAGAACGGAAACTGAAACCATTTGAGAACAAGATGATGCTGGGACGAATGTTGAGGCCAGATAGGGACCCTAGGGGAAGTAATGGGAAATGGCGGAAACATTATAAAGATACACCGCATAATTTAAATCGTTTATCAAACTTATTCAGGGGTCTCAACTATAGGAAACCCTAGTAGGCAGGTCATGAAGAACGAATTTAAGAAAGTATGAATGCTTTCAAAGTTCTGAGTGGAAATCCAATTGGGGGATGACCATTAGGAAGACCTAGACGCAGATGAGAGGTCAATATTAAGGATCTTCACTACAGCGAATTAAGCTACCGCTAATTTTAGAGGTTTTCAGCGATATCTTCAAAACAAATAAAAACATTCGAAAAGCTGAAATTAGTGAACTGGACAATACGATTTTGTATGTCATACAGAAAGCACAACTCATCTATCTTCAATACAGCTGTCTTCGTTTAGCAACTGTAAATAGATTAAACATTTTTTGCGTGTTCTGCAAATAGTGGCTAACAAAAAGCAGATATGAATTGTGGTAAAGATATCTCGTGCAAAATCGAATTGTCTAATTCACTATGTTTCTAGTTTTCGAATGTTATACTTGTTTTGAAAATATTACACAAAAACTTTAAAACTAGCGCCAGTTTTAATTTCGCTGTAGTGAAAACCTTTAAGATGAACATGAATACAAAACAGAAACTTTATGCAATTAGCTAAGGATAATGAACAGTCTTTATGATTGCAACATTAAACCTCCAAATTCCATAGGCCATAGTGCAAGCTATTTAGTTAGCCTCCAAAGTATATTCTAGTTTGTATATGGGAATATAAAACATCATACATGTTTTAATAAATATCTATTGATAACAATGTATTATATTGATTTTGAAGAGCAGAAGTTGCCAAGAGAAAAGGAAAGTTGAAATGTGTGTGATGTACGGGATTTTGATATTTTGAATTCATCTGTAGCATGTAGCAACCTTCAGAGATACTTGCACTGTTCTTTGCCAATATGTAACTAAGACAACATTTAATCACATACTTTTGTGAATGTATCCTGTATTATCCAAAAGGTACCTTAGAATATTGTGAAAATACAACTTTATAGATTAGAAGTAATATATATTAACATTGATTGGCAGAACCTAAAGAAGTAAATAAACATTATGAGTATGCATCTCTTTAATCACTGTAATCATTTGTGTGCTTATATTCTTCGAAACCATTATTTTAAAATTTTCTTGATAACAGTTATTTGTAAATTACTCATAGAATTATCGAACTCTTTAATAAATGAATAAATAAAAGAAATAAGTTCTTACTTAATATTGGTACAAAGGTGTACTTATAATAGTTAAAATTACAATAACTGAATTAAGCATATTTATATTCCGCAGTCAAATGAATTTGATATTTTTCGCCGCATTCTTATCCTCTGAGACTAATACAATCCTAGTTGCTCTTTTGTTAGTTAGATTATCCAGCGTATTATATTTACCTTTTATTAAATGGGCTTTCTTCTGCATTATATCCCTATATATTTCAGTTATTGTTGTTGATGTGTAGAAGACTACCGGCATATATATTTTAGTTGTTTCTGCTTGGAAAGTTTTAAAACATTCTTATTTCTTATTTCAATCATTGACTTTTTCATTGATATTTTATACATAGTGCTTATTATTAGGCAGTTGTTTTCTCGTTCGGGAGCTCAGACGTCAAACGTTAATAAACTTTTATACAAACTTTAATTGCGAATGCAAGTTGAATTATTATACATAATCATTAGATATATTGTAGTCTGTGTATCATATTAACTGTTTTTCCCTTGTTCGGGACTATGCCAAATATAAGCTCAGGGACTTCGTGGAACATAATCCTGACATAAACGAGATATCACATGTCTGTCTTAGATGTTAGTATAAACGGAAAATGGGGTAGAAATACCTGCTGAGAAATAAATAATTGCCTATTTTATTTGGAACATATATTAATCTTCAGTGAACATAATATTATTGCCGCAAAGTAACTTGAACAATTACCACAGAATATAAACAATTCTGAAAGAGCATTAGTTAGAATAAAAATAAGCAGTGTCCCAAATGCTGTCCAGATTATCAATTGATATGCGTTTATTTGAGAAAGAAATATTTTATAACCTTTTATCATGATTATTATAAAATTTGTGGATAGGTGTTTTAAGACCAGTGCTAATATATTATAATATCATTTGTTCAATACATTATAGCGAGTATAAATAAACTAGTGTTGGAATGCTACAATTTCAATGTGAAAAATGTATGAACTTAAACAATTTCTATATAACATTCCTTGTATAAAATATTTTCGTTTTAGATCTGAATTTGAACATTCAATTAGTTATGTGTTCATATTATTAGATAGATAACTTTCCTCTCATTTTAGATCTTTCTAAATGTAAATTACGTATGGGATTCTAGTAGACTCCCACGTTAATATATGTGTAAACATTCCTACCTTTATAAATAACGGTTAATGCTATTTTAAACATGGCACTTTTGTATACTACGGTGCCTCAGTAATAGAGCATTCACCTATGGTGCGTGGAGTCCCAGAGTTGACCTGAATGCGGCAAGTGGCCTTTGGTGTGCACAAATCACGTGAATTTTCTCGGGTTCTTTCCACTTCATTAATTCCACCACTGCATTCGTTTCGCATTATCACTGTCTCTTTTAGTGTGGCCGGCATATCCGTTGGATGTAAAACAGAAAGATTTCATTTCACTTCACTTTCAATAATCCCTTTACGCTTTCAGCCAATATAATTAGTTGGATACTCTTATTAAATATCATCTCTTTATAGATTTGTTCAACTTTAAAAACATGTTTGTACATTTTTTTCGTGTAACATTACTATCCTGATTGTAGTCATTTTCGTTTTAAAAATTACTGAAATTACATAATTCATTGCTAAATATATTTGAGATTTGAAGTTAATGACAATATTGAGAATTGTTACTTTGGATTGTAAAAGCTCATAACCAGCTTTCTTTATTTTAAATGTAAACATAAAAGACGCTCTGAAATTATGCTGTTATTATTTTTATTATTGAGATTGAAGATTTGTTTTACTCTCTCACGGTACACACAATGAACTTGTGGTGCTATTATGGGAGTATAGGTAAGAGCTTCTAAGACACAAATAGTATTATTAGTTATATTTTGTCGTAATATTTTAATTAATATACTAGTTGAACCTACGTTCTGTACACAACGCATGATTCACATATGAGCATGAATCTGTTTGTTATTCGTCACAACATCTGTACATGTCCTTTAACAGACACAAGTGAAAGACACCTTGATAAAAGAAAATCGGCAAGGAATACCGTAAATGGGTGATTTTTTCAATATCTCGCACTGTTTGCAAAATTGAACTTACTTCCGTTTGGAGTTTTTAATTCATGTATGATCAGAATTTCCTTTGTTCTTGCAGGCTGTATGTTGTACGGAAGTGCATTACATACAAAATTAATTATAATGTTAGTAATAATATAACATATTAATATATAGATAATTATTACCCAAAATAATAAACTACCCATAATAAGTTAGCATGTTGATTTCTTTCTTTTCTTTGGTTTGAGCTGATTGTAAGTTTAAACTGGCATTATAATTGACACTATTACTTATTAATTCAATGTAAGTTTGATCATTGGGGAAAACTCAATAAAAGTGTCAACTATTTCCTATCTCAATAAATATTCAATTTTATCATTTCGAATTTATATTAGACAATACCAGTTTGGTATTTTCCTTCAAACTATGCCGATGTCATGATGTTAGCAATATCAAAACATTCATATTAACAGGGATATTGTACACTCAAATTATTTTAATCATTTCTCAAAGCTTGAAATTGTTTTAATAACAACGTGGATTTCTTGGACTCAGTCGACATAAAATTTGTTTCTTTTGATCTTATTCATTTTGATTTTACTTATTAGGAATGCTTACTATTTTCAAAGTTTTATTTGATCCTTGATATTCCTAATTTCAAGGAATACGGTCGCTGTATATTACAAATTATATTGATTTTTCTTCATCAACTGTAATCTTTGTATCTTTGAGGAACTTATTATAAGATCTATATTAAATTACTCTGTCGATATTTAACATTAGCAAAATTCAGTCATCTTTGCCATAATTCATAAATTGAAGAATCTCATTCATCTCTGGGTTTTTATCATTATCCTTAATTTCTTATTTCTTAATCAGCGAAAAATCAAAATATTAATTACAAAAACATTGTAGTTAGTTAAGTCAATTTTCAGCGTAAAAACGTTTCGGCAAGTTTAACTCTTCTCTGGAAAACACATTTCAGTAACTTAGACGTCAACCTTGCCCTGTGATACCTAGTATATATTTTAAGGGCAGAACACGCAAACTTCAATGCCTATTGCCACATACTTTTCCGCCTAATGATTAAACTAGGCACTTGTTCAATATATAATTGAGTGATTATTATAATTTTATATTTCATAAGAATTACATTAAAGTTATAAGGGGCCTCCTAGGTCGCGGTTGCACGGTTACGTCAGGAAAAGATTTCCAATTAAAAATTAAATAATCCACTCGCTTTACCAATTCGATATGTTCATGATCTGAATTTGAACTAAGAATAGAAAATTTAGATTTTTAAGTCATCCTAATATCTATGGTTGCTGAGATATTAAAAAAAAACTACTGGGCCTGGGGGTTTTGATTGCAGAGATAAGGGTTAACAAACCAAGACTTTACCATAAGTTTATTTTCAACACATTACATTAATGCAAATACTGTTCTTGGAATTATATGCAAGATTAGGTATTTTGTACATCATATTATATGTTACCGAAAGTTTAATCTTTTGTAAGTTCTGCAAGTTATTTAATAAAAGTATTTTGAATCAAACATGTATATTCCAAAACTTCGTATCTCCACATTTTATCGAATCTTAGATTTTGGCTGCTTTCAATTTCACACACCTGAATCTACGTTTGTGCAAAAGTTCGTTAATCAACGCCCAATAGAAACATGAAAAACAAACTTTTAAAATCTCTAATCGTATGTAATATAACGCAAAAGCAGAATGTTATTATTGCTTTCCCGAAAAGTTTGGTTGTGATGAGTTACGTGGTTTTGGTTTTTCGTTGTCGATATTTTGTTAAAACGCATTATAATTTATTATTTATTTTTCTTGTAAATTTGAAAAAATGTCTATATTATCACATGAATATTCTTTGTCATAATTATAGCATTATCCAAAATTTTAGGGATTGGTAAAACAATCTGCAAAATCTATTTTCTCTCTCGACCAATATTACTTTGATTTTCAGCAAGGAATTATAATATTCTGTTATGTCTACTTAAATTACCTTCTGTTTTCTCAAATAATTTTAGTTACTTCTATTAACATATAAGGCTAATTAGGAGATTATATTATGGTTGTTTATTCGTATTTACGTATATCAGCTGACTATTTTTGGTACAGTTAATATAATCAATCGTGTTAACAGTACATAGTAAGTTCTTGTGATTATTTAAATAAGATATTAAAATGTCGCTATCTTAGTGCAAAGGTAGTGTTCTTTCTCTCTATTAACTCCTTCGGCACAAGATTTGCATGCAGTATCCTTATATGTTTTTAAAATACTGCGAATAGTATCAAGAAAGTAATCTGTCTGATTTATTTCAAAATTAACAATAAAATCTTTTGTTTTAATATTGTTCCTATCGCTAATTATATTTGAATTGTATTTGCGGCAAGGAGATTCGCATCCACCTGAAGAATATAATATACTGAAAGACAGATTTTCGTAGCCTTCCCACTATTGTCCTAACTAAAATTAACATACATTAAATATATCTGCTATAATATGCAGATAATTTTTATTTTCAAAACAAAAATATATTTGAAATATTTAGAACTACAAGCTAATAGTCAATCTGAAGAGTTTGGTTCTTGAACGATTTAACATTGGGTATAAGTTGCTGTCTTCGTCTGAACATGGTGAGCTCATTTGTGTTTCTCTATAATATTGTAGAACAAAATGTATTCATATGCGGAACACTTCTACTACACGATAAGCAAAAGGCTTTTTAATCAAAATGTGCCATTCATGAATAAAAGAATTAAGGTACTAATTAAAACAAAAATATCATTTTGAAATTAAGTATATTTAGTACTTAGTGGTGATGACATAATCAATAAATAAATAATTAATTAAATACGATGAAGTATAAAATAGTGCTCTTCCAAACCCACAAAATGCACCAAACCTTATTTCAGGATAATAGATCTATGAATTGCTACTCTGTCTTTGTATGGTGATAAACTAAACAATGTATATCTCATAAAATTTACGTCTTCTGAAGTTGTTACCAAGACAAAGATTACAAACATAATTCTGCTTCATATTTTTGTTTATAGAATCTAAAGTGAAACATAAATTTATTTTTATTGTTAATATGCGATCAACTAAATCCTCATATTCCTTGTAAATGTAAATGTTTTCTTTTGATTATTTTATAAATCGTTCTTGGGTATATGAGTATAATGATCGTTCAATTTCTACAAAGCAAACTTTGTTCTTGATACATATAATGCTAACAGACATGAATGCAATAGTCAGACTTCTGCAGCTTCAGCAACACTTTAGGCCGACTTCCATCTACTATATGAACGGCCTTAATAAATATCATTGATGTCATACCTAACTACGTAAATTATGTATGGTAATGATGGTTATCGGGACATCATAGTTCTGTCTTTGTTAGCTACCACTCAATGTTTTTTAATACAAATATCACTGGCCAACAAGGTTTCTGTTACAAGGAATTAAATAGCGTTTTAAGCTAAGTGTGCGTCGCAAAAATCGAAAATAAAATATGAGTTTGTCTATCGGACTCTGTTTTGTTGTGTGAGCTCCTTCGTGGCTAAGCGGTTAGCGTACGCGCCTTTGGCGTGGGAAACCCGGGTTCGATTCCCGGCGGGAGCCCATGTGGTTCGGATTCCACGTTAATCAGTAAGCCCACGTCTCATTTAGCCTCGCTGCTGAAAGGGACGCTAAACTAAAATCAACTCCACTCAACTCTGTTTTGTTGTGACATGCCACCATTCCCTACTGAAATTCCTGAAAATCGGTAAAAACGCTGGAAATTTTTTATTCTGTCAGGCCTTGGTTTAAGTACATCAAAGGAACATAGCCTCTGAAACAATGTACCTTTGAACACCTGTGCTTTTCTCGAACTCAGAGCCATCTGGGTGTAGCGATTAAAATTCGTTTGAAAGATTAAATGAAAAAAGCACTTCAAACGCGTTTGGCTGTTGTTTACTGAGTGTTGTGCCGAGTAATAATCTTTTTAATTTTTTCACCCGCAAAACGAAGATTTTTGTAGTTACCTTTTGAGTTTTGTTCTCTTCGGTTTTCGCAATTTGTGATATTTATTTGTAAAAACTTGGGGAGAATCATTAGTGAATACAATAATATTTTTAGTTTTAACATCTGCTCAATATTTAAGCAAGTGGCAAACTTTTTTTCATAATGGTGACCCTCTTGTCCCTATGCACATTAATGCATCGTGTACCTTCGAACGATAGATAATACTGTTTAAAACTACACAATGTAAGTAGTTAAAAGAATTGATATTTTTGCTGTTGAAACTATTAATTATAATTTTAGGTAGTTTCTATATACTCGCTTATTGTATAACGTAATGTTAAGAGTTGTATATGCTCAACTTCATTGTTCACAATTTTTTGTCAGTACTTCTCTTCCATTTTTAATTTAATTAGTAAAATTTCAATTCTGGGTATTTTTATAACTAAACCTTTTTTTGCAATTTATAACTCTTAATATTTACGGCTTCTTTTTATACTATTCCCTCAGAAACGTTGTAATTATCACTTTGTTCAAAGGTACTAGAGGGTCTGTTGAATGGTACACGACCATAATGTACCTGTGAACAAAACAGATATGCTCTTTTTATATTCTACAAAAGCTAATGTAATTACGTAACACGTTTAAAAATCATCCTATCTGATAACCAAGAGATGGCATTTCATATATATCCGTCATAAATTTTTAAAATTGCTGAATATTAGCACCAAAATTTCGAAGACTCAAGAAGTGCTAACATATATAACGATTTCCCCTACAATATTTCAACGCGAATTAATATTACGTTAAAAATTTAGTATAATTTGGCCATTATACAATGACAACTTCAGATGAAAAGATTCATTAAGTGAAGAGCAGATTTTTTAATTACCCAAAATTCAAATTTCATAATTAATATCAGTAATTACTAGAATTTCTATAATTAGGTTTGTAAATCTCTCTAATTACCTAATATTCCTCTAAATGAATGATTGTATGGGAATAGATAAAACATATAAACATAAACTACAACGAATAAAAACTGAAAACGAGAATATATAATGAAATTTTATTATGAAGTCTGGTTCCAAAACTGGAAAACACCTGAAAAGAAATAAAACATACAGAACGGGAACATTCTAACAAGAATTCAGTACAGAAATTTCGTTTCCAAAACGGGATAACCGTACTTTTCAAAAGTGGTGGGACATTATAAAAATTTGAAAGTCCTTATTTTTAGTCTAAATCAAAAATCAACACATTTACAGTGTTGTCCTTCCTCTCATTTCAAAGTCCAATTCAATATCTCCAAAGTTTTAAAAAAAAGCTTTGGGCATGACATTTACATTTGGCATACCTGACTTACGAGTGAACGTTGATGGTAACTCGAGCTGGCGCGTTGGCGGCGATGGGCACACTCTTTTAACCTCTAAAGCAATAAGCAATAATCTTTCTTTCATTCTCGTTAAAAGCCTAAAATGTCAAATTTAATATTTTTAGTGTCTCATTTCTTCCCTGATTTAGTCCAAGTTCGTGCGAAGTTCACGCTTTGATTTTCCACCGATGCCGGTTACAGTGGTACGCCTGGAATTTCACAAGCTTGCGAGTAATTTTCTGGTTTGCTTTCCCTGATTCGTCGGACTCTTCTGTTTTCTACACACATCTTCTAAATGTCCTGGCAATTAAGTGTCTTTGTTTGCGTCGGTTGGATTTACGGTGAATCATAATTCCTTGCATGAATTTCTTTTAACGTTTTCACTTATTGTTGTTATATTTATATGTAGTTTACTACATAATGTTCGCACGTGTTTTCGTTTATGTTTCTTAGAACTTTTCGGAGTCAATGTATACTCCTTCCGCATCTTAAGTTTCACGGAAACTGGCTGATGTCGTAATTTCAGTTTACGTCTAAGTAACTCAACACTGAGATTGATTCCTTTAAAATTATGTCTTTGGAAACACTTTTCTCTTACTCTTGCAATGCATTTTGCTGTACGCCTAATGCGTGGTTGTGCGCGCTGTGAGTACGCTTTACGTTGAGGTCGAAGAGCGTTGTTATCATCACGAGAGATCAGCTGTTTTACATTTCGAGTAGCCGTACCCTTACATTTTCGCTTTCTACAATTTCGCAATAGTGGAGTACTAGCTTGAAATATCACACATTTCGACAACTGAAAGCTAGTAAAGAAAAGGAATAGTTAGATACTTTTATCTAAAATTAATATTTGATATATTTATTTTATCGAAAGAATAATCTTGAGAAATAACCGTAGAATGGTCGTGAAAAGAATTCTGTGGGCAATTCTCAGGCAGTTAACGAACAATCAGATAATCGTCCAAAGTAACATCGAATTTGTAATTCTAACCATTCGGGAAACCGGAACGATCGGCAAAGGGGAAACATTCGAAAAAATATTAGGGTAAAGAGAAATTTAAGGTAGCATCCACGTAACAAACGTCAGAATTGGCTAGCATATACGCGGGAACGAGACGTTTGGGATACTCCGGACCGTAGTCAGCAGAAAAACTACATTCCGATATGCACAAGGGGGTAGCGTAAATCGAATGTTAAACTTAAAAGATTCCCCAAGTTCCATAAGTGTCAGAAATTATGCTTTTGCTTTTGATGATACCCTCGTGTTGAAGGGATGAAATTTACCACAGACCTGGGTTTACAACGAAGTTATTTACAAACCGAGTTACATCCGGGTTCGCAACCGTATTTTGCTTTTAATTTTGATGGTCTAAGTTATCAGTACCAAAGAGTGTCGCTTGGGTACTGTAACGGATCATCTGCATTGAATACAATTATATCTTATGTTTTAAGACCTGAATTATACATCAAATTATCCTGTATATAGACGATAATTTGGTAATGACAAATAGTTTAAAGAACCTTTGCAATTATTAGAAGTCATTTTCAGGAAATTTAAAGAACTTGGTAGTACGTCGAATATAAACAAGTGTCTTTCTGTGGCAAAGTAATTCCATTTCTAGGGTATGTGCTTAGTAAAGAAGGGATAAGTAAAGATGAACGTTGTATAACAGCAGTTCGAGTATTACCTAAAACCACTAATATTAAAAATTTACATTCAGTGTGAGGATTATTTTCATGGTCTAGATCGCTCGTACCGAATTTTGCTATGAAAGCAGCCCCATTGTATAATTTGCTGACACAGAAAAGGAAATGGCAGTGGGATGAACAATGTGCAGCAGCTCTTAATCAAATAGAGCAGGATATCTGCAACAATATTATGTTGGCTCATCCGGGTTTACGAAAGACATTTATGTCCGAAAGGATGTCGCACAATGGAGAGTGGAAAGTGTCCTATGCCAAAACACGCTGATCAGAAGTGTATAATACATTGCATTAGTAGAGCGTTAGGATCTACAGAAAAGATGGATTCTAACACTGAAGCCGAATATCTTGGAGTCATTTTTACAATCACAAAGTGGAAATCAATCTTGTTTGGTAATCACGTGATCATCGTCACCGACCATGATGCTAAATCTTACTTAGATCGGATTAAACCCTGGAAAAATAGGTTCTCAGATATGCCGTGGGATTACAGTAGCTGGATTATGAAGTATAATTAATATCAGGCTCTGCGAACACCATTAGTGGCACCTTAAGTAGGCTATCTGCCACCAATGAACACCACCTACTGAAAGGGTACACCTCTAAAATACTACAGAAAGAAATCATGAATTTACGCCAGAAAGATTAGCCCCACTTCAACGCGACTGACCCGATTGCATTAATGTCATCAATGTTTTGGAAGATAGAGAAGATTAAGCTGAGTTCAAAAATGGTAGGTCGTAAACAAGTTCTATAAATTAGACAATAATATTTTGTTAGGGATTTTCACCAACGAGACCAATGGAAGATTTGTGTTCCTTCAACACTGATACAGAACATATTAATAGCTTATCACACAGATAACCACCACCCAGGTGTTCAGCGAATGTTATCAATAATCTCTAAAGCATTTTATTAGAAAGGTTTACAAACATCTGTTAAGATTTTATTCGTGATTGCATTGTGTATCAGCGTATGAAATCTGACCAACACACACCCGCCAAATTAAAAGATAGTATTTCTGTAAACGAAACACGGGATGCAATTAGCATAGATTTGTTAAGAAGTTATTCCACGGGCCAAACTAGAAAAGGTTTGCCTTAGTAATAATGGATCTTTATATACGTTATTTTACGGCATTTGTGTTACTTCAACGGCAAGAGCTGTAGTCAGGTGTTTAGAATAATTCTATTTTCCTATGCTGGGATTAATTCTTGTTATTATCACTGAATATGCCCTCGTATTCCACTCGAAACAGATTTTGAAAGCCATGAAAAAGTATAATGTAATTATACGCCACACTACTTCATCACCCAATGGCATCATAGGTAGAATTTGTCAACAAAATTTAGTACAGACACTTAGAACGTTGTGGTCTTCGTCACATAAAGAATAGGAAGACGAATATTTCAGGAAGAATAGGAATATTTAACTCAAGTAGTACTTTTTTACAATTATCCTATTTCTCAAAGTCTTGCTGTCTCACCTGCCATTATACCTTTGAACATTAATTCGTCAAGGCCCATATTCACTCATTTTAGCATACATATCCAAGAAGTAATCACGTCAGAAGATTCTGTGGACTGGAGTAATAAACTAGCGGCCACAGTAAATCACAGATAAGTATAAGTTCCGCCCACACCAATGACTGAAGACCTGCGTTTTTTTTGCATTGGGTTGGATGCAGTATAATTTGTTACCGTAGCTAGTGGGATACTTTTGATCTGAGCTGTAGCACATATGATCTCCTGACAAAGGGTTTCACACGTCAATGATGAAATCTTTGTTAGTAAATAATTTAGAAAGAAAAAATAGTTATTTTTCTTATCTTTGAGCTCACTTCATTTTGCACTTGCACACAAAGAAAACACTAAACTTTCACGTTAAGATTCTCTAAAACTTGCACTGAAAACACAATTGTTTAGTAAAATGTTCAATATCACAATTCACTAATATACCCGTATCACTAATATCACTAATAACCCGTATCACAATTCACTAATATCACAATTCACCCCGTTGTTAATTGAGTCGCAAGTACTCATGATTAAGTTTGCACACTGCATGATGATGAGTTGAGAGAAAATACTTATTGCCATTAGAATAGCTTACCTATTACACTCCTTTCTGCGATGTCCGGGCGTAAAATGCGTGTCGGTCTTCTTCTAAAAAAATATGTTCAATAGTCGTTTTCTGGTAAGTCCATCAGTGTGGAATTATGATATCTTTTCTCAAAATTAGTTAATCGTCTTTTAGTAAAAGGCATTCATGCGGTGTTATAGTTTGGTCGTTTTAATAATAGAAGATACTTGCTGGATCCCATGCGTATCGGAGTGGTTCCTCTTCGCGTTTGACAAATGTTCATATTTTGGCCAGAAAAAAAGGTGGTAAGGTAATCACTTCCTCAATTTGTTAGGGTTTAACCTGTCGTAATTCGGAGTGTCTATTCGCCATACGTAAATCGATACACCAGCAAAATCTGTTATTCTAGTAGAATAGAGGGGGTTGATAAGCGTGGGAAAATTTGGCCGTGGGAACCTTCCCTCGGGGCTTAAACCGGTTTAAACCAGTATGTTGCTATGCTAGAATAAGGAAGTATACTCTTGGACGCCTACGAGATGTAAAAAAAAGACTAAACATGTCTTTTCGTGTTCTTGTCGTCTATTGGCTAATAATTTGAATTCTAAACTCCCCCACCCCTCCTGGGAAGAGCGTAGGCGGAACGTATGTAATTGTGTAGATCATTCTGTTAGCAGCTGTTGCAAACGAAGAAACGTCAAAATTTAAAGATGTCAACGTGAATGAGTTTATTAGATAAGCTTAATAAGCCATCAATGGTACCCTTCTGAAAATGCGAGATTTGGAGATTGGAGTACCATTTCGTATTGTAAACTGTGAGATAATTACAACGGTATATGGTAGGAAGCCATGTGTGACATTTGAAGGAGGCGAAAAAGTGATTTTACCAGGACGTTGTACTGAAAAGTTGGAAGCAGATAATGGTGCATTATTAACGTATTTACAAAGTGGGAATGTCTGTTTAATATATAAAGGAATTAAGATTAATGTATCTGGACGTAACATGCACGATCTTGAATTTACTGAACTGGTTTACTGACCGTCAGTGTATGGTAGCATGTACAAACAAGATGAAACATGAATTTTCCTCTTCGCCCCCTTTCCTCTTCATTCATGCGCAGTCATCTGTATGCATAGTGTCGTTATTCTGTGCTGGCCAGCGACTGGAGTAACATGTCTTTGAGTGCTTGTTCATCAACTATGGATACCAAGAAAGAGTACTTGTTAAATGTTTAATATGGACTTAATTCAATGAAAACGAAATTAATTTGTATTGGACTGGATAGTGATACATTTGAACCAGTGATTCGTGTTGGAAAAGGACTTGTGTTCGGAGTGGAGTTAAATTTGGCAGAGTGGGAGAAACTTGTACATTTGACCCCATTTGTTACGGACTATTTAAATTCTCAAGTGGAAATTACATTTATAAAATCTCTTGGTCGAAAAAACGAACTGGTGGTGCGAAAACTAATGGGTGAAAAATTAGTGATGTTAGAGAAGAAGGGAACACTTCATGCTCCTCGAAACACTGTGTACTTAACTTCAAGTGATTGGCTTTATATTTGGAAATATTACCGTGTATTGAATATGCTGTGAAAAACAGTAAAGTTTGTAGTGTTGTGCTACGTGAATATTTTGACTTGTGTACATATACTATTCGTAATCATGTACAATCGCAGTGTCTTACATGCGGAGGACTTGCCGGAATCCATACCTGTGTAAATGAACAGAGTATTATTAATGGTATGAACATTAGTTTTAGAAGTGTCTCTCTTGATAAGAACAGTGATGTGAACATTGATGGTGAACGATTAAAATTGGAAATGAAAGTATTTTGCAAACAAACACTCATAGATTCAATTATGACTAATTTATTTGATAGTGTATCGACACAGCCATGGTGGGGGGAAACCAATACTCAACCTTCGGAGGGTATCAATGAAGTGAAGGTCTCTTCATAAAGAAGAAGAAAATTGATTTGTTTTTTCATGTATACTAAACAACGTAATATCAAATGTAATAAAAAAATATATATAGGGAGAAGTGAAATGTTTTATTTGTGTGTGTGTGTGTTTTGTGTTCGTTTCATACACCTCAATATCATAGGATTTTTATTTTTTTTATAATAAAAATTCCTAACATATTTTTTTCCTCGTATATTATAAGTGATACGTAGAATAATAATAATAATAATAATAATAATAATGAATTCAAATTCTTGAAATGAATGTTAAAATAAAAATTAGTATTTGAAATTATTATTGTTAGCATTATACAAATTTGTCTTAAGTATGATAGGACTTTTTTATTTTTTAAAAAAAAGGAAC
The DNA here is from genome assembly GCF_964235325.1 of Thermobia domestica. Taxonomy (NCBI): domain Eukaryota; kingdom Metazoa; phylum Arthropoda; class Insecta; order Zygentoma; family Lepismatidae; genus Thermobia; species Thermobia domestica. The sequence continues at coordinate 96,873,520 of NC_137457.1, forward strand.
TAAAATAATTAATATTAAAATTTTAAAAACAAAAGTCCTATCATAATAATAATATTGAATTTACATACTTGATTTAATTTGCGAAAGAATAACTGATTAAGTATTTGAATTCATTATTATTATGTAGTTATGTGATTACATCATTGAATTAAAAATCAGTTTTAGAATCTTTTAAAAAAAAAAAACACTATGAAATTCTTTAATTCAATGACTTAAAAATATGTTTTATGATATGTGTATTTAATTACATAATTGGTCATAAAACATTTATTTATTAGGAAATGGAGAAAATAAGAAATAAAACATTTGTTTTCAAAGAGAAAAAGAATACAAAGTGTTTATTGTTGATGAAACTATTTACATAATTAAAACGACGGTAAGTATAGTACATTTTTAAAAGAACATTAGATTTTTTTCATTGTTCAGGTGATGATAACTTCACAACTGTCATATACTGTTCACTGATGCTGTCTATACACAGTTCAATTAATGATATTAACTACGCAGATAATACTACTGCTGTTGATGATGGTGATGAAACGTAGATAGAAGTCATATTGTAGAATGATGATGGCCATATACACGATGACGATCTTTTACTCTCTGAAATGAAAAAAATACATAACTTAATTTATTTTATCTATAATCATGAACAAATAAACCAACAAATGATAATATATATAAACACATTAGATAATAATAATAATAATAATAATAATAATTAATAATAATAAGAAGAAATGACTACCTGCAATAATATGAAAAAAAGTAATCAAAACAAACGAAGAAGAAGAATGAAGACATGATTACCTATAAAAGTAAATACAGGAAGCGACGATCATTTCTTTCTGGAGTTGATGAGAAACTGTAATGAAATTCATTTAATTACTTTCCTTTAGCTTTGAAGCATAGGAAAATGATATGAAGAATGCCCACATAGGGACGATTTCACACTTTGAATTTGTTTATTATTAAATGTATAAGAAATGGAATTTCTACGTAGAAATTGAATATGTTGTATTACATATGGAGGAAATCTAAATGTATCGGAGTAGTTGGGCACGTCCATCAGTATGAATATATACGGAAATCCAGTGTGTGCCAAGTTTGTTCGGGGGTTCTGTATTTATGATAATAGCTGCAGGTAGTGGAACATGTGTTGGTAATTCATTGGCTGCATATACGCCAGCGAAATGATTGTGAAATAAAGAATTTGTTTGCAAAGCATTAAATAAATCTAGTGTAGAGGATATCATGTATAAAAATGCAGACATGTACATATATGGTATGATATTTAAATAACGTACCTTTAAAAATCCATGATGATGTTCCTCTGATGATCCACTTCTAAGAGAGATTGGAATTCTCCATACGTTATTTAGGAGATAGGTGGTGGTAGAGGCTTCGTAAAATGAACTTCCAGACGAACACAGCCGTGACGTATAATGTTCCAATGCTGCACAGCGCTGGCTTCTTCATCTTGAGTAATGTCGAAAACAAAGATAGTGTATCCCTGAGGAAAGGCAAGGCGAGGAATATTGTTGCCATGATTGGAAAAGTGAATACCTGATTCACAGAATAAGGTATGATATGAGGAAACATAGAGGTTGTTTTCGAAATTTGGTTGTATTGGTTTTGAAGGTACAGGTTTTCCATCAATGTATAGAGAGAAGAAATTGATGTCAAAATGTTTGAAATGAAATGGATTTGAAGTTATTGTTCCTGTATAGGCATCATTTTGTGTAAACGCTACAATCACTCGAGTTGGTAATACTCCCATAAATAAATTATCAATTGTTTTTGATTGAAGATCGTTTGGAATGATGAATGACTTCATTTGCACTCTTGTGAGAGGATATTTGGCTGTTGTTGATTGTAGAAGCTTGTTATGTGCCAGTTTCATTGTAGGACTAACATTAATCTTTTTAATATGTAAAGCAGCGTCTAAAATATTCACTTTAGCCTCAACCGACAAATCACTAGTGATGAGACAAAAGTTTGGCTTTGCAGGAATTACCTTGAGACGTAATTCTATTTCTTGGATTAAAAATTTATCTTGATTAAAAATATCACAATGAAGATGTCCAAGCATGTCGAATTTTGCACTTGTTTTTGTTAATTCATAACGTTGTTGAAATCCTCTATTACCACTAGATGTTGCATCCATATGTCAAGCAGTATTTTGAAACCAGAATGCAAATTGAAGATGAGAATATTAGCAGAATCATCACAATTTAACAATTTTTCAATGTATGATCGATATGGATGATTATGAGATGGAAATGAAATCAGTTTGTTATTTAAATACACTTCAATTTCACTGAAAATAGAATTTAAAAAGTCATTAATAGGAGCCACAGCTTTATCACTTTTAACAAATGCTGATCCATTTGCTTAACGATTTGAGCTTCGATGTAAACAAGAGTATGTGGTAGATATATGTATTCATCACTTGTTCCTAGGATGACAAATTCTATAGCAGCATTATCAGCTAGTGAACTGATTGGTTTGTATGTAACAACATGATTATCCAATATACCGGTGTGCGTTGGTTTTGTGGAAAAAATATCTAGTTCACATTTTACACACTCGCATTATTGATGATGTAAGAAAGCCATGATGGTGATGATTTAATCAAATATATCGTGTGATAACTTCCTCTTCTTATAAGACTGATTTTTCTTTGTTTTCTGTGTACGTTTCCTCTTGCCCTTCTTCTTCTTGCGCTTGATGATGTGTAATGATGAAGGGTTAAAGATGGAATGATGTGTAATTCTTCTTTTCGTTCGTTGATATCCAGATCCTAGCATAGATTTCAGTTTATTTTTTGCTTTGTCTTGCAAGACGGATCTCGCTTCCCCCATTCGTTGATGAAAGGATTCGTTAATAGGTTGATTATCGATGATGACATCAGTAATAACGTTTGCTTCAGATGTTAATAATTCGTTTCCTACTGTTTTAGCTCCTTGTTTTACTAGTGGCATGACAGAACGAAATAATCCTCCAAGGAAACTTCCAATACCATGTCCAACTTGATAAGGGGATCCAACATAAACGTTTCCAGTTCCAGAAAGAGCTTATTTTTGATAATATTGTAAATATGAATTATTCATATTTGTCGATGTTAACGCACGGATCGAAAATGTAGTTTAACGCATACAGTTCAAAAAGTGAATGCCAGTGCAGAGCCTGTACTATCTCTTATATCTATTTTGATGTGTTCAAAATGCATCTTCTCTATAGGCACATAATGTGGAGGATTAAAAATTTCTATAACACTACTTCTAAATGTATGATTCACAGGATTCATATTTATGTACGTAATAATGGTGCTACTGTATCTCCAACAAATACAGATTGAATTATATCACAATACACATACATTGTAGATGGAGGTCATAAACGTAAAATTTGGACTGCTTTGGCCTTGTTGCAGGTCCTTTAAATCAACGCTTGGATCAAACCCCTACATCGCACTAACACTTGGTGATAATTCAACGTCTACATCTATGTCTTTATGAAGACGTCGTATAAAACAGGTATTACTCTCACGAGTATAAGAAATATGTAAATTTGCGAATCTGTTGTATTAGGTTTATTATCATTATCAATTCTGATATGTCAGTTTAATAACGTACAGGAATAGTTATAAATTTCCATTCATCACTTTTTGCAAGTTTGTAAAAAAATTTATTATTTTCTTCATTAATATTTAATATTGAATGAGGATAATGAATTTCAACAACAGCCATTTCCCACTTTTCATGGAATTCCATTCTTTGATGAAGTTTCGTAGTGTATGATGTTAAGGTGTTGTCAGGAAAATATTCCATAGAAGTATTACTTTGAAGCGTAACGTAAAAATCTCCATCAGGTTCCATTGTACTTCTCGATCTTCTTTACGGATGTAGCAGGTATCCAGGAATCGAAAGAAGAAGGATATCCTTTCCAATGAACAAGATATTCTTTTCTGCTGCCTTTTCTTCTTGTACGTATGATTTTATCTATGTAAAATGTCTTTGATAACGTCACAGGTTGTAATTTCTCTCTGTAAAATAATCCATCCAGTGGTTCCTTGTTTAAATCTTCAATTTCATAAACAGGTGGATATCTTGGTACTATCTTCTTCACTTTAAATATTTCCCAAGTCCAATTTTGCATATATCCTTTATCAATTGTACGTTTAGTTTTACTAATTCCTACTGTATCACCAATGTTAAGATGTTTTGAGAAATTTGGATTCTTCTTCTTTTTTTATTATCATATTGATTATACCATACTTGTAATAGGTTATTTTGAGAAACATTTGCAGGTGACATCTTTATGCTTGAATGATAACCTTCATTGTATGATTTCACAAGAAGATGTAATACATTTAAATAATTATACGTTTGATACTTTGTAAAACACTTCCACATTTTTTCTTTTAGAGTTTTGTTAAAACGTTCTACAATACTAGCTTTTCTATCAGGATTTTTAGTTGTAATATGTTTTATTTTCTTGTCCTCTAAGTACTTCAGTATTGTTTTATTAGGGAACTCACTTCCTTTATCTGTTCGGAATGTAATTGGTTTTCTGTCTTTGAAAACAAGTTTCAATGCTTTTAAGACATCAATGTACTTTTAGATTTTAATGGCACAGCCCATGCATATCGACTGAACACATCTATCACTGTAAGAATATAACGATATCCATCATTAAATTTATGAAGAGATTGAAGATCATTAATATCACTTTCCCACTCATCATCAATGTTATTCACTACATAGAAATCTCTTTTAAAACGATGACGTACAGGTTTGTGTAACGTATATGTTGTTTGTAGCAGTATCCATCTTCTTATACAATGTATAGGAATTTTCTTCTTTGTAGCTATCCACAATTTTTAACAGTTTAAAACGAGGCAGGATGTGAAGGGTTGTAGTAAATCTTGCTTAACTGTTTGTTTACGGTTTCCACCTTGACCATACTGGACGTTTACAGGCACGTTTCCCTTTCCTTATAGGAGATGCTACTTTTTCATATTCTTCTTCTTCTTCTGCGTCTTCTTCGTCGTTTTCTGGAACCGATTTCAGAGGTATTCTTCCCTTGACGATGATGCTGATGGTGATACTTTAGTTCGTCGTAAACTATATGACAAACGTTTTGGATTTCCAATAAGTTCTTGAGGTTTGTTATTAGAAGATAAATAATTACAAAATTTCTCCCATCCCGGTGGATTTGTGTGTTTCCGGGGTCGCGACACATCCGAAATTAAATCTACAATGTGAGATCCTTCTAGATTATCACCTCTGATGTAAACGGTTCCTTTATTATCCTACGTGATATTATCATCATGTTTCATTCTGTGTAGTAGTAATTCAGCTCTTTTACGAAACATTTTGGGTATAGATAATAATATTTCTTCTTCTACTTCAGGCTTCTCTGATTTAGTTGATGTAATTGAAAGTGTCACATGTTCTTCTGGTTTTTGTATTAAATGTGAATAATTTTGAAGAATATCATTATACTGATCCACTTTTCTTCATCACTAAGCGATGATAACTGTAAAATCTCTTGCATTTCTTGATCCAAATTAGATTCACGTTTCTCCAGGGCTGATGATGATGATGGCGTTTGTATACAATTAAGAACTTCAGGTGGAACAAAAATAATTTTCTTTGCGTATTCCATTACACTAACGGAATAGTAAAATTGATAGTGCACCAGTTAAAATAGGAGCTAATAATGCCGGTAGAAATCCACCGTGCTGCTGCACTAATAAATGCTTCCTCTTCTTTTGGATGGAGTTTCCTTTCTTCACAAGATATCGAAGCGTCCTCTTGTATCGCTTTAATCTTGTTTTCTGTGTCTTTGTAAGAGGTACATTCCCTTTTAATACAATATAACAACGTTCGCAAATACTTCGAATCACTGAAGAGTCTGCATTGGCCAGTATAGCTTTACGTAATTTAGGATTTGCTTTGCTCAGCGTACGAAAAGATCTTCGTGTTTTACTCTTGGAGACATATTGTCGGAATGAAGAAACACAGTTTAGAACAAACATTATAAGCACATCTTCTATTCCGTTGGAACATAAACGTAATGATAAATATCATCAGGAAAGATATTTGTTTGAAAACGCAGTTCATCTGGCGTATCTTGTTTTAAATTAATAAACAAATATCCATATGGTAACTTTGTTGCGTCGTTGAAACTTTCTTGAAGAAATTTTGGATTCTCAGGAGTTAGTTGATAACTCAAATGTTTAATTTGTGATTTATCTCTTGGATTTTTAAATAATACGAGATAAGAACAATTCAAGCTCATATCTCTGCTTCCTTTTCCCTGATAAAATATGTTTTGTGTAATAAATAGTACACTAAGATTTCTATGATGAGAACCCTTTGTAAAGAAAATACTATATTGCGGTTCAGTTCACACATTTGATCATCAATAATAATAAGATGTGGTCCAGTTTCAGGTAAAGAGTCTTATAGAAATTTCTCTGTATGCATTTTGCCATTTTGCATAGTACCAATAAATATGACGAAACGATGTATTCACCATACGTGATAAATTGGACAGGAATCGTATTACAAAGGAAGTTTTTCCACATCCACTTGGTCCGGCAACAATACATGAAAAGGGATGTTTCCATGTTGTGTCCATGTTAAAGAGTATGATCATTAGTTCTTCATACGCATATTTATAAAGGGCCTTATTATATTTCTCTTCTTTTGTTGGAAGTAGTGTAGCCATATGGAAGATTATCATATGAATTTAGTATTCTACGTCGTTTAATATAATTTATCTTATAAAGTTTTGCTTCGGGCATGCTGACAATAATGTGGTCTTTTCTGCGGCAAATTTTTTCCCATTGATAATTTTGACTTCCGGGACGAGATTCTTCTCCTTCTTCCGCCTCCTCTTCATTATCTGCTATCATTTTCTTCATTACATCAACATTTAGGTGTTTTGAAGATTTATAGTTTAATGAAAAGCCCCGTATCTTGCATACTTGAAATTCTTTCTTCGTACTGGGATCAAAAATACGTAATCCATAGTTCTTGGGTCCAGACGAGAAGTATTCTGAAATATAGGCCTCTTTACCATACTCGAGTACTTCATTTGTTAAATTGCCTAAAAAGTCACCAGTTGGAATTGTAGTTTCACCAGGTTTTTGCGTATAAATGACTGAATCTGTATCAAAATAAAATACTCTTTCTTGCAGTTGTTCTAAATACTTGTACAATTTTAATCTTGCTTGAGCTGTTGTGTACGCGGCTATGTCGACGTTTACTGTTGGTAGTGAAACAGGAAATTCATCTGTGTATTGCCAATATACATATATCATATCATCATTTACTGGAAATATTTGATGAACGTCTATATCATGAGATGTTAATTTCTCATATAATTCCTTTGGATCATTAATAATGCTTACATTACCCATGTTCTCACGTTGTCAAAAATTTCCCCAAAATGAACTTAACATTAATTTAGCTAAACTCCTAAGTGCTGGATTATGTTGAATTTTATTTTCATCGAGACGTATTCCTTCCTTTTCATAAAATTGCTGAATGTACTTTTGCTTTAGATCATCTGTTTCACACCATGCTGGCCATCTACTAGCTTCCGTTTTTGCTTTCAGGAAGGTGTTTATGTACTCTGCAAATAAGCCGCCACTTTTTGTTTCTTTATCATATTGAACAACATCATATGCCCAATTTTCATGAATATCTATTATATTGTATCCTTTTGCTAATGCTTTTCTTACTTTATCTGCTACCCATGTACCATGTAGAACTCGGTCTTCATCGCTGTGATTACAAGATGACTGTTTTAATTCATCACAACATGTACGACAAAGTGGAAACATCAATCTATCATTTGATTTGTAAGGAAGAGCTGCGTGTAAAAGATTTTTTGGAGGTAGAATACTTAGTTTAACTAATCCTTCAATTTCTTCAGTGATGGGAGTATTTGAATCTCCAGGCAGATAGATAGTAGGACGACGAATTGGAAACTTCTTAGTCTTACAAATATGCGGATAAAGCGAAATAACATCTTTATTCTCAATGGTTTCTTCTTCAGATTCTTGTGATTTATGATACAAACGTATGGCATTCACACGTCCTCCATAAAAAGCATCACGAGGATTCAATGGTGATTTTTTGTATATGGGTGATTAATAACATACTTCTTCATCTCTTCATTTCCTGCCAATTATTTTTAAATTCACAGCCCCATATTTCACGCACTTCACAGCCAAAATCTTTTAATTTTTGGATTTTCTCCTTTGTTGCTTCATATCGAAATTCAATGGTATCTGTAGCATTGTTATAGATGGGTTTATCTCTGTCGTTAGGGTAACAGTAGATACATCCATGTGTGAAATCGCCTTCATATTCCCACACGGGTATTCTTCCTGTATTGGGATCTGTCTATACACAGTAGAATTGGGATCCTATAGAAGACTGACTAAGCAAAAAATTTCCTAGAATTCGTTATGATTTCCTGGAATTGGGAGGCAAGTTTCGACAAGCCTTTAGTTGCTATGTTCATATCCTTTTACGGCTAGTACAGAAGTTCGTGTGAAAATATTGTTGTGAGAACAGTCTGTTGTTATGGTGATAGTCTTGGATGCCTTTATCGTGTTGGATGCTCATACTGTTGGACGGCGAAGCTTCCCAATTGATTGATTGATTGATTTTTGCTTTTCGTTATGTATTGAATAGCTAAATGCTCTTGGACGGATGAGAGTTCTATTAGTTATCATGATCGAAGCTTCCCAATTGATTGATTGATTGATTTTTGTATTTCGTTATGGATTTGAACCCCCCCAACCCCTCCACTTCACTCCCTCTTGCGAAGAACGCAAGCTAACGTTGTTACTATGCTCATACTCTTGGCCGGCTACCGGATCTTGATGAGAGTCCTTTCAGTTATCAGGTTCGAAGCTTCCCAAGTGATTGAATATCAAGAAAACGTTGCATTGAAGTGACAAAATGTCAGTGAACACCGGCTGACGTTTGTCTGTCTGTCTGTAGCATATGCTAGGAAGATGAATAGACCAATGAGTCATTGTGTCCCCCCCTAAATTTAGGAAAGGGAGCCGACATAAGACTGGTAATTAGGATATATGTATATCACTAGTAACGGAACTTCTTATTTATGGTAAAGCGTTCACTTGTGATGCGATAGGGGACCTTGGTGATTTAGTTGTCAAGTGAACTTTTTGTGTTGGACAAACACCACGTGCGTGAGTTTTTTTCGGAGTTCTCCCGTTTCCTCAACCGTTGGACGTAATACATAAAATACCTCTTCGTAATAGATTAGAAATACATTCTGTTCATTATGTCCAGTCGAGACGTTTTTCACGTCATCTGTATCCTCAAAACATATAACACTGCATGTGTACTCTTTCTTATAAAAACAATCTGATACTATCATTTTTTATGACAATATAGATGAAAGTATTTTACAAGTACTTATTGTCTTTTCGAGTGCAGAATAATACGCGTTCAATACTACACAGAGACTTGTAGTGTTTGAGCCCCGTCGCCCAAAGCTTGGACCTCTCCCGACAAAAAATTTCTTGATGCACGCCTGTGTACATAGCTAGTATACGAATTCTATGACGGGATTCTGAGCATTTTAAAAGAAATTGATGATAATAATAGGGAATATTTTAACTACTTTCGTCCTTTTAAAGTAATATCACATACAGCTTGGACTATAATATAGAGAAAACTGTACAAAGTTCAACTTCCTAGATCAACTTAAAGAAATGGAGAAATGTTCTCTTATTTGAGAATAGACAATTGTTTTAACTTGAGGATTTGTGCCCATGTTGAAATCGTGGGGTACTGTGGATCAGTGGTAAAGCGTTCACCTCCGGTGCTTGGGGTCCCTGGTTCGATTCTAACTCTCGCCATGTGGACTTTGTGGTGCATATAGCCTCGCTGCTGAACGGAACGTTAATCTCAAAAATCAATCAACATCATGTGTACATGGGTAACGACATCCGAGATGAATAGGCAACACTAGTTTTGTGAAGTTTTAGATCTCAAACACTGTTTTAATGTTACCTAAGACACACACACACATACATATCTTCGCTTCGTGTTGTCTGAAACCATGACCTAAGATAATGTTGACGCGACAGATGGAGAACAACATTGAAATACAAAACATGTTTTGTTATCTTATTTTTTTGCTCTTTCCAAGTAGACAGTGCAGATACAGAAACTCCCTCGGTTCGTTGACTTATGTATGTGTTTTTAACGTTAGATTTCACTCTTATTAACATTAGAAAATTATGAAATTAACTTCAGTGCCTCAGTGGTAGAGTGTTCACCTCTGGTGCATGAGGTCCCGTGTTCAAATCACATGTCTTTTTTCTATATACTTGTCATTAATTTTAGCGACCACAAATTCCTTGCTTCCTTTACAACTTAACGAAAAGATGCTATTGACTGTCCCCGGAAAACCGTCCTTATAATTTCATTTTTACGTTCCAGAGGGCACGGTGGCTCAGTGGTAGAGCGTTTACCTCAAGTGCTTGGGTTCCTGATTCGATCCCAGTTCGTGCCCTATGAACTTTGTGGTGGACAAACATCGTATGCGTGGATTTCACTTCGGAGTTCACCAGTTTCCTTCCACTTTCTTCATTACATCATTTCATTCATTTTTTCATTATCACCTCTCCTTCATTAGCCTAGTAGACGTAACCGTAGGACGTAAAACTCACTTTTCACTTGTCCCATCGCCGTCCATTAGTATAGTACACTCAGCCTAACCGGCATAATCGTGGGACGTTAAAATCAAAGATTTCATTTCATTTTTTTTCGTTCCAGAGGGCAGGGTGGCTCAGTGGTAGAGCGTTCACCTTAAGTGTTTGGGGGTCCCTCATTCGTCTTCCATTAGCATAGTACACTTAGCCGAACCGGCATAAACGTGGGACGTTAAACTCAAAGATTTCATTTCATTTTTTTTCGTTCCATGGGGAACGGTGGCTCAATGATAGAGCGTTCACCTTAAGTGCTTGGGGTCCCTCGTTCGATCCCAGTTCGTACCCTTTGAACTTTGTCGTATGCGTGGATTTCCCTTCGGAGTTCACCAGTTTCCTTCCACTTTCTTCATTACATCATTTCATTCATTTTTTCATTATCACCTCTCCTTCATTAGCCTAGTAGACGTAACCGTAGGACGTAAAACTCACTTTTCACTTGTCCCACCTACACAGATTATACTATTTTCATTTGCTAAAACGCACATATCTTCGTTTCCTCTGGACTCTACCTACTACAGATACATAGACAAACGGAGAAACAAGTAGACATATTATCAAAAATTTAAGACACACAAGCTATGATTATTATTACATCATTCACATCATAAAGTTCCGTCTTTCAAAATCATTAGTTTAACAGTCATAATCGTGAAACGTAAAACTCACTTTGTGTGTTAGACAATATTGTATCTAAGAGTTTTCTCTTTGGCTCTCTTGTCAAACTATGATTTGACCTCTCTCTCTCTCATCACAGGTGGGGACCCTAGTGGATCAATGGTACAGCGCTCATCTTTGATGTATGGTGTATCCAGGTTGTAACGCAGCCCAGACAAGTGAACTTTCTGGTAGACAAAATTACTAGTTTAACAGACATAAAAATTGGACGTAAAACTATGATTTGACTCGAACGAATATTTCTGGTGCATTGGGATCCCTAATTCGATCCTAGCTAGCAACAAGTGAAAATTGTGGGGAACAAGAGCGTTCATCTTTTGTGCATAGGTCCCGAGTTGAGCATGAAGCCTCCTTCCCCGTGTTCAACTTTTGCTTTCAACAAATGAATTTTATGGTAGAAAAACACCGTATACGTGGATTTCCTTCGGAGTTCATCCGTTTCCTTCCACTTTTTGAGTGTACGTTGATTGAATGGTACAGCGTTTCCTCCGGTTTTTGAGGGGGGCCCTGGTTTCAAACCCCCTGCTCCCCCCGTCAAGTGAACTTTCTGCGTTGGACAAACAACACGTGCGTGTTTTTTTTTTCGGTGTACTTTCGTTTCCTCCCACTTTCTTCATTCTATCATTTCATTCATTTCTCATCATCACCGTCTTCTTCAGTCTAGTCAATATATCCATGAAACTTAAAATTGGAAGTTATTATTATTATTATCATTATTATTATTATTATTATTATTATTATTATTATTATTATTATTATTATTATTATTATTAATATTATTATTATTATTAAAAATAAACCAAGAAGTTCCGTTACTAGTGATATACATATATCCTAATTACTAGTCTTATGTCGGCTCCCTTTCCTAAATTTAGGGGGGGGGACACAATGACTCATTAGTCTATTCATCTTCCTAGCATATGCTACAGACAGACAGACAAACGTCAGCCGGTGTTCACTGACATTTTGTCACTTCAATGCAACGTTTTCTTATCATCGCTTGGTTGATAAAGCGGTAGGTAGGTCAGTGTTTTGCTTTTCGATAAGCTAATCTTCTCTCCTCTTGAATACGAAGCAACAGACAAAGAAAAAAAGATACTGGGAAAACACATTTCTTTGACGCTGTATATATGTATGACTAGAGAGAAGGAGAGAGAAAGGGAGCATTGAACACTTGAAAACATTATAGTGCTTCGAAATGAAGAGCTTCGAACAATGTACATATCATATGCTACGCTAAAATCAATACATGAAATTATTTTTTTTAATGCAAGAATTAATTCAACTCTAAATCGTGAAGTACTAGTCTTGCGTTCAATTTCAATGAGAGAGCTTTCAAAATGAAAACATATTTAGTGTACAGGTTCGATTCTCGATGAGAAAGCATTGTATATTTTAGGACATTAAATATGCTCTTCGCTATTCAATACATAACGAAAAGACGAAAATCAATCAATCAATTGAGATCCTTCGAACTTGATATTCAATCAATTGGGAAGCTTCGAACGTGATAGACGTCCAAGAGTATGAGCATAGTAACAACGTTCGCTTGCGTTTTTCGCAGGAGGGAGTGAAGTGGAGGGGTTGGGGGGTTCAAATCCATAACGAAAAGACAAAAATTAATCAAAAAATCAATTGGGAAGCTTCGATCATGATAACTAATAGAACTCTCATCCATCCAAGAGCATTTAGCTATTCAATACATAACGAAAAGCAAAAATCAATCAATCAATCAATTGGGAAGCTTCGCCGTCCAAGAGTATGAGCATAGTAACAACGTTCCCTTACGTTCTTCGCAGGAGGGAGTGGAGGGGTTTGGGGGATTCAAATTCATAACGGAAAGACAAAAATCTATCAATCAATCAATTGGGAAGCTTCGATCATGATAACTGATAGGACTCTGATCCGTCCAACAGTATGAGCATCCAAGACGATAAAGGCATCCAAGACTATCACCATAACAACAGACTGTACTCACAACAACATTTTCCCACGAACTTCTGTACTAGCCGTAAAAGGATACGAACATAGCAACTAAAGGCTTGTCGAAACTTGCCTCCCAATTCCAGGAAATGATAACGAATTCTAGGAAATTTTTTGCTTAGTCAGTCTTCTATATGATCCCAATTCTACTTACACCATCTACTTTCATTGATGCAATTCGTTTTTCCTTACTACGAGCAGCACTGGTAAAATGTATGTTTCTTGTTTTTTCTTCCCAAGCTATCCATTGTACTGCTTCAATTGACTGGACATCTTTCCATCGATACCCGTTCTTTGGTATGATACCAATCGTATTTTCCTTTAAGAAATTTCTCACGTCGATTGAAAAAGTGTGGGAAATATCCTTTGCACGATTGAAAACCAAATGCACCACTTAATTTATTCAAGAGCTTAGGAAGAAAGCTTAGTGAATCAATGAATGTTACGTTCCCTGTTTTAAGAGATAGAATTTTCGCTCCATTCACGATTACTTCTGGAGTCCAATACATCTTCTCAACCATGGTTTTAATGATGAAATGTGCATCATAGCCCTTAGAATTATGGGCTACACATGTTACTGATTTAATGTTTGGACGTCGCTGTTGAAGGTGTTTTAGAAAGTCTTCTATTACATTTTCTCCGTCAAATATATTTTCTCGTTTTCCACACACGATACAATTAATTTTGATGTCATTGTCTTCATAACATCTGTAACATGTATGCTGACTAACCAAGACATTAGGTATATGCTCATATATGTTTGCATCCTCATGTATTTTCGTGTCTTGTGTACATTCAATATCATAAAACACAATCATAGCTTTCTTCTCCATGATAATTTTTTCATTGGCTTTTTTTGATTTTCTTCTTTCATTCACTTTCATGTAACATTCATGATTGGGTGGTACTATAGCATAGCAAATGTTGCAATAAGTTTCTCCACATACGTGAGAACCTTTTTCTTTTACTACATAAATTTTCATACACTTGACACAACATTTCACAATGGAACATAAAGTCTTTCCATTTTGATACGGCGCTGACTTGTGATAGTCATAGCATGACTGGCCATAAAATTCTCGATGACAATCATTGCAAGTAATATGGGTTTCTTTAAAGTCGCATGGTGGCTTCTAATGACAACGATAACATACAGCTGTACAATGTTTCAAATGTGCATGCTTGTTTTCATATATCTTATGGCAACTTTCGCAATAATAACTACAGCTAAAACATGCTGTCAAGCTTTCAATGACGTTGTAATGGTTGTTTATGAAGAGTAAGTTTAAAGGTGTTCTTTCATTATCACTTCGTGGTGCTTCAAACATAACATCACTTCCTGAAAAGCCCCTATACACTGTAATTTTATAATCCTTTAAATATTCCTGAAATTTACGAATTTCAGGAATAACACCACCATGACTGAGATCTACATCAGCAGATTCACACAGGTATTCTGCTTCTTTTTCAATTATACATTTATATTGATTTACATATCTTCTGTATTCGGCTTGATTTCTTCCCTTGTATTTTTTTAATCCAATGCCAGCGACGATTGCATGTGCTAAACACCTTGTACCTTTGTTCTTAATTGTAACAATACCACGTTTTGCCTTTACGTACTTTCGGTATTCATAATATGTTGTTTCGATCCACCTTGTCCTCTCGGCATGCATACATGATGAAAATTTACGGTGCAATCTTCATTTATAAGAAAAACCGCATTACTTTGCAGTGCTTTCTCATAACTTGTCCATAGAACTTCTGCTGAGAAATTTCTTGCTTCTCTGAACGATAACCAAAAAGGGCGATGTCCTTATCTTTCATTTGTGATTTTTATTCCTACGTAATCACGCTAGTCCACATTACGTAGCAGATAATCTATTAAAGCCCGTAGACTTGTTTCAATTGCAGTAAAAGGATTTTCACCTGGACGCACGGGGGAATCTTAACATTGTACCCTCCATATTGTATCTTCTGTATTGTCTTCTGCGTTCTTCTATTATATGAAATCTATTGTTTTCATCATTACGTCTGATAATTCCTAATCCTACTAGCACATTTGAGTTTTGTTCTGCTGCAAATACGGATAGCAACTCGTCCATTCTTTTTTCTATTTCGTCTAAATCGATTTCTATTTCTGTATGTTCTGTATTAGCCTCAGCTAATATTCCCATAATTGATGGATATATTACTTCTTGCTGATCTTCTTCTTCTTTTTCATGATTGGGAAATAAATTGGTAATCAATTTTTCAAGCTCAGTTTCGTAGAACAAATTTTTTTCTGTCTTCTTCTTCTCTTCCTCATTGTAAGTCTCTCCTATTATTTGGGAGAGCGTTAGATTTAGCGATTCTTCTTCTTCTTCTTCTTCTTATGTTCTTCGACGTTTTCTTCTTCTTTTGCTCCTCCTTGTAACCATTTCTTAATTTGGCCAATACGTTCGGAAGCTTCCTCTTCTTCTTCTTCTGTTAGCATTCTATTACCTGCACTTTCCAATATTTCTAATAGTTGTTCTTCATATTCTTCTTTTTCTTCTGCAATTTGAATTTCACTAGCTGCATATCTTTCTTCTTCTTTTTCTTCGGTATTGATGATCATCTCTTCTGTTTCTTCTTCTTCTTCTATGAGTTCTTCCTCCTTTTGGTTTCCTTTCTTCATTTCATCATCTTCTTCCTTCCTTTCATGATGATCTTCTTCTGCTATTCCGATTACGGCATCTATTTCTCTTAGAAGAACTTGCGTCTCTAAATTTACTTCGATCACCTCTTCTTCTTCTTGTATGTCTTTAATAAATGCGGTAATCTCTTTTAATAACTCTTGCGTACACTTGTTTTCCATGTTTACTCCCCGGATGTATATACGTGATGCAAAACAAAAATTTTCCAATATGTATATGTAAATAGTGGATATATAAGTATTATTTCAAATAGAATATAAATAAAAGCGCTTTAAAAGAATATATGAATAAATAAAAAAGGACTATATACAAGTTATTAACAATGGAATAATAATATCGGTAAGGATAAGGAAAGTCTGATACACTTATCTTTATTTGTATTCAACCTAATATAAAAAAAGAAGTGAACTGGTTACTTATAACCATAATCCAAATAAATATAAACAGTATATATACACATACATTTCAATTCATTATGCGGAAAAACAGAAATTTCAAGGGGAAAAAATCGCATGCCTTTTAAGTAGTTAAAATGAATTGTAACCTTTTTTCGTATTCCATGGGAGTGAAACAAATGTATGTTCACAGTTTGCTGCAAGTGTATTGTCTAATGTATAAACGTTCTGTACGTGAATTTTATACTTATTCCCCTGGAGACCTCCCAACTTTGACCCCTTTAGATGATGTGTTATTGAGTTCAGAGTATCGTCATTGAACACAGCGACCCCGAAAACTATGTATTTGACACTAATATTGTTCATTTTAAATTATTTTTACGTGTCTCGATATCAACCCTGGAGACTCCCCCAAATTTAACCCCTGAGATGTTGTGTTATTCAGTTCAGAGTATCATCACAGAACACAGCGACCCCGAAAACTATGTATTTGACACTAATATTGTTCATTTTAAATTATTTTTACGTATCTCGATATCAACCCTGAAGACCCCCCCAACATCAACCCCCTTAGATGATGCGTTCTTGAGTTCAGAGTATCACCATTGAACACAGCGACCCCGAAAACTATGAGGACAAACATCGTGTACGTGAACTTCCTCCCACTATCTCCTTTCCAACATTTCATTCATTTCTCATTATCACCGTCTCCATTAGCATAGCCGACATAATAGAAAAACGTAAAACTTAAAGATTTCCCATTAGACTAATCGTCATAAGAGTGGGACATAAAACTCAGATTTCATTTCATTGTTTCTCTCGTTAGATCTTAGCTCGGTGGGTTTGGAGGTGACGGTGGTTCACTGGTAGAGCGTTCACCTCTGATGTATGGGGTCACAGGTTCAATATCCTGTTACCATCAAGTGAACTTTGTTTTAGACAAACACCGTATACATGAAAGGTCGCAGGTTCAAAATCCTGTTCCAATCAGAATGAACTTTGTGGTGGACAAACACCGTGTACGTGAATTTAATCCAATTATCTCCTTTCCAACATTTCGTCCATTTCTCAT